>NW_027062662.1:1360801-2047051 GCF_032884065.1 Artemia franciscana
CTTTGACAGACTAAGGTAAATGAACCTTTCCAATGGCGGATACTGAGTATTAGATGTACTGTGATCCAAATATTGAGTATTAAAAGTTACATGATTTATTAAAACATTTATTAATGATTTATTAATAACATGATTTGTTAAAAATAAAAACTTAGTAAAATGGTTGCGGCTTCAGGTGCAGCCAAGCAAAGAATAGACCCTAGGCCATAGTAGCCGAAAGTTTTAAAGCATATTAAGAAACAACAAAAACTGTCGAGTGAAAAGTATTGGCAATTTGAAACTATATCAGGAATGGTAACTATTATTTCGATTAATCTTCATGGCAAGACATTATTGCGAAACAATTATATGGATATATCGAAAAATAGCCTGAAATACTTTGAAAATGGCTTTAAATGGAACTTAAAACTTCACCAATGAAATAAATCCTAGCCGAAATCCCCATTTAAGAGAATTATAGTCCCCATCCGGAGGAATTTCTTTACCGCTGATGGGGTACTGGAATATTGCAGAGGTGTCAAAGGACTCAATTGGAAACTAGTTTTCATATCTACGTGCTTTTTGTAAGTAGCAAAAGTTAAATATAAATTAAAATTAATTTTCGACAAGGAAAGAACCGACCGACAGCAGTAGGACTATGTGGTACAATAATGGAACAAAAATTAGCACTTTTCAAACTAGCTTTCCCGTCACAAGGTGTTGCGATGCCAAAAGAAAGGAAACTCAAGAAAAATTCGCCCTGGCGAATCCGTCCCCGAAAAATTTCCTCACGGGAAATTTCCCCCACGCATCAGTAACAGTCTTATTTTTAAACTTAACAGCAATTAAAAAATTCCGTCTAGAAAATTCTCCCCGTAGACAGTTGTGACCATGGAAAATTCTCCTGTGGAATATTAACACCTGTAGAAAACTCCTCCTTCGGAAGAATTACTCCTGGAAAATTCCTCCCCTCGTATAATTTTCACCGCATGTAAAATAACAATCTTATTTTAAAATTTAGAAGCATACGAAAGATTAAGTTATGATTATTAACTTATCCGTTTGGGGTTGTTGGATAATAATTAATATTCATGGAAGTATTTTTTAACTTACCCGTCGGGAATTTTTGGATAGTTAATATCCAAAAAACTATAATAATGTTAACATAAGAAACTGTCCATTATTTATGTAAAGGGGTTTCTAATTTCAGTCAGCATGAAAAAGTATTAAGAGGTCCATTGGTAGAGGGGAGGATTCATACCTAAAACTTTTGTAAAAGCTTACTCAACAGCTTATTTAGGGTTTCTTGACTATCTGATAAACAGTGTAATAATGCATACACGACACACACACCGACAGACATACATTCGGTTTCGACATTCTGTTTCTGTTTCAACATGTCGACATTCACTGGTGAATGTCCGAAATTCCTTTTTCTCTGCTTGAATTCAATTAGCTTTACGAGTCAGCTTTTTCAGTCTTATGCAAGCTTTGAGAGTAAAACTTAAAGTTTGGTTAAGTTAGATTATGTTAGTCTCGATTAGATTAGGTTACATTTGGTTAATGGAACGTACACGAAATTCGGAGTAAATAGAATGTATTGAGCAAAAGTTTCTAAAGACGTTACTAACTTTGAAGAATCCTGTTGTTGTTCATTGACTAGGCAGATAAACTGCGTGCAACAATCGTTGATATGATGTTGTCCTTGTAACTCGCTAAAATGGCTACTTTCAAGCAGAAATTCTATGAATAAAGACCTAAATATGTGAATTAAAATATTCCCTTTCCTAATTAAAGACTTTTTGATACCCGTAGCCTATTATATGAGATACATAAGTGCAGTTACCATACCCAGTGAAAAATCTTCTGTGAAATAGTGTGTGTATTTTACAACCCACCTTAAGAATTTTGAGGAAAAATTTCCTCAAAAGTTGAACTTACTCAGGAATATGCTCTTTTTTTTGGGGGGGGGGAGGGATGATTATAAAAATAGTAAGCAAAGAATAAAATTCAGAATCGTTCAAAAATTGGAAAATATATAGGATATCAGAGGCAGTCCACCCCAAATTCCCCCTCCCCGGAGTACATGCCTGCCTAAAAGCCATTGATTTATTTCCAATTATTACTTTTAAGGTAGTTTATAATAGTGTTTGAACCGTTTTGATAGAGCAAACTTAAATTACTTATTTGCTTTTCATTTGCAAGCAATCATATTTCAATTTTATTGTCCAAAGTACTTAAACATGTTTGGTGGCATTGTTGTAAACACCCTTCCGCTAGTTGGAATGCCATTCCAATGGCCATATTATTGCAGTCAATCTAACACTTACGCACAATTACTTTCGATTTCATCTTGAAAAACAATCTATCCGACCAATGTAATCGAATAAATTTAACCAGTATATCGAAACCAAAATACTTGAAAGCAAATTCAATCTAGGTACATGCAGCAATATGACGACAATAATATCAAACAATTCGTGGTAGAGAACTGTAGTAAGGAGCGACCCAGCTCAATAGTAATCAAAACTTTATAAAGCGGAATTTTCATACCAATAGTTACATCAAAAGATTTGCATTTTAATGCTGATTTTAAATATATAAGTTTCATCATATTTAGTTTTACCCATCAAAAGTTACGAGCCTGAGAAAATTTTCCCTATTTTAGAAAATAGGGGGGAAGCACCCCCTAGAAGTCATAGAATCTTAACGAAAATCACATCGTCAGATTCGGCATATAAGAGAACCCTACTGTACAAGTTCCAAGCTCCTATCTACAAAAATGTGGAATTTTGTATTTTTTTTTCCAAAAGACAAATCACGGATGCGTGTTTATTTGTTTGTTTGTTTGTTTTTTTTTTCTTTTTCCTAGGGATGATCGTATCAACCCAGTGGTCCTAGAATTTTGCAAGGGGGCTCATTCAAACGGAAATAAAAAGTTCTAGTGCCCTTTTTAAGTAACCAAAAAAATTGGAGGGTACCTAGGCCCCCTCCCACGCTCATTTCTTCCCAAAGTCATCGGATCAAAGTTCTAATATAGCAATTTTATTCAGCATAGTCGAAAAACGTTATAACTATGTCGTTGGAGACGACTTACTCCCCCACAGTCCCCGTGGGAGGGGCTGCAAGTTACAAACTTTGACCAGTGTTTGCATATAGTAATGGTTATTGGGAAGTGTACAGACGCTTTCAGGGGGATTTTTTGGTTGGGAGGAGGGGTTGAGAAGAGGGGGTTATGTGGGGAAACTTTCCATGGAGGAATTTGTCGTGTAGGAAGAAGATTTCCATGAAGGGGGCGCAGCATTTTCTAGCATTATTTAAAAAAACAATGAAAAAATAAATATGAAACATTTTTTTTTCAACCGAAAGTAAGGAGTTACACGAAAACTTAAAACGAACAGAAAATATTACGCATATAAGGGGTTCACTTCCTCCTAATACCTCACTCTTTACGCTAAAGTATTTTTAGTAATTTCCACTATGCCACTAGGGCGAAACCTCTCATATGCCTAGTAAAAACAACCGAATATAGAAGTTTGTTACGTAAGCTAATTCGTAAGTTACGTATATCTTTTACTAGTGAAAACGTTCGTAAAAATCTAAAAGTTCTAGTTGCCTTTTTAAGTACCCAAAACATTGGAGGGCAACTGGGTGTTCCCCCTCCTTTTTTCTCAAAATCATTCTGTCAAAACTATGGGAAAGCCGTTTAGCCAAATAAATAAATATGCAAATTTCGCTTTAATTATTCATCTGTGGAGAGCCGAAATCAAAACATGGATTAACTAAAAAAAAGTTCAGAAATTAAACAAAAAAACAAGTTTTTTTTAACTGAAAGTAAGGAGTGACATTAAAACTTAAAGCAAGCAGAAATTACCCCGTATATGAAAGGGGCTGTTCCCTCTTCAACGCCCCGCTCTTTACGCTAAAGTTTTATTGTTTTAACAAGTAGAGTTGGGAGAAAGAGTCAAACTTTAGCGCAAAGAGCGAGGCGTTGAAGAGGGAACAGTCCATTTCATATACGGGGTAATTTCTGCTTGTTTTGAGTTTTAATGTCGCTCCTTACTTTCAGTTAAAAAAAACTTATTTTTTTTATTTTATAGCTAGTATAGGGTCTATCTGATTGAGGTCAGCAGCATTTGTTTCTGCTGTTTTTGGAGCTTCTATTTTGTGTTTTGTTCTTGCTTGAAAACTTGACGCTTAGGTATAACCGTTCCTACGGTTTATACCCGGGGAAAAATTACTTTTTCAGTCTTTTTTCAGAATTCAGAGTGAACACATCTAAAATCAGAATTTTTGAATTGTGATTTTTTAAAGTGAACTAATTTATCATTTCGTAACACCAATTGGCTTGGGATTATAGTGATGTATGATCATGTCCTATGTTTACCAATTAATTCAGTGACTATAGACTTTTCGCAAGAAATGACATAACATATTATATTATTATGCTCATTTAAATAAGGTGCTGTAAAATCTCTTCATTATTTTTTATAGCCCCATTTTTGCTTTCATATCGTTAAGAAGCGTACTGGGAACAAGCAGAAGAGGGAAGTGAACCTCCTGCAAGCGACGTATTGTACCCGGCAGTATTAAGTTATCTGTAAATTGCGGGGAGCAGTTGAGGGGGTCCTTTTCATTATTTATTGAGCATTCATCTAGTGTACTGTTCACCATTTACAAACATTTTTGGAACGAATTTTAATTCTGTACGTCGGCAGTGTTGTCATTGAAAATATCATTTTGGACTTCATTATTATTTATTTAAGAATTAACGACACTTCTTGACTACTAAGGTCCCTGCGTTGGCCCTCCTGTGCATTCCTGCAGCGTGATCTCTGGTCCCGTATTACCAAGCTAAGGTCAAATCCACTGCGCCACCACAGGACATCATTTTGGACTTTTTAGAATGTCTGACAAACTCGTATATTATGCCGTAGTGAACTTTGTATCACGAACAATTGAAAATGGTGCCAAGTTGGATAATATAGTCAAGAAGACTATTGAGTTCTTTAGTCGTGACGATATCCTAAACACCAAGCGTATCATGGTCGATATTACCATAATTTTGGCATAGAACTCTGTTACTCTAAACTGGTCAAGGATAGTGGCAATGTGATAGACATTAAAGCAATGTTTAACGCATGCGCCAAGGAGAAGAACGTGCTTCCTGTTTTTGTAATAAAAGATCCCCAAGAAGCTCCATCGTGTGGAGAGGAGATAGCAGCATGCGTTACCGTCAAAATAAACGAAATGTGCCGTCACTTTAACGGCCTTTACGATCATAAAAACTTTGCTCTCCCAAAACCCACTGTGCAAGGTGCAAAAGAAAGTAAATCAGAAACAAGTATGCCTTTATATTCTGTCATTGTGAAAATTTCCTTTACTTCGCTGGTGCTAAAAGGAGTTTATCGACAACCTGTGTCCGACTCAGGTTTGAACCGCCTCTGTGTTGCTGAAACGTAACCAAACTGACTGGAGGTTAATCATCGATTCTCTTGCTTCTTCTGAGGAAGTCTCAAAAGCTGTGTTATCACAACATAAAATCGAGACGTAAGTTAAGAAGCCCCAGTACATCAGCATAGTTGAGCGAATTCCCGAATCTGTATCCGAAAAAGAACTACCAAATTTTATTCGAGGTCGTGAAAAGCCCACACGCTATGGTGAGACCCGAGCTCACAAATTGTGCTTTTCCAGCCAAAACAATCTGCTCCAAGATATTGCCCAATTACTGAAAATCTGCCTAGAGCCTTTTAAAATTGAAGAATTTTGATTCCTACCACGAAGATGTTACCGTTACCATGTGACATTACTTCTGGTCAAAGACTGTACCAATCAAGAAAAGTATGAAGTGTGTGGGAGCCTAGATCACGTAAGCACGAAGGAAAACCTATGCAAGCTATAAAGGCCTGAACTGTGGACCCAACAAACACACCTGCTATCATGCAGCTTGCCCTCGAAATATGTCCACTAGTCCCCTTCAATCCTCACAATGATGTGCTGTATTTTCTTTTGGAATATGAATGGTAAAGTGCTGGATCGTATACCCTATATATCTGATCTTGCAATTAAATATGATATAATATGCCTACAAGAGCATTTTCTGACTT
The DNA here is from genome assembly GCF_032884065.1 of Artemia franciscana. Taxonomy (NCBI): domain Eukaryota; kingdom Metazoa; phylum Arthropoda; class Branchiopoda; order Anostraca; family Artemiidae; genus Artemia; species Artemia franciscana. The sequence goes on from NW_027062662.1 coordinate 1,366,888, forward strand.
AAAATAACAAGAACATTCTGAAATTTTTTTCCTATCTACATTACTTCATCCGACCTGCATCTAAATCTAACTCCCGTGGTCGCCCTTCTGGAGGCCTTGCCGTTATTGTGAGTCAGAACATCTTTTCTTCACCGCAACTCCTTACTCAAAATGCTTTCTATCAAGTGATCAAGATTAACAGCCTTGTAATTATTAATGTATACCTGCCAACTGACTATGATGATGAAAAATCAGAGCAAAAATTTGCTCTTGCATGTAAGAAAATTGGCAGGGAACTGAGAGAACAACGGATGTCTGGTCTTCAAGTAATGATAATTGGTGACTTCAACTGCAATTTAGAAGATAGCCATAGCCCGAGAAGTGAGGTCTTGATGAGAGTTATTCCAGATACTTAAAATTTTTTGAAGAAAGACAGGTCATACTCGTTCAGAACCCTTGCCCAAAATGTATCAAACCTGGATCATGTATTATACTCCCGAGATGGTAGAAATATTATGGTTTCAGGTGGTCATGCTGAAGGACTCTATTCGAACCACCTACCAATACCCTTCCTCCTCCCTACTTCAAACTCCCGCAGTGAAAAAGTCAATGGCAATTGGAGATCATATAGCGATTGGGATAATGTTGACAAGGAACAATGTACAACTAGTTGTGATACAATCCTTCAAAAAAGAAAAATCCTTTTCCACTTGATTCAAATGAACTCTACATTGCCATACCATGAAATTTTCGCTGACCTCAATATATACTTAGCACAAATATCCCATGCTTTAGGGTTTGCCGAAAAAGCTGCCGTTCCAAATAAAAGATTTAGGGTGAATACCTAGGTGAAAAGACAGTGAACTCGTGAAAGCAAAAGATGTGGTAAAATTTTCGCTTAAATTATGGAACGAGTGTGATCCCCCAAAATCTGGTACAGTGAGTAATAGTGAGTTACTACAAGAAAAGTATAAAATAGAAATTCACTCTTCCTATTTCCGTTTTGCCAAATTCCTACTCCAGCTCCAAATATGGACCAGAAATACTAAGATCATTCAGCGATATGGAATAATTGACCCATCCGTCGCCATTCAATCGGCCATTACTAATTATGAAAAACAACTGATTGCGTTAGAACACGAATGGCAATCTTCACTTATTTAAATTCGTTTTTGTGTTTTTGTGTTAAATTCGTTTTGTTTTTTATATTTGTGTGTATATAAGTTAGTTTGGTAGTGTTTTTATTTTATTTCCTGCACTCTGTCTGTGTACCTTTTTTTGACGGGTTAACAATAAATACATACATACATACAATTACTGACCCCCCCCCCTTCCGGCTCAAACATAAGCAAGAAGAAGCAGAAACAAAGTGAATAATTTGGTCAAAGTGAGCAGTCACACAAAGACCCTCCAGCTATGGTCCCCGGTTTATCTTACCTGGTTTCCCCCACACATAGAAATGGCTTTTTGCTTACGCTTGAAGCACCAAGGAATTTTTTGAGCGTGAGTCTGATAATAATTTATTCTTCATAAGGAGGGGGAATGGGAATTGATAATTTGAATAAGAACTGCTCGGAAATACACGTTGATTGAGTATTTTGAGAAGCCCCGTGCCCCAACACCCTCTCACTGCCATTGTCCCTGATTTATATAGATACCCAACTTCACAATAGTAGTTTCCCAGGAGTCTTCTTAGGTACTCTATTTTCTGGTTTATATAGAAAATAAATGAGAGTACAAGTCGAAGGGAAATCTTCAGACATGGGGGAGATAATTACTACTTTGTTTCATTTCATTCCATTTATAGAATATTCTTTGATGTTTTCAAAAGCATAGAAATTAAAAAGGAATAAAAAGATCCTTCCACCGGTTTATTGGATTTTTGTTTCTCACAGAAAATCATCACATTTTTCAAGTGAGAAAAACTATAATGAAATCATTCAACTCCCTGATTTCTTTCCGCTCAGCTGAACTCAAAAGAGCCCTTTTATCTAGGAAAAGTCACGTGCTGCCAGGGATTTTAGGATTTTTCGCCTGATGTCTCCCAGAAACTCACCTTTAGCTTAGCAAGAGACGGGATTGTCTGTATTCCTAACATGAAATGGTCCCTAACTCGGTGAATAGGTCTAGCTAATGAAGCAAAAAGTATACACAAAAGAAAAAACATGCATGTGTATGCATGTATCTATGTTTTTCTTATGATTGTTACTATCCACTTTTAGAAATTTATGGATTATGGGGATTTTAGGCTTGGGCCTTGTGGATCTTTTTAAATTATGTCTCCTAGAAACCCACCTTGAGGATAGTAGTGAAAGTATTTCAGCATTTCTAACAGAATATGATTCCCAACAAAAAAAAAATCAAACAAAGACAAAAAGCCAGGCTATAAAGCAAAAAGCGTCCTCAGAAGAAAAAAGAGTTTATAATGTATTTATTTATGTTCGTATGTAGTCTTACAGTTTTGTTATAATTATTACTACCCATTTTTAGAAATTCAGGTATTTTTGAGGTTATATGATATATATTTTAAAAATTTTTTGCCTGATGTCTTGCAGAAACTTACCTTGGAGGAAACATGTGACCCTAAGTAAGTATATCAAATTGGGCATAAATTGATGAATAGGGCTGCTAATGAAGCAATATGCATCTACAAAAGGAAAAAAAAATCTGTTATGTGTATATGTATGTATGTGTGTATGTATAGTTTTACAGTTTCGTTATAATTATTATTAAAACATTTTAAAGTTTTAGGATTTTGGGGATTCCGGGCTAAGGATTATGATTCCAGATTAAAGCTTTGAGTATTTTACGTTAAATTTCTCCCGGAAACTCACTTTCAGAATAACAAGGAACTCATTTGTGATGCCTAGTTGGGTAAATAGGCCTAAGTAATGAGGCAGCATTTCTATAAGAGAAAATAACAAACAGTCTATGATACATGTATTTATTTGTGTAGTTACAGTTTAGTTTTACAGTTTTATTATAATTACTAGCATTATCTTAAAAATCTTAGGGGTTTTAAGCTAGGAATTCAAGATGTTTTTGGAATCCAATGGAATTATTTTTCAGCATTTCCAACATTAAGTGGTGTCAAATTCAATAAACAGGGCTAGATGATGCAGCAATTAGTATCCACAAAACAACAAAACAGTCAATAATATAGGCTACATATGTAGGTATTTAGGTGTAGCTTTACAAATTTACTACTGCTATTAATTTTAAAGAACTTATCTAAAAACAATTCACAAAAAAACCTGAAGATTTACATTAAAACAAAGGCGAAGAAAAATAAAGGCAAATAGTAATTCAACCATAAAACGAAAATAAATCACGCTTATTCTAATTCAACGACCCCTGTGTTTCACCAGTTTTTCTTCAAAAACTTGGACATAGGGTAAACTTTAGAGTAAAGTTTTTAGTAACTTTAAAAACTTTAGACCGTAAAGTAACTTTAGAGCAAAAAACTTTTATCATATCAAATTTCTGATCGCGTTTTTTTTAATTATGCCAAGGCTTCACTAAACAAGATCTGGAATATCAGCCTGATAATCTCCTAATTGTAATGATTCGGCTTAAAAAATAAAATGGTTAATAATAATTAAATTTTGGATCAAATTTTGATATTTTTTCAAAACATTTCAATTGACAAGAGTCAATCAAAGTAACCATAGTTATAGTAATAATAGTAGCAATAGTAGTATTAGTAGTAATAGTAATGGTAGTAGTAGTAGTAGTAGTAGTAGTAGTAGTAGTAGTAGTAGTAGTAGTAGTAGTAGTAGTAGTAGTAGTAGTAGTAATAGTAGTAGTGGCGATAGTAGCAGTAGCAGTAGTAGTAGTGGCAGCTGTAATACGAGTCAGAAGGTGCAGCTGAATTAGTAATCCCAAGTAGTGGGGCAATAGGGAGTACAGAGCTAAGACCCCTCAAGCCATTTGAATGCTATGCAATACTCTCCAAACCTCATTAGCATAGCCAATTACTTTCACTATTACAGGGCCAATGACACCATGATTAACCTACTTACATAATTAGCAACCCAGACAGATACCCGAAGCTTTTGGGTGAATGACATACATATTCCTGTCAGGACACAATTAGCAAATCTTAGATCTTCATTGAATAAAAGCAATGCCCAGTTATTATAATGCTTAATATTTAAATCATGGCAATTATATGAATAAATGTTTTGTCTTTTGAAAATATTTCTTAGTATTCGGGTATGCGTAATTCTGAAATTTATAAAGTCATATATATCTTAAGCAATGATATAACAGCCCTTCGTTATCCATGACGCAACCTCAAAGAAACCCAATGTAACCCCCAAGCTTTTGCCACCCTCCCCTTTTGATTTTTTGAAAGTTTTTCATGTCTTAAAATGACATAAAATATACTTAAAACAAAAACTCGCCGGTGCTATACGAAATGAAAATGATAAAGATGTGTTAGTCGTAGATTTTTCTATTAGAAGAATAATGTTTTTAGTGATATTTTTCCTATTTTTGACTTTTTCTTATTACAATTTTTTTGATTTTTTGGGCTATTAGCAACTAGTTCTGTCAAGTGTTTTTTTTAAAGGGTTCCATTTCATAATAGGTTGTGATAATTAAAGAATTTTAGCCAACTATTTCCAAATCTTGTGTGATCTTACCGAAATATTATGTGGTATAATCAAAATCTTGTAAGATATTATGAGAATCATCTTTGGTATTACCAAAATCTTGTAAGGTAATGACAAACTTTTCTATGATATTATTAAAATCTTACCTCATATTTACAAAATATTTTCTAGTACTATCAAAAATAGTCTGATATCACACAAATCTAGAAATGGTGCTAACAAAATCATACGTGGTATTATAAAAAAATTTGCCAAGTATAACCATAATCTTGTTTAATATTATCAAAATCTTGTCTTATATCATCAAGTAGCTTGCACTGCATTATAAAATTTTGCCTCGCATTACGAAAGCTTATCTATTATTAAAATCTTGCCAGATATTAAGATAATCTTCTATGGTGCTATCAAAATGGCATGTTTTGCCAAGTATTACCGAAATCCTGTGTGGCATTATCAAAATCTTGTTTGATATTATCAAACATCATGTATTGTATTATCAAAATCTTGCCTGGTATTACTGAATCTTGTCTCTTATTATGAAAATCTTGTAATACTGTCATATATTATGAGAATCTTTCCTGGTATTACGGTATTATCAAAATCTTTTGGGTAATTACCAAAATACCAAAATCTACCAAGGTAATAACAAAATTTTCTGTGGTATTGTCAAAATCTTACCTCATATTAACAAAATATTTTCTTTTACAATCAAATCTTTTTTTGATATTATCCAAATCTAGCATAGTGATATCATAATCGTATGTTATGTTATCAGAATTCTGCAAAGTATTACCAAAATCTTGCGTGGTATTATCAAAATCTTGTCAGATACAGTCAGAATCCTTTTTGGTATTACCCAAACCTTGCAATGTAATAAAAAATTGTGTGTGGTAAATTTACCTCATATTGACAAAATATTTTCTAGTACTATCAAAACTTGTCTGATATTATACAAATCTAGAATGGTGCTACCAAAATCATATGTGATGTTGTAAAAAATTTGCCAAGCATTACCAAAATCTTGTTTAATATTATCAAAATCTTGTCTTATATTATCTAGTAACTTGCACTGCATTATAAAATCTTCCCTCGTATTACGAAAGTAGATCTAGTATTAAAATCTTGCCGCATATTAAGATAATCTTCAATGGTGCTATCAAAATGATATGTTTTGCCAAGTACTACCGAAATCTTGTGTGGCATTATCAAAATCTTGGCTGATATTATCAAACATGTTCTATTGTATTATCAAAATCTAGCCTGGTATTACTGAATCTTGTCTATTATTATCAAAATCTTGTAATACATTATAAGAATCCTTTCTGATATTATCATAATATTATATAGTATTATCAAAATCTTGCGAATTATTAACAAAATCATACATGGAAATATCAAAATCCTACCTGATATTATCATACATCTTGCATTGCCTTATCAAAACGTTGCCTGTTATAACCAACTCTTGTCTAAAAAGATCAAAAATTTTTCATATATTATGAGAATCCTTCCTGGTATTACGGTATTATAAAAAATCTTTTGGGTTATTACCAAAACACCAAAATCTACCGAGGTGATAACAAACTTTTGTGTGGTATTTTCAGAATCTTACTTCATATTAACAAAATATTTTCTTTTACAATCGATTCTTGTCTGATTTTATCGAAATCTAGCATAGTGATATCATAATCATATGTTATATTATCAGAATCCTGCAATGTATTACCAAAATCTTGCGCGGTATTATCAAAATCTTGTCAGATACTGTCAGAATCCTTTTTGGTATTACCCAAATCTTGCAATGTATTAAAAAATTGTGTGTGGTATTTTCACCTGATATTGACAAAATATTTTCTAGTACTATCAAAACTAGTCCTGACGTTTGATTTTTGAATAAAATGCATGGCTAATTGTAGAAAAAGAAAAGACAGATAGTCCAATTGAGTGAGAAGAAAAATCTGGCATTAATTATTATCAAGATATTGCGAGACGTTAACAAACTATTGGGTGGAAATATCAAAATCTTACCTGATGATTCTGGAACTATCAAAACTTGTCTAATACTAACATAATCAATCATGGTGCCATCAAAATCATGTTTGGTATTACTAAAATTTCGCCAAGTATTACCAAAATCTTGCATGATATAATAAATCATGTCCGATTTTATAAAAATACTCTTTTGTATTATCAAAATCATGCAAGGTAGTAACAAAAATTTGTGAGGTGTTATTAAATTTTTGCTAACTGCTACAAGATCTTGTGTGTTATTAACAAAATCTTGTGTGATATTATCAAACATTTTAAATTGCATTATCAAAATCTTACCTGGTATTATATAATTTTGTCTAGTATTGTCATAACTTTTTCAAATATTATGAGAATCTTAAGTTAATAACAAAATTTTGTGTTTTATAATCAAAATGTTACCTCATGTTAACAATTTTTTTCTAGTACTGTTACAAATTGTCTAAAAATATCCAAATCTAGTATTGTACTATAATAATAGAATGTGGTATCATCGAAATCTTGTCAAGTATTACCAAAATCTTGCGTCATATATTCAAATATTGTTATATATTATGAGAATCTTCTTTGGTATTACCCAAATCTTGCAAGGGAATGGCAAGATTGTGTATAGTATTATCGAAATTTTATCTCATATTAACAAAATATTTTCTACTACTATCAAAACTTGTCTGATATTATCCAAATCTAGCAAGGTGCTATCAAAATCGTATTTATTATAAATAACTTGCCCAGAATTACCATAATCTTGCTTGGTATTAGCAAAACCTTTTTTCCAAAATTTTGAGAATCTTCTTAATTCAAAATCTTGTCAGATATTAAGAGAATACTCTTTGGTGTTACCAAAATCTTGCGTGTATTGTCAAAATCTGATAATACTGGGCGAGATTAGGTAATACAAAACAAAGTTTTGATAATTTCATGCAAGAGCCAATATTAACATAATATTTTCTGTAACTATCCAAAACTTTTTTGACCAAATATAGAATGGTGCTATCAAAGTCGTATGTGGTATTATAAAAATCTTGTCAGATAAAGTGAAAATCCTCTTGGATATTACCAAAACCTTGCCAAGTATTACCAAAATCTTGCGTGGTATTATCAAATATCTTCTCTGATATTATGAGAATCGTCTCTGGTATTACCAAAATCTTGCAAGGTAATGAAGCACTATGCGTGGTATTATCAAAATCTTACCTTATGTTGACAAAATCCTTTCTAGTACCATCAAAACTTGTCTTACATTTTTCAAATCTAGCTTCGTGCTATAAAAATTGTGTGTGGCATTATCAAAACTTTGCCAAGTATACCAAAACCTTGTTTGGTATTATAAAAATATTGTCTGATATTATCAATATCTTCCATTGTAATATCACAATGTTGCCCGGTATTACCAAATACTGTGTATTTTTATCAAAACCTTATATGGTGTTATCAAAATCTTCCAATTTATTACCAGAATCTTGCGTCGTAATTTCTAAATCTTTCCTGATATTAACAAATATTTTCTGTAACTACCTAAAATTGTCTGATATTATCATGGTCAATCATAGTGCTTTCAAAACAGTGTCTGGTGCAATCAAAATTTTGCCAAGTTTCACCAAAATCTTGTGTGGTATTATCAAAAATCTTATCAGATAGTATGAAAATCTTCATCGGTATTACCAAGTTTTTGTCAAAGGAGTAACAAATTTTTCTGTGGTATTATCAACATCTTACCTCATATTAACAAATATTTTCTAGTACTATCAAAACTTGTCAGTTATTGTCTAAATCTAGCATGGTGCTATCGAAATCGTAGGGATATTATCAAAATTGTGTCAAGTATTACCAAAATTTCTTATAATATTTTCAAAATCTTGTCTGATATTATCAAACATCTTGCCCAGCCTTATCAAGATCTTGCCTGATATAACCAAATATTCTCTAGTGATATCAAAATTTTTCAGATATTACGAGAATTTTCTGAAATATTGTCAATATCTTGTGAGTTATCAACAAACTGTAATACAAACCTGTTAAAAATCCCTATCATAGAGCCAAATTGCGGGAAAATATTTTTATTGAAACAATGTTACATGCAATATTAGCCTACGCATTATCAATATCATTATACAACTTGCCGGCACGCAAAATGAAAGTAACCGAACCCAAATTGAAAGCAGTTAACTTAATGTAAACTAGCTTAAAATTCAGTTATGATGCCATCTAAAATTAAACTCGAAAATATGGCAGCACTTGAGGAAGCGAAAACGTGTCACCATCTAGACGTTTAAATGTAAAACTCACCAAAAGTATTAAGTTGTCATACGATTTTCTTATGCAGCTGCATCCCGAGATACTCAATGGGGGTTCATTGATACTACCTAGATTATTTTGTGTTTTCAATCAGTATTGAAATATAGTGTAGGTGAAATATTCCAAGAGAGTGTGTGCACTGGATAAAATTGTCTGAGGAATGAGTGTTGACAAGGGCAAATATTTAAACTATGTAATAAGTAGCGGTAATAATAACGGTAAAACTATTGGGAATGTCTGTGAGCATTGTCATGAAAGTGAGAAATTAGATTTCTTGGAGTATCGATTAATTTCAACATCACATTTGTGAAAGTGCAATATCCAGAAACGATACCACTCAAAGAGAATACAAGCCTGAAAGTAATACTTGATTGGAATGGGCAACTTCTTCTTCATTTTGTGGGCAATACTTTACCTGTTAACAAAACCCATTGTCATCCTTAGGGTATTAGAATTCAAGAGAAAGTCAAAAAGACAGGTGTACCCTTATTGTAATGTCATAAACCATATTTCTATAAGTGTAAAAATACAAACTATGTAAAAAAAACACAGAGAAATTGAAAGTAAAATAAAAAGCTCACTGACAGATAATATCACCAAGAAATATAAAGACGAATCGACGAATAACATAGTGCATGTGAGAATTATTAGTACCATTGATCGTATACCAACAGATAAAGTCAATGAGCCCAATAATACCCATGTCAAATGCGTATTGAGCCTCTAGGTGACACCATAGTAAAAATTGTGTATGATTCAAGATAGTTTAATGATTTTTCTGTTGGTTATGAATTAAGAGAATAGCTACAGTATTAATAGAGAACACGATCAATTATTTTATGGAGCCGATTCAAAATGTTAAAGTTCCTCAATGAAATTAGTAATGTGTAATATTGTATGTAAAATTGTTTCAATAAAAATTTTCGGTGTTATGATAAGAAGTTTTAACAGGTTCGTATTAGATTTTGTTAATAACTTGCAGCATTTTGATATCACCATATAAGATTTTGATAATACCAGAGAGGATTCTTATAGTATCTGACATGATTTCGATAACATGAGACAAAATATTGGTATTATCAGGCAAGATCTTGATTATGCAAAGCAAGATGTTTGATAATATCAGACAAGATTTTGATAATATCATACAAGAGTTTGGTAATACTTGGATAAATTTTGATAAAATTACATGCAGTTTTGATAACTCCATGCTAGACTTAAATAATATCAGAAAAGTTTTGATAGTAAAAGACATATTTTGTTGCTATGAGGTAATATTTAATATGAGGTAATAATTTGTTAATGTTGATAATACCACACAAAATTTTGCTACTATCTTACAAGATTTGGGTAATACTAAACTAGATTCTCATATTTAGTATTATACTAAATCACAATAATAAATTAAATTCTCATATATTATAATATCTGTAATATCACGCAAATTTTGGTAATCATTGGCAAGATTTTTATAATAACAATTACAATTTATATAGCACCATTCTAGATTTGGATGATATCAGACAAGTTTTGATAGTGGTAAAAAATATTTTAGTAATATGGGCAAAGATTTCAATAATACCAAGCAAATTGTTTTGATTACATTGCAATATTTTGATAATACGAAAGAAGATTTTTTTGTACTTGACAATATTTTGATAATACCACACAATATTTTGATAGAACTTGGCAAAGTTTTGATGATACCAGACACAATTTTGATAGCATCTTGCTTAATTCTGATAATATTAAACAAATAATCTTGGTAAGATTGTAAGATTGTGATAAAGATGGTAAGATTGTGATATTTCCATGCTAGATTTTGTTAATAACCGGCAACATCTTGGTAATACTATATACTACTGTGATAATACCAGAGAGTATTATCATAATACCTTACAATTTTTTGATAATGTTAAACAAGATTTGGTAATACATGACAACATTTTGATAATAATACGCCAGATGTTTGATATTATCAGACAAGATTTTGATAATACCACACGATATTTTGGTAAACTTGGCGAAATTTTGATAACGCCTCACACGATTTTGAAAGAAAAAAAGCTAGATTTGAATAATATTAGACAAGTTTTGATAGTACTATAAAATATTTTGTCAATATGAGGTAATATTTTGACAATACCACACAGAATTTTGTTATTACTTTGCAACAGTTTGGTAATACCAAAAACGATTCTCATAGTATCTGACAAGACTTTCATGATACAACGCAAAAATTTGGTAATTCTTAGCAATATTTTTATAATACCAATTACGCTTATGGTAGCACCGTGCTAAATTGAGATAATATCAGACCAGTTTTGATAATTACAACACAAAATGGTGTTATTACCTTAGGATCCTCATAATATATGACAAGATTTTGATAATACTAGACAAGATCGGGTTAAACCAGGCAAGATTTTGACAACGCATTCCAAGATGTTAGGTAATATCAGGCAAGATTTTGATAGTATTATCAAAATCTTGCCTACAAGATGTTCGTAATAGTTTGCAAAAGTTTTATAATACCAAATAAAGCTTGGTTTATTACCTTGCAAGATTTTGATAATACTAAAGAGTATTTTCGTAATATCTAACCAGGTTTTGGTAAAATAACGCAAGATTTTGGTAATTCCTGGCAAAATTTCATAATTACATCTAAAAATTTTATAGCAACATGCTTTATATTGTTAATATGAGAAAAGTTTTGGTAGCTCAAGATAACATTTTGTTAATATCAGGTAATATTTGATATTTCCATGCAAGAATTTATTCTTAATTCGTAAGATTTTGATTGATATTCATAATATAAGATAAGATTTTCAAAATATATGATAAGATATTGATAATACAAAGCAAGATGTTTGATAATATCTGACAAAATTTCGATAATACAACACAAGATGTTGGTGATACTTGACAAAATTTTGATATTACCACATACGATTTTGATAGCACTTTGAGAAAATCAGGACAAGTTTTGATAGTACTAAGATAATATTTATTAATATTAAGTAGGATGTTGATAATACCAAACGAAATTTTTTTATTAGCTTGTAAGATTTGGTTAGTACAAAAAAGGATTCTTATAATATCTGACAAGATTTTTTATAATACTACGCAAGATTTTGGTAATATTTGGCAAAATTTTGATAACATCACATACGATTTTAATATAACCATACTTGATCTATAAACCAAATAATATATGATAAAACCATATAAGATTTTGATAAAAACAGTGAAGATTCTCATAACATCTTGCATAATTTGGTAATACCAGGTAATAGTTTGATAAAGCAATGTAAGATATATGATAATATCAGATTAGATTTTGGTAATACTTGGTAAAATTTTGATAAGAAAAAGATAGGATTTTGATAGCACCAAGCTGGATTTGAATGATCAGACCAGCCTTGATAGTACTAGAAAATAATTTGTCAATATAAGAAAGATTTTCATAATACCACAAAACATTTTATTATTATCTTACAAGATGTTGGCTATACAAAAGGAGATTCTCATAATATCTGACAAGATCTTGATTATACCACTTAAGAGTTTAGTAGTACTTGGCAAGATTTTGATAATACCAAATAGGATTACGATAGTACTATGCAAGATTTGGATAATAAAAGACAAGTTTTAATAGTACTAAAAAATATTTTGTTTATATTACGTAAGATTTTGATAATAAAACACAAAATTTTGTTATTATCTTACAAGATTTTGACAAGACCAAAGAGGTTTCTCGTAATATCTGACAAGATTTGATAATACCGCGCAAGTTTTGGTTTTAATTGTTAAGATTTTGATAATACCACATATGATTTTGACAGTACCATGTTATATTTGGATAATACCATATAACTTTTGATAGTTGAAGAAAATATTTGTCAATATGAAGTAAAATTTTGATAGAACCACAAAAAACTTTGTTGTTACCTGGCAATTTTGATAACACCAAAGATAATTTTTTAATATCTGACAATTTTTTGATAATACCACGCAAATTTTTGATAATACTTGGCAAAATTTGGATAATACCATATACAATTTTGATAGCACCATGCTAGATTTGGATAATATCAGGCAAGTTTTGTTAGTAGTAGAAAATATTTTGTTAACATGAGAAAAGTTGTGATAATACCATAGAGAATTTGTTACTACCTTGCAAGATTCTAAAAATACTGAGGAGGATTTTCCTAGTATCCGACAAGATTTTGATAATACCACACAAGATTTTGGTAATTTGTAGCAAAATTTTGATAATACCAGACAAAATTTTGACAGCACCATTTTTGATTCTGATAATATCAGACAAGTTTTTGTAGTTCCAGAAAATATTTTTTTGATTTCAGGTAAGACTTTTGTATTCCAAGCATGATTTTGTTAATAACTCGCAAGATTCTGATAATACCATAAAAGATTTTGATAATATCACACAATATTTTGACAATACCACATACAATTTTGGCAATAATTGACAAAATTGAGGATTGACAAAAATAGAGGATTTTTATAATATCGGACAAAATTGCAAAAGCCTATAGCCATTACTGTTTTCTTTTCCTACACCAAATTTACCTAGGCTAAAATACCATCTATCCCTATTTCTACCAACCTGGGCATTAAAATCTCCTAGCAAAAACACCATATATCTACATGGTACCCTTTCTATTTGCTCCTGTAACTGTAAGTAAAGTTCATCTGAGTCACTAGTATCCCCATCAGTTGGTTCAATGGGGGCATATACTACTATAACTGATACCCTAAACTTTTTAGTCATAAAATGAGCAATTAGTATTCTATTATTAATACCTTCCCAGCCTAAACAAGACTTAGAAGCTTCCTTATTCATCATGAGCCCTACTCCCTGTCTATGTACCCCATCCTTCCTGCCTAAGTAAACAAATTCTATGTCACCTAAGTTCATGCTTCCTACCCCAGGGATGAGTTTCTGAAACTCCTAATAAATCCAGTTCAAACCGTCTGAATTCGTCAGTCAAAATGTCGATGTGATTGTCATTTTTTAACGTCGTAACATTCCAAGTTCCAATTTTCATGTTCTTTAAATCTTTGAAACTATTTTGGCCTCAGGAAAAGCAGTGATCCCGGATACCAGTGCAGGATGGGGACCAACATATCTTCTCAAGTCTACAGCAAAGCGCTTAAGCCGGCTTAGAACCAGACAGCAAGAAGTCCCTGGGACCTCCAGTAAGTTGGAGGCTTTGTGCAATCATAGGCCCATCTTGGTCACAAGATGGTTTTCAGCACTCGGCGATGCTCTTCTATCAACAAGAGTCGAAATCCTGCACAGACAGTCCCAAGCCTATTACCTCCGACTCATTATATATTCATGCCTACAAATATTATGCTACTATGGGGAGGCAGCCCATAGTAGATAAATTAGCTAGGAATAGTAGTAGATAAATTAGAGGTTTTTCAGCCCGAAAACGCCCATCAAAACAAACCAAGCCCAGAAAAATATCCAATAATCAGAATCCCGTACGAGTGCTGTGTTGTTTACTAGGCTATAATTTCCGCGAGGGGCGCCACTCCTCAAGTGGGAAAAATTCACCACGTTTCCCAGTCTTGCAGGTACCCCGAAAGGGTCGAGGCAGCCCTTTACAGAGGCCGTTGTCCATAGGTTCGGATCTTAAGCCCTGCCGCAGTTGTCCTCCTATAGAGGATCCTCCCACGATGGTGTTCTGCTTCACCATGCAATTTAACCCATTACTGGGAGAAGGTTTGTAACTCATCTACCAAAACCTAGCATGATTATCTAATAATTAACTAACTAATGCAACTAATAAATAGTTGCTGTAGATTGCAACTTTACTTTTATTTAGACTATAAAGTAAAGGACAAAAATAACATATACAAGCTCTGTTGTCCTCTGCTAAAACCTAGCATGCAAACTAATAATTAACTAACTATTGCAAATAATTAATAATTGTAATAAAGTAAAACTTTCCTTTTAATTTATACCCTAAAATAAAGAAAACACAAAAAAGCTCTATTGTCCTTTACCAAAACCTAGCATGTTAACTAATAAATAGCCCATTTGGCCTGATTGCAACACCTCACAAGCCAAACCTTATAGAAAACACCTTTGAGAATTCAAATTAAGAAGGAAACTTATTAGAAACCCTGCTAGTACTGCAAAAGTAAACCTAAGTAGCCAATTTAGCCTGTTTGAAACATCTCACAAACCAACACCCTATAGAAAACACCTTTGAGAATTTAAATGAATAAGAAAACTTATTAGAAACTCTGCTAATACTGCAAAAGTAGACCTAAGTAGCCAATTTAGCCTGTTTGAAACATCTTACAAGCCAACACCCTATAGAGAAAACCTTTGAGAATTTAAATGAAGAAGAAAACTTATTAGAAACTCTGCTAATACTGCAAAAGTAGACCTAAGTAGCCAATTTAGCCTGTTTGAAACATCTCACAAGCCAAAGTTCTGAAAAGGACATATCATGATTAGTCTGTGGGCAGGTTCGAAGGAAATCCATATTGATATTGTTAGGACTATAGACTAGCGTTATAATTTTTATTAGAGCTTGAAATCCACTGTTGTATAAAGAGAAATAACCGGATTTTCAGAGTTTATATTATGTTTTATTTGATTTTAATTTAAAGTAACACGAAAGCATATTTCTTACGACTTAAGATTGTATATTACTCACTATGGGTATTATGCCTGGTGAGACCAAAATGCTACCTGATAAATCAATCCAATATTTCTGTGAGCTGTTCAATTACTTTGCGGTTACTACAAAAAAAATTACGCTTATGTTTCTAAGATAATTTAGGTTGAAAGTTACTGATGTCACAACTGGTGTAAGACTATGAAAAGCTTTATGATTAGTTTATTGTTGCCAGGCTACATACTCACTTTTGACTCCCAAACCAATGTTCCCTTTTTTATACTTCACTTTTGTGTTTTCAGTAAAGCGCTAGTTTTCTATAATCCTAGAAATATAGGGAGACATAGTTAGTTGGTGCATTTGTGCTAGTTTTATTGCTATATATTAGATAGGGTGTGAAGTAATAGTTTTTGTCGGTTTTAAGTTTCAACTTCGCTGTTTAAGTCCCTAGAAAAAAACTTGTTTTTTCAACTAAAAAAATTTTTTTTACTAATTAATCTAAGAATGAAAACTTGGTTGCCAAATTCTCTCCCCTTCTTAAGACCACACTGTTCTTGGCTTTGTAAAGCATGTGATAATCTTTCCATTTTACAATATTGTTTTTAGAATATATTTTTTAGCATTATAACTTTTATTTAAAGTATACCCTTTTCGACTGTTTATCTTTATAAGGTCAACGCAATTTAAAATTAAAATTTATGAAGTTTTAATTTACATGGTATTTAATAAAATCATTCGTGTTAAAATACTGTTCTATTTATAAACACCTATCATGCGCGTATAAAAATAAGATATTTTTTTAGCCCTCAATATTCTAAGTTTTTGCTCGTTTTCTTAACGATTATTGAGTTGCACTAATCTTATTACTCTAAATGTTTTGATTACGACATTATTTAATTTGAAAAGGGAATTTGGCTTTTTTTAGATTGTTATAGTCGCAGATAGTCATTTACACAAAAAGTATTATCTATCTATCTATATATTTATCTAATAAATAACTATAAATAACTTAGGCCTAATATTATTTAATAGCATTTAGCTCTATCGAATCAATTTAATAATATATACTCTATAATATAATCTATTCATAATCTGTATATAAAAATAATATATAACATATAATCCATGCAGATATATAATATAATATAATTTATAATGGATATAATATATGTATATCTATATAACCTAATGATATATAATCTATATAAAATTATGTAATTAAAATTGAATTATAATTTACTTCAAAGACAAAAAATATAATAATAGTTTTGTGCCAAAAAGAAACACGAATTCCTTAATTTACTGACTCTTAAACGCTAAACTGCTTTATAATTACATTTTTAGGAAAGAAGAAGAATAATGGAAACGTATTTGCATAATGAAGTTTAAATATAGCCTCTTAAGCTGCTTCAAGCATGGTTGAAGCATTAACAAACACCCTTACCTGACTGACAATGAGAATGTGAGATAGGGATTTGAATGAGCTCCTTTACAATGGGTTGGTGGTTCATCGCTTGAGAGAAGTGCGAGAAGAACTTTGAAAACACTTAGAACTGACACAAATCGTTTTAAGTATCTAAAGTCTAGGAGCAATTAGAAACATAATTGATCAGCCACGTCATTGAAGGGGAATAGGGGTCCGAGAAAGAGAGGGACAGCTCTTTCTGTCAAGATCACAAGCTTTGCACACGGCTCGCTTAGTTAATTGCCTGTTTAACGTGATGCAAGTTCAGGCCTGTTGCCTAAACTTGCCTGTCTAGCTCCATCAGCTTTCCCTTCCCGTTAATTTGAAAAATATTAGTATACTGGAGTTAGTCCAGAGTATCGTTTAATCGTTGATTAAATGATTTTTTTACGAAAGTGTAAAGCAACATTTAAACTCTAAAATAATAGCAATTATCCTGTACTAGGTATACCTAAGATATTTCAAATACGTCATTTTGACAACGTGGATGCAGATGGTCTTTTCAGATTTAGTTCTGCATCACCTTTAAATTGCCCTGGAAGTATCAACTTAATAAATTTCGCTGTTCCTCAGATATCGGAGATACACCCTTAGGCAGACTTGGATATACATTAGTTAAACATTTGTTACAAGATACACTGAAAGCTCCAAACGTGCTCCTAAAATATTGCAGAGACGCCCTTTTGACAACATGGATTCACTTAGCGTCTCTTCATTTAGTTTTGCAATTCGTAGTTGGCTGTAGTTAATTTGTAGTTAAAACTCAACAAAAGGAAAAGCAAAACTTGAAAAACTTATAAAGGATAATATATAACCAAAAAAGCATGAATTAAAGAAAGTCAGGAACGCTAGCAACCAATTCCAGGGGGATGGAAGAGGTTTGTTATTTGAGGTATAGTTAAGTCATATTAAGCGATATTCCTGAGAGGTTTTAGTGAAAGGTCCTTTAGACGCACCTGTATGCTGAATTGTCAATCAGTTCGTGGTAACGAACTGTAGTAAGGAGCGACCCGGCTCAATAGTAACCAAAACTTTAAAAATGGGAATTTGGAATGGGAATTTTAAATATTTAAGTTTTATCAAGTTTAGTCTTACCCATCAAAATTTACGAGAAAATTGAAAAAATTTTCTTTTTAGAAAATAGGGGGAAACACCCCGTAGAAGTCATAGAATCTTAACGAAATCACACCATAAGATTCAGCGTTTATTTGTTTGTTTTTTGTTTTGTTTTTCCATGGGTGATCGTATCGACCCAGTTGTCCTAGAATCTTGCAAGAGGGCTCATTCTAACGGAAATGAAGATTTCTAGTGCCCTTTTTAAGTGACCAAAAACCTTGGAGACCCCTCCCACGCTAATTATTTTCCCAAATTCAACGGATCAAAATTCTGCGATAGCCATTTTATTCAGCGTAGTCGAAAAACCTTATAACTATGTCTTTGGGGACGACTTACTCCCCCAGAGTCGCCGTTGGAGGGGCAACAAGTTACAAACTTTGACAAGTGCTTACATATAGTAATGGTTATTGGAAAGTGTACAGGCGTTTTCAGGAGGATTTTTTGGTTGGGGAGGGGTCAAGAAGAGGGGTATATGCTGGGGGAACCTTACATCAAGGAATTTGTCATAGGGGAATAAAATTTCCATGAAGGGAGTGCAGGATTTGCTAGCATTATTTAGAAAAAAACAATGAAAAAATAAATACGAAAAAGTTTTTTTCAGCTGGAAGTAAGGAGCAGCATTAAAACTTAAAACAAACAGAAATTATTACCCATATGAGGGGCTCACCTCCTCCTAATACCTCGCTCTTTACACTAAAGTATTTTTAGTAATTTCAACTATTTATTCTACGGCTTTTGTGATTCAGTGGTCATTCTTAATGAAATGGGACAAAATTTAAGCTTTAGTGTAAAGAGCGAGGTACTGACGAGGGGGCGAACCCCCTCATATATGTAATAAAAACATGAGAATACGAAAGTTGTTTACGTAAGCTAATTTATAAGTTACGTATATCTTTTACTAATAAAAAGATTCGTAAAAATTTAAAAGGTCTAGTTGGCTTTTTGATTAACCAAAAAATCGGAGGGTAACTAGGCTTCCTCCCCCGTTCTTTTTTGCTCAAAACCATTCGATCAAAATTATGAGAAAGCCATTTAGCCAAAAAAAAAAGAAGAAAAAATTCATTTTAATTATTCCTCTGCGGAGAGCCAAAATCAAAACATGCATTGATTCAAAAACGTTCAGAAATTAAACAAAAAAAACAAGTTTTTTTAACTGAAAGTAAGGAGCGACATTAAAACTTAAAACGAACAGAAATTTCTTCGTATATGAAAGGGGCTGCTTCCTCATCAACGCCCCGCTCTTTACGCTAAAGTTTTTTTTACTGTTTTAAAAAGAAGAGTTAAGAGAAAGAGTCAAACTTTAGCGTAAAGAGCGGGGCATTGATGAGGAAGCAGTCCATTTCATATACGAAGTAATTTCTGTTCGTTTTAAGTTTTAATGTCGTTCCTTACTTTCAGTTAAAAAAACTTGTTTTTTTTATTTAATATTAATCTAAATCGTGGCATTAGCAAAATCACATTTTGAATGAGCTTTAATTATTACACTTTATGCGTCAGTAGCCTCATTACTTACAATAATAATAATAAGGAAAAGTGTCAACTTTACAATACGTTTTCTTGCTAGTAAATGAAACGCGCAAAGGAGGAAAAAAAAGATGTTTTTGTATTCGATTATTTCTGAGAGGTTTTAGTGAAAATACCACGTTTCATTGAGCCAAGACTCTGCATATTCACGCCACCGTAACAATATGTGGCTCGTTCATATCATGCTTTAAATCTATCAATTCGTGTTTTCTGAAGCCACCTACTTGTGAAACACCATGTTAATTCACGCCACCGTGGCAATATGTGGCTGGCCCGTGACAACCCTGTGATACTTATTATCATTTCTATGACATTCTCAGACATTTTCTTGATAAAAATTATGCTTTATATCCATTGATTTATGTTTTAGCAATCCTGCCTTACGTGATGCCCCCATGGCATTTCACGTTCTTAAGGAATTTTTCAGATATTTTCATGATAAACATCATACCTAAATCCAGTGGTCCGCAGTTTTCTCAAGCAACCGCCTCATGAGACACCCTATCGTGGCATTCACACTCACACACACACACACATACACATATATATATATATATATATATATATATATATATATATATATATATATATATATATATATATATATATATATATATATATATATATATATATTATATATATATAAAAATGTAGTGTCCGTCCATCCGTCTGTCTGTTACACTATCTTTACCGTTACACGTTATTACCGTTAATTACCGTTACACGAGCTCAAAAATTGAGGCTCTTTTTAAATTTTATGAAATTGTTTAAAATGTAAAAAACTGGTGATTGCGCAAATATTTCAATATATTTTTACAATGGATTCAAAACCTTAAAACAGAAAACCAAAAGTTTGAAGTTTGGCAGAAATTGTTGAAGTTTGGAATGCTTGCTGCTCAAAGAAAATTTGTCAAGGTGTCGATTAACGTCAAAAAGAAATTATTATTAAATTGCTTAAAATGTAAAAAATTGCTGATAGCAAAAATATATATATATATATATATATATATATATATATATATATATATATATATATATATATATATATATATATATATATATATATATATATATATATATATATATATATATATATATATATATATATATATATATATAAATAAGTTGTATGTTTGTTTGTTCGTACGCATTTGACGTCTTTATAAGTATATAAGGCTTTATATATGACGTCATTATAAGTATATAAGGGGGCGATTCAAAGAGAAATTTCAGTATAAATCCTACAATGAAAACAGAAAGCCAAAGAAACAGCCGATGAAGCTGCTCAGAGAGTTAATGCCAAAAGGTTTGCGGCTAATAGAGAAACTAAGATGTGCCGAGGAATCATAAGAACAGCGTGAAAACAGGCTTGCGTCTCAAAGAGAAATTACCAAAAAAATCGTGCCGAGGAATCACAAGAACAACGTGAAAACAGGCTCAAGGAGAAATTACCAAAAGAAAGCGTGCCGAGGATTCACAAGAACAACGTGAAAACAGGCTTGAGGCTCAACGAGATAATGCCAAAAGAAAGCGTGCCGATGAATCACAAGAGCGACCTGAAAATTATCGCCTGGCATTCAGGTACAGCCCAGTCGATGATTATAGCCTGAGTTGATGTGTTCAAATCGGGACTCTGTCTAAAATGTGTCCCTATTGCAAGGTTTTGAAATTTAATGGTGAAACAATGGTAATGTGTTGTGCCTCAGTGAAAGTTAAACTTCCTCAACTGGCTGCACCACCAGAGCCATTGAAGACTTTGCTTACTGGAACTACGTGAGAATCTAAGTTTTTTTTTATCAAACATCAGAAAATATAACTCATGTTTCCAAATGACGTTGTTTGGTGCGCAAATCGAAAATCGAGATCAATTTATGCCTACTTTCAAAGTAAAAGGGCAAATTTATCATAGAGGAGGGTCCCTTCTAGCATTCTCAGGGAGAATCATAAATTTTTACAACTGTTTTTCATCAGTGATAGCAATTCTGAATTGAATGCAGGTTGCAAAATTTCTCCCGACGTTAAAAGGTCTATCGTTTCCCAAGTGCAACATCTTTTCCACGAAAACAATGATTTAGTGCGCCTGTTCAAAACAGCAATCGATGTGATGCCTACTGATACGCATAAAATTGTTATTTCCGCTGACAAAACGCCTATTGGCGAACAAGTGCGTAGATACAATGCTCCAACTATCGACGAAGTGGCAATCGTTATGGTCGGTGATCAGTTTTTACCTCGAGATATCATTCTTCATAAGCGAAACGCTCAGTTTGTAAGAATTGCTGAAATTGCCCTACAGTATCATTTTTTGGGATGGAGCCGACGGCTATCACTTTAATAATAAGTTGATAGATCCATCCACTAACAAAAAAACGGATAAGAAATGCAATGCAATGAATTATTATTCCTATAGACTAATGATTCGTCCCACGAAAATTTAACTATAAATAGGAGTGTCTGATTGCAAAACGATGACTCTGGTGAAATATTTTCAGATCAATTGCTGGCAATTGGAAACGGAAAGCTCCCAGTAGACTCAATTTCAGGACGTATACAACTGTCTGCTGAATTCTGTAATTTAGTGACGTCCAAAAATGAATTGGTTGAAAAGCTGTTTCCCTGAAAGTTTCAACCTAACATCCTATTCTGTTACTGAGATATTGCATTTGAATGCCATTTTGGCAGCGTGATTCCCTGAAACCCTTTTGATTTAGAGTATGAGTAGTAGTAGTAGTTGTTGTTCTTGTTTAGTGACGGACCTAGCGGTCGTAGCAGTAAAATTAGAAGTCACAGTCACCATCAACCATGGTGGTGTGACTTGCTAGAAGTCATCAGAAGAAATACTATTGGGAATTTTTCATTTAAGTTTAGATAATTGATTCTAATTTATACCGATGTTTTTGCAAAAAAATGCCTGGAAAAGGCTTTAAGTATGACAATGCACGACAGAGGGTGCCATATGCCAGCCATTGAGTGCCACATTGGTGTCAATTGCTAGGAGTCGTTAGAAGAAACACTACTGAGAATGCTCCTTTAAGTTTAAAAGATCGATTCCACTGTAAACGGTTATTATTGAAGGTAAATGTTAAAAAATACTTTAGACGTAATAAAGCATGCCAGAGGGGGGCATATGCCAGCCATTGAGTGCTATGCTGGTGTCAATTGCTAGAAATCAGCAGAAGAAACGCTATTGGCAATTTTCCTAAAAGTTAAAATGATCGATTCTACTGTAAACGATTTTTTTTTGTAGGAAAATGCCTGAAAAATGCTTTAAGTGTGAGAGTGCCATATGCCAGCCATTGAGTGTGACGCTGGCCTGAATTGCTGGAATGATCAGAAGAAACGCTATTGGGAATTTTACTTTAATTTTAAATGATCGTTTCTAGTGTAAACGGTTATTTTTGTAGGAAAATGTTTGAAAATGCTTTAAATGTGATATTGCGTGCCAGAGACTGTCATAAGCCAGCCATTGAGTGCCAAACTGGCCTAAGTTGCTAAGAATCATCAGAAGAAACACTATGGAGTATTTTTTAATTTTACAGAATTGATTCTAGCGTAAACGGTTATTTTTGAAGGAAAAGGCCTGATAATGCTATAGGTGTGATAATTCACGCCAGAGGATGTCATAAGAGAACCATTGAGTGCCACGCTGGCTTAAATTGAAAGGAGTCACCAGAAGAAACGCTATTGGGTATTTTCCTTTAAGTTTAAGTTATCAATTTTAGTGTAAACGAATACTCTTGTAGGAATTGTCTAAAATAGGTGTGATAATGCACGCCAGAGAATGATGTGTGCCAGCCATAGTTTGCCACAGGTCGAAAACTGGCAGGAAATACTACCAACAAAGCATGAAGATAATAAGGAATTAAGTCACATATCTTTTGCCCCCTTGAATTTACCTCTGACATCTTACCCCCTCTTCTCAATGGATCTAGATTTTTGGATAAAAAGTAATGGTTTTCGTGTAGCATCCTATTTTTGATGTTGTGGATACACTTATAGTGAATTTCTCAGCATTTACATTAACAATACTCGATTGAACGACTATCTAGTTGAAAATATATCTTTCCTACCAGTATAATCTAAATTTCAGTGCCCTAAGAATAATGCTGTCCCACAATGTTTATGAATTTGCATATTAATAAAACTTGTATCTGCAATAGAAAGGCTGTGTATTTTACAAAGTCCTTTGAGAATCAAGACAGAGTATTGTCTTGCTCCTGTTAGAAAATTAATACGATGTAACAAACAGGTGTGTCTAATAGAGGGAAAATCAATAGCATTGGGATACTTTAACGGTCTCGCTGGGGAATGGATTGGAAACACGCGATCCATAGCTTAGTTGATCCAGGAACGGCGAAGAGAATTCTCCAAGCGGGAAATAGCTTGTCACGTTGAATCTATCTCTTGGGGCATAATAACATCAATTGCTTATTCGTCCAGATGTCCAAGGCACTGTTCCATAGGGGGAAATCACAGGTCTTACATTTAATTCCTAGTCAGACTAAAATCTTTGGATTATAAAGGTTTCCTGAGGAAAAAATATCTTCAAGAAAATTTCTCAAAGAAAAAAAACGAGAAAATATTTTGAAAAAAATGCATCTCGAAGAGAAAATATCTTAAAACAAAACAAAAATTAAAGAAAAAGCATTGGAAGAAAAAACGCCTTGAAGAAAAAAAGAAATAGGAAAAAACACCTTGAATAATAGGAAATCTTAAAGACAAAAAAAAATCTTAAAGTATTATGCAACATCAGACCTGTGCGCCGTCATTACTTAACACCCAAATGTCCACCGCCATTACTAAGCATCCATGTGTGTGTCGTCACTACGTAACATCCACGTACGTGCCATCCTCAGTGACAAACGGGGGATCCCTATGGTACACTGAGCTCCAACAAATCCTGCAAGATTACATCACTCTCAATAAATCTAACAAGTCACACAAGAGTATTTCATCCTCAACATAGTTAAATATTTCCTAAATATTTATATAACAAACTGGTGTACTATACTATTACGTGACATACAGGTGTACCATATCCTTACATAACATACAGGTGTAATATATTATTGTGTAAACAAGCCATTGTATAAGGGATAGTCTTTGTTCTTGAAAAATCAAGACAGGATCACGTAACGCCTCGCCTTTTGTTCTTGAAACTAACGGGAAATTCCTTTGTCTACTGTAATCAATAAAAACAAAAGTCATTTTGGACTAGGTCCCTACTTGGGATGGCCCTTGGGGTTTTTTCCTGGTCCTTGTAGATTTTTAAGCAACCAAAAATACTATAATGTAATGTTTTACGCAGTGTTGATCGGCGAGCCGGTTTTTTCGGGTCCTCCTAGGTTTTTTAAAAAATCAATGAAATAAGCTATTATATAACACCTACGATTGCATCATGATCGGCGGGCTCTGACCGTTTTTTTTTTTTTTTTGGCCCTCGTGGGTTTTTAAGCATTTAACTTAAAAACCAAAGTAATCTTTAAGAAAACATTTGCATAAGTAAAAAGAAACAATTTCTATCACGTAACAAACGCATACATCCTAAAAAACACTCCCTAAAGCGTAGCAAGTACCTGCATCTTGAATAAGCTTTTAATAAAGTGTCCGGCCATCGTTTAAAACTGGAACCCCATCACTACTAGTAATACTAGTAGTATTAATAATAGTACCATTAGCAGCAGTAGTGGTAGTAGTAGAAGTAGTAGTAGTGGTAGTAGTAGTAGTTGTAGTAGTAGTAGTAGTAGTAGTAGTATTAGTAGTAATAGTAGTAGTAGTAGTAGTAGTAGTAGTAGTAGTAGTAGTAGTAGTAGTAGTAGTAGTAGTAGTAGTAGTAGCAGTAGTAATAGTATAATAGTAATATTAGTATTACTGGTAGTGGTTGTATCAGCAATAGTAGTAATAGTCATAGCAGTAGTAGCAGTAATATTATTAATAGTAGTTGCTGTAGTAGAAATAGTAGTAGTAGTACCAGTAGAAGTAGTAGTAGTAGCAGTAGTAGTATTAGTATTAGTAGTAGCATTATTGAGTAATATGATTTTATGTAATACAGACCTAAAACCCCTCAGGCCATTTGAATTGACCTACTTATTCCGGTCGGGAATGAAGCTATCTGATATTTTTGGGTAAATGACCTAGTTATTCCTGTCAGGACAAAAATAGCAAATACTCGATCTTTACTGAATAAAAGCAATATCCAGTTATTATAATACTTAATATTTAATTCATGACAATTATATGAATGAATTTTTTGTCTTTTGAAGATATTGTTTAGTATGAGGTTATGCGTAGAATTGAAATTAATAAAGTCATATATATTTTAAGCAATGATACGACAGCCTTGGTCATCCATAACCCAACCTCCAGGAGGGCGAGTAATAATAAATTAGTTTTTGATTCAAAGAAAACAGAAGCTGCTATTTTCACTAGTTAACGAATTTTTCCTAAGCCTGCCCTTGTTTTTAATGGTAATGTAATTGAAATAAAAGAAAAAGCTAAATATTTGGGAGTTACCTTAGACAGGAAGTTATTATAGACAGAACATATTAGAAACCGGATAAATTCTGCAAAAAAATATTCTAAAAAATTGATGTGTGCAGCTAAATGTACTTGGGGGCTAAAACCTCGTGCTCTTAAGAATATGTACCTGTCGGTTATAGAAAGCACGATTCTATATGCAGTCCCGGTATGGATTGCAGCTTTAAATAAAAAATATATTGTCCGAATGCTAAGCTCAGTTCAAAGGCTTTCTCTAATTTTGATCACAAAATCTTTTCGCACCGCTCAAACTGACGTACTTACAGCGTTAGCAGGAGTTTTACTAATAGATTTGAGAGCTAAAGAATTGACAATTATGCGCTATGCAAAAAAGGGTAGACCAGAATACTGGCCAGAATTTTCTACACCGGGTATCCCAATATCCAGCAGAACACAATCACACAGTGTTTGCACAGATGAGATTATAAAAAAATTTTGGATGTTCAATCCGATGATAGCTCACCTTCCTTTCCCTTCGATAGACGTAAACTGAAAATTGCTCTTTATGAAAATTGGTATCAAGGTTTCACTAATAGAGTGAGTTCATGGCCAATACAATTCTTTCCATCGAAAGACCATTTAATAGCTGCTTCTAAGATGAATATTACGCACCAGCTAACGCAAATTATAACAGGACATTGTCGGTTAAATTATTTCTTAAGTAAAATTGGAAAAGCTAGAAGCGGAGAGTGCATTTGTGGTGAAAGTGAAACTTGTAGCCACTTTCTGTTTACTTGTCCTGTTTATTTCTTACAACGTTTTGGTATGGAACTAGAACTCCATTCTTTAGGAATTAATTTCCCATTTTGTCCTGGTTCAGTAATTTCTGATAAAGTATTAAGGAAATGCTTGAACAGATTTTTGTATTCGACTAGAAGACTGGTTTGATGTTAATATTTGATATTTATACCTGATTGTTGTCTTTGATTGTAGCATTTAATAGTTTCATTTATTCTATCGTTTGTTTTTTTTCTTCCTTTGTAGTGTTAGTTTGTAGACATTTAGCAGTGAAATACTTGTAAAGGTTTAATCACTTAATAAAATCATCATCATCATATGAGGATCCTCTTTGGTATTGCCCAAATCTTGCAAGATAATAAAAAGATTTTGTGTAGCATTATCGAAATCTTACCTCATATTAACAAAATATTTTCTAGTACTATCAGAACTTGTCTGATACTATCCAAATCTAGAATAGTGCTATAATCGTATGTGATATAATGAAAATTTTGCCAAGTATTACTAAAACTGTGTGTGGTATTATCATAAGTCTTGTCTGATATTATCAAACATATTGCATTGCATTATCAAAGTCTTGTCTGATATTACCAAAAGTTGTCTACTATTATCAAAATGTTGTCAGATATTATAAGAATCCTCTCTGGCATTATCAAATTCATTTGTTGCATTATAAAGATTTTGCTAAGTATTTTCAAAATCTTGTGTAGTATTATCAAAAGCTTGTCCGATATTATCAAACGTCTTGCATTGCATTATCAAATCTTGCCTGGTATTACCAAATCTTGCCTAGTAATATAAAAATCTTTTCAGATATTATTAGAATCCTCTCTGGTATTATCAAAATCTTATACAGTATTATCAAAATCATGTGAGACGCTAACAAAATCATACGTGGAAATATCAAAATCTCACCTGATATTATCAAAATAGTTTCTGGAACTACCAAAACTTGTCTGATATTATCATAATAAAACCTGATGATATCAAATTTTCTAAAATGCTAATAATTATTATGGGAGGGGGCCTAGGTACCCTCCAATTTTTTTGGTCACTTAAAAAGGGCACTAGAACTTTTCATATCCGATAGAATGAGACCTCTCGCAACATTCTAGGACAATTGGGTCGATACGATCACCCCTGGAAAAAACAAACTAAAAAAACAAACAAATAAACACGCATCCGTGATCTGCCTTTTGGCAAAAAATACAAAATCCCACATTTTTACAGATAGGAGCTTGAAACTTCTACAGTAGAGTTCTCTGATACGCTGTATCTGATGGTGTGATTTTCGTTAAGATTCTGTGACTTTTAGGCGGTGTTTTCCCCTATTTTCTAAAATAAAGCAAATTTTCTTAGGCTCGTAACTTTTGATGGGTAGGACTAAACTTGACGAAACTTATATATTTAAAACCAGCATTAAAATTCAGTTCTTTTGATGTAGCTATTGGTATCAAAATTCCATTTTTTAGAGTTTTGATTACTATTGAGCTGGGTCGCTCCTTACTACAGTTCGTTACCACGAACTGTCTGATTGATTGATATATAAGAGACCCCTGGGCTGCTGTAGATGATCGTTTTGGTAAAATAAATCGTCAAAAAAAACTACGTAAAAAAGAAAAGCACCTACCTGATCCTGTCCGTGAAAAAATTGCTGCAGGGGCGGGCGGTGGAAGAGTGTTTATGTTTGCGCTGTCTGTGCGCTGTCAGTGAACAGATATAAAAATTTTAACTGAATATTTCGAACACTACAGTGTTCATCATCAGCAGTAAAACTAAAAGACATCAATAAATTCAAGAATAATTCCATAATATATCTGTCTGTTCACAGACAGCGCAAAATAAAGATTACTTTTACCTACAATACGATCCAGCAGAGCTATTTCAGTATCATTAGAAAGGTCAGAGGAAAGGTAAGGCCGAGGGAGAACAAAAATAGCCTTCATTGCCCTATTTTGGGCTCTTTGAAGGGAGCAGAGACGAGATTTATGAGTATGAATAAATCTTCAAATTCTCAGTGTAACTGAAGTTACAGTAAGTAACTGAAAATGAAAATGAAAATGAGTGTAACTGAAATGACTAGTCAGCGCTGATACCGTCCCATTCATTGCGTTTTGGATTTGCATACTGATTCATAAATGTAGAACTCTCTCTATATGCAATTAAACAAACAAAAACTTATTATTTTAAATGCAAGTAAGGAACGAAATTAAAACTTCAAACGAACAGAAATTATTCCGTATATGAAAGGGGTTGTCCCCTCCTCAACGCCTCGCTCTTTACGCTAAAGTTTGACTCTTTGTCACAACTCTACTTAAAAAAAAAACAAAAAAAAACAAAAAACTTTAGCATAAAGAGCGAAGCATTGAGGAGGTGACAATCCCTTTCATATACGGAGTTATTCATGTTCGTTTTAAGTTTTAATGTCACTCCTTACTTGCAGTTCAAAAAACTTTTTTTATTTAATTTCTGTACGTTTTTGAATCAGTGCATGTTTTGATTTTAGCTCACCGCAAATGAACAATTAAAACAAAATTTGCATATTATTTTTTTTGCTAAATGGCTTTCTTATAGTTTTGATCAGACGATTTTGATAAGAAAAAGGGGTAGGGGAGGAGGCCTAGTTGCCTTGCAATTTTTGGTTACTTAAAAATACAGCCAGATTTTCTATTTTCTTATGAATGTTTTTGTTAGTAATAAACATACGTACCATACGAATTAACCAACACCAAAAATAATAAGAACAATAGGGAGTTTCTCAAGACAGTGGGAAACAAATTATAATGAATATTTTGGCCCTATGTCCAAGGGCCGTCCTCGGCAATACAAAAACATATAAGAAAAAACAACTTACAACAGGATAAAATCAATAAAGCTAATATGAAAAGTTTTTCAAAGCAGTCCCAGCATCCTTACCTCAGCGAAGCTCAACCAGGACTGATAAATAAATTGTGACGAAACGAGGCAATTCATTGAAATGAAAGAGAATGATCTAAAAGCACGTTCTTAATGCCAGCCTTACGCCTTACAGCCTTACGTATTTAACTTACGTAAGGAATTTATATATTTGTGTATTTTTATTATGTATATGAGGGGGGTTCGCCCCCTCGTCAATACCTTGCTCTTTAGACTAAAGCTTTAATTTTGTCCCAAATGTTTAAGATTAATTCCTGAATCACAAAGGCAGTAAAATAAATAGTTGAAATTACTAAAAATACTTTAGCATAAAGAGCAAAGTATTGTGGAGGAGACGGACCCCCTTGTATACGTAATTTTTTATGTTCGTTTTAAGTTATATTGCTGCTCATTATTTCCAGTTGAAATTTTTTTTTCTCTCTTTTTTTTGAATAATGCTAGAAAATAATGCGCTCCGTTCACGGATATTCGCTTCCCTTATGAAAAATGCGTCTTATGCGAATATTCCGAATATTTGACGAAAAAACAGTTACTACAGTTCATTACCACGAACTGATTTGGTTCCATTCTGACTTCTCGCTATTTTCGATTTTCTAAATATTTCTTCTAACCAGCTTCAAAAAAAGAACTGACGTAAATGTGCGGAGGATTATTACTGTTATTAGTTTTTTTTCACTTAAATTCAGTGTTATTTGCGTGACATTTATATTTGCATCAGCATGCTGTACAAAATGGCGGTTGCAAGTAGGACATAGTGAATCCGAACAATAATATATATATATATATATATATATATATATATATATATATATATATATATATATATATATATATATATATATATATATATATATATATATATATATATATATATATATATATATATATATATATATATATATATATATATATATATATATATATATATATATATATATATATATATATCTTCTCAAAGATTAGAAATTCTATGCTAAAAAGTAAGCGGTACCATTCCATATTCTTTATCTATTGTTATCAGCTTTAATATTCAAAACTAGGAGACCAAGCCTCACTTGGTAAAAGAATTTTTAGGAAAAAAATTCAGAGCCCCCTCCCACTTCCAGAAATGTATACTACCCATACCCTGACCTACATAACAAAATTATTGTGTAATTTTTCTAGATTTCGATTTGTTTCAGCGAGGATGCAAAGGAAAAGTTAATTTTCAAACTCTAAGCATCAATTTATCCCATCCTATTGGTGTCCCTTGTAACTTTTTATTAATCCAAGAATTCTACGACAATGCTGCAAAGAATCGAAAAAATGGATGATATAGAGATCCTGAATTAGCCGCTCTTTCAAGCAATTTTTTAGGCAAATTTTATGCCCCATTAATATCCAATTCAGATGCGCGTGCCCTTTCAATCAGTGATCCTTTATTAGACGATTTCTACGCCCCTAGAACAGTGTTATTTTACTAGACAATCTTTATACTCAATCAACTAGTCACTCTTTACAAGACAGTAATTCGATCCTTTTACTACCCTACAGATACGGTAACTTTAATGTCCCTAAAAAAAAGTGATGTTCCACAAGGCAATCTCTATGCCCATTCAAGCAGTGAAGTTTTACTAGGAAATTTCAACACCTCTCCAATCAGTGATGTTTTACTAAGCAATTTGTTCTCTCCTTGAACTGGCAACGCATGTATGGACAATTTATTTGCCCCTCCAGTTTCCTGCCCACCTATAGACAATTCATTATTATTTAGTGAAATTCAAGATTTTAATATTGGACAATATATCGGTGAACTCTCCCCTACTGATTTAATGATTTTGATCTAGCTCAAAGTGAAGATGATCGGGATATATTATGCCAACCCAGTCAAGATAATTTTGAAGTGGCACCAAGTCAAGAGGATCTGTGTAATATACCTCTGCCAGCACAATTTCAAGATAATTTTGAACCAGACAATAGCAAAGAAAACATTTTTATTACTCCCCCTGATTTTCAAGTATTTATTGAAGATCCAATTCAAGATAATATTGTTTATTATCAGATTGGCGGCGAAAAGATTGAACCAATTCTTTTTTTTTCTTAGAAAAATAGGCTAAAAGGATAATTGCGATTGTATAAATTTTATTCTTCACGTATTGCCGAGACACCAGGAGCCAGCATGGATGGGTTGAGATATACAATGGGTTAATTGCTTAGAAAATTTCAAAAAGAAGCATATCGTTGTCTCCATTTAAGGGAGGGAAGATCAATCTGTAGTTCTACTATCAAAAATAGAGACATTTCACAGATTTGGGGATGCCAATGAAATTTTAGACTGTTGTATTTCCAAAATTGTAAAAAAAAAAACACTGAGAAATATTCTGAAGGACACTTTTGGGGTTGCAATAATAGGGATTGAAGGATTAGAGTAGCTAGCACTTGCTGATTATAACTATCCTATTGGCCAGAAAGGAGCCAAATTCCTAAGCCCTTAAAGAATAAAAAAGCTATTATTCGTTCAATTTTTAACCGGTATTATGAATGCTTTAAATAAAGTGTTTTGTTCAGTGGCCACCAAGTTTTACGCCATGACACCGCTAGAAAGTAGCTTCTAGCTTTGAGTGAAGTGGGGCTAGAAAGGGATACTTATCCTAGTATCTAGTTTAAATGCTTGGAGGGAAGATGGCATATTGGAATGAAATATATTAAAGTCTGGAAGATCGAAAACCAAACTGTAGGAATTATGTTTTTTTATGATAAAATTGAAAATCAAATTATGCCCAATACGTGCCCTGTCTAATCTTTATGTAAAATATTATACGTTCTTATTGTACGGAGAAAATAGTAAAACCAGACATTCTTTTCCAATAGTAAACCTTAGTAGACTGATTTCTAACGGTCAATAAACTAGATTTTTTTTTTTTTTATTTATAGCCTGGCCCAAAAAACTAGCTAAGAGGGGGTAACAGACCATTTGAAATGTTTTTTCCTCTTGGCCTACAGGTAGTAAAAATGTTACAGAAAGATAAAATAACTCTAGAATTTATTCATTTTTCGCATAGGATTCCATGGAATATGAAATTTTTGCTGATTTTGAATACGTAATTGACCAGACCGAGGAATATTTAGGCCAGCACAAACCAGCGGCTTTTGGATATGCTGTAGTATACCGTGCAAGATCCAAAATATACTTTGCAATTTTTCGAATGAGATCTTGGAGAGGATAGGAATTAATGTTTAATCAGTCTTGATTCCCCGGAATATTTTTGGACTGCAGCTATAATTTGTTGTTGAAGGGGGAATGAAGTAATAGCAACCGTCTTTTATTTTACCCCTACAAAAATTTTCCGCTTACGTACCAGAAATGAATGCATAGTTATCTGCTATCTCCCTCATACAGTCGTATGATTGTATATCACATGCTGTAGCTGTAAAAGCTGTAGAGCTTCGTATATCACAAGTTCGTCGCTTTGTGATCTATAACTGAGTAAAAAGTAAGAATGAGATACGATGTTCAACAGTATGGCTTCAAAATAAACATAGATGTATTATTATAAAAAGAAATACAATTGCTCACGTTGAATCAGAGCAAATTGAGCATGGTTGAACTAACCTGACCTTGACTTTTCTTCTGGATTCTAATATCAAATTATTGTCGCAGAAATATCGATATATATCGAAGTATCAATATCAAAGCAATAGATTTTATGATTGAAAGATCAGTGCCGAATACAGAATGAGAGGTGCCATGTGCCCCCAGATTTTTAAAGATAGAGATTTGTTGGGGTATTTCTACTGAAAATTGCATTTTTTGGGAATTCTTATCCAAAACAAATGATAAATGGAAACTTTTATGTCCCCTAATCTCTCAATAATCTGGGAATAACTCATTTGTTTTGCATCGTTTAAATTTTTTAGCCCATGAGTTATCTTTACTAAGTGCAATATTGTGTGTCAATGGATCTTCCTTTTTGGTTGATAAAATAAAAAAAAAAAAAAAATTTAAGTGAAAGTAAGGAGCGATATTAAAACTTGAAATGAACAGAATTTACTCCGTATATGAAAGGGGCTGTTCCCTCCTCAACGCCCCGTTATTTACTCTTAAGTTGGACTCTTTCTCTCAATTCTACTTTTTAAAACAGTAAAAAACTTTAGCGTAAAGAGCGGGGCGTTGAGGAGGGAACAGCCCCTTTCATATACGGAGTAATTTCTATTCGTTTTAAGTTTCAATATCGCTCCTTACTTTCAGTTAAAAAAAACTTGTTTTTTTATTTAATTTCTGAACGTTTTCAAATTGGTGCATGTTTTGATTTTGACTCTCCGTACATGAATAATCAAAACGAAATTCACATATTAATTTATTTTTATGACTAAATGGCTTTCTCATAGTTTTTGATCGGATGATTTTGAGAAAAAAGGAGCGGGGGAGCAGGCCTAGTTACTCTCCAATTTTTTGGTTATTTAAAAAGCCAACTAGAACTTTTAATTTTTTACGAACGTTTTTATTAGTAAAAATACACGCAACTTACGAATTAACTTATGTAACGAACTTCTATATTCGTATGTTCTTATTATGTTTTTGAGGAGGATCACCCCCTTGTCAATGCCTCGCTCTTTACACTAAAGCTTAAATTTTGTCCTAATTCTTTAAGTATGACCCCTGAATCACAAAGGCCGTAGAATAAATAGTTAAAATTAATAAAATTACTTTAGCCTAAAGAGTGAGGTATTAGGAGGAAGTGAACCCATCATATGCGCAATTATTTCTGTTCGTTTAATTTTTAATGCTGCTCCTTACTTTCAGTTGAAAAAAAAACATTTTCATATTTATTTTTTCATTGTTCTTTAAAAATATTCTAAGAAATCCTGCACCCCCTTCATGGAAATTTTCTTCTCCCATGACAAATTCCTCCATGGAAAGTTTCCCGACATAAAGCCTCCCCCAACAAAAAAAATCCCCCTGAAAGCGTCTGTACAGTTCCCAATAACCATTACTGTAAATAATGGTCAATAAGTAAATAATGGTCAAAGTTTGTAACTTGCAGCCCCCCCCCATGGGGACTGTGGGGGAGTAAATCCTCCCCAAAGACACAGTTATTTAGTTTTTCAACTATGCTGAATAAAATGGCTATCTCAGAATTTTGATCCAGTGACTTTGGGAAAAAATGAACGTGGGAGGGGGCATAGGTACCCTCCAATTTTTTTGATCACTTATAAAGGGCTCTAGAACTTTTTATTTCCGTTAGAATGAGCCTTTTCGCGACATTCTAGGACCACTGGGCCGATACGATCACCCCTTGGGAAAAAAAAACATCAAATAAACACGCACCCGTGATCGGTCTTCTGGCCAAAAATACAAAATTTCACATTTTTCCAGAATAGCGCTCAAAACTTCTCTGATAGGCTGTATGTGACGATATGATTTTCGTTAAGATTCTATGACTTTGACTTTTAAGGGTTGTTTCCCCCTATTTTCTAAAACAAGGCAATTTTTCTCAGGCTCGTAATTTTTGATTGACTAAACTTAATGAAACTTATATGTTTAAAATTAGCATCAAAATGCGACTCTTTTGATGTATCTATTGTTATAAAAATTCTGTTTATTAGAGTTTCAGTTATTATTAAGCCGGGTTGCTCCAAACAGTTCGTTACCACAAACTGTTTGATTTTGTTCAGCTGTAGGCTACCGTTTGTCCTAGGTGACTGGATGGGTGGGTAAGTCAAGAACTTTTTCAGATGCTTACGTGTCCAAATTATTTAAGTAGGAAAATGTTTTTTTTTTTCTTTTCTTTTTTAACCGGATAAAAGAGAAAAAACCTTTAACACATTATATTTTACTGAAAAGTAGGGGCTGTAGAAATTTGAGCATATATTTCCTGGTTCAAGAATCCTCTTAAATTTAGATTCTATGTCCGCTTCTTTTTGATGGATTAGTTAGAGATTTGAGATTTTTAATTTAAAATTATATTTGCAGTCTCTCTTAATTTTGAAAATATACATGGCTGCCTATATTTCCACTTCGCCAATACAAAAAAAAAATATTTAAAGAAAATCAGATTATTGTATCACTGTCCTTGGTATTTTAAAACTTACTCGTGCTATAAGGCCACATGCAAAAAAACTGTTAAGTTCAGTTTCTTTTTTTGTTCATTTAATAAATTCAAGTTGGTTCTTTGAACCATATCATTAATAATGCATATGATTTTCCCCTTTTTAGTAGGAGGTTTGGTGATACAAGCTGTTAGCCGTAATGAATATTCAATTAATCCTAATTTCAGGTAAGTTATCTTGGTTCGGCTATTTTTATGAATTTAACAGTTCCAGGTATGCTTAGCAACACCTTTTCTCTTTCAGGCCTAAGGTCTATTGCAAAAAGCTTCCGTCTATCGTCTGCATTTGCTTCTTTTAGTAAAATTAAATATAAAAAACATTTTTTTTACTGAAAGTAAGGAGCAACAATAAAACTTAAAATGAACAGACATTATTACGTATATGAGGGGATCCGCCCCCTCGTCAATGCCTCGCTCTTTACGCTAAAGGTTGAATTTTGTTCCAATTCCTTAGGAAGGACCCCTGAATCACGAAGGCCGTTTAATTAGAATGAATAGCTCTTTTGAAAACACTTAAGCGTAAAGAGCGATGTGTTGACGAGGGACCAAACCCCTCTTGTACGTAATGATCTCTTTTCTCTCTAAGTTTTGATGTTGCCCCTTACTTTTAGTTGGAAAAACTTTTTTATTTAATTTTTGACCCTTTTTTAAATAATGCTGGGAAATTCGGCACCCGCTTCATGAAAAATTCTCTTCTCAGATGAAAAGTTCCTCCATGGAAAGATCCTCCCAAGTAACCTCGGAAAGGTTTCATCCCTATTTTGAACTGGGATTAAGTCGTTTCCAAGACATAGTTATTAGGTTTTTCGACTATACTGAATAAAACGGCTATCTCACAATTTTGATCTGATGACTTTGGAAAAAAATGAGTGTGGGAGGGGGCCTAGCTGCCCTTCAATTTTCTTGGTCACTTAAAAAGGGCACTAGAAAATTTTATTTTTAACGAATGTTCTTATTAGTAATAAATATACGTAACTTACGAATTAACTTATGTAACGAACTTCTACGTTTGTATTTTTTATTACGTATATGAGAGGGTTCTCCCCTTCGTCAATACCTCACTCTTTACACTCAAACTTGAGTTTTGTCCCAATTCCTAAATATTGACCCCTGAATCACAAAGGCCGTTGAATAAATAGTTGAAATTACTAGAATTACTTTAGCGCAAAGAGCGTAATGAGGAGGCAATGAACTCGCTTATATACGCAATAATTTCGGTTAGTTATAAGTTTATACTGCTCCATACTTCAAGTTGAAAAAAAAATTATTCATTTTCTCATTGTTCTTTTTTAAATAATACTAGAAAATCCTGCACCCTCTTCATGGAAATTCTCTCCCCTCATGATCATTGTCAATCAAAAGGTTTTCATCCCTATCTTGAACTGTTATACTTTTGTCATGTAAAGGCAGCGTGGTCTTCAAAGATACCGACTTAATTCCCCACAGTCCCCAGGGGAGGGGCTGCAAGTTACAAATTTTGACCATTGTTTACATATAGTAATGGTTATTGGGAAGTGTGAAGACGTTTTAAGGGAGACTTTTCACGGTGAGAGAGGGGTTGGAGGGAGGGGATTTCGTGGGAGGATCTTTTCATGGAGGAGTTTATCATAAGGGAAGATAATTTCCGTGAAGAGAACGTAGGATTTTCTAGCAATAATTAAACAAAGAAAAAGAGAAAATAATATAAAAAAAAGTTGTTTCAACTGGAAGCATGGAGCAGCATTAAAACTTGAAAGTTTTTCGAACTTTTTAGAAAAAGTTTTTAGAAAAGAAATTATTAGGCATATAAGGGGGTTTGTCTTTTCCCCAATATCTCGCTCTTTATGCTAAAGTATTTTTAGTAATTTCAGCTATTTATTTAAATTACTTTTCTGATTCAGGGGTCATTATCAAAGAATTGGGACAAAATTCAAGCTTTAGTGTAAAGAGCAAGGAATTGACGAAGGGTTGAACCCCCTCATATATGTAATAAAAATATACAAATATAGAAGTTTACTACGTAAGTGAGTTTGTAAGTTACGTATATGGATTACTAACAAAACCGTTCGTAAAAAATAAAAAGTTCTAGTTGCCTTTTTAGTAACCAAAAATTGGAGGGCATCTAGGCCTCCTAACCCACCCCATTTTTTTTTATCAAAATCGTAAACTATAAGAAAGACATTTAGAAAAAAAATAATATGCAAATTTCGTTTTATTTATTCATGTGCGGTGGACCAAAATCAAAACATGCACTAATTCAAAAACGTTCTGAAATTAAATAAAAAAACAAGTCTTTTTTAACTGCAACAAAGGAGCGACATTAAAACTTAAAACGAACAGAAATTATTCCCTATGTGAAAGGGGTTGTCCCCTCCTCAACGCCTCGCTCTTTACTCTAAAGTTTTTAATTGTTTTAAAAAGTTGTTAAAAGTTGTGAAAGAGTCAAACTTTAGCGTAAAGAGCGAGATGTTGAAGAGGGGACAATCCCTTTCATATACGGAACGATTTCTGTTCGTTTTAACTTTTAATGTCGCTCCTTACTTGCTGTCAAAAAAACTTTTTTTTTTTATTTAATTCCATTTCAAAGAGGAATGGTTGCGCCCAACAGCTTTTAACTTTCTTCTACAAAATTTGATGTTGAATTTACCACGTCTTCCCTTGTTATTTATACTTTGGTCTATTTCTTCGTAAATGGTTGA
Source organism: Artemia franciscana (assembly GCF_032884065.1). Lineage (NCBI taxonomy): Eukaryota > Metazoa > Arthropoda > Branchiopoda > Anostraca > Artemiidae > Artemia > Artemia franciscana. The sequence goes on from NW_027062662.1 coordinate 1,405,534, forward strand.
ACATACCAGAAAGAAACCTGGGGGACGGCCCAGGGAGAGATAACAAGGATCATATCGGCTAGCTGTCCTGTCTTTTGCACTTAAATAATTTAATTTGTAGCTTTTTATTTCGCTAGTACTTTTTCTATCATTATTTCATAAAACAGGGCAAAGAGCAAATAATAAAAAGAGCGAAAATCTGGTCCGTAGAGGGGAAGATTGCAATGAAAAAAACAGATTTCATTTTATACTAAAAGTATGCAAGTTGGCAACCCTACTGCCTAGGTATGTTTGTATGTTGACAAATAGGTATATTTGTCACAGAAATAGGGCCCATCACAGCTCCACAAAGGGGCGGTGATTGGGGCATTGAACAATTGATTAATTTCTTAATAGCGTATAAAACATAGCAAAGGTATATAAATTCGTTAATACGCGCGCGTGAAGGAGGAGCCAAGAAGAAATGTGCGAGACATGCTGTGATCCATGATTTTTGTATGGAGAAGGTAGGAACGCTCATTACTGTATCATACCTATGCTGTGACTACATCATTGATAATACTTACTTGTATAAACAGTTTCCTCCCTCGAATAGGAGATTTACTGCATTAAAACAACCTGTCAGTTCCAAAAATTCATAAAAATAATAAATAGAAAAAATTTAGTCCACATCATTAATAATGGTTAGTAATTCTTTACATAGTTTTCTCCCTACAGTAGGAAGTATAATGCATTGATACAGGCTGTTAATTTTAATGAATGACCGCACCACTGGTTAAATCAACGCTTTTAAACTCGCATCGGAGCAGAAACTTCTAGTTTCGGCTGATAAGTCAGATAAAGAAATTAAAAACAAACCAATTTATATCCGTTGACAAGGGATAGATCTTCACAAAAGACGAACTAGTTCTGATACGAGCAATCTTAAATCTACGGTCCATTACTCACAGCCAGAAATCACTATCTTGAATTGTGCTTGAATGCTATTCACATAATCAACATTTTCTTTGCGGGAGGCTCAAGCATTTACTCATCTTCGTGAGAATCTCGTCACATGTTTTTAAGTTTCGTTTTATAGTGCCACACAATTTCACTAAGATTCTCACATCCAGAAATGGGAGACACATGTTACCTATCGATAATCAGTTAAAGTACCAAAAATATCAGAACCAAAAGATTTATTCTGTTTAAATATGGTTTTCTTTACGGATCAACAAATTGCTGATGTCTGAATTTGTTCTGGCGAGAGGTGCTATAGAAATCTGCTAATTTTTCTTTTAATTTCTCTCAAGGCACAATGTGGCAACAGTGATGAAAATATAATACATTCCTTAAAACTTCATAATTTTGAAACAACCAAAAGTTGAGGTAAAAGTGATGTTTTTAAGTATGAATCATCGAAAGATCGGTTTTTAGGGGAGGGGGTATTTATATTTTAGTATCCTCTGTACTTTGAATCTGTGGTCCGTGGCTTATAGCAAAAAATTATCTTCCTGAATTGTGTTTGAACACCACTCACATTGTCACACTTTCCTCAGCGGGAATCTAAATATTAGTAATTTATTATAATATTAGAATCTAAATATTGGGAATCTCCTTGAGAATTTCCTTATGTTTTCTACTCACAATTTGCATTCCCAGTTCCCAATATATTTCCTTTAGAACTTACATCTACAAATGCGATACACAAGTCAATCACAGCTAGTCACTTAAAGTACAAGAGAAAAAATAAAAGAGTATCCCCCCCTCTGGATCCATTTTTTCCAAAACTTTAACCTAAACGGTGAGTGGGAACTCTGTTCATGGTATAATTTCTTTTTTTTAGTTTTAAAATTGTTCATCGTTTTCATCAAACAGTTCATGGTAACGAACTGTAGTAAGGAGCGACCCGGCTCAATAGCAACCAAAACTCTAAAAAATCGGGTTTTGATTTCAATAGCTACATTAAAAGAATTGCATTTTAATGCTGATTTTAAATATATAAGTTTAATCAAGTTTAGTCTTACCCATCAAAAGTTACGAGCCTAAGAAAATTTGCCTTATTTCAAAAATAGGGGAAAACAACCCCTAAAAGTAATAGAATTTTAACGAAAATCACACCATCAGATTCAGCGTATCAGAGAACCCTATTATAGAAGTTTCAAGCTCCTATCTACAAAAATGTGGAATTTCGTATTTTTTGCCAGAAGACAAATCACGGTTGCGTGTTTATTTGTTTGTTTGTTTTTGTTTTGTTTTTTTCCCAGGGGTCATCGTATGAACCAAGTGGTCCTGGAATGTCGCAAGAGGGCTCATTCTAACGAAAATGAAAAGTTCTAGTGCCCTTTTTATGTGACTAAAAAAATTGGAGGGCACCTAGGACCCCTCCCACGCTCATTTTTTCTCCGAAGTCAACGGATCAAAATTTTGAGATAGCCATTTTGTTCCGCATAGTCAAAAACCATAGTAACTATGTCCTTGGGAATGACTTACTCCCCCACAGTCCCTGGGGGAGGAGCTGCAAGTCACAAACTTCGGCCAGTGTTTACATATAATAATGGTTATTGGGAAGTGTACAGCGTTTTCAGGGGATTTTTTTTTGGTTTTGGGGGTGGGGTTGAGGGGAGGGAGGATCTTTCCTTGGAGAAATATGTCATGGGGGAACAGAAATTCAATGAAAAGGGCGCAGGGTTTTCTAAAATTACTATAGAAAAGCAATGAAAAAATAAACATGGAAAAGTTTTTTCAATTGAAAGTAAGGAGTAGCATTGAAGCATAAAACGAACAGAGATTATTACGCATATGAGGGGTTCTAAAAATACTTTAGCATAAAGAGCGAAGTTTGCTAAAGTTTAGCATTAAAGAGCTAAAGTTTGACTCTTTGTCACAATTCTGATTTTTAAAACAATTAAAAACTTTAGTGTAAAGAGCAAGGGATTGTGGAGGGACAACCCATTTCATATACGGAGTAATTTCTGTTCGTTTTAAGTTTTAATGTTGCTCCTTACTTTCAGTTAAAAAAATTGTTTTTTTTTATGTAATTTGAAAAAGAACTTGCTATATTGTATCTATCAGACAAAATAAAACTTACATAGTATGCTGACACACATACTATATTGTGCAGAGTATCTTCACAATACATAGCATGTTGGAACAAAGCTTAGTAGGTAGCCTTTTTTTACAATTTTTCGAATTTCTACCACAGTTTGCCTGTTGGAGGTTTACTAGTGTATAAGTAGGAGTGTTAAAACATGGAAGTTGAATATTAAAGCAGGGCATGCGCATATTCCACGGATACCCTTTAATTCTCACCGAAGTTCGTATTTAAATTACCAAGGACATTGCAATATAAATATTTTTATCCCGAACACATATTAGGTCTATAAATGCCTGAAAACCCATGTTCTTTCACAATTTTTTTGTTGTTTCAGAATAATGAAGTTTGCAGGGGAGTATTGCATTTTTGTCAGTGTTGCCATGTTGAACCGTTGTGCATATTCTACAAATCACCCTTAATTTTCACCAGAGAGTGTATTTAAGCAATCAAGGGCATAAGAAATAATAGACTTCAGCCCATTTTAGGTCTATCCGCATTTGAAAAAGCAAATATCCAACATTTACTTTTAGTTGCTTCAAAATTTTGAATTTTTTTTCCGCCAGTATGAAACTTTTCAGGTTTTACTTACGATTGCGTTATTGTTTTCGGAGATGACCCCTCCCGCTTAAAAGAGTAAAGAAAAATATTTCCCAAAATATCCCTGTTATAATGACGCAAGACCATTTTTTACATTCATTTCCTTAATCTACGACCACAATAATCCCATAAAAAACATCTTTTTCTATATTTTATCGCATAATGAACTTAAGCGCGTATTTCGCTATGGTATAGAAATCATTTTTGTCGCAGTTTGTTCATGGTTTACCCCTTATTGTATCATTATCGTACTATAAAATTTACAATAGGGCTAGAAATATAATTCAGGAAACTTATCAAAAGGATTCTTATGTTAATGCTTGATTATGAGTCTGTATAAGTTCTTTCCAATATATTTTTTACTTTCTATCGTCTTCGTAATATAATCACATTGTAATTTGTATTAGTCTTTCAAAAGGTCAGAATTCAATCCTGGCCGACGTTTTTCATCCAGCATCATATTTTTGTGATACTGCAGAAAATATACAAGAAGAAATAATTAATTATATATGAGAAACTTTTTGTTCACAACAATTTGAACTATGATAAGCCTCTGATTTTCAAAGAAAAGCTAAGGAATACTAGATAATCTTTTATGTAAAAGATTTTATAAATGGAAATGCATAAAAAGTATGTTAGAAGGAAATCTTTCATTTGAAGGAAAGATTAACCATCTAAAGCTGTTTGGTGCCATGGCTTTTTAGTCTTTTTCATTGATTTTTCACTCAGTTTTTCTGTTTTGATTCAGCACACGCTACAACCAGAAACTGCATAGCTACATCTAGGGGTTTTTACTTAAAAACTAAATTCCAGGTTTTTACAAAAAAAATTATTCGTTATAGAGATTTTTGTCAAGCTCAGAAATTTACCTATTCTATTATGCATATCCTATTGTTTACCGTGTGCTATGTAATACTAATGAAAGCTAAGAAGTTAACGATGAAAATAGCATACTTCGTTAAAATCCCAGTACTCACATAACGATCTTTCTTAGTTCTGCCCTGGGGCAATAGACCATCATGAGGAAGTGAAAATAATCATTTCTTATACAACTCTGAAAAAGTTATGCTTATTATGCATATCACAAAGACTCTCTGTCTTGCTGTACACTAATTAGGCTTTCCAGTCTTTGTACCTTCTTTCCAAAGACTGTGATTGGTCAATTGGGTCCTCTTATGTCCAATTTTAGAGATATTTTTTAATAAAATTTCTTTTAGTTTTTTTCGAAATCATACTCTTTAAATGTGTTTGGGTAGTAGGAATTAAACACGGAATTGTGCATGGAAGTGAAGAAGGGCAATCACTTTTTCTTTTTTTTCTTTCTTTTTTATGTATTTTTCTTCAATATGTATTTAATTTAACTAAATCATACATAAGAAATAAACGATCAATTAGGTAACGAAAAATCACTAAAATATACATTTAAACATTGTTTCTTATTGAAAAATTTAAAAAAACTAGGTTTTTTAACTGAAAGTAAGGAGCGAGGTTAAAACTTAAAACGAACAGAAATTATTCCGTATATGAAAGGGGCTGTTCCCTCCTCAACGCCCCACTCTTTACGCTAAAGTCTGACTCTTTCTCTCAACTCTACTTTTTAAAACAGTAAAAAACCGTAGCGTAAAGAGCGGGGCGTTGAGGAAGGAATTGCGCATGGAAGTGAAGAATAGTAATCTCTTTTTCTTTCTTTTTTATGTAGTTTTCTTCAATATGAGATTAACTTAACTAAACCATAAAAAAATGATCAATTGGGCAACGAAGAATTACTAAAATAAACATTTATTCCTTGTTTCATATTGAAGAAAAAAATCACATCTTTCAACAACCATCCGGAAAATCTATTGGATTGCTAATGATGGTTGTTTCCAACTTTATAATCAATAAGGTATACAGAACTTCACTAGTAAAAAAAAATAAAAAAATGATATTTCAAAATCTGAGTGCAACTTGACTTATCGAGTAATGTATTCGTAGATAGTGTAGTTTCCATTAGTCATGTAACCACATCAATTTAAACCTTACAATGAGAAAAAAAATATACTTGATACAAGTCAAGTCTTTCGGCGAAAGTGTTAGGTGTTTGCTCAATAGAGGACATATTTTTTTGTCCAATATTTCATTTAAACTCAATAGCCGACAGAGACACTTTAAGTAATAATTTAAGACACTCTTGAGTGTCCCGCTGAATCAAATTTATCTTCAGATCCCAAAGAAGCTGAATTTGAAAGAGACACGGATACTGAAGATTCTGGCAGTTTATCATCTGATGTCACGCTATTAAAATACTAAGGGCAGTGAAAATTAAATCATGTTGTTTGAAAAGTGGAAACACACACAGTCACGGGCATATCTTAAGCAAAAAAATTGAAAAGTGAGAATTCAATTTTTAATGAAAAGCACCTAATATATAACTAAATAGTTTTGGGTAGCAATAGGTGTCAAACTCAAAAATGGAAAAGCGGCAATTCATTTTTTGAGAAAAAACACCTCCATATACAGTTGAACAGTTTTTGGTAGTAATGGGTGTCAAATTAGATAAAAAAAAGTAACTCGAAACACTAAATTTGAAACTAAATTAAGGATAATTAAAGACACAAAGTTTACCGCTGCATCAGATTTATTTTCAGATTCTTATATACTGAACTTAAAATAGACACATATAGTGAAGATTTTAGCAATTTATCATTTGATATTACGCTCTTAGAATACCAAGGATAAGTGAGCTTGTGAGGGAGGGCACATGAGTAGGGGTATTTGAGCCCTGGATGTTTAACTCCCTTCCACCTAGACTTCGAAAATTATCTTTTTTTCTTTCTTTTTTCGTATACGTCAGACTAGGAAAAAACAGCATGAATTTGATCAAATACCAATTCAAAAACGAATGTATTCAAGCCGAAGTAGCTGAGTTGGTAAAGCGTTATGTTCCAGGTTCTAGGTCCGAGAGGTTCCAGGTTCGAACCTTGGCTTTGGCATTAATACAAAAGAAGAAAAAAACTAAAAACTGAAAAATAAAGGAGAAAAAGAAAACTAAAAAAAATAAAAGGTTCGAACCTTGGCTTTAGCATTAATACAAAAGAAGAAAAAAAAACTAAAAAAGGTAAAAACTACAAAAAAACTAAAAAAAACTAAAAAAGAGGTAAAAAACTTTAAACTAAAAAATAAAAAAAAAATTAAAAAAAAACTAAAAAAAGATAAAAACTACAAAAAAACTAAAAAGAAAAAAAACTAAAAACTAACAAAAAAACTAAAAAAACTAAAAACTGAATAAGAAAAAAAAACTAAAAACTGAAAAATAAAGGAGAAAAAGAAAACTAAAAAAAATAAAAGGTTCGAACCTTGGCTTTAGCATTAATACAAAAGAAGAAAAAAAAACTAGAAAAGGTAAAAACTACAAAAAAAACTAAAAAAAACTAAAAAAAAGGTAAAAAACTAAAAACTAAAAATAAAAAAATAAAAAAAAACTAAAAAAAGATAAAAACTACAAAAAAAAACTAAAAAAACTAAAAACTAACAAAAAAACTAAAAAAACTATAAAAACTAAAAACTGAAAAAGAAAAAACAAACTAAAAAAAGGAAAAAACTGAAAAATAAAGGAGAAAAAGAAAACTAAAAAATTGAAAATAAAAATAAAAAAAATAAAAAAGGTAAAAACTACAAAAAAAACTAAAAAGAAAAAAGAAAAAAACTAAAAAAGCTTAAAAAAAAGGCGAAAACGTGTGTGTCGACTGACGTCATGTTTGTGTGTCGACTGACGTCATGTTTGTAGACTATAAATGACGACTGGGACACAGGAAAACAACTACAACGGGGACGCCGGGGGCACAGGGGGGATATATAAATGACGATGGGGACACAGGGAATGTTTGATTAGCAATCATCATCAACAAGGCTCAAGGGCAATCATTAGAATAATGAGGTATAGATCTGAATACGGATTGTTTTTCCCATGGACAATTATATGGTGCATGTTCAAGAGTCGGTAAACTTGACAATCTATTTATAAAAACAGACAATGGGACAGCGAAGAATGTTGTATATTCGCAAGTTTTACGTAGTTAAAAACATGTATATATATATATATATATATATATATATATATATATATATATATATATATATATATATATATATATATATATATATATATATATATATATATATATATATATATCCATATTCACAGGTGGGACACAGGGACACAACTACAATGGCGCGTAACTAATATGGCGCGTAACGATTTACGCGCGCGGGGGGTAATTACTTGTAATTATCAAGCGTTTTAAAGAGGGGTGAAATTTCTGTAGGATTTACTTATTAGTCTTATTAATAAAAATTTCCACAAGAAATAACTTTTTTTATCAGGGACTATCCATAAGTCTCTAGTTCCAAGACTTTTGAAAGCAGGACTAAGGATAATTAGTCTTTAAAATTAGAGTTGAAAAAAAAATGATAGCTTTATCAGGGGAAAATTGGAGATAAAGAGAGGTAAAGAGGTAAGTATGTATTGGGATTTATCCATTTATCCAATATTCATGCATTTTGATTATCTTAGTTTTAATCCTGTTTTTTTTTCTCTTTAAAAAAATTCATGCTCTTTTGAAATGTTTATGTTTCTCATGTAAGGTGTAAAAAAATGTAATGATGAGAAATTACTTTTCCCGTTTACCGTTCAACGTAGTTACAGAACACTAACTAAGTAAAAGATAAACTAGAACCAAAAAGAATTTAATTTACTTAAGTGTAAAATCATTTTTGTTTTTGCGATAAACCGTTCAAATGACTGACTTACTCTGCTAACCCCCCCCCCCCCAAAAAAAAAACGTTACTTGTGAATTAATGCAAATCCATCTTCTTGCTTCCGAAATATGTTAAGAACATGTAAAGTTTTTAAGTAGTAGTTCCTCATATGACAAACAGTAATTGTCAGTGTGCCTTATTTTCTGAAAAATTTTGAAGATTTTGTACTCAAATAAATGTAAGTACGAATTTTTAATTTCGCAGAAAAATATTACCCCCCCCCCCCCAAAAAAAAAAAAAAAACAAGAATTGTGTAGGTTCAGAATAACTTAACGCTTGTGTTGGAATGACATTTTGAGGGTATTTCTAGTCCTAGATTTTAAACTGCTGTTTTTTAGTGTTTTTACTGAAAAAAAAGAAAAAATTCGGTACTTGTATGACTTAGCGCCGACCTAATATTCTTCATCTAAGTAGATCATATTTCTCTGATGCTCATTTTAATGAAATACACCTAAGTATGATTAAACTTTACACTTTAGAAACAAATTTCGGATATATATTTGGATATTTGGGAGGGGGAGTAAAAGTATAGCGGGTCTGCATGCTTAATGTGTTAGGTAAAATTATTCTACATATTATGAAGTAGGAATTTTTTCTAAAGTCACACCGTTCAAATACTTTACCCCCCCCCCCTGATTTGCAAATATATAGCCTAAATCATATGTTTTCCATCTATTCTGTCACCTCTCTTTGTTTTTTCTCATGCTAATAAAAACCGGTTCTAAATTGCATCAATGGATGAACAACTTGAGTGGTCTGGGCTATATCATAGAAGTACCCAAAAATCTCTTAAATAATGAATAAAAATGTCTGCGGGCACTTTAATTTTTGTTAAACAAGGAGTTCTCGCCTTTTCTTAATCGTGGATGCCTTGATTTGCTGCAGTAAATTTGCTAGATTTTTTTAGGTGGAATCCCAACATGTTACATGCTTTAGAGGCTACCATTTGAGATATTCGCGTATTTTAACTAAGGGTGACCAAGATGCATCTCGACAAAGGGATAGTTATCTGTACGAACCCAAAGGATCCATGTAATACTTCTTGGTTTCCATGAGCAAAATACAATATCGACTATATGCCCCAGTTCCAACCATCTGAAGCCAGGGATAATTGCAAGGACCCAATAGTCATATGAGAAAGTGCAGTGCCACTTATTTTGAAACCAGAATCTCGAGCTATCGACCTTAAAAGCCTAGGAACAAGAATTCTGCTACACAAGAAGACCTTGGTCTGGTCGCTATCCATAATCTTATCCATTGTCTCTTATACTTTTCTAATAACTTAAAGCCGGTCTTTTTTTTATCAGTCCCTGCACCAAAAGCTCCCTTTTTTTTCCAAGTCTCAACCATTTCTAATCGCAGACGGAACATAATTATCCTGAATATATGGGGAACTACCAACCTTTTAAAGTCCCCACTCTTTTTAGAGCTGTAATTCAGTACTACTACTACTAATAACTCATTGCAGCACCAAGCCGCGTGATGCCAACACAGCTACGCACGCTCCTCCTCCAATCTAATCTATTCAAGGCTTCCATCTTTGTATCCTCCCAGGAAGTTCTCATTTCCTTTAGATCTTCATATATGACAGCCATCTCAACCTTTCTTTTATTATAGCCCTGTTGTGAAAAACACCCTGAGCCTTAGCTATTCTACTTTTAACATCTTCACTGCTCCCACCATCTTTACTAATAATACTACCAAGGTAAGTGAAGCTGCCCACCTGATCATTCTTTTCCTTACCCAACGTCACCTTTTCATCTACACTTATTCCTAGCCTTAGTGACTTAGACTTTTTAACATTAACTTTCATACCTATTCTAGCACCCTGAACTCGCATGTTCAAAAAAATCATTCATTTTGCTCACACTTTCATCTAATATGCTTAAATCATCAGCACAATCTAAGTCCAGGAGAGTTTTTCCTCCCCATTCGATTCCGTGGTCTCCAATTGCCTTTCTGACGGCCTACCAAAATGATCCATATAAAGGAGGATAGAACACAACCCTGCTTAACTCCAGCTTTAATACAAAGCCAAATGCTAACCTCATTTCCTATCTTAACCGCAGCAGTATTGTTCTCGTACATAGCACTAATCACTTTAATGTATTTGTCTGGTATACCATATAAGGATAAGACCTTTGCTAAAGCTCTTTTATCAACAGAACCGAATGCTTGCTCATAATCGATAAAACTGAGGACCAAAGGTGTTTGACAACGAAGGGACTTCTCAATTAGTAACTTAGGAGTGAAAACTTGGTCGACGCATCCTCTACCTTTTCGAAAACCGCACTATTCTCTTAAAACTTTGTCTACAACATCTCCTAGTCTAAAAAGTATCATATTCCTAAGTAATTTGCTACCTACAGAGACCAGACTAACGCCTCGATAATTGCGATACTCACTCTTGTCACCTTTCTTATACAGTGGTTTCATTAAGTTTTTCCTAAAAATTAGGTACTTCCCCTTTTTCAAAAAAATCAAATTCATAATCTTCAGTAGCTGATTTCTAACCTCAGAGCCACAATATTTAAGAAACCCATTTATCACACTATCAGCATCTGGAACCTTATTATTTTTTCTCCTTCTAGTACTGTCACTAAATCTTCCTCACAAAACAAATCTTCCTTCACATCCAAGGTTTCACGAACTTTTTCGTTTTCATCTATATCTTTTCCTGCAACTGTGTCTCGGTTAGCATGTTCTCAAAATGTTCCACTCATCTCTCTTTAACTCTTTCCTTATCATTAATTGTGGCCTCATTCCTATTTTTAACTGGGACTAGTCCAAATTGACTACTCCCTCTCAATTTATAAACATGCCAGGATAATATTTTACTATTATGCCGTCTAGCTGCATCTTCCAAATCCTCAGCAATTGTATCCATGGCCTCCACCTCACATTTCCTTAGTTCATATTTTAATGCATTCTCCACTTTCTTTACATTCCTTTTGTTTTCAAATGATCTGTCAATCAGATGATTCTTGTCAAAACCCCTTCTACTCTCTATTAAACATAAGGCTTTTTCGCTAATATTCCTAGTTGTAGTTTTAACAGTCCTCCCTAAGACACTATCAGCAACTTTACAAATTGTTTTTCTAAAATTATTCCATCCATCTTCCACATTGTCAAATTTTAAACTCTCAAGTTTAGTATTCAACTGTTCCTGGAAGGTTTCCCTCAAATTTCCATCTTGGAGTCTACCAACATCATAACTTTCTGGGAGGTAGTTAACCTTCCAAAATTTCAGCTTTAAATTAACCATAGAGACTACTAGATGGTGATCTTTACTTTTAACATCAATAGCAGCACTCCTATATACCCTAGTATCTTATATGGATCCTGCTAGTCTTCGGTTTACAATAACATAATCAGTAAGGTTTGCTGTCTTACCATCACGTGAATACCATGTCAACTTATGGGCCATTGTATGACAAAATTTAGTAGGTTTGAATAAACCTACGCTAAGGTTTATTATTGCCTAACTTTTTTAAGTCTTTTGTAGTATAAAAAACAAACATATATCCAGATGGTAATCGCAAAGCTTTTCCATTGTCGATTGTCTTTAAAAACATCTGATATAAAAAATTTACTGTTTAAGTTCTGTTCGTCTTCTGAAATATAGGATCAAGTCTGCAGCTACAACTTGCATAAGAGGGAAAAAAAACGAATATCCTGGGATTAATTACTCTCAAAATCGATCCATTCATCCAATCATAATTATGATTTTAATTGCAAAATTTCTTTTTTTTCAAAAGGTTATCAGTTAGTTCTTAGGAATAGAATAATGTCATTGAATAGTTTTCTCATTTGGTCATAAAAAGGAAAATCATTTGAATCCAAAAATTTCGGCTTGATCTGATTTCCTAGAATGTATAAGGTCTTAAACTTTCTATTCAAATTCAAAAGTATATATATTTTTTTTGAATATTGATCATGACTGCAGCGATAGCTGCACCGCAGTAAAGATCGAGCCCTATCCTATAGGAACCAAAGTTTTACGAAAAACGATCTAAGGAAAAAAATTGGGACTGGTATTTTCTCTCCTTTAAAAATCCCCCCACAGGAAATTAGTCCCCAACCACCCCCCGTCCCTATGAAAATTTTCCCCATACATAAAGTACAGAGTCACAGAGAAAGCACAAAAAAGCAGCTCAAGATGTTGATTAGATGTCCTAAGAGGTATTTGATAGCCCCGGACCCTACCCCACTTTCCGTTTTTGGTTAAATCTTGAAGATCTAATCTTGAAGATATTTTTGCATTGCATATTAAAAACTCCGCATAGAATTTTACATCAAGTTCTACGCTTATGACATATTGTGAAAGCCCCATAAGCCTCACTAAGGAAAACTTGTTGGTCACGTTAGCCTACGAATGTTAGCCTACTTGGGAGGTCTTTTGGACACATTCGCAAAACATAAAGCATATTCTAGCTAGTTTCTTTCTATTATACTTCTTCGATTAAGAAAATGAATAGGATAAAGCGCTTGACAGAAGGCGAGTATATCATTTTTCAAAGTTATTCTTTTGCAGTGTCATTTTAAAATATGCAAGCCAGCATTGCCTATGGTTTTCAAATAGTGCATCATGTAAATAAAAAGAAATAAAAAGGAAAATGTTTGAACAAAACATGAGGTCAAATAATTCTTGAGAGTTTAATAATAACTTTTATTTCTATGGCCCTTTTCACATGAATTAAGAGGCATATATACAGATTTAAGTGGCTATAGACATTATAGATGTACAGGTAGAAGCGGATATAATATAAGCGGTATAGGGGTAATTTCAGGCTTCAGGGGTATGGATGGGAAGTGGTTAGAAAAAGTGTAAAAAATATAATATTACTATAAATTATTTGCCCCTCTGAACTTTTTTGTGCCACCACCTTCCATTCTCGAAAATTATGTTGTTGTTTTTTTGTTTGCTGAAAAATACAGCAAAATTGTCCCGCATTTTCCAGATTTTGAAAAGTACATTTTCTTTGTATCTTCATTTAACCAAGCTTAAGAAGTACTTGCCCCATCCTTCTACATTTTCACAATTGACACCCCCTGATTGTTGGATTGAGGGCATACCAGCCACAGTACAGACCTGCATATCTGTAGCGACAATCTTGCCAGTTGTTTTGTTTTTTAAAGCAGCACCTATTGGATTCAAATTATTTTATTAAACATTTGTTTTTTTCCCTTCATCCAATAAATTTTAAAAGGTCGTTGCCCCGCCTCCCCTATATTCTTGTGAATTGGCACCCCTGATTGATAGATTGAGACCATACCACCCAGGGTGTAGCCCTACATATTTGTAGCAACAGTCCTGCCAGTTGCTTCATTTTTACAGCAGCTGTTATTTAATTCAAATTATTTCATTTAAAATATATTTTTGTATCTTTATCGAAAAAATCCCCTTACATTAATGTTTTAATTTTTTTAATTAATTTTTAATGTTTATTAATTAATGTTTAATTAATTTTTTTGGTTAGCCCCATCCCCTTACATTAATGTGAATTGACAACCCTGATTGATGGATTCAGAGCAATCCAACCAGGGTACAGCTTTGTATATTCGTAGCAAAAATCCTGCCACCTTCTTCGTTTTTGAAATAGTTGCTGTTTAATTCAAATAATTTGATTTAAAATTATTTAATGTGAAAGTACCCTAGAGCCCTCAAATTTGTCTTCAGATGTCGTGCCGGCTGAATCTGATCACGCTTCATTATTTCATCATTTCTTTTTTTTTCCTTTTGTGAAGCAGACATAATGCCCCTGAATTTGGACACCTCTTATTCATTGAAACACGTGCCCTTTGACAACTAGTAATTTCAGCCTAGAAGTAAGTCTAACCACCATCCCGGAACCGATGTTTGACATAATGTCTGATTATCTGCTTCAATTGAGATGCGGGGGAGGTAATAACCCCCTGTGAATGCTTCTAATTCAATAATGAAAGGGCGAGGGAAAATCTTTTCAGATATTTGCCTGAGAATAGAGAAGTTTTTCCTTAAAGGATTAAATTAAATTACTGCAGTAAATTAGACGATAGCCAGATATACATTTTTTTTTCAGCCCATTTATCAGCCCAATGCCCATTTATCAGCAACAACTTATCTTCTTTGTTCTTAGCTGTCAATAAAAGTGTTAATTATTTTTCATGTAAAACAGAAACTGTAGATTGTAAACAGTTTACAACTTTGAAACATTCAAAGGGAAATGAATTTTTTTTTTTTTTTTTAATAGGATTTTCCTAGGTTTTTCTTTTGGTTATTCCAAAGTTTTAAGTAAAACCTTCCATTCATGCTCATCCAATCGTTTAAATATTTGGATATTTTTGGCATCTTGAATTAAAATTTTCCGTTACCAGCAAATTTTTTTATATTCTCTTACAAACCTTTTAAGTATTTTGTGTTTTTGGAAATCGATACAACATTGGCAATTATGCCTCAATCCCAAAAAACATCCTTGTAACTATTACTGGTGAAAATGACAAGGAAAAACAATACTAATATATTGTTTTCCGGACCATTCGGTATTTTTTATCTAGTTTCATAATCCCGTTATAGCCTATGTCGGTAACTACCTACCGACCTAACTGCCATAACCATCATAGTTTCATAATAAGGCTATGGAAATAAAACAACCAAAATTAGTCTGTAAATGACACTCCAATCATCTGACGACCGTTCAGTAAACATCCAGAGCTGGTAATAAAGCACTTTACCGACAATTGCCAATTCTTGCGCCAATTCCGACCTAACTACCATAACCATCATAGTTTCATAATAAAGGTAAAGATAAAGGATACCGCATTAGACTTTACAGTCCGTACCGGCGGTACTGATCTCCGTTTCTTGGCCCTTCAGCCAGGAAGTGCAATGGGGGGTTGGGGGCCAGCCATCCTGTGCTTTCGTACACCCTTCCTGTTTACCTTCCCCAGATTTCTCCAGGTGCCCATTTAGAGCTGGGTCGACTCTGGCTAAGCTTACAGAGTCACGCCACTGACCCCCGTCCCAAACTGAAGAATTGGGTACACTGGGATTCGAACCCGTGTCATCTCAGACAAGGGATCCCGAATCCAGCGCACCAACCCACTCGGCCAGAACGGCTATATATAATAAGGCTATGGAAATAAAACTACCAAAATTAGTCTGTAAATGACACTCCAATCATCTGACGACCGTTCAGTAAACATCCAGAGCTGGTAATAAAGAACTGTACCGACAATTGCCAATTCTTGCGCCATCTGACACCTTTTTAAAGCTTTCAAAATATTTATGGACAAAACAATGTAATTCTGAATGAGCCTCTGATATCCTTTCTAAGACCCTCTAGCAGGCTGATGGCTGCAGGTTAGTTGTGGCTGTGTTGACCTGAATCACCTCGACCATTTCTTGAAATTCAGACAGTTCGTGGTAACGAACTGTAGTAAGGAGCGACCCGGCTCAATAGTAAACGAAACACTAAAAAACGGAATTTTGATGCTAAAAGATACATAAAAAGAATTAGATTTTCATGCTGATTTTAAATACATAAGTTTCATCAAATTTAGTCTTTGTCATCAAAAGTTACGAGCCTGAGAAAATTTGCCTTATTTTGGAAAGTAGGGGGAAACACCCCCTAAAAGTCGTAAAATCTTAAACAAAATCACACCATCACATTCGGCGTATCAGAGAACCCTATTACAAAAATTTCAAGGTCCTATATACAAATATGGGAATTTCGTATTTTTTGCCAGAAGACAAATCACGGGTGCTTGTTTATTTGCTTATTTTGTTTTTTTTTTCTCAGGGGTCATTGTATCGACTAAGTGGTCCTAGAATCTCGCAATAGGGCTCTTTCTAACGGAAATGAAAAGTTCTAGTGCCCTTTTTAAGTGACCAAAAAAATTGGAGAAAACCTAGGCCCCCTCCCACGCTCATTTTCTTCCAAAAGTCAACGGATCAAAATTTTGAGATAGCCATTTTGTTCCGCATAGTCGAAAACCATAATGCCTATGTCTTTGGGAATGACTTACTCCCAATAATTCCTGGGGGAGGGGCTGCAAGTTACAAACTTTGACCAGTGTTTACATACAGTAATGGTTATTGGGAAGTGTAAAGACGTCTTCAGGGGGATTTTTTTGGTTTGTGGTAGGGTTGAGGGGAGGGGGCTATGTGGGAGGATCTTTTTTGGAGGAATATGTCATGGAGAAATAAAAATTCAATGAAGAGGGCGCAGGATTTTCTGGCATTACTATAAAAAAAATGAAAAAATAAGCATGAAAACATTTTTCCAATTGAAAGTAAGGAGTAGCATTGGAACTTAAAACGAACAGAGATTATTACGTATATGAGGGGTTCTAAAAATACTTTAGCATAAAGAGCGAGGTATTTAGGAGGATATAAATACCTCGCTCTTTATGCTAAAGTAATTTTAGTAGTTTCAACTATTTATTCTACGGTCTTTCTGACTCAGGGGTCATTCTTAAAGAATTAGGACAAAACTTACGATTTAGTGTAAAGAGCGAGGTATTAACGAGGGTACAAAACCCCTCTAAGACAGAACAAAATATACGAACATAAAAGTTTGTTACGTAAGTTAATTCTTAAGTTACGTATATTTTTTACTAATAAGAATTTTCGTTACAAATTAAAAGTTTTAGTTGCCTTTTTAAGTAGCCAAAAAATTAGAGGGCAACTAGGCCTCCTTCCCCACCCCTTATTTCTCAAAATCGTCTGATTAAAACTAAAAGAAAGCCATTTAGCCAAAAAAAGAATTAATATACAAATTTCATTTTAATAATTTATGTCCGGAGAGTCAAAATCAAACATCCATTAATTCAAAAACATTCAGAAATAAAATTAAAAAAAAACTAGTTTTTTTAACTGAAAGTAAGGAGTGACACTAAAACTTAAAACGAACAGAAATTACTCTGTGTATGAAAGGGGCTGTTTCCTCCCCAACGCCCCACTCTATAGGCTAATATTTGACTCTTTTTCTATTCTACTTTATTAAACAGTAAAAAACTTTAGCTTTTTTACTAGCTTTTTTATTCCACGGTTACCACAGGCTCTAGTTTGAACTTTATGAGATTGCAGCTGCTGCATTAAATATGAAAAGCATCTTAAAATACTTTGAACCTAATCTGAAAATAGCATATTCCTTCAAGGTCTTTATGTATCTCACCTACACGAATGTAATCTTTATTACAATAAAATGTCCCTACAATAAAAAGGACGTTGTGATCCCTTTAGTATGTGGATGACAGTCAGGGACGCTGTCATCCCCATATTGCATAGGAGCCTGATGTACAAGACATTTTAGGGTAGGGGTATAGATTCCCCAAATAGACTTTTTTATTCTCCCAGACGGCTTAGAACTTTTACATAAGGGTATCAGGCAATGGAACCAAAAAAAAACTGGTCTACTTCACTTCTAAAACACTTTTCTTTTCCGAGAAGGGAAATCCTAATGTACAAAACAAAATCCCGCTCGCGGGCCCATTTAAAAATGAACCTTTTTACCCACCGGCCTGGACTCGAAACTTATAGTCAGTGTTCTTGACAAAGTAAACAACAATACAAAAAAAAAGGAATCTAGACCCAGTTCACTTTTCAAAAGCTCTTTTTATATCTTGACGGCTTTCAACTTACCCCGTAGATCCTAGGACAGGGATACCTTAACTTACAAAACGAAAATGGTACTTGCGGGCAGTTCTAGCAAGCAAGCATGTGTCCACAGACTTGAGCTTGCGGGAATTCTAGTTCACTTTTCAATAAAGTTTTTCTTTTCTTAATGGCTAGAAACTTACACCCGTAGGTCTTAGGACAGAGGGAACCCTAGGGTACTAAACAAAATGCTACTTGCGGGCAAGGGCCTTTTAAATCGAACTTTGTTCTCAACAGGTCTGGAATTAAAACATACATCCATAAGTACCATGTATAGATTAAATAAATGGAATTGAATATGAAAAAAAACAAAGCAGGATAAAGCTGAGGAATCAGCAAAGAAGAGGTTTTTTTGTATTATGACAAGAAATACGGACCGGGGGCAATTTTTTTTTGCTTTTGTTTGTGCCTACGTAATGGTCACTTCCCAAAGATAAAATTGGAGAAAAAAATAGATTTAAGTTTTTGATTAGAAAATTTTGGGTAAAAGTTGGCAAATCTTTGGTTTGAAAAATCCTTAAGTGATGCATAAAGACAACTGGAAATTGGTTCCAGTTCCCATGCAGTGAAATCAAGCTTTAGGTGGAATGTTTTTGATAATGGAAGTTGTGAATGCTATGCCACAACGTAAGCAAGTTAACACTGTTTGTTCTCACTCACAACAAAATTCCTGATCAATTCAAACATTTTTTAGCTCTAATCTTAAAGAAACTCAAGCATTTTTTTAAACCTGGTTGCTAATGCGATCAGTTGCTTTTGAAATTTTCGTAATTTCAAAACCACCATAATTTTTTTTTTTTTTTTTTTTTTTGACATACATGCAATCAGAAATGGAAAAAATATAATTTTGATTTCTAAGAATGAATTAGAATTAATTTTAATTTATTAATCATTACTTTTAATTAATACAACATGAAATTAAATTTAAGAACTGATAGTTCTTTCTAGGCCAAAACTTGTAAATCCACTATATACAAAGCTTGAGAGCCCGAATCTAGATCAATCTTCTGGGATAAAGCCTCTGCAGGAAATGTTTTGGGTCTTCAGTTTGGTGATTTTAATTTTCAAATGGTTTAGAACCAGCAGAGGGAGCCAAAAAACACTATCTGAAATATTCAATGAACTGGGCAAATTCATAAACATGAACACATGCGCAATTTTTTCCAAACTTAGTTTTTGCAGCCTAATATCCCCAAATCTTCCCCATCGAAAATTGGGTTCTTTGCATCTCTATCAAAAACTTAACGTTCGCTATTGTGTGAGCGTTGAAACAAAAATGTATAAATCGTTAAAATGCGTTGCGATTTCAGAACTCAATTTTTTTCCGCAGTAGAAATTTGGGAATATTTCAAACCGGACTACATCCGTCGTAAAAGCGACGTCAAACCCGTCATGAAAAAATCTAAGACTAGTCTAAGACGAAATTCTCCATGGGGATTTTCCGCGGAAGAAGCTTCCCATTGGAGGGAGGGGGACTTCGGTTAAAAATTTTCCACGGAGAGGGGGAATTCCTACACGATTTGAAAGACGATCAGAAATTAAATAAAAGCGCAATAAGAGCCCATCAAAACGAACTAACTGTGTACGCTGGGACACTGAAACAAGAATTAAAATCTATGCAGACTTTTCGAGGGAGCAAGTGAAAGATACAGAATGGACATGATAGTCTTTTAAGGGATTAAATAAAAAAAACAAGTTTTTTTAACTGAAAGTAAGGAGCGACATTAAAACTTAAAACGACCAGAAATTACTTCGTATATGAAAGAGGCTGCTTCCTCATCAACGCCTCGCTCTTTACGCTAAAGTTTGACTCTTTCTCTCAATTCTTCTTTTTAAAACAGTAAAAAACTTTAGCGTAAAGAGCGGGGCGTTGATGAGGAAGCAGCCTCTTTCATATACGAAGTAATTTCTGGTCGTTTTAAGTTTTAATGTCGCTCCTTACTTTCAGTTAAAAAAACTTGTTTTTTTATTTAATTTCTGGACGTTTTTGAATCAATGCATGTTTTGATTTTGGCTCTCCGCAGAGGAATAATTAAAACAAAATTTGCATTTTTTTTTTTTTTGGCTAAATGGCTTTCTCATAATTTTGATCGAATGATTTTGAGAAAAAAAGAGCGGGGGAGGAAGCCTAGTTGCCCTCCGGTTTTTTGGTTAATTAAAAAGGCAACTAGAATTTTTGATTTTTTACGAATATTTTTATTAGTAAAAGATTTATGTAACTTATAAATTAGCTTAAGTAAAGAACTTTTGTATTCTCATATTTTTATTACATATATGAGGGGGTTCCCCCCTTGTCAGATCCTCGCTCTTTACAATTAAAGCTTAAATTTTGTCCCAATTCATTAAGAATGACCCAGAATCACAAAAGCTGTAGAATAAATAGTTGAAATTACTAAAAATACTTTAGCGTAAAGAGCGAGGTATTAGGAGGAGGTGAGCCCCTCAAATGGGTAATAATTTCTGTTTGTTTTAAGTTTTAATGCTGCTCCTTACTTCCAGCTGAAAGAACTTTTTAATATTTATTTTTTCATTTTTTTTTTTTAATAATGCTAGTAAATCCTGCGCTCCCTTCATGGAGATTTTCTTCCGCCATGACAAAATATCGATGGAAAGTTCCCCCAGCATATCCCCCTCTTCTCAACCCCTCCCCCAACCAGAAAAATCCTCCTGAAAACGCCTGTACGCTTCCCAATAACCATTACTATTTGTAAGCACTGGTGAAAGTTTGTAACTTGTTGCCCCTCCCACGGGGACTGTGGGGGAGTAAGTCGTCCCCAAAGACATAGTTATAAGGTTTTTCGACTACGCTGAGTAAAATGGCTATCTCAGAATTTTGATTTGTTGACTTTGGTAAAATAATTAGCTTGGGAGGGGCCTAGGTGCCCTCCAATTTTTTTGTCACTTAAAAAGGGCACTAGAACTTTTCATTTCCGTTAAAATGAGCCCTCTTGCAACATTCTAGGACAACTGGGTCGATACGATCACCCCTGGGAAAAAGAAAAAAAACAACAAAAAAACAAATAAACACGCATCCGTGATTTGTGTTCTGGCAAAAAATACAAAATTCCACATTTTTGTAGATAGGAGCTTGAAACTTCTACAGTAGGGTTCTCTGATACGGTGAATCTGATGGTGTGATTTTCGTAAAGATTCTATGACTTCTAGGGGGCGTTTCCCCCTATTTTCTAAAATAACGCAAATTTTCTCAGGCTCGTAACTTTTGATGGGTAAGACTAAAATTGATGAAACTTATATATTTAAAATCAGCATTAAAATGCGATTCTTTTGATGTATGTATTGGCATCAAAATGCCAATACTATTTTTTAGAGTTTTGGTTACTATTGAGCCGGGTCGCTCCTTACTACAGTTCGTTACCACGAACTGTTTGATTTAGCTGTCTTTTGCCGGTCATATTGCGTATTTCCTCAGTTAGAACAGTAAACCATCTTATTTAAACCCCTAGGTCATAAATAAAAGCCATTTTGTTGCAATGACAGTCTGAAGCAAATAAGAAAGAAAAAAATACGGTAAGAAAAAAAGATTCACAGGTCATCGGATTAATTTTTGAAATATTGCTCTTTACAGTCATTAAATAAAAAAGAAAATAACTGGAAGTAAGGAGCGATACTAAGACTTAAAACGAACAGAAATTATTCCGTATATGAAAGAGGTTGTCTCCTCCTCAAAGCCCCGCTATTTACGCTAAGAATTGACTCTTTGTCAAAACTCTACTTTTTAAAACAATAAAAACGTAAAGAGCGAGGCGTTGAGGAGGGGACAACCTCTTTAATATACGAAATAATTTCTGTTCTTTTTAAGTTTTAATATCACTCCTTATTTGCAGTTAAAAACAACTTTTTTTTATTTAATTTCTGAACGTTTTTGAATTAATGCATGTTTTGATTTTGGCTCACCGCACACGAATAATTAAAACTAAATTTGCATATTAATTTTTTTTCTAAATGGCTTTCTCATAGTTCTGATTGAAAGATTTTCATAAAAATAGGGTGGGGGAGGGGGCCTAGTTGCCCTCCAATTTTTGGTTAATTAAAAATGCCACTAGATCTTTTTTTTACGAACGTTTTTGTTAATGATAAACATACATTCCTCACAAATTAACTTACGTAACGAAATTTCATATTTGTGTATTTTTATTACGAATATGAGGGGGTTCACCCCCTCGTCAATACCTCGTTCTTTACGCTAAAGCTTGAATTTTATCTCAAATCTTTAAGAATCACCGCTGAATCACAAAGTACATATAATAAATAGTCGAAATTACTAAAAATACTTTATCGTAAAGAGCGAGGTATTGTGGAGAAGACAGACCCCCTTATATACGTAATATTTAATGTTCGTTTTAATTTTTAATGCTGCTCATTACTTTCAGTTAAAAAAAAAACATTTTTTTCTCATTGTTTTAATAATGCTAAAAAATCCTGCACCCCCTTCATGGAAATTCTCTTCCCCCATGATGAATTCTTTCATGGAAAGATCCTCCCAGGTAACCCTCTCCACCCTATCCACCCCCACCCCAAAGCGAAAAAGTCCCCTTGAAAACGTTTGTACACTTTATAATATCCATTTCTATATGTAAACAGTGGTCAAAGTTTGTAACTTGCCTAGGCTCCCTCCACTTTTTTGGTCACTTAAAAATGACACGTGAACTTTTAATTTCCGTTAGAGTGAGCCCTCTCGCTATCAGTGGGTCGATAGGATTACCCCTGGGAAAAGGCGGTGTTTCTAGGGGGTATTTCCTCCTATTTTCTAAAATAAGGCAAATTTTCTTAGGCTCGTAACTTTTTATAGGTAAGGCTAAACTTGATGAAAATTATATATTTAAAATCAGCATTTAAATGCAATTCTTTTAATGTAACTATTGGTATCAAAATTCCGTTTTTAGTAAGGAGCCGGGTCGCTCCTTACTACAGTTCTTTACCACGAACTGTTTGAAAAAGCGTCTAGTAGGACAGCTTCGACTACAAACTAAAAATAAAAAGGAACAACAAATATTGACATTCGTGACGGTTTATTGACTCTCAAATCAGGTAACGACATGACTTTGACTTTTCAAAAGTTGTGACTTCAGCAGGAAACTTAAATCAAGTCAAACATTGTGAAAAATTTCATTCAGAGCACAAAGCACAGTGGCAAAAAATTAGCTGTGGAAGAGCATAGATAGGCCAAACCTCCCACCATTACAATAGACTAGTACTATTCTTAGGGGCTGCTTAAAGGGAGAAGTCAGAAACAGAATTTCGTGGATCTAGGAGTAGCTGGAACCTGAAAAATAGCGAGCCTCGGCCCAGAGTAACAGAAAATTATCAAAACCCTAATAACTTATTTACAGTCCTCCAACTCAAAAACCGTCTCAACGTAGAAGTAAGTTATTAACAATTTTATTTCTGGCTGTAGGGCCTGGTTCTATTGGGCAGTACCTGTGCACTCTTAACTAAAAGGTCCGTAATCCTAATATTTACCTCAAATCTAATACTCGGAATCGGGCAGCCAGGCTCGTAAATAAGAAAGGGGCACCCAGACTCCCAGACACATTATAGTTTTGCGGACCAAGACTCTAAAGAAGGTAAGAAACCAAACAGATCTAAGAAACAGGATTATTTTGGTTTCAAGAAAATTCAAGTTCAACAGTAGCGAAATTTGAAGCATCGTTACCCAAAAACCCGCCTCACGGGTTTTAGTCACCTGTCCCACGAAACTGAAAATTTAATAGCTCAATTGGCGGAAAATAGCCCAACCTGGCAACACAAATCGGTACTAGTCGGTTTTTGGAAACACATTCAAGAATTAGGCTTAGGTTACGTCTCAG
Organism: Artemia franciscana; assembly: GCF_032884065.1. Taxonomy (NCBI): domain Eukaryota; kingdom Metazoa; phylum Arthropoda; class Branchiopoda; order Anostraca; family Artemiidae; genus Artemia; species Artemia franciscana. Next base: position 1,429,451 of record NW_027062662.1, read on the forward strand.
AAAACCAGTGCCATAGTTACAAAACCAAATGATTGATGATACGTTGAATTGGACATGTATAATTTGGGTTATATATTTGCATATTAGGTGTGGAGTGGGGGCTAGGTTAGATTAGGTTACATTAAGTTAGGTTTGGTTGGGTTTGCATAATTTTGCATCTAAAGTATTATTTTATTATCATGTTTTGTTATTTTGCAATAGAATTAACCTAACGTCACTTTTTGGTTGTGTTTTCAATAGCTAACGAGTATCAAGGTATCAAATAGTCTCAAACACACAAAAAAATCTTGGAAAATAAGCAGTGAATTATAAGATTGAAACGAAACATCAGTGTTGCTTGGTTACTGTGAAGTGCTGCAATAATAATTTGTCGCTTCACCTACAGCAGTGTTATTTGATCAACACACCTTTTCTATTTTGCCATTAAATGAATCCTAAAACTATCAGCCTCTAAAGAGTTACCAAAACTATGTTCAAAACTTTGGGTGTACCAACATTAAAAAAAAAAGAATAAAAATCACAGTGTGTTCCTTGAAGAGGGTCACAACTATCTTTTTTCTGCTTAAAACTAAGTTTATTCTTCATTTCCTGCACGAATCATCATGGGGGTCAAAATACACCATGCATACAAGCTAATATGCATTACTTTACCCCAATATAAAACCTAACTTAATTTTTCGCTTCTAAAACTGCAGCGTGTACGTACTAAGGCTATGTTACTGTTTCTTAAAAAATATGTTTTTTAACAGTATTTTAACTATTTATTCATTATATTTATTGACTAAACCTATTAAGTATATTTTTTTCAAATTAATTTGATTTTATGTCCATCAACTAGAACCCTGCGACAGCACACTGGATTTATCCTCTGCTTGAAAATTAAGAGTCAAGGCTTCGATTCCAGCCGCCGTGACATGCTTGATACCAGCCCTACAAAAAGTCCAGCAGATGAAAAGTTGATTTGACACCTTTTGTGCCATCAACAGCACTGGAGCATCACTATCCTTATGTCCTATTACGCAGTGATCTTTGCACATCAACATTTTATTAACAACTCCGAAATGACGCTGTAGCGTTATGCTATTATATACATGTGCTATTATTTGCGTGAAAACTTGTACGAAGACGATTTTCCCCGAAATGTGCTTTGGAACCGAATAAAAATCACATTTGAAGGAATTAAAGCTATATTCATATTTAATTTGCTCTACAAATGCATTCAAGGTCTTCCATCGGTTTGATACAGAGGGTTGAGTTACGGGGAATTGAGCTAAATGGGTGCTGAGTTAAGATGAATCGGGTAATTGCAGTGGACTGACTTGAACAGAGTTGAAGTGCATTGACTTTCACGGGTTTGAGTTGCATAAGGTTCAAACATATGAAGGTCAAATTAATTAGAAGTTGAATGAAATGGGGGTTAGGTTCCACAGAGGTTTGATTAAACTGGGTTAAATTAAATAGGAGTTGAGTTGCGTATGGTCTAATTGAATAGAGATAAGATAAATGGATTTGAGTTGAATGGGGCCAAGTTCAAGGGAGTTTTATAGATCGAGTTAAATAGGGTGAGTTACAAGGGTTTGATTTGATCGGTTTATTTTAAGTTAAGGGTGGACCTAACTCTATTTGCTAATTGAGTCCCTATTGCCAGGTGAGTGTGCTTGCTGAGAGTAGTTGCAAATTCAATGGCAAGCAATATTAAAACGTAAAACGAACAGAAACCCTTCTGCATATGAGGGGGGCTACCCCTTTCTCAACTCTCACCCTTTAAGCTTACCTCTTGTCGTAATTGTTCAAAAAAGACTGCTCAATCACAAGCGTCGTTTAATTTGAATGAAAATATTTTTTTTAATAACTTAAGAGTTAAGAGTAAAGAATTTTAGAGGTTAAAAGTCTAGTTAAGAGGTTTAAGAGTTTAGTGTAAACAGCGTGGGTTGAGGAAGGGTTAGCCCTCCTCATATATAAAATGATTCTTGTTTGTTTTAAGCATGAATGTCGCTCTTTATTATTAGTTCAAAAAACTTGTTTTCTGTTTATTTTAATATAAAAGTAAAAGTCACGGGAAAATGTCATTTCAAAAGTAATATAAAAGCTACCTTTACCAATGGATGCCATGCTAGAATTATCATTTGGGACGGTGGGTTCGGATCCTGATTTCGCAAACCTTTGGCTTTGTTCGGTGTTCGGTGGTGTAGCGCTGTTAGCTCAGCTGCCTTCAGTCTGGGGAGCTTAAGGTAAAAAAAAAGTAACTTCTGAATTTCAGATACAAGGTGGGGCCGAAAAACGGCCGGTAGTGGTGCAAGCCCAATTAAGTTAGGGCTTAAGGTTGTTTAACACTTAGAAGTTTAAGCGCACTGTTTAATTTTATAACTTAAAGTTTGAAATTAAAGTTAAGACCACCATATACAATTAGGTAGTTTCAGGCTTAGCGGGTGCCAAGTTTGAAAATTAGAAACGTGTGTGAAAATGAGCAGAAAATGAGCAGAAAAACATATCATCAAAGAGAACTAGAACTGTTAAATTCCTGACTGTTTTAGCAATCGACAAGCCTACTGTAAATCTAGGCTATGTATTAATATGGATGTAATTACCATCAATGAAGATTAGAAACTACAAATTTTTAATAAATTGACTCTTCTACAAAAACATATTTTTAGAAAGACCAATTCGGCCATTTTAGTCTGTTATGTTTATTCATTTAGTTGAATATGTCAGCAATTTTTAGAAACCCGACGATAATGGGGATTAAAAACCTAAAAATGTATAAAAGAATATTTAATACGAAAATTTTACCCGTGATAGAATATGGAGCAGAGACTTGGGGTGGAGAAACCGTGCAGCATCTGGAGTCCCTTCAGCTCCAGTACTATAAAAAGTGTTTGGTCTACATCAGACGACTCATTCACAGATTCTGAAAGGTGATATGGGCTTGTTTTCTTTAAAGCAACGTAGGTATATTTCAATGCTTTGATTCTGGTTGAAGGTAACTAAGAGTAATGAAGATAGACTAGTAAGAGGGACATATGATCAGGTGTTGAAAAGTGGTTTTAAAACCTCGTGGCCATCCCAAAATAAATCATTACTAGAAAAAGTAGGAATGCCTTATTTATGGAATAATGGTCTTTGTCCTAGTGATATACCAACATATTTAGAAAGCCACGTACGATTTATATTAGAGAGTCAGGAAATTCAGCATTGGCAAGGGCTGGTTTTAGATTCTACAACTCTACAACATTATTTCAGGCAAAACCTAGTTTTGGAGAGGAGGTTTATTTTAGATTGAATTTACCGGCTATGATTCTACGTCGTTGGATTCAGCTTAGGGCGAATTGTCTTCCAATCCAGAACAGGCAAAAAACGTTCGACAAATAAAAATGATAGTTGGTCCTGATAGGCGGTATGTTTGTCCCCTTTGTAAAGATGAGGATGAAAACTTGGATCATTTTCTCCGGAAATGCCCGGTTATGTTGGATTTACGGGGAATTTATTGCATGGGGTTAATTTGATGCTTCCGGGTATTCTGCAAAATAGTAACCCAACAACGATATTTTGAGTGGGAGTGTATATAGATAAATCCTTAGTAAGAAGAAAAGTTTTATATGATTAATTTCTTTTGTTATTAGATTAGGCATTTACGCGTTGTATTCTGTTCTTGTGCGTGTTTATAATTCGTACTGTTGTTTAATTTCCTTGTTTGTTATTTATTTATATTTTTGTGCATATATGGCCCATGGGCTCTTGAAATACACATCTCTCTGTCTATCTATTGACATATAAATATAATTCCCATTTTCATCAGTTTTAAAAATGTCAATTTTATTACTTAATTGTTACATATTTCCGCTAGCCTGTATAAGTTTTATAATCTGACTAAACATAGTTAGTGCATCGTCTTACTGTTTGTTGTATTGCTCGACGATCACTTGCTGATAAATTAGGTGTTACAAACGTTTAGTTGGGGCTGTTCGTAAACAAGAAAAGGTCCCGCTTGTTTCTTTCACAATTCAATTGTGGCAACAGTGGAAGGAATTTACACAGCAAAAAAATCTTAATCCGTGAATAGCAAGAGGTGTGATAGACAGAAGATGGAGCCAGGAGACAAAAATGTTTTCATTTTGATGCCATTGGTACTTTAATAGAATGACTATAACCTTCCTATGAAGTTTGGCAACCTCTTCATCAAAAAAAAAAAAATCCCACAAATTATAGGAAAACGTGATAAAAAAAACCTAATATTGTTAATTCGATTTGCCTTAGGTTTTAATGTTACTCTTATTTTGTGTTTTAAATCTTGTTTATTATCGAAAATTATAAAACAAAAGCTACAGCATCCTAGATGAGAGCTTGATAGCCAAAGCTGATAAGGTTGCAAATAATAAGATAACCCTTTCTTGGGAGGTCTTACCCGTAATGTCCATTAAGAGTGAATTATCGATTGATCAATGTCAACGTTTTTGTTGTTACGATCCAACAACAGAACCTGGAAATGATTGAACCCTGCAAAACATTCTTGAGAGGAAAAAAAACCTGAATGAAATAGGAAATAGAAGCGATCACAAGTTTTTCGGCCAATTGGACTTTTTCAAAAATATATTAGTTTACTTTCAAAAGCACTTTTAAATATTTTGTGGGATATTAACTGCAGGCAACCAGTTAATTACTACAAATTGCTATAATAATAATATTAGTTTGCTTATTTGGATTAAAACATTTGGTACTTCCGTATTAGCCAGTACACATCAAGAAGTGAAGTTTGATTAATCCTTATGAAATATACTAAAATATGCTGAAAATATAATACTTTAGTTTATATAACAATATAATGTGGGCTATATATTTTTCACATTAGGAAGAGCAGGGGGGGGGGTAAATAACCTAACCTTAGACCCACCCCCTGTGCAAATGTATAGCCCAAGTTATACAGGTTAAATGCATTCTGTCACCCTTCATTTGTCTTCGTGGCTAAAGAACTGATTTTCTTATTACTTATATTCAGCAAACTTCTCGAGTGTGTACTGGCTAATACAAAAGTACGAAACATTTTTTAGATGATTTGAATATGAAGTGCCAAGAAATTTCAGGAAACAATAAGCTTTTCTTCTTTGGGGGGTGGGGCAGAATTAGGCCCTTGCGTACGTAAACGAATCACATTACCATACAACTTGTTTGAAATCGATTAACTTCTTTCATTGCTCAAATCATGACACCAGGGTTGCGAACTTCCTGAAATTTTTTAAAAGGCTTAGGGATTTCAGTCCTAAGCTCGGATTCTCGGCATTTGTTGTTATCTTTCTTCAATATGAATCGGAGCTACCATCTCTTGTCATTTATCATTATTTTTAGTTGTTTTTTCATGTAATTTTATTTGGCTAGAGACTTTTAGCGATTTTTTGCTTTTATTCGAAACTTTTCCTAGAATTGCAAATAACTTGAGAATTCAAAGGGGAAAAGCAAATCAACACTGTATCTTATACCCCTTAACTTATACCCACATACCCCTTGTGTACAGTGTTCATCCTTATTATTACAGTGTTCATCCTTCCCTTAAGAAAAGCTTAGCAAATGTTGTTGTTTTTTTGTTTTTTTAATTACCTCAGAAGACTGTTTGAAAATATCAAACAGATATTTTGGCATAATAGCAACAATACATGTTCATATTATTTAATATTTTTGGGATTTTTAGGGATTCTTTAGAGATTCTAATATCTGGGGAGGTTCTAGGCGTTTACTCCTTGGAAAAACTCTACGGAAGCCCCCCCAGAAACCCCACGGAAAATTCCCCCCGCTGAAAATACCTCCCCCAGGAAAATACCCCCGTGAAATGACCCCCGCGGAAAAAAAACCCTGAAAAATGAACAGTTTCTTCGGTTTTTTTTTTCTCAGCTTAGCGTGAGTCAAGACAAAGACAAGTGACAGATTATATGGGAAATACGTAATTGGGGCTATATATTTGGACATAGGGGGGGGGGTAAAGTATTTGGACAGTTTGAAGTCAGAAAACAAATTCTTTCTTCATAATATGCAGAAGAATTGTACGTAAAACATTTTGCATGCAGACCCGCTATGCTTTACCCCCCCCCCCCCCCCGCCTAATATCTATAGCCCAAATCTGTTTCTAAAGTAACGAAGAAACTAACGAAAAAACCGGTTTGTTCTCGAGTTTTACACAGCGTAAGCTCGAGTGAGTGGCAAATAATCCACAGGTAGCAAAATTCCTTCCCCCTACGGAAATTAAAAAAACAAAACTCATGTAAAATTCTCAAATGTGGAAAGCCGTATTTTCCACGGGGGCATTTTCCGAAGGGGGTATTTTTCTCAGGGAGTTGTTTTCCACGGGGTATTTTCCATGGGTATTATCCGTGGGGGAGGGGGGTATTTCCGCAGGGGGCATTTTCCGTGTGGGGGTATTTTCCAGTAGGATATTTTCCACGGGGGTATTTTCAGGTGGGGGTGATAATCATTGGAGAGGGGGGGGGGGGTAAACGTCACCCACAATCTGGGGATTTTATTTAGTGCTTGGTGGTTGCGCTGCTTGTAACAAATAGAAGAGCAGTTCAAGCCAACAAAGCTGGTGAGCCATATGACGCTTAAGTAAAGGACTATTCTGGCTTACGTAAAAAAAATATATATAAACTGTATGCCTATAATCCTTACTCTCCACGCGCTTTCATAATTGGAAATATTTGTACGCCAAATGTTTTCAATTATTACAGTAAATTTAAAGTTGTTGTAACTTGAACAACTGCCATTTTGTTACATTAGCAGAGTCCGTACTCTCTCTTTTTCATAATATGAATACAAAAAAAAATCCCAAAATTCTAGTAGTTTTTCAGTTCATTGACTTGTTTTTGGCAAAATAAAATACTAGGCTTTTCTTCTTTTCGTTCTTAAATAGACATGTGATGCGAAAGTCGGCTGCCTATTGGCTTCGAATAGTCCACGTACAATTTTTAGCACAGAAAATAGGATTCGCTTCTATTAATTTTTAACAAACTGAGAGAAGCGTGTACAAATTTTACCACAGATTTTCGTATACAGGGCGCATAATTTTATGTATTATACGCCTTGTTCAGTAGCGTGAACAAAAGACAAATTAATACAGAGAGTAGTTGGCTCAATTTGTCTGGAATGCCAACTGCCAGACTGCCATTTGACCAAAGAAATCCCTATACCTTCAATTTTAAATTTACTTTTTGCCCAGGGGCGCACGCAGGGGGGAGAAGGTCTCTGGGCCCGTATGCATCCCAAATTTTGAATTTATTCATATTTTTGGGTACTTCAGGTTCAGACTATCCTATAAATCCCCCCCTAAACAAATGTCTGTTTACGTGCCTTATTCTACCCTTGTTTTTTAGCTTTCATCAAGTTTGGGTTCAATCTCCATCTATGGAGGACCTGAGTCTCAAATACTGAGACAGGCTTTATATCCTTCATGCTAAATAGTGAGAACAAACTTTCCAAAAAAGGTTAAACTTTTTTCCATAGAAAACCATTTTCCAGAATTTCACTTACAGCTACAGGAAACAATAAATAGAATCCCAGGTAGAAATATGACATTTTTATAAGTGTGCTTCAATGCCCAGATTGACAGAGAGACAAGCGTGGAAATACACCCTGGGCCTTCATATATTCCACGTTTTATATCTTCACTAGATTCAATATCTTCAATAATATTACTACCCAGGTATGTGAAGCTATCGAGTTGATTGATCTACTCGTTAATCAATACCGTTTCTATTCCCTCATTTGTTCCTAGTCACAACGACTTGTGGATGAGTAATGTACAAAATATGCACTAACGGGGGCGATAGCTTTCTTTTTATTACTGAGATGAAAGTCCGTTTTGGAGAATTCTACATTAATCCAATAAGAAAATACACTAAACGACCCTATTTTTCTAAACGCATTGTTCGACAAAAGTTAAACTTTGAATTGAAAAGTTAGGTTTGAAGGAAGGAGGGTTGCAATTTTCAAATTTAGATACCCTGGCCATGGTATTAAAAACAAAGAAAAAAAAATTTCAAACGAAAGTAAAGAGTGATATTAACAACAGTAAAATCACGGGACTGACCCTCCTCAACCCCTCATTTTTTACGCTAATTAGATAAAAAAAAAAGAGTTTTTTTCAACCGAGATTAAGGAGCATGGTTAATTTTATAATGATCAAAAACTATTCCATATATGAGGGTAGCTGATCCTCTGTTTATGGTAAAGCCTAAAGCTCTTTAAAATAATTCTCATTCAAATTCAACGGTCCTTGTGTTTGAGAAGTTTTTCTCAAAGAACTGTGAAAAATAAGACAAACTTCAACGTAAGGAGCGAGGTTGAGGAAGGGGCAGCCGTCAATATATATATATATATATATATATATATATATATATATATATATATATATATATATATATATATATATATATATATATATATATATATATATGTACATATATATATATATATATATATATGAAATAATTGCTGCTGAATTTGAGATTAATTGTTGTTTCTAACTTTCAGGTGAAACAACTTATTTTTCTATTTAAATTCTTATCGTTTTTAAATCACACCAGGAAGTCCCCACACCTGTCATATAAGATTTCCCGTGAAACTTCCCTTTCCGCGAACTATTTTCCCAGAGGAAAATCTCCCTCGCATCACTACATATGAACAATGGTCAATTTCTGTAACTTACAGCCCTTTCCCAAGGATTATGATGTGTTAGGTCACCCCTAAAGTCATAGTTACTGGACCTTTTAACAATACTGAATCAAATGGCTACATCAAAATTATAGTCAATTGTCTTTGGGGGAAATAAGGAAAAAACTCCTTCCCCGAAAAACATCTCCATATTTCCCGATTAAAATACTATATACAAACAATGGGCAAATTTAATAACTGAATGTCCTTTCCCCATAAGCTATAGGGGACCATAGCATCCCGAAATGTATAGCTATTGAACTTTCAACAAAATGAAAAAAATAGCTATCTCAAAATTTTGATCGGACGACTTTGGGGGAACAAGGAGCCTTGTAGAGGGGCTAGCTGCCATCCAATCTTTTGGTCACTTAAAAAGGTCTTTCGAACTTAAAATTTCCGTTAGAGTGATCCCTCTCAGGGTCTTTAAGAACTATTGGTTCGATCCGTCAACATTCTTCAGGCAAAGCATACAAAATTCCCCATTTTTGTCGATAGGAGCTTGATACCTCTACAGTAAGGTTCTCTGATATGTTATTTGTAATTTTGTGATTTTTATTAATATCCCTTGACTCTTTGGGAGTATGTCTCTCCCTATTCCAAAATCTGGCAAGTTTTCTCAGGCTCTTTGCTTTTGAGGGTTACTTTAAACCCAATGAATTTTATATACTTTGAATCAGCGTAAAAAGATAATTTTCTTTGACGTATCTATTGTTATCAGAATTCCATTTTTTAGCGTTTCGGTTACAATTGGGCCGAACCGCTCCTTATTTACAATTCATTACCACCAACTATTTGATAATAAGCTTTATTGTTTTATTGCTTAAGAACGGCCGATTAAGCGAAAGTGCACTTATAAATGCTTTCAACACAACCCTTTAAAGCTTAACCCTTTCATTCCGTAGGTAACCACTCGTTCCTTCCATGAACCTAGTATCTTGTAGTTCAGATAACACTTTCGAAATTAAGACTATCAGATAGCACAAGTTCAGCCCTTCGTGCTGCAATACCTTTTAATCTCCGAGATGGCTCCGTAAGTCGTCAGTTGATCAGTGATCAGAGTAGTTTTTTGCCATGCCTAAAAAACGAAAATTAGCAGATTTTGACAGCGATGTTGAAAACGATGCAGGTGAGTTTTCCTAGTTTTTATTATCTTGTTTCGTTCCTTAAACTCTCTTCTTTTAGCTTGTATTTATAAGAATATTTTTTGGTTTTATCTTCATCCCCCATTTGTGGTATTTTTTAACGGTTATTATATGGTAACCTCAGTTTTGAGACGGGTAATTTTGAAGATGCTTCTCTTATACTATTTTGTTTTTGCTGGATTTTTGTGCTCTAGATTCTTTCTTTTACTTCACTTTTTTTTCGTGAAACACTTCATTCTGATTTTTCTAATTTGACGAAGCAGAAGCATCCATGCACAATTGGTCTGATCACAATTCTCTCTTCCAGAGACAGCGAGACTCTCTTATTCAACCGAGAATTCCAAACCAAGAAAAGGGGAGGAAAATGTTTTAAAGGAATGGAACGAACGTGTAAGAGGGAAGCTCAACCAAGAGCGAGCTGCAGAGACGACCCTGCTACCAGACAGCGAATCTGAGATGGAAATCATGTCTGATGATGACGACGTGTCTGATCCATTATGAATCCAACTTTGGTGACAGCATCAAATACGCCGCCCTACAGCCTGTTCGGCCAGCTAACGATCCTACTGAAAACTTACCTCTCAGCATGTTGAACCGTGCCAAAATTTTTACGGGTCACTCCCAAAAACAACTGAATTCACTTGCCCATCGATTTATTCAGAACTTTTATCACTGATAGCATGGTTGATTGATTAGTTGACCAAACCAATTGACATGCAACGAGGAAAACAAACGATAGGATTGCCCTAGAGCTGACCCAGCATGAGATGAACCAGTTGCTTGGAGTGCATATGCTCCTGAGTACTGTAAGGCTACCAGCTATGAGGGTGCAGTGGGAGCGTACCATTCGATACACTCCAATCGCAGAGGCTATGAGCGTTGAAAGATTTTTGACGATTCGGCAGTTTTTTCATGTCAATGACATTAGCATTACAATAAAAGTCCATCTGATCAAACTGGTCAAGATAAGCTGCACAAAATCATACCAATGTATGATGAGCTCAGTGAAAATCTAAAAAGCACACCGCCTGAGAGACAAAGTGTAGACAAACAGATGATTCCCTTCAAGGGTCGGCTAAATTTCAAACAGCAATTGAAAGACAAGCTTCATTTATGGCGTGTAAAAGTGTTTATAGAGCGGCCGTGAGTGGGATTGTCTATGACCTAGAAATCTATGCAGAAAAAGGCTTAGCTCCGGCTATTCCTTTGGGGCTGAGTGCTGACGTTGTACTTCGACTGATCGACGATTTGCCACAGGGAATGAATTTCAAGGTGTACTTCGATAATCTTTACACATCTGTTGACCTTATTCAAGCCTTACGCACCAATCACGGGATTGAATCATGTGGAACGATAAGGAGTAATTGTATCAAATGTTCAATATTGGGAAGTAACGCATCATTGAAAAAGAAAGAGTGTTGAAGCTATGATTATAGGCTTGAGAGGCACACGAAAGTCTCCATTGTGAAGCGGTTCGACAATAAACCAGTACATGTGGCCTCATCGTACTGTGACGTAGCTCCGGTCAACCAGTGTCAAAGGTAGGACGGAAGTACTCGTAGCCATGTCGAAGTAGATCGCCCATGAGTTTCCCGTGAGTACAAAAAGTCAATGGGTGGCGTAGACTTGACTGATAAGCTTCTGGAGCTCTACCGCACGGATATACGGTCCAATAATTGGTACATACGGATAGTCTATTATTTCCTCGGCTTTTCTGTGAATAACGCTTGGTTTTTACGTAGGCGAGAGTGCGAAGACTTGGGTAGACAGCATATGTACTTGATGCACTTCAAAATGAATATTTTCATATCCTTGATAGTGTCAAGTGTTGTCAATATCTCTCCTGCTGGTTGACCCACTATCAGTGCTCCTACAAAGCGAAAAACAAAAAACTACAGAAGCAGGCGTGCCCTCGGAATCAGTGCGATATGACACTGCTGGCCATCTACCCAGTACAGTCGAAAAGGGACACTGCCGGTACAAAAAATGTGCAAGGGGAGCAAATAGCCGAATTCTCTGCGCTAAATGTAAGGTTTGGTTGTGTCTGAATGGAGACAGAAACTTTTTTTATGAACTTCCATATTAAGTGAAATGAATCTTTCTTATCCTAAGGTGACCATATGGTAACCATTTCCATTTCAGTTTGTAAATAAAATCCGGTGACTTTGGGAAAAGATGAGCGTGGGAGTGGGCCTAGGTACCCTCCAATTTTTTGGTCACTTAAAAGGGCACTAGAAATTTAATTTTCGTTAGATTGAGCCCTCTTACGACATTCTAGGACCAATGGGTCGATACGATCACCCCTGGGGGAAAAAGAACAAAAAAATAACACGAATCCGTGATCTGTCTTTTTACAAAAATAGAAAATTCCGCATTTTTGTAGATAGCAGCCTGAAACTTATACAGTAGGTTACTCTGATACGCTGAATCTGATGATGTGATTTTTGCTAAGATTCTGTGCCTTTTAGGGTGTATTTCCCCTTATTTTCTAAAATAAGACAGATTTTCTCAGGCTCGTAACTTTCGATAGGTAAGATTAAACTTGATGAAACTTACATATTTAAAATCAGCATAAAGGTGCAATTCTTTCGATATAAATGATGTAATCTGATGTAATCAGCATAAAAATGCAATTCTTTTGATGTAGCTATTGGTATCAAAATTCTATTTTTTAGAATTTCGGTTACTATTGAGCCGGGTCGCTCCTTACTACAGTTCGTTACCACGAACAGTTTGATAATGCTATCATTCACGTTCGAAAACAGTTCTCGTGTGTTTATGATCAATTATGTGGTTTTCATTTATTATATGCAAGTGATAAGCTGCAGCAGCATCTACAATTGTTTTACTAAATCATTTTTTGATTCTAATAATGTTACCGACTCTTTTTGTGTTGGTAAATTGACTCCTGTTCCGAAATTAAATGAAAAAAACAAGTTTTTTAAATGAAAATAAGGAGCAACATCAAAACTTAAAACGAACAGAAATTACTCCGTATATGAAAGGGGCTATTCCTCCTCAATGCCCCGCTCTTTACGCTAAAGTTTGACTCTTTCTCTTAACTCTACTTTTTAAAACAGTAAGAAACTTCTCGTCCTTCGAGTCATGACGTCTCTCGTGCTTTCGATTCTGGTGTGCATTCTTATTTGCTGTATAATGCACAGCAGCGAAGTCTCAATCATCCAATTGTGCTAGTATTTAAAAATCTGTATGCAAGATTATGTGTTGTCGTGAAAGTACCTACTCGTCATGGTTACGTATTGAGTAAAGCCATAATTCCAGTTTGGAAAGGAATCTGCCACGGTGGGGTAACTTCGCCGCAAATTCTATAATAATAGTGTAGTTGCATCCCCCAGAAAAAGGCTAGAAATAGTTTTGTTTTTAAAACTTTGGACCTTTCCATACTCAATTACGCTGACGATATCCTGAATTTAAGTAGAACTGTATCGTCTGTAGAGGAAAATTTTTCTGTGCTTAGTAAAGGATATGCCGAAATTGGTCGCAATTTTAATGCTTTGAAGAGCGAGGTCCTTGCTTTCGGCAAATCTGTGAGTGATGTTTAATGTGGTTGCATCCCCCAGAAAAAGTTGCATCGATGTGCATCGGTGTGGTTGCATCGATGTGTACAGTTGGGAAAGAAGAGTGTTCAGTTATCTGCTTGTATTAAGTATCTCAGTCTCCCGATAGGAGTAAGTGTAAAAACGCCAATGGCTCTCTTTATCTCTCATCTAAGTGAGAAACTTAGAAAAGCATTTGGGGTGATAGTTTACTGTAAAGCTAGCTACAGCAGGCATAGGCTATTCTTGTTAACTATCCTGGGAAGGATTTAACCCGGGGAGATTTAGTTTGTGGGGTGTATAAAATCCCTTGTTCTTGTGGAAAGTTTTATATTGGTAGAACTCACCAAAAATTTACTGAAAGACTTATTGAGCATCGCAACTCAATAGAAAAAACCCTACAATTAAAAAAAAACCTCCTGAAACTTTTGTTTCGACTCTAGCTGAACATACATTCTTTCATCCCGAACATTTTATACAATTTGATGAGGCTACAGCTATTTCTAATGATAGATGGTTTTCTCAGTGGGTGAGGGAGGCTATAGAAATTAAAAAACATATAGTTGCTAATCTTTCAATAAATAGAGACACAGGGAATTTAAATATTGACCCAATTTATGATTTTCTTATGAAAAATGAACCAATAATCAATAAGGGAATTACATCCCCGATAGGGGTTAGTGTAAAAACGCCAATTGCTCTCTTTGTCTCTCATCTAAGTGAGAAACTTAGAAAAGCGTTTGGGGTTCTAGTTTGCTCCAAAGCTAGCTACAGCAGGCATAGGCTATTCTTGTCCATGTGTACAACGCTTTTGCGATGCCTCATGTCCTCGCATTGACTCCATTTTAAAATGTATTTTAAAATTTCTCTTCGGTATAAACCTAAGGGCTAGAAAAAAAGACTGGTGTCAGCCTACGGGTAACTGAGCCACTAACCGTGGCTGAGGAGCGTCGAGGTCTCTATTTTTCTAAGCTTGATAGGACAAACATCCTCCATCCTGCTATGTATTAGTAAAAAAAATTTAATCTACTCTTTGAGGTATATGTTTCTTTGTGAGTGTGTTCTTTGTTTTGTTTTGATTTTATTTTTGTTTTTTGTCATCCCATCTACTCCATATTGAGCCCTTATTTGTTTTTTTGGGAAATAAATATATTGATTGATTGAATATTAATGAAATTTAAAAAATTGCATATTCATATACTTAAATGCAAATTACAATTTAAACTAGGTGGTATTTAATAGGTACTCAATTTATATTTCAAATTGTGTTTTATCTTAGCTTTTTGCGTTATTTTCATTTTTATTTAGCTTTTCACGTAATTTTCATTATTTTCACGTTATTTTTCACGTTTTGTCTCAATAAAGAGAAACACAAAACAGTATGAAAGTTAATATTGTCGCTTTTAAGTTAAATTGCATTCCTGTATAAACTCGCTATATTACTTAACAAAGCACTTAGTAATAGGAATAATTACTACTGCTTGTCATGATAATAAATGAAGAAACTAAAGTCACGCTTTGATGAAAGGGGCTAGTAACCTCGCGAAAAAATAAATCCTTATTCAGAAGATACAATATTAATGAATATTTTCAAAATTAATTGGAAGGTATACTTGAGTATTTAACAATTTCACATCTCCTCGGCAATCTGATTCAGTAATCTCTGTTTTAGCAGTAGTCATAGCAGAACAACGCCATATCTGTGGCTTCGATTATTTTCACAATGATAAAAGAGTTAAAAAACCACGATTTTCAGAATCACGATTTCCTTTATCTGTCAGAGCGTGAAACATACTTACCAAAAAATAAAGCTAAGTCAGTGGTGTAGTTAGAGAGGGCAGAGGATGCAATTGTTCAGGGTGAAAAATATGTTGGGGTGGAAATCATATGCGTATATATATATATATATATATATATATATATATATATATATATATATATATATATATATATACTAGCTGTTGGGGTGGCGCTTCGCGCCACCCCAACACCTAGTTGGTGGGGGCGCTTCGCGCCCCCCCCAAGCCCCCCCGCGCGCGTAAGTCGTTACGCGCCATAATAGTTACGCGCCATTGTAGTTGTGTCCCTATGTCCCACCTGTGAATATAGATAGATATATATATATGGTTTTAACTACGTAAAACTTGCGAATATACAACATTCTTTGCTGTCCCATTGTCTTTGCATATAAATAGATTGTCAGGTTTACCGACTCTTGAACATGCAACATATAATGGTCCATGGGAAAACAATCTGTATTCAGATCTATACCTCATGATTCTAATGATTGCCCTTGAGCTTTGTTGATGGTGATTGCTAATCGACCATTCCCTGTCCCGGTGTCCCGGTCGTCATTTACATCCCCCTGTTTCCCCCGGTGTCCCCGTTGTAGTTGTGTCCCTGTGTCCCGGTCGTCATTTATATTCCCTGTGTCCCGGGTCCCGGTCGTCATTTGTATCCCGGTGTCCCGGTCTGTATATACATTCGTTTTTTAGTTTTGTTTTTCTCCTTTATTTTTTTCCTTTTTTTTCTTTTTTAGCTTATTTAGATTTTTAGATTTTTTAGTTTTTTTATTAGTTTTTAGTTTTTTTTTCTTTTTAGTTTTTTTGTCCCGGTCGTCATTTATATCCCCCTGTTTCCCCCGGTGTCCCCGTTGTAGTTGTGTCCCTGTGTCCCGGTCGTCATTTATATTCCCTGTGTCCCGGTCGTCATTTGTATCCCGGTGTACCGGTCTGTATATACATTCGTTTTTTAGTTTTGTTTTTCTCCTTTATTTTTTTCCTTTTTTTTTTCTTTTTTAGTTTATTTAGATTTTTAGATTTTTTAGTTTTTTTATTAGTTTTTAGTTTTTTTTTCTTTTTAGTTTTTTTGTAGTTTTTACCTTCTTTTTAGTTTTGTTAAATTTTTTTTTTACTTGTGTCCTGGTCGTCATTTATACTCCCTGTGTCCCGGTGCTTTGTTGATTGCTAATCGAACATTCCTTTTGTCCTGGTCGCTTTCTCTTTGAGTGTCGTCATTTATTTTTTTCTTTTTTAGTTCTTTTAGTTTTTACCTTTTTTAGTTTTTTTTTAGTTTTTAGTTTTTTTAGTTTTTTACCTTTTTTTAGTTTTTTTAGTTTTTTTAGTTTTTTAGCTTTTTTATTTTTTTTATTAGTTTTTAGTTTTTTTGTAGTTTTTGCCTTTTTTTTAGTTTTTTTAGTTTTTTAGCTTTTTTATTAGTTTTTAGTTTTTTTTGTAGTTTTTGCCTTTTTTTAGTTTATTTAGTTTTTTAGCTTTTTTATTTTTTTTATTAGTTTTTAGTTTTTTTTGTAGTTTTTGCCTTTTTTTAGTTTTTTCAGTTTTGACGTCACCTGATCCAGTTTTTTCAGGTGACGTCACCTGATCCACGATCCACAGATCCACAGACAACTTATTTTTATATATATAGATAGTTTTTTTTTTTTACTTATGTCCTGGTCGTCATTTATACTCCCTGTGTCCCGGTGCTTTGTTGATTGCTAATCGAACATTCCTTTTGTCCTGGTCGCTTTCTCTTTGAGTGTCGTCATTTATTAGTTTTTTCCTTTTTTTTTTTAGTTTTTTATTGGTTTTTACCTTTATTTTAGCTTATTTTTCAGTTTTTTCCTTTTTTTTAGTTTTTTTTTATTTTTTATTTTTTTTAGTTTTTTACCTTTTTTTAGTTTTTTTAGTTTTTTTAGTTTTTTAGCTTTTTTACTTTTTTTATTAGTTTTTAGTTTTTTTTGTAGTTTTTGCCTTTTTTTAGTTTTTTCAGTTTTTTTTTTAGTTTTTTATTGGTTTTTACCTTTATAGTTTTTTTAGTTTTTTAGCTTTTTTATTTTTTTTATTAGTTTTTAGTTTTTTTTGTAGTTTTTGCCTTTTTTTAGTTTTTTCAGTTTTGACGTCACCTAATCCAGTTTTTTCAGGTGACGTCACCTGACACATCCATCCATCCATCCACAGACAGACAACTTATTTTTATATATATAGATATATATATATATATATATATATATATATATCATGAAAAGAGAAATCACCAATGCAACAGCACAAACACATAAATAAAAAAAAAAAAGAAAAAAAAGAGAGAGACAGAAGGAGAAAAGGAAGACTGTTTTCCTAGATTATTGACTAATATAGACCAGCACTTGAATGAGGCCTTAACCCTACTCATCCATACAATCACATAGGTCAAACAGCATAACCATACGCAATCAACCATAAAGAATAATCCATGGACAGGCAGTCATGTCGTCAATAAGTATAAGTCGTCATTTACCAAACAATGGAAACAATAAAGACAAATAATTCAGAGGCAACAACATATATATATATATATATATATATATATATATATATATATATATATATATATATATATATATATATATATATATATATATATATATATATATATATATATATATATATATATATATATATATCTATGTCTACTCCCTATAAGCGAGCAACAATTTTGCATTTATGTAAAAAATGTCAAAATGTCTGAGCTATGTATAATGAAAATGAAGCACAACGAAATCTGTGGTTAGGACAGAAGCAACAGCAAGAATCATAGCGGATCTCAAACCGAAATAATTCACAACTAAATACACACTTAGAAGACTTGCGACAACAAGTATCAAAATGAATAGCAAATGAAAACAATTCACAACCAAAACTGTGGTTAGACGACAAGCAACGGCGAGAATCATCATGAATTGCAGAAGAAAATCATGCAAAACGAAATCTGTGGTTAAAAAACATGAAACAGCGTGCATAACCAATCGAATAGGAAGAAAACACACACAAAATTATGTAAGGTGGAAAATGACTCCGAACAGCTTGGCAAAAGGAATGAAACAAGTGACAGCGAGAATCACATTGAATTGCAAACTAAAATGTCGGACACCGACATCTGCGGTTAGAAGAACAATCAAAATTGCAATTTCATTTAGAAATATACCAGATGATGAATGGATTAAAACATCTAGAGTAAAAGGCATGGGGAAATTCCTGAGGTAAATGATGAACAAAAATGAAGCACAAAAAAATTAGCAGTTATCTATCACAAACTTTGTTATTTTCCTCTTTATCTTTTTCTGTAACTCTATCCCTGTTTAAAACATTCTCAAAATGTTCTGCTCATCTCTTTTAACTCTTTCCTTACCACTAATTGTGGCCTGTTCTTATCCTTAACTGGGACGAGTCCTTGTTGACAACTCCCTTTCAATTTATTAACATGTTAGTACAATATTTTACTCTCATACCGTCTAGCTACATCTTCCAGATCCTTGACAATTTTATCCATGGTATCCACTTCACACCTTCTTAGTTCGTGTTTTAATACTTTCTCCTCTTTCTTTAGGTTCACGTCATTTTCATATGATCTATCACTCACACAATTCTTGTTAAAGCCCCTTTTCCTCTCTATTAAATATAAAGCATTTTCACTAATATTCCTAGCTACGTTCCTAAGTTTTTTTCCTAAGACACCATCAAATACTTCACTAACTATTTTCATAAGCATATTTACTTCCATCTTCTACATTGTCGAACTTTAAACTCTCCAGTTTAGTATTGACTGCTCCTGCAAAGTTTTTCTCAAATTCTCATCCTTGATTCTACCAAGGTCATAGATACCCGGAAGGTAGTTACCCTTCCGAAATTTCAACTTTAAATTAACCTAGATCGTGACATTTACTTTAGCATCAAAAACACCAGTCCTATTTACCCTAATATCTTGTATTGAGCCTGCGAGTCTTTAGTCTACAATTAAATAATCAATAAGGTTATCTGTATTACCATCATATGGATACCATGTTAACTTATGGGGCCATTTTATGACCAAATAATGTATTGGTTATAACTAAATTGTTATGCCTACAAAATTAACAGCAGTTTGTCGCCACTACTTTTTTTTTCCTGTATCAAATTTACCTATGCTAGGATACCATCTATTCCTTTTTCTACTGACCTGGGCGTTAAAATCTCCTAATAAACACACCATGTTTCTAGCTGGGGCCCTATCTATTTGTTCCTGTAGCCGTAAGTACTGGATTCAATACCTGAATCTCACGAAGTTCAATCGGGAGTCCTGGTTGAACTTCGTTGTAGTAATGATTCTGGAACTATTTTGAATTTTTAGATCTTAGTTTTAACGGTCGCACTTCACTGTTATTCTTTTTTATTTGGTGTTTTCTTAGGAGAACCCATAATTATAGGGTCCAAATAATATTCATTTGATGTTAGAGTAAGTTTCACTGTTTAAAAGAACTGTCTTAGAAACAAAAAATGTGCTAATAGAAGACAAGCGACAGCAAAAATGAGACCGAGTCAAAAATGAAAATGAAGAACAAAAGAAATGCTAAGATATAAGAAAAACGTCATCCCAATCTTTGACGCTAACGAAATGTGGTGCAAAACCCAGTACCCATCTACAAAGATGCCTTAAACAACGCAACTCTTTATTGCAAGTCATTGGAACCCTTCAAAGTTCTATTTGTTCCCTGTGGAGCTCTCTATTTTCCTTGAGAAGGAGTAGAAAACACATCTCATTTATTTGGAGGTTGATACTTACCACGAGAATAAATATACACAAGCTTACCACTTGCCGAACATACAAGCTTACCACTTGCCGAATGCCGGGACCCTAGTCGAAATCGGATATTTAGTTGTTTTTTCTTTACTGGCATACTGACATTTCTGGCCACTAAAACCGATCATAAAAGTTCACAACTTTAAGGAAGAGTGGTTCCCAGAGTGGTTATATCTAACCTATGGTGACGCCGAGACATGAAGAAGAGGCTCACATTGTCTGTGGTTACAAAATAAGTGACAATGAGAATCAAGATAGGCAAGCCTGTCGCGTAGAAATGACAGGGTCTGGCCTTGAAATTGGCTACATAGTTAATTTTCTTCATAAAATAGGCAAATTGACATTTCAGGCCACAAAAACGATCTGAATAGGTCAAATTTTTAAGAAAGAATTCGTATTTTCCCCAGGGTCCCTGTATCGAGCCAGTGACCATATATATCCTGGTACTCTATATATGTTACCGTGAATGTCTGAAATATTGTTAATGTCAACATTCACTGATGAATTTTCAAAATTCTACTTTCTCTGCTTGAATTCAATTAGCTTTACGAGTCAGCCTTTTCAGTCTATTGCAAGCTATGATGGTAAGGGTGAAAGTTATACTATGTTAGATTATGTTACTTTAGGTTAGGTCAGGTTAGATTAGGTTAAATTTGGTTCTAAATATCAGAAATGAGTTAAAAACGTTTTTTGTAGTACTACCTGTACCTTTAGAAACAAATGTGCCACCATATGGCATTACTGCCTCTGAAACTGGAGGCTCAATATGCGTCTAGTTTTTTGATAATTCTAAATCGATTAACTACCTTAGAATTTTCTCACAATAGCTTTTTGGCCTTCTTTTGGCCACAACTGTTGTTTTGCACCAAAAAATGGCTGTAAACATCGCTTTGCTATGGGATAGTCTTTTTGGCAAAAATAGATGTCTGTGTTAACCGTTTATTTTTTAGGACTATAGAAACGAATGCGCTACTGTACGCCATTACTGCCTCTGAAACAACTGACTATCTCAGAATTTTCGAACAATAGCTTTTTGGCTTTCTTTTGACTAGAATTGTTGGTTTGCAGCATGAAATGGTTGAGAACATTGCTTTGCTGTAGGAGTCTTTTTGACCAAAATGAATGTCTATGTTACTAACTATTTTGTAGGACTACTTGCACCTTTAGAAACCAATGCGCCACCGTACAGCATTACTGCCTATGAAACTGGAGGCTCAATATACGTGTAGATTTTTGATAAGTCTAAATCAATTGACTATCTCAGATTTTTCACGCAATAGCTTTTTGGCCTTCTTTTGGCCACAATTGTTTTTCACCCCGAAATTGCTGAAAATACACTTTTGCTGTGAGACACTCTTTTTGGCTAAAATAAATGCCTATGTTAACCATTCATTTTGTACGACTACCTGCAGCTTTAGGAACTAATGCGCCACCGCAAGATATTACGGTCTCTGAAACAGGAGGCTCAACATGCGTATAGTTTTTCAAATCAGTTGACCATCTCAGAATTTTCAAACATGGCCAATCTATACCAATTTTTTTCTTCGTGAAACTTATTGTATGTTGATTTTTTCTTTATGAAACTTGTTATATGTTTATTTTATCTTCATAAAAGTTGTTTTATGTTGGATTTTCCTTCGTAAAACTTCTTGCAAATTGATTTTTTTTATTTTGTAAAACGTGTTCTACGTTAACTTTTTCTCTTCATGAAACTACTTACATCTTGATTTTTTGTTAATGAAACATTTTGTATGTTGATTATTTCTTCGTGAAACCTGTTGCAGTATTTTTACCTCATGAAACTTATTGTTCTTTTAGTCTTTCATAATGAATGATTTTTTTCTTTCGTAAAACTTAATTAAACTAGATAATTTCCTTATAAAACAAGTCGCATGTTGGTTTTTTCTTCACGAAATTTGTTGCACGCTGATTTTTTTGTTGGTGAAACTTGTTGTATGTTGATTTTTTATTCGTGAAACTTAATGTAACTTGATTTATTTTTCTTCATGGAAAATGATGCCTGTTGGGTTTTGGTCGTGAAGCTTGTTGCATGCTCATTCTTCATTCGTGAAACATAATGTATGTCGATTTTTGCTTCTTGAAACTTATTCTATGTTGGTTTTTCTTCTCGAAACTTAGTGTAGGTTAATGCTTTTTTGGTGAAACTCGTTGTGTTTTTATTTTATCTTCATGAAAGTTGTTTTATGTTAATTTTTTCGTGAAACTTGTTGTATATTGATTTTGTTCTTCGTGACATTTGATGTAAGTTAATTTTTCTCTCTTCTTAAAACTAATTGCATGTTGATTTTTTGTTCATGAAACATATTATATGTTGATCATTTCTTCGTGAAACCAATTGTATGTTAATTTTTCCTCCCGAAACTTCTTATACTTTTAGTTTGTCTTCGTGAAGCTTGTTGTACGCTGGTTTTTTCTTTCGTGAAACTTATTTATCTTAATATTTTCTTCGTGGAACATGTTACATGTAGGTTTTTTGCTCGTAAAACGTGTTGCATGCTGATTTATTGTTCGTGAAACCTAATGTACGTTGATTTTTCTTCGCAAAACTTTTTGTAGGCTGATTTTCCTTCCTGAAACTTGTTGTATGTTAATTTTATTATTCGGAAAACTTGTTCTAGCTTTAGTTCTTCTTCATTAAACCTGCTGTTTATTGATTTTTTCTTCATGAAACTTGTTACCTGTTGGTTTTTTGACTTTGAAACTTGTTGTATCTTGATTTTGTTTTCTTCGTGAAACTTGTTTTGCGATGGTTTTATCTTTATGAGAATTATTCTACGTTAATTTTTCTTTGTGAAACCTGTTGACTGTTGATTTTCCTTTTCTTCGTGGAACTGGTTGTTTTTGTTAATTATTTCCGCTCGTGAAACCTTTTTGTGTTGATTTTTTCTTTCTTTTTAAAACGTAATGTGTCTTGATTTTTTTTTCTGTCATGAAAGATGTTACAGGTTCTTTTTGCTCGTGAAACTTCCTGCATGCTGAGTTTTTGCTCGTGAAGTATATTATATAATGATTATTTTATTCTTGCAACGTCATGTATCTTGATTTTTTCTCAATGAAACTTGTTACATATATATTTTTCTTCCTGAAACATGTTACATGTTGACTTTTTGTTTGTGAAACATGTTGCGCGTGGATTAATTCTTCAAGAAACTCAATAAATGCCGAATTATGTTTTCGAGAAACATTTTATATTTTCATTCCTTCTTCGTGAAACTTATGGCATGATGATTTTTCACATCGTAAAACTTCGTACATTGATTTTTCTCCTCGTGAGACCGGTTTTGTTCATGGAACTTTTTGTGTGCTGATTTTTTGTTTGTGAGACTTAATTTATCTTAATATTTTTCTACGTGAAACATCTTGCATGTGGATTTTTCTTCGTGAAACTTTTGTAGGGTATTTTTTTATTCGAAAAAGCTGCTATAAAAGCTGCGTGAAACATAAATTATGTTTCACGGACGATAAATGAACATGCAACAAGTTTCACGAACAGAAAAACAATATGCAATATGTTTTACGAAGAAAAATATTAAGATAAATTGAGCTTTACGAAAGAAAAATCAACGTAAAACCAGTTTCACGAAGGTAAACAAGAAGCACAATAAGTTTCCTGAGGGAAAAATTAACATGAAATAGGTTTCACGAAGAAATATTCAACGTACAACATGTTTCATGAACAAAAAATCAACATGAATCTAGTTTAACGAAGAGAAAAAAATCCACGTACACGTTTCACGAAGAAAAAACAACACAAAACAAATTTCATGAAAACAAAATAAAAATACAACAAATTTCACGAAGAAAAAACTAACATACAATATGTTTCAAGAAGAAAAATCAACATAAAATAAGTTTCACGAAGAAAAACCGACATTTATCATGTTTCACGAATAAAGAATCGGCATGCTACAAGTTTCACGCCCAAATGCGAACGGGCATCATTTTTCACGAAGAAAAATTAAATCAAGATGTATTTTGATTTAATTTTTAAATTAAAAATTGATTTAATTTAACTTGATGTATCAAGTTACACGAAAAAAATTGACGTACAACAAGATTCGCAAAGAAAAACTAAAGGTACAATAATTTTCGCGAATGAAAAATTAATATTAAATAGGTTTCACGAAGGAATAATCAATATACAATATTTTTCATGAGTAAAAAAATCAAAAAGGCGATTAGTTTCACGAACAGAAAAAAAAATTAACGTACAACAAGCATCACGAAGGAAAAAAAATCAACATGCAACATGTTTCACGAAGAAAAAATCAACATAAAACAACTTTCATGAAAATGAAATAAAAATACAACAAGTTTCACGAAGAACAAATCAACATACAATAAGCTTCAAGAAGAAAAGTCAGCATACAATAAGTTTCACGAAGAAAAAATTTATCTACATTATATTTCGCGAATAAAGAATCAGCATGCAACAAGTTTCACGACCAAAAACCAAAAGGCATCATCTTTCACAAAGAAGAATGAAAGCTTCACAAGAAAACAAAATCAACTGACAATAAGCTCCACGAACAAAAAATCAGCATGCAACAAGTTTCAAGAACCAAAAACCAATACGCAACATGGTTCACGGAGAAAAATATCAAGTTAAGTTAAGTTTCAGGTAGGAAAAAAATCAATATGCAAGAAGTTTCACACTGAAAGACTAAACGTACAATAAGTCTCAGGAGGAAAAAATGAACATGTAACAGGCTTCACGAAGAAATAATCAGCGTACAACATGTTTCATGAACAAAAAATCAACTTGGAACTAGTTTCACCAGGAGAAAAAAATTAACGTAGAATAATTTTCACGAAGAAAAAAAATCAATATGCAAGTAGTTTCATAAAGAAAACGTAAAACGACTTTCATGAAGATAAAATAAAAATAGAGATTTCATGAAGAAAAATTAACATACAATAAGTTCCACGAAGAAAAAATCCTTATACATTGGCCTTGTTTGAGAATTCTGAGATAACCGATTGAACAGAAAAACTATATGCACATTGAGCCTCCTGTTTTTTTTAGGCAGTAATGCCGTACGGTGCTGCATTTGATCCTAATGCTGCAGGTAGTCCTACAAAATAAAAACAGTTAATATAGAAATTTATTTTAGCCAAAACAGAGTGTGCCACAGCAAAATGCTGCTTTCAGCTATTTGGTGGTGCATAACAACAATTGTGGACAAAAGTAGGCCAAAAAGCTATTGTATGAAAATTCTTAGTTAGTTATTGGATTTGGAATTATCAAAAATCAACACGCATATTGAGTCTCCAGTTTCAGAGGCAGTACTGCTGCACGGTGGCGCATTGGTTACTATTAGTGCTGTAGGTAGTCCTACAAAATAAACAGTTAACATAGATATTTATTTGAGCCAAAAAA
Organism: Artemia franciscana; assembly: GCF_032884065.1. Taxonomy (NCBI): domain Eukaryota; kingdom Metazoa; phylum Arthropoda; class Branchiopoda; order Anostraca; family Artemiidae; genus Artemia; species Artemia franciscana. Next base: position 1,454,839 of record NW_027062662.1, read on the forward strand.
GAGTGTCTCGCAGAAAAGTGGCGTTTTCAGTCATTTTGCGGTGCATAACAATATTTGTGTTCAAAAGAAAGCCAAAAAGCTATTGTGTAAAAATGCTGAGTTAATTCGTTTGGAATTATTGAAAATGAATGCGCATATTGAGCCTCCACTTTCAGAGGAAGTAATGCTATACGGTTGCGCATTGGCTTCTAATGGCGCTGTAGGTTGTCTTACAAAATATACGGTTAAAATAAACACTCATTTTAGCCAAAACAGACTGTACCACAGCAAAGCGGTGTTTTCAACCATTTCATGGTGTAAAACAACAATTTTAGCCAAAACAAAGCCAAAATGCTATTGTGTGAAAATTCTGAGACAGTCAATTAATTTAGAATCACCGAAAAACCATACGCATATTGAGCCTCCAGTTTCAGAGGCTGTAATCCTGTACGATGGCATATTTTTTTCTATTAAAGGTAGTCCTACAAAATAAAAGGTTAACGTAGACCTTTATTTTAGCCAAAAAGACTGTCCCACAGCAAAACGGCGTCTTCAGCCATTTTGTCGTGTAAAACAACAATTGTGGTAAAAATAATGCCGAAAAGCTATTGTGTGAAAATTCTGAGATAGTTATTTGATTTAGAATTATCGAAAAACTATACGCATACTGAGCCTCAAGTTTCAGGGGCAGTAATGCCATACGGTGGCGCATTCATTTCTATAGATACAGGTAGTTCTACAAAATAATGGTTAACATAGACATTTATTTTAGCCAAAAAGACTGTCCCACAGCAAAGCGGCGTTTTCAGTCATTTTGTAGTGCAAAACGACAATTCTAGCCAAAAGAAGGCCAAAAGGCCATTGTATGAAAATTCTTAGATACTTAATAGGTTTAGAATTATCAAAATCCAAACACACATTGAACCTCAAGTTTTAGGGGCAGTAATGCCGAAATATGGCAGATTTGTTTCTAATGATGCAGGTAGTCCTACAGATTAAACGGTTAGCATAAATATTTATTTTAGCCAAAAATACAGTCGCACAACAAAGCGATGGCCTTAGTCGATTTGTGCGGCAAAACAACAGTTGTAGCCAAAAGAAGGCCAAAAAATCATTGTATGAATATTCTGAGATAGTTAATTGATTTAGAATTATCGAAAAACTATGCGCATATTTAGCGTCCAGTTTCAGAGGCAGTAATTCCGTACGGTGGCACACTCGTTTCTAAAGGTGCAGGTAGTCCTACAAAGAACGGTTAAGAATTATCAAAACCATAAATCCATACATATAATGAACCTCTAGTTTTAGAGGCAGTAAGAACGTAAGATGGCACATTCGTTTCTAATGGTGCAGGTAGTCCTACAAAATAAACGGTAAGCATAAACATTTATTTTAGCCAAAAAGGCTGTCCCACAGCAAAGTTGCGGTTTCAGTCGATTTGTGGGGCAAAACAACATTTGCAGCCAAAAGAAGGCCAAAAAACTATTGTGTGAACATTCTGAGAAAGTTAATGGATTTAGAATTATCGAAAAACTATATGTGCACTCGTTTCTAAAGGTGTAGGTAGTCGTACAAAAACGTTTAACATAGATATTTGTTTTAGCCAAAAAGACTGTCCCATAGCAAAGTGGCGTTTTCAGCCATTTTATTGTGCAAAACAATAATTCTAGCCAAAAGAAGGCCAAAAAGCTACTGTGTAAAAATTCTGAGATAGTCAATTGATTTAGAATCATCAAAAGATTATACGCATATTAAGCTTCCAGTTTCAGAGGCAGTAATACCATACGGTGGCGCATTCGTTTCTAATGGTGCAGGTAGTCCTATAAAATAAAAGGCTACCATAGACATTTATTTTAACGCTTCATATGAGTAGATGATTCAGTTGAGCCTTGAAAATATTTTTTACTGTTGTATATAATAGACGTTCAGCTATTATGGATAAGGTCCAGTGTTTCTTTGTGTATGTTGGGGGAGGAGTTTGCCTTAAGCGTCAAAAAGTGTGTGTCTAATTCTCAGTAGGTCTTATATGAACGTAGCCAAATTTTCAAGAGTTGCCACGTACAACACTAGTTCAGGGTATATTTAGCGACTTCATGACTGGATAAATAATGTGATTTCACGTAAGTTATAGGTCATTACAAACTTCCAACTTGGATCGTGTTGCAGTATCAAGTGATTTGCAAGCCAATACAGTAAAGTTCGTGTTTGATTATTAATTATCTGACCATCATCCCATAGCCTGCTCAATCACTTTGCTATCTTTTGGTCATCAAAGTACATCTCTCGGTCCTTCAGCAACTCTACACCGTCATGACTGGTCAAAAATCGATCAAGCGCTTTTTACTTCGTCGGTAGATTCAATTCTGGATAAAAATAAGCATCCCTTTTTATCACCTTTAGAAGTCACTCAAGTTACCTCAAAAAGAGAATTCGGATTTTTCTATAGATATGTACTGATGCTGAAATCTTCCATCCCCTAGTGGAATTGGTGGCTAGGGGCCAGGCAGAATTGGATACTAGGGTTCCTGTGGAATTAAGTGCTAGGGGCCCGGTAGAATTTCTTGCTAGGGCCCCCAGTGGAATTGCTTGCTAGGGTTCCGACCTTTCTTTAATTCATAGTTCCTACCCAAGAATCTTGGGTAATGCCCGAGAGCGTCTTGGGCCCAAAAGAAACAAAGCGTATTGGGCAGAGATACTTGGTTCCTTTTTTATTATAGCGTCAATGGCCGTCTGTTTTGTAGCACAAAATCACTCTAAAAGATAAAACTAGTTGTAACTACTACTACTACTACTACTTTTCGATTCTGTTGAATCGATTCTGTTGAATCGATTCTGTTGACAAAAGAGCGTTAACAAAGGTCTTATCGTTATATGGTATACCAGAAAAATACACTAAAGTGATTTGTGCTATGTACGAGAATAATACTGCTCCGGTTAAGGCAGGATATGAGGTTAGCAACTGGTTTCATATTAAATCAGGAGTTAAGCAGGGTTGTGTTCTATCCCCATTTATATGGACCATTTTGATGAACTTCGTCTTAAGGAGCACAGGAAAGGCAATTGGAGACCATGGAATCAAATGGAGAGGAAGAACGCTCCTAGACTGAGATTACGCTGATGATTTAAGCATATTAGATGAAAGTGTGAGCAAAATGAATGAATTTTTTGAGGTTTTGCGAGTTCAGGGTGCTAAAATAGGCTTGAAAATTAATGTTAAGAAGACTAAGTCACTAAGGCTAGGAATAAGTGAAGATGAACAGGTGACATTAGGTAACGAAAAGATTGATCAGGGAGGTTAGCTTCAGTTACCTTGGTAGTATTATTAGTAAAGATGGTGGGAGCAGTGAAGATGTTAAAAGTAGAATAGCTAAGGCTCAGGGTGTTTTTTCACAGTTAAAAAAAAGTTTGGAAGAATAGAAAGATAAGTCTGCAAACCAAGATTAGAATATTGGAAGCTACAGTGATGACAGTGGTCAAATATGGCTCTGAAGCATGGGCACTCCGAAAAGCAGATGAAATTTTACTAGATATTTTCCAGAGAAATTGCCTACGGATTGTTCTGGGTACCCGGCTGACTGACCGTATTTCAAACAGTAGATTGTACGAAAAATGTGGTTAAATCCGCTTTCTAGGGCTATAATGAAAGAAAGGTTGAGATGGCTAGGCCACGTTCTACGGATGAAGGATGACAGATTACCGAAGATTGTCCTTTTTGGCCAACCATCTGGGGCTACACGGAAAAAAGGTCGTCCTTGTCTGGGTTGGGAGGATGTCATAAATAAAGATTTAAAGGTAATGGGAACTTCCTGGGAGGGTGTAAAGAGGGAGGCTTTAAATAGATTAGGTTGGAGGAGGAGCGTGCGTAACTGTGTTGGCCTCAGGCGGCTTGGTGCTGCAGTGAGTTATTAGTAGTAGTAGTACTAGTAAGCTTTTTAACGTTTTGTTTTTTCGTTTATTGTGTCTTAATTGTTTTTTTCCATGTTTTAATAATGTTTGTAAATTTCTTTCTATTGATAATAAAAATTTAAATACGATAAAATTTTGTATTTTAGATTTCTTGTTCCAGTATGAAACTTCGATAAGTAATCATTTACGTAATGAAATATCTATCGCCAACGCTATGTAACATCTGCCATGTAACTTAACCTGCCTAGGTCATGTTCAACAATTAATAAAGCTGTAATACACAGGAGCATCTAATAGACGGAAAATCATTAGTATTGGGATGTTTGTGCGCTTTCAGGTGGAAAGAGTCGGAAAAATGGGAACCCTTCAGTCATTCTAGAAGATGAGCAGGGAATTCCTTCGCGCGTTCAATAGGTTATCGTGTAGAGAGTATCCCTCGAATCAAAATATTATAAATAGCTTGCCAACCAAATGGTTGAGACTCCTGTCTGGTCATTGGGGAAATTTCTAGTCTTATATTCAATTCCTAAGGCGGACAAAAATCTTTAGATTATAAAGATTCCCTGAAAAAAAAGTCATAAAAGAAAGTGAAATCTAAAAGAAAGCCTTGAAAGAAAATGAAATCTCAAAGAAAAAAAGCTTTGAAAGAAACAATTAAATCCAGAAGAAAAAACCCATTGAAAGAAAACAAAACGCCTTGAAAGAAAATGATGTCCTTAATAAAAATGAAATGCTGAAGGAACAATCTTTTAGAGCATCTTGTAACTTCCCACGTGTGCAACGTCATTACGTGACGCCCCACGTGTGCGCTGCCATTAAGTAACATCTCACATGTGCACCACCATTACGTAACATACATGTGTGCACCGTCATTACGTAACATCCCACGTGTGCCCTGTAATTGCGTAAAATCCCAATTGTACACCGTTAATATATAACACCCATGTGTGCCCCCCTCAGTTTTCAACCGGGGATTCCACGCTTGACTAGCGGACTGTAATAAGTCGTATTAGGTAACAAGCACCTGCGTCTCATAGAAAACATTCTATATTACGCAACAATCAAAGTTAAATAAACTCTATTGCTTAATTAATACCTGCTTCTCTAAGAAAACATTCTCTATTGCGTAACGGTCAAAAGGAAACCATCCCTATTACGCGACAACCAAAGAAATCATCATTTGGCCGGCCCCTGAAGGTTTTTTCAGGCCCTTGAGGTTTTTTTTAAACAACCAAAGAAAATAACACTCTATTATGTAACATTTGCATAAGTAAACAAACCCTATTGCATAACTCAACAAACCTATTACGTAAGAACCAAAGAAACTCTGAAGCAAAGAAGCCCTGGCCCTAGTTGGTTTTTTAAACAATCAAAGAAAAAAAACTCCCAATTACATAACATGCATCTGCATGCATCATTACTAACCTAATAACCTCTATGCATAAAGCGTTTAATTGAAACTCCTCCTAAATGTTCCCCAGAAGTTTTACCTTAATACCCCTAGCGTCATTAGTTACAGTAGCTGTAGTGGCAGTATTAAAAGTACACACATAGTGCTTTATGGCTAGTTCAAAATCCCCCAGAACTTGCCCTCAAAAGCCTATTTTAGTAATATAAGTTATTCTTCACATATTGCTTTGTCAACTTTTTGAAAGTCCACATGCTCATAGTTTGTTTTAATTTAGTTCAACATCCTTCTAAATATTCCTTGAAAGCTTCACCTTAATACCCTTAGCTTATGCAGCAAAAACAGTAGTAGTAGTAGCCTTAGTAGCAGTATACACATAGCACCTTTGGTTATTTAACATCCCCTTCAACACACGCTGAAACTTTCAGCTTAATACCATCAACCGCTCCTGAAGCATTTCTGAGCGTCTGCTTGACAACCTGTGTGGGCATAGTGTGTTTGGAATTAATTCCATATAGTTTGTTTACATCCCAAATTTTTCTCCTTAATATCCGTAGTTTTAATAGCAGTAGTAGTAGTAGTAGCAGAACTAAATGCAATAGCTTAAACTTTACTGGCAATAGTAGAGAGTAACATTAGCAGTAGTATGAGAAGAAACAGTAGCATTACGATGCAAATATTTTCCTTTGGTTCCTATTCCCTCACAACAAGCCCTGTTAGTTTCAATTTCACACACTAAACTGTTCCTAAGATATTGCTGTTGCACCCTTTTGACAACCTGCATACAGATGGCGTGTTGTGATTCAGTTCACCTTCTCCCCCTCATAATCACTTGAAAAATTTTCCCTTAACATACCTTAGGCATAGCTGTAATAGTAGTCCCAGTAGCAGTATTGATATCAGTAATAACAGTATTGAATAGCGGTAGTACTACCAGTAGTAATTAACATATTCACTTTTGGTCAGTGGAACATCCCTCTCATCCAGTCCTGGAAATTTCAATTTAATACAATTAACCATTGCTATGATATTGGTTATATGTCCCTTTGATAACCTTTAAGTTGACATACTTCTTGAAATTTTCATTTCAATGCTCTTAGCCTTACAAGTAGTTGCAATAGTAGTAGTAGTAGGAGCAGTAGTAAATATAACGTAAAAAAAAATGTCTGGTGAGTGTGTGTGTGTGGGGGGGGGTTTAGTTGCCCTCTAATCACTTTCGACTATTAAAAAGGGCACTGGCCCTTCCAATTTCCAATCGAATGAGCTCTTTTCGAAGTTCCTACGAGAATTCCTTCGATACGAAGTTCCCTGGTCTAAGAAAAAAAATAAATAAATAAATAAAAAAATTCTGCCCACATCGCTCTTTACGTAGGCAGCGCTATTCCGCTGCCTGTGATACCTTGCTACTTCGATGACGCAGTAGGCTTTATGCTTCTACAATTAAGGAAGGGGGCAGTAGCCAATCACTTGTTCGTAGTGATTTTTCTTCGTTGTAAGTTTGATATGCATATTGAATTTACGTTCTACTCGTTTTAAGATATATTTCTTCAGTTATATTAGTACAAATTGTGTCTTTGTTTGCTATGCTGGTTTATTTAATTTGTCTGTTTTGGGTTTCATTTATTCTTTAATAGTAATTTCTGGTCGCTTTGAGTTGGAATTATTATAGGCTTTTATTTCTTTTGTTCTTAAGTTTAATATGGCCTTTACTTTTCTGTGAAAAACTATTTTTTCAGAATTTTTTTTATTAGTATCTTAAAAAGTGAAGCTTTTAAAACAAATGTTCTGCTCAAATGGCGAAGAAGAAGTGATTTAAGCCTTGTACCTTTGCTCAATCTCAATTTACGAGGGTTATAAAAATCTGTAAATCTATTTCTTAGACATAAGAAAACAAAACCTTGATATGCCTTAAAATTCTACTGAATTAACAGAAATTGTATTTTCAAAGACTAAGGCCAATAAAAAAGGGATTAAAACTAAAAAAAAAGGTTAAATATTTTTTGTCAGAAATCAGATAGGTGACCTGTCATGAATAGAGACCAAAATTCAGAATACGGATCTTTCCTGTATGCAATCATCTAAGCTCTAGAAAACAATAAAAGGGTATACATAGTAACTTAGCAATAACTTAGCGCGGTACACTTTCGTCCTTGACTTCATTCCTGAAAGTCTCATTCACCTAAATCAACTGCTCTGCAAGATAGCGAGAAGCCTTTAAACTAGGATTTTGCCCAGCATTTTAACAATGAACACAATCTGCTGCACCAAATCACCAAGGGTGAAGCAAGGATTTCTTTCGATTGTTATAAAATGGGAAACAAAAAAAAAGTTTTTAAAAAATCTGGGTTTTAAACTCAACTGCTTTGAAAGAAAACGAAAAGCCTTTAAACTAGGATTTTGCCCAGCATTTTAACAATGAACACAATCTGCTGCACCAAATCACCAAGGGTGAAGCAAGGATTTCTTTCGATTGTTATAAAATGGGAAACAAAAAAAAAGTTTTTAAAAAATCTGGGTTTTAAACTCAACTGCTTTGAAAGAAAACGAAAAGCCTTTAAACTAGGATTTTAACCAACTTGTTAATAATCAACACAATTTGTGGCACTAAATCACCAAGAGGGGGGGGGGGAAAGGATTTCTTTCGATTGTTATGGGAAACACAAAAAAAAATTAAACCTGGGTTTTGAACTCAACTGCTATGCAAGATAGAGAGAAGCCTTTAAACTTTGATTTTATCCAACTTGTTAATAATCCTCACGATCTGTGGCACCAAACAACGAAAGGGGGGGGGGGAAATCAATGATTTCTTTCAATTGTTATAAAATGGGAAACTCATAAAACGTTTTTGAAAAACATGGGTTTTTGAACTCAACTGCTTCGCAAGATAGCGAGAAACATTTAAACTAGGATTTAACCATCTTATTAATAATCAACACGATCTGTGGCACCAAATCACCAAGGGGGGGGGGAGCAAGGATTTATTTCGATTGTTATAAAATGGGGAACACAAAAAAATTTTAAAAAAACCTGGGGAGGGATATTTCTTTTAAATGAAGACACGAAAACGGTATTTGTAAAAAATCAGAAAGAGGGGAATTTTTATCCTTGATGTTTTTAAAAGAAACAAAACATTTTTTAAGATTAAAGGGGGCTTTTTTGCAGATTTGTTTTCTATTTGTTGATGACAATACCCAAAAAATGTATTTTAAAAATCTAGGGAGGGCAGTTACCCCCCTGTTCCCTACTAATTGGCAAACCATAACAAAATTCCGCATTGGTTAAACTTTCTTTAAGAGTAGACCCGCTGTAAATGAGAATAGTTGAAGATTCTTTGCTTCTATCTACCTATATAAACTATACTTCTATCTATCTACCTATATAAACCTACCTACCTACCTATCAATTTTTCAATAATCTAACGTCGCCAAAATATGAGTTGATTCAATGTAAACAAATTGATGAAAAACCAGCAAGTCGATTTCATACAGTGCGTTAGAGTATCCCTTACCCCACTACCCCTAACTTCCCCGGATGCAACCCACAAGACATAACAACAAATACTTACCCGGCTACGTATTACTGAAATGCTTATTGACAATTAGGCAAATAACAACAATGATAACGTGTATTCCAATAAAAACATAGCTTATTTACTGATTAATACTCAATAATACCGATTAAAATTATTAATACTGGTAAAAGCAGGTAATACTGATTTAATATAGATTCAATGTAAACAAATTGATGAAAATCTTAACACATTCATTAAATAGTCACTCATGATTGGGATCACAACAATATTTTGTGACAATGACACATTATCGTGAAAAACAAATTTGATTAGCCTGAAGCTGATTTATCTCATGTAAACAACACAAATAATTTATGTTTCCCGTGATCTGATCACGACATCGCCGTCCGTGTCATCAGGAGCATCTCATCAGATACTAAAAGAAAGCATAAAATAAAATTAAAAAAAATATATATATATATTAAAAAAATGCCTCTTTACACTAAAGTTTAATGGTTCTTTTACATTTTATTTCTGTTTTTCTTTGATTTTAGAACTCATTTTTTCTATTCATTTCTTTTACATTTTATTTGTTACTTATATTCGTTTTTCTTAACTATATAGTCAAGATTTTAAAGGAAATTAGAGGTAAAATCCCAAACGTATATTCAGTGAATATTCTAGTTTCTGTACGAATCTTACGTGATGTTTTTTACGTATGTGGCAAACAGTTTAAAGAGCCAGAACAAGCTACAACTGATAAGTCTACTAAAAAGTCACAAAAAGGAATTGACATTTTTATACGTAATGTTGTAGGGTATGTGAAGAACAATCCAAAGAGCCAGAACGACTGATAAGTCTATTAAAAAGTCACTAAAAGGAATTGACATTTTTATACGTGATGCTGTAGGGTATGTGACGAACAATCCAAAGAGCCAGAACGAGCTACAACTGATAAGTCTATTAAAAAGTCACTAAAAAGAATTGACATTTTTATACGTGATATTGTAGGGTATGTGATGAACAATCCAAAGAGCCAGAACGAGCTACAACTGATAAGTCTATTAAAAAGTCACTAAAAGAAATTGACATTTTTATACGTGATGTTGTAGGGTATGTGACGAACAATCAAAGAGCCAGAAAGACCTACAACTGATAAGTCTATTAGAAAGTCACTAAAAAGAAATTGACATTTTATACGTGATGTTGTAGGGTATGTGACGAACAACCCAAAGAGCCAGAAAGAGCTACAACTGATAAGTCTATTAAAAAGTCACTAAAAGGAATTGACATTTTTATACGTGTTGTAGGGTATGTGACGAACAATCCAAAGAGCCAGAACGAGCTACAACTGATAAGTCTATTAAAAAGTCACTAAAAAGGAATTGAAGTTTTTACACGTGATGTTGTAGGGTATGTGGCCAACAGTCCAAAGAGCCAGAACAAGCTAAAAGCATATCAAGATTTCGTCAGATGAGAAACAATACGTTGCTGCAGCGACAAGAACGCGATGAATTCCCCTAGCAGTATCGACTGTTGGAGCAGTGGAACCCGCTGCTTTTATTCTTCACAAGCCACATAGAAGGTGACTCAGCTTAGGATCGAAGACTAAAAGGAAGGACTTCAAAAGACCTTGCATTCGTAGGTAATATTTCAATGAGCGTTCGCTTGTCCTACACAAGATCAGTATACTTAACAAAGAGTTTCAGGACCTACAGGATCAACACAGATCTACAAAATTTCGGAGAATTTGCTTTTCAAGCGTTATATTAAACAAGAAGATAACTTGTGCAAGCGATCCGTTCAAAGTTGAGATAGCTCCAGCTCATCTTTTTGCGGTTGGATTGCAAAAAGCTGAGGTCAACGCCCTTGCTACCTGAGAAGCCTGAAAAAACAGCAACATAGAGAAAAATATTTAGAGGATGCTTCTGTTTTAAGGTCATCCGCAAAAAAAGTAACACAAAATCAAAGAATATTGTTGAAAGAGCAGTTTGGTTTTATGCTTAATTTGTGTGATTTGCCGCACTTGAGCGCATGTGCTGAACGGATTTTTAGCTCAAGAACCAGAAAACAAAGCTAGAAACAGACTGCAGACTGAGCCAGGATTGATCTAGATGTTTCATTAATCCAAGTGCATTAGTTAACCTTTAGTATGTTAGCCATTTTTAAACAGGCTTTTTTCCAGAAAATAATAAAGTTCCAGAAAAAATGTCCATTATTTTTCTTTTCAGAAATAAAAACTATTATGTGAAAATATGGCACAAAAATAAACCAATAGAGTTCAAGCACACTTTTTAACACGGATGTATAGGACAAAGGAGGAAAGCCCAAGTTGATAGCGGCTATCTCGGCTTGTGACCAGTAGGCTACTGTGACGTTTAAAAAAATAATAGAGTGATTATTAGTCATGTCTCAATTTATGGCCAGCAATGCAAAATTTGAAGAAGACAACGGCGCAGAACAAACAGTTAGTGCCCTTGTCAGTACACTGCAGCCAGTGGGCAGGCTTAATAGAATCGGCGTCTCAATCCGAGGCCAGTAATGTAAAACTTGAAGAAGACATAAAGATTCGACACAGATAATGGAAAAGCAGTACCCATGGAAAAGCAGTGTGGCCAGTGTCAATGTTATAGGTTGGGGTATTTCCATTTAAGCCAGTGACATAAAATTTGAATAAGACAATGTTACAGCAAAGATAACAGGTGTCCTTGTTAAAGCACTATAGCATGTGGGCATGCTTGTGACCAGGATATCTAACCTAGTGGCAAGTAATATAAGGTTTGAAAAAAAAAAACAATGGAAGAAAACAGACAAACTGGCCATCTCGATTAATGGCCAGTAATTCAAACATGAAGAAGAAAATAGTAAAGAATAGACAATGATTGCACTTTTCAGCATTGCACTGCGGCCTGGCATCTCAATTTGTATCCCGTAATGTAAGGTCCGAAGAAGACCATGGTACAAGAAAGATAATTAGTACCCTTCTCTGGGACAATTTGAAATTAAATGCCAAGAAATCTAATTAATCGGTATAAGAATTTTCATCGTGTCCATTTTTCTCTTGTTGATACAATAAGGATTTCATAAAACACAGTCTACGAACAAAAATACTAATACAAAGGTACGTGCCCAAAAAAAGGGAGTAACAGGATGTGCTTCCCACAATATCTCAAAATGTCCACAAATTTTCAACAACAGGATTCTAGATTTGCTATTTCCTTCGTACTTTTTATGTTATTTTTTAATTGGCTCTCCCTATCCCAATGTTCTTTTATCCCTACCTTGCTCTCTCTATGCCTGCTTAGTTTAACCAAAGAGAGAAAAAAAAGATTAAGTGATGAAAGTGGGCTTTAACTTTACTGATTTATTTTTATGACGTCAATCGCAATATTTTTTTAAGCGTATCAAACAGTTAGCGAACTGTAAGTAGAAAGCGACTCGGATCAATATTAACCGAAACTCTAAAAAGAATTGGCTTTAGATATATCAAAAGAATTGGCTTTTTGTGTTGATTCCAAATATATTTATTGCATTAAGTTTACTGTAACCTATCAAAAACTAAGAGCCTGAAAAATTTTTCTTGATTTTTAAAAATGGGAAACACCCCAAAAGTCAAGCAATTTTAATAAAAATCGCACCATCAGGTTCAGCGTAGAACAAAGATCACGGATGCGAGTTTATTAGTCTTTTTGTTTGTTTGTTTTCACCCGGGATGATCGTATTAACCAATGGTCCTAGAATACCAGAAGAGCGCATGTTCTAACCAAAATCAGAAGTTCTATTGTCCTTTTTAAATTATCAAAAAGATTAAAACTTAAAAATGAACAGAGATTATTCCGTATACGAGGGGGTGGCCGCCTCCTAAACATTTTTCTCTTGATGCTAAAGTTTGGCTTTTTGTCCCGATTCTTTAATTCTCAGCGGCTTCTGAATCACAAGGCTGTTTAAATAGAATAAGATGTTTTTTTTTAATGTAGCTCCTTACCTCCAGTTGAAAAAACTGTTTTTTAATGTTAAAAAGGGATGTCAAATAGTCCTGTCTTTTTATCGTTGTCGTATTTATTGTTGCTCTGTAAATTTATAAGCAAGTAAAAAGAAAGAAAAGTTTTCGATTCAAGATATTATTTATTTCTATGTTTCTTCGGTTTAATTTAGCCTAGAAATAACAATTTAACAAACACTGACAATTTTTTTCTTCAAAACCAACCATCCTATTCCAGTACAGTGAAACATTTACGCAGGAAGAGGGACAGATTCTGCTGTCCGTTGTTGCGTTCACTTTTCACGTTCGCGTTTCAGTTCAAACATTCTCCTGTCCAATTTTCCCAAATTCTTTCCAGTATTTTTTAAAATAATTTACCACTTTGACAAATATTCCCCCCTCCAAGAAAATCCCTCATACATGCTTGTGAACAGCAAAGTTTATTTCCAATTAACACAACGAAATCCAATCCAGAAATTCCTTCACAAACCCTTGATAGCGTCCCTGTGGACATCTTGAACATTCGTTGGTTCTATCGCTAAATTGTAATCTCTTGATATAGTAATATTTGATAGTATAAATATTTGTAATAGTCGGTGGATTATAAATGATGGATAGATAGGTGGTGGATTACTTCGGATTTAGTTGTACATAAGCCCTGAAATTTAATTTTTGACCTATTTTCTACTAAAATGAATCAATAAAGAATGGGCCACTCACATAATTTGGGGCCCTGGCCCCTTTGGGTACGTGGTATCTTAAAATCCCGGATATTAGGTATAGACAGGGGATAGAAGAAGGGCTCTTCATACGTGCCTGTATATCAGCATAAGAATACAAACAAACAAAAAACAGGATAATCGGCAGGCCAAGTTCTTCTTCGGTGACCTTTTTTACAGTTATTACACGAGAGTAGTTCTTTATGTTGTTTTTGAAGTTTACTCCTCTGCTTCATTTCGTCGACTTCAACTTATTTTCATTTTTTTTTCTTTGCACTGAGGATGGCTGAGTGGAAATTTTTGGGTCTCGGATAGAATAATTACATTGTTTCTGTGTTTTTACAGGGGCTCGTTTTTGTTTCATTATTATTTTGTTTTGTACATTTTCTCTTATTATCAGCTTCTAACCTTCAAATCATCGAAAAATATTCTGTTGTTGGCAAATTTGTTCCTACATAAAAAAAAACTATAGCGAAAAACAAACAAAATACCCTTAAACACCCCCTCCCCCTTAAAAAAAAAACATATTTGAAACATTGCTGATATTTTTCGTGCTTTTATACAACCCAGATGCTGTTTTTATTCCAAACAGGGTGAATTAACCTTCCGCTCGACATACTTGAATAGCAAGAACTTAAGGGAAATGGCAACTTTTTCCCGAAAAAGTAATTAAAATAAAATATAAGCGAAAATTTTGGCTCTGTGCCCAGTAGTTGTCCGCAGTGAAATAGAGAGAAAAATAACGACGAACTAGAAACAAGGAAAGACAAACTGAGTTCAAATTTTAATGGACGATGGAAATGGGGAAGGAGGTTAAGACAAGATAATAAAATAGAGGGTTGAGAGAGGATAAAAAGAACAGAAGGGAAGTAAAAAGTTGGAATTTTATAGAACAAGAAAATAAAAGTTATTAAGAAGCAAAGTTGCCATCACAAATGATTTTATCACAATTTCAAGCGATTTTTCATATTATCTACAAAAATAACTAAATCAGCACATAAATCACGCACATCGAGCGATTTTTCATATTATCTACAAAAATAACTAAATCAGCACATAAATCACTAGATTATTGAAGAAAATCACTAGATCGACCAAAGAATCACTAAAATCTAATGTTTTTGTCTCGACGGGTGACAACCCTGTTAAAAAGCCTTAGCAAATCAAGGCTTATAACTATAATTTGTTTATTCTCTTCTCAACGCCCCGCTCTTTACGCTAAAGTTTTTTACTGTTTAATAAAGTAGAATTGAGAGAAAAAGTCAAACTTTAGCGTAAAGAGCGGGGCGTTGAGAAGGGAACAGCCCCTTTCATACACGGAGTAATTTCTGTTCGTTTTAAGTTTTAATGTCGCTCCTTACCTTCAGTTAAAAAAAAAATAGTTTTTTTGTGTAATTAAAATAAAATATAAAGAAAATATTTACTCTGTGACCAGTAGTTGTCCGCAGTGAAATAGAGAAAAAAAAAATAACGACGAACTAGAAACAAAGAAAGACAAACTGAGTTCCAATTTTAATGGACGATGGAAATGGGGAAGGAGGTTAAGACAAGATAATAAAAATAGAGGGTAGAGAGAGCATAAAAAGTACAGAAGGGAAGTAAAAAGTTGGAATTTTATAGAGCAAGAAAATAAAAGTTATTAAGAAGCAAAGTTGCCATCACTAATGATTTTATCACTATTTCAAGCGATTTTTCATATTGCCTCAGAAAAATCACTAAATCAGTACATAAATCACTAGATTATTGAAGAAAATCACTAGATCGACCAAAGAATCACTAAAATCTAATTTTTTGTTTCAACGGGCGACAACCCTGTTAAAAAGCATTAGCAAATCAGGGCTTATGACAGCAATTTTTTTTATTTCTTCATAAAAAGTTTTTTAACATCAGGCAATGTCTCAGTTATTACTTACACTTCATCATTATGTGAGCTTATTCCCATTGAAAGAATAGCCTAATTTATGATGGTGTCTTTTTCATATGATCGCAAACGTTTAAAGTGAAGAAAAAACGAACATCAATTTCAGATTTATCGCAATTTTTATCTTCTGGATTCACCACAGGGCAAGTATGCTTAGCAGACCATGTGTTGTGCATCCCTGGCCAAATATTTTGACCATCTAATGAATCTGAATTAACCGTAGCACGATGCGATCATGGTTATTACAAAGCAAAACAACGAGACAAAAAACATAATAGCTTTGAAATTTTTTTTACAGCAATATTTTTCTCAAATTTTGCAAAGGTTTTATAATAATATAAGATTTGTAATACAATAACATAAAAATCTTTAAAGAAATCAAACAAGTAATAAATCAGTTATTAAGTCTAAAACCTCTAAATTAAACATGGCTAAGGATGTCTCCTTCCTCAAGCCTCATCACAATTATATATTTCATTTTGTTACAAATATTTTACAAACTTAACAACCTGACATAGCCCTCTTCCTCCCCCGAAGCCAATTACTACATGAAGCGTCTTAATTCGGTGGATAAGGTGTTTTCAAGGTTGAGGAAGAGTTTTGCTGTGGAGGTCATAGGGTGTATAAATAATACTCCGCCTTTTTAGTTCTTACCCCTACATCCCAGCCACCCAGAATAATTTTATGCATAGCTTCATGATTCTTTTTATGTCTTTTTTTTGCGAAGATACAAGAAAGTGTTTTTTAATCCCAGGGGGAACAGGGACGTACTCAAGAAGGAAGGATACTCATGACCTGCCTCCCCCCAAAAA
The DNA here is from genome assembly GCF_032884065.1 of Artemia franciscana. Lineage (NCBI taxonomy): Eukaryota > Metazoa > Arthropoda > Branchiopoda > Anostraca > Artemiidae > Artemia > Artemia franciscana. The sequence goes on from NW_027062662.1 coordinate 1,471,077, forward strand.
AAAAATTCCCCCGACTTATGGATTTTTCTACTTGAAATTATCCATACGTGCTTGACAAGAGGGGGGAATGTTTTTTCAATTCTTTGGCACCGCTACGTTTTCACTCTAGAGTGTTAATCATTTATCTTGGTCAACAGAGTAGGCAACTCACATAGAGGAAAAAGTTTGACAGGGCCAAAACACAAAAAATAAGGCAAAAGTAGGAAGAAGTAAAACCGAAAAAGAAATGAACCAGCCAACCTTGAGTCGTTTCCATTGGAGTTGCGGGCTGATTATGTGAATCATAATAAATTTGAGAATTGAACCCAGGACTGTGCATATCAGGTTGATCCATTCTTAACGTTGGAGGTTCTACCACAGAGGTAATGCTGCTTCCTCTTTGACGAGAATGTGGCTTGTTTGTGAGGTGCTTTTTGTGGCGGGCACGCATATTTTGAAACCATACCTGGAAATAATCACTTATAAATCACCATTTGGACATTAAGAATTTATAAGAAAAACAATCATAATTCGTGACTAAATCGTACAATTAGTCCAAAACAATCAGTCAAAATATTTATTCATTAAATATTAGTCAATAAAAATTCTTTAGCATAATCAAAAACTATTAGTATAATTATATTGTTGTTATTATTGTTATTAAATCACAGCTAAATTATTACAATAAAAAGTTTTGTCAATAAAAAAAAATAAACCAGTTAATTTTAAAGAAATAATTAAATGCAAAATTAGTTAAAAATGTCAAATGTAAAAATGTCAAAAATGTCAAATGTTGGATCTGCAAATTTTGAGTTTGCAGATCCAACGGTTAGCTTTGTAAATTATTTTAAGTTCTATACAATATTTTATTTAGCTAAGCAAGTTACATTGGTCATAAAGATAGTCATAGTTAAAACTTATTTAGTTATTTTTGTCGTTTATAAGATTTTGTTACATTTATTTTACTTTAAATTTTTATTCAGTTATAAAAATAATTTGGTTATATAAATAATATTTAGTTAAATATATATTAGTTTGCAACTGCATCTGTTGTATTTACTTTTTTATTGACACATTTTTATGTTGATGTTATCAAACAGGTAAGGAGCGACCCGGCTCAATAGTAAACAAACTCTAAAAAACAGAATTTTACTGCTAAAATATCCATCAAAAGTTACAAGTCTGAATAGTACTTTGTCATCAAAAGTTACAAGTCTGAAAAAAGTTGCCTTAATTTAGAAAATAGGGGAAAACACCCCCTAAAAGTCACATAATCTTAACGAAAATCACACCATTGCATTCGGCGTATCAGAGAACCCTATAGCAAAATTTTCAAGCTCCTATCTACACAAATGTGGAATTTCATATTTTTTGCCAGAAGACAAATCACGTGTGCGTGTTTATTTGTTTGTTTGTGTTTTTTTTTCCCAGGAGTCATCGTATCGACCAAGTGGTCCTAGAATGTCGCAAGAGGGCTCATTCTAACAGAAATGAAAAGTTCTAGTGCCCTTTTTAAGTGACCAAAAAATTGGAGGGCACCTAGGCCCCCTCCCACGCTGATTTTTTCTCCAAAGTCAACAGATCAAAATCTTGAGATAACCATTTTGTTCCGCATAATCAAAAACCATAATAACTATGTCTTTGGGAATGACTTACTCCCCCAGAGTCCCTGGGGGAGGGGCTACATGTTGCAAACTTCGACCAGTGTTTACATATAATAATGGTTATTGGGAAGTGTACAGTCGTTTTCAGGGGATTTTTTTTTGGTTTTGGGGGTGGGGTTGAGGGGAGGGGGCTATGTGGGAGGATCTTTCATAGGAGAAATATGTCATGGGGGAACAGAAATTCAATGAAAAGGGCGCAGAATTTTCTAAAATTACTATAAAAAAACAATGGAAAAATAAACATGGAAGTTTTTTCAATTGAAAGTAAAGAGTAGCATTGAAACTTAAAACGAACAGAGATTATTACGCATATCGGGGGTTCTAAAAATACTTTAGCATAAAGAGCGAGGTATTTAGGAGGAGATAAATACCTCGCTCTTTATGCTATAGTATTTTTAGTAATTTCAACTATTTATTCTACGGCCTTTCTGATTCAGGGGTCATTCTTAAAGAATTGGGACAAAACTTACGATTTAGTGTAAAGAACGAGGTATTAACGAGGGTACAAAACCCCCTTATATACATAATAAAAATTAAAGAACATAAAAGTTTGTTACGTAAGTTAATTCTTAAGTTACGTATATTTTTTACTAATAAAAAAATTCGTTAAAAATTAAAATTAATAGTTGCCTTTTATGTAACCGAAAAATTGCATGGCAACTAGGCCTCCTTCCCCATCCCTTATTTCTCAAAATTGTCTGATCAAAACTAAGAGAAAGCCATTTAGCCAAAAAAGGAATTAATATGCAAATTTCATTTTAATAATTAATGTGTGGAGAGCCAAAATCAAACATGCATTAATTCAAAAACGTTCAGAAATTACATAAAAAAACTAGTCTTTTTAACTGAAAGTAAGGAGCAACAATAAAACTTAAAGCGAACAGAAATTACTCTGTATATGAAATGGGTTGTCCCCTCCGCAATCCCTCGCTCTTTACGCTGAAGTTTGACTCTTTGCCACAATTCTGCTTTTTAAAACAATTAAAAGCTTTAGCGTAAAGAGCGAGGGATTGCGGAGGGGACAACCCAGTTCATATACGGATTAATTTATGTTCGTTTTAAGTTTTAATGTCGCTCCTTACTTTCAGTTAAAAAAAAACTGTTTTTTTTGTGTAATTACCTCAAACACGAAGCCACTCAAATCAAGAAATACTATCATAACATCCTAAATATTTTTTAATATCATTATTCTGACTACACGAAAATTTATCCAAAAAGTCAGGGTTACACGCACTAAGTATAAATATAAGGGGAGGGAGGGAGTAAACAATTTACAGTATAGAGAATTGTTACAGGAGAAAGGAGGAGTAAACACACAAGTTATACCCAAATAAAAGAAGACGAGACGCTTTGGTAAGTATAAAGATTAAACCCCACACATGAACTTAAAGAATGAAGGGTTGTTAAACAGTAATTTGATCCATATTCCTTGACAATACCACCTAACCAATATATAGTCAATGTCCATGAGTCTGGACAACGAGCCACAATCATCAACGTATCTATAAAGTTTTCCTAGACGGACAGAACCTTAGACATGGAAAAAAATTTAAAGTTTCAGGTTTAAAAGTACTTCCTTATTAGCTAGAACACACTCGAGGATTTTGATTGCAAAGATCAGACAATTACCGGTTTTTACCTTCTGTCTACCAGACAATTAGCTTTGGTTCCGTAGAGATTTGCGTTGCAGGTATATTTTTGTAAAATATTTAATATATAAAGATGGTACTTTGGGTAGGTTAGGTTTTTAATATAATGAGTTCTGAGCGGCCCCCCGTCCATAATTTTGTGATGTAGTTTCCAAAATTTTTTTACTAAACTAATATATTTTCATCATATTTTGGTATTTTCATTATGATTAACCTAAATTAAATTCTTGAGTGTGCACTAGTTAACAAGGAAGTACTGCTTTAAATTTTCTCTTGGGGATCTTTCAAGGGGGGGAGGGAGACGAGTTTAATCGACAGAATCGTCCCAAGGTACCATCCATAATCGGCCCTGTGTATATGCATGGCTACGGTCATTGTCTTTTTAGAAAAAAACAACTTTTTTTTTACGTGCGAAGAAAATAAAAATATAGTTTTACTTTTCCATTCCGTGAAATATAAGCGATGTTGTACACCATAATTTATGATCCAAAGCACAATGCAAATACATGTGTATATTAGCAAATATACCTCTCACCATACGAAAATTTTTTTAGTATATATATATATATATATATATATATATATATATATATATATATATATATATATAAAAACCTGAAAACTATATCATATATCTTATGTTTAGAATTTAGTTTCTATGTAAATACTAAAAAGGATGAATTTATTAAAAAGCAAGCTTACATGAGGGTTGGGACAACAAAATCTCGATTCACAATACAGTAGTATACAGTGCAATACAATATAGAAGAGGGAAAATGACATAAAATGAGATTACCTGTGTAACTCTTTTTGATAATCCGGTTAAATTTGCTATCCTTTCAAGGTCTTGGCCATCTGGATTGGAATCAAGAACGAAATTGGCTTGGAGTACAGCCAACTGCTCTTCAGTAAAAGTAGTTCGGACCCGTTTGGACTTTGAGTTGGCTCCCAATTCATCACCATCTGAAATTACATATGTTGCATTTTCATCAACTCTGAATGTCCCTAACCCCGCAGCAAAATCCCACAGGTGAAAGACATAAAAAACACTTATTTCCAAGTCCGATAATATTATTTCCAAGTCCGATAACAAGACAAAAAAAATCAACGACTATCAAATAAACAGGAACAGAGAGGAGAGTTAAACTTACCATTTTCTCCCAATAAAAATGAGAGGGCGGTTTGAGCCCAAAAAGCCCTCCCCAAAACAAAACAAGAAAATCTCAATGTTCGATCCTAAAGACTTGAGACAAAATTTGTTACCCTCAACAATAAATTGAACCCATCCCCCCCCCAAAAAAAATGTTTCAACTCGATCCTCCAGCTGTGACGCTTACCAAAACTAGGTATACAGTTTGTCGGTATTTTCAACATATCAAAAGATTCAGTTTTTATGCTGATTTTAATAGAAGCTTCATTAAGTTTATTCTTACCCATAAAAGGTAACGAGCCTGAAAAAATTCCCTTATTTTCGAATAAAAGGGGGAAACACCCCCTAAAAGTCACAGTATCTTAAAGAAAATCACACGATTAGATTCAACGTATCAGAGAACCCTGTTGTCGAGGTTTCAATTTTCTATCTGCAAAAATGGGGAGTTTTGAATTTTGTGTCAGAAGAAAGATCACGGATGCGTGTTTATTTGTTTTCTTTCCCAGGGGTGATGGTATCGATCCAGTGGTCCTAGAATATTCTGAGAGGGCTCATTCAAACGGAAATTAACAATTCTACTCCCCTTTTTAAGTGACCAAAAATATTAGAGGACAACAAGGCACCCTCTTCCACTCCTTTTTCCCTAACGTACTCCGATTAAAATTTTGAGATATAACATTACCTTTGGATATAACATGACCCCCTTCCCCACAACCCCAGAAAAAAGGTCTTTAAGATATAAAAATTGCCCATTTTTTACGCATAGTATTTGTTATTGGGAAGCATTTTGGGGTAGAGAGGTGAATTTTCAGCTGTTTTTTTACGGGGGAACTTTCCATGGGGAGGGAAGTTTCCAGGAGGTGAACTTGTCGGAGGAAATTATACGCTGGGGAAATTTGCCAGAACTCCTATACAAAATTCTTTTTATATCTCTTGCTTTCTCTTTTCTGTCTCAATTTTACGCGTGGAGTTGTTAAAGGTAATTGTCCTAGGTAAATTTTCACCGAGATTGAATTGTCTAGAGTATATATCCGTGGGGAGGGTATTTCTCCGTGGAGGTGGGACTAGATTTCCTAGGATTATAAAAAAAACATGAAGAATTAAATAAAAAAAACAAGATTTTTCAACTGAAAGTAAAGAGCGAAATTAAAACTTAAAACGAACAGAAATAATTACGCATATGAAGGAGTTGCATTCTCCTCAACACCTCGGTCTTTAAGCTAAAGCTTGAATTCTGTCCCAATTATGAAAGGAAGATTCCTGAAACATAAGGGTTGTTTAATTGGAACAATATTAAACTTTTTTCCAAAAGTACTAAAAAACTTTAGCGTAAAGAGCAAGGTATTGAGGAGGAGGCAGTCCCCTTCATATACGTATTAATTTCTGATCGTATTAAGTTTTAATTTTGCTCCTTACTTTCAGTTGAAAAAATTTGTTTTTCTTTTGTTTAATTTCTGATCGTTTTTTTAAATAACACTTAAATAATACATTTAAATAAATAATACTATAAGCTTGATAATACAGGGCACAGGTTTCTATCCCAAGAGCAAGAGGGCCGGAAATCACATTGAGAATAAGCATTAGCAGAAGCAAATAATCAACAAAGAGGAAGTGGAAGTTTCAAGTCTTAATATTGCATAGAAAATGTGTATTAGCGCCTCTAAATAATTAAACAAGAAGAAGAAGAAGCTCCTTTCTAAATAACAAATTTAGCAGATGAAGAATATTGCATGGAGAATGTGCATTAGCGCCTCCAAACAATTAAAGAAACAAGAAGAAGAAGCTCCGTTTTCAGTAGCAAATTTGATAGATGGGAAAAATGGCATTGAGAATATGCATTAGCGCCTCCAAAAATTATACAAGAAGAAGAAGAAGTTCCTTTTCAAATAACAAATTTTACAGATGGAGAATATTGCTTGGAGAACATGCATTAGCGTCTCCAAATAATTAAACAAGAAGATGAAGAAGCTCCGTTTTATGTAGCAAATTTGGTACATCAAGAAGAAATTCCGATGAGATTCACTGCATCTCTAGGGCCTGCAATTTATACATACGCATTGAATGTTAGGCCTGATTCACGCCTTAGGTTTGATCAGTAGCAGGATATTAATAGGGATGTGAAACGTGCTTCCAACCAACAAAAAGATCATCCCAGATGAACTGCATGTTCTCAGACGTAGATGAAAATGGGTCATCTACAATTGAATTTGATAATTCTAGGGATGATGAAGCCGGTATGGTTACTAAATATTTTTATATTACACAAAAATCTAACTCAAACTAAACTAACTCAAAAGAAGACCGGATGATATTACTGCTCGTATTTTTTCTCTATTTTTATTTCTTTTTAAACCAGTGTATAACAATTCAATGGTTACAGTTGTTGTCATTTTGTATTCAAAACTAGTCGGGGATACTGTAAGAAGACAAACCTTTCACAATAACCATCATCCCATAATGTTCTTGAATCAAAACTATAAATCTCACTCTTTTATAACAAATAGAGCTTAGCAAATGCACAGTTCGAGGTAAAAAAAAGTTACGATTTTAATCTAGGTCGAACAGTCCGATTCAGCATATCAGAGAACCCAACTGTAGAGGTTTCAAGTTCTTATCTAAAAAAGTGTAGAATTTTATATTTCCTGAACAGAAGAAAAATAAGGGATGCGTGTTTATTTGTGGTTGTTTTTTATCCCAGAGAAGACTATATCGAACCAATGGTCCTAGAAGTTCGGAAGAGAGCTCACTCAAACCAGAATTAGAAGTTCTAATGTCCTTTTTAAGCGGCAAAAAAGATTGGAGGGCACCTAGCTCCCCTCCTTCGACTTTTTCTCTAAAGACACCTCATCAAAATTTTAAGATTACCATTTGATTCAGCATATTTGAAAGGTCCAGCAGTTAAGTCTTGACGTGACCCTCCACAGTTCCTGGGGAAAAGGGGCTGAAATTATTTGCCCCATTGTTCACAGATAGTATTTTTTATTGGGAAAAATACAGAAAGTTTTCCCATGGAAATGTTCCAGAGTAATTTTACACGGGGGAGGTAAGGGAAAAGCAAAATTTTCCCTGTGCCTTCTAAAGACCAGAGTTTAACTTTCACTTTGCTTAAAACAGAATACATTTGAAATATTTCCTCTTCTTCAAACAGTTCGTTCGTGGTAACGAACTGTAAGCAAGAAGCGGCTCAATAGTAACCGAAACTCTAAAAAACAGAATTTGATATCAATCGATAAATAAAAAAATAGATTTATATGCTGATTTCAAATACACAAGTTTCACCGAGTTTAGTCTTGCCCTTCAAAAGTTACGAGCCTGAGAAAATTTGCCTTATTTTCGAAAAAAGGGAGAAACATCCCCTAAGAGTCATAGAACCTTAATGAAAATTACACCATCAGATTCAGCGTATCAGAAAACCCAACTGTAGAGGTTTCAAGCTCCTATCTGCAAAAATGTGAAATTTTATATTTTTTGCCAGAAGAAAGATCACGGATGCGTGTTTAATTGTTTGTTTTTTTGTTTTTTTTCTTGTTTGTTTGTTTTTTTTTCTCCAGGGGTGATCGTAACGACAAAGTGGTCCTAGAATATCGCGGGAAGGCTCATTCAAACAGAAATTAAAAGTTCTAGTGCCTTTTTTAAGTAATGTTTACACCAAAATGTTTAGATATAATATTCGTTCTTGGGAAGAATACAGACGTTTTCAGGGGGGGGTTCAGGTAGTTGGAGGGTCGGGGTTTACGTGGGTGGATCGTTTCGTGGAGGAAGATTTCATGGGAGAAGGGACATTGCTATGAAAGGACGCAGGATTTCCCAGTATTACTTAAAAACGATCAGAATTTAAAAAAAAGAAAAACAAGTTTTTACAACTGAAACTAAGGATCAACACCAAAACTTAAAACGAACAAAAAATATTACATATATGGGGGGGTTCGACCCCTAGTCAATACCTTGCTCATTGCACAAAGGTATTTTAGTACTTTCTTAAGAGCTATTTATTCTAATTAAACGGCCTTTATGATTAAGGGGTAATTCTTAATGAATTGGAATAGAATTCAAACTTTAGCGTAAAGAGAGAGGTTTTGACTAGGGGGCGAACTCCCTAATATACTTAGAGCGAGGCGTTGAGGAGGAGACAACCCCTTTCATATAAGGAATAATTTTTGTTCGTTTTAATTTTTAATGTCACTCCTTACTTTTAGTTAAAAAAACTTGTTTTTTTAATGAATCCAAAGTTATTAAGAATTTCAGGAATGAATATCAGTTTATATGTACTAAACGGTCAATCCACATTCACTTGTTTTTTTTTGTTTTTTTTTCAGTAACCTTGGTATGATGGTGTTTTGTTTCATTCTTATTTTTTTACATTATAAGAAATAGAAACATTCAACGCAAAATAAGGTTGTTTCCTGTAAAATCCAAATTATGTTCTGGTCTTTAGAAGGGATAGCCCTTCTCACATTAGTTCCTGCTCCTTTGTGTTTGACTCGGTTATTTATTGTAATTTCTTTTCGTTTTGGGTTTCATTTATTTATTGATGGTGATTTGTGGTAGTTTGTCGCTTGGAAAATTATTTGCCTTTATTTGTGCTTAATTTTTGTTTAGTGTAGCTTTTACTTTCTTTAGAAAACTTCTTTTGTGGAATTTTTTTTAATTAGTTCTATAAAACTTAGCTAAACAAAATTAGTTAGAAAAACCCTGGTCTTGTAAGTTTTTTTTTATACTCAATTCCGACAAATTAAGCTTACAATTTTATATAAATGAAAAAAAGTTGTTTAATTGAATTCATTTTCAGTTTCTTCGTTTAACTTAAACTTATTGGGCATACATACTCGGCTAAGGAGACCTCAACTAAGACAAACAGATTTTGTTTTATAAGTTATTGTTTACTCCGTGTTGCCGACAGGTGGTATCAGAAAGACAAACTTTTAAAATAATTAGAAATAAAGTATTATTTAAAAATAAAACTAAGAAACAAAGAAAACCAATGCATTTTAAAACGGTCCTCGTTCAATGGTCATAGGTTGTGGTCGTCAATCGTCCAATGGTCGTGGTTAAAATGGTAGAAGTGTTGAAATAAACCTGAATGCTATTCTTAGAAAGAAAATAAATTATTTTCGTAGGAAAAGACTGCTTTATCAACATAATCTTAAATAAATATTAATTTGCAACAGCCTAAAATTATTCTTTATAATTTTTGTGGCCAAAGAGAACCCGATGCACATAACTAAATTGCACGCTCATCCTCCACTACACTATCTTCACTCTCCACCTCCCATCAAGTTCAAATTTCTTTTGGTTTCTTCCTTGTTGTCCGCAGCCGTCCTAAACTAGCGGAGTGGTTAGCACCCTATACTTGCAATCCTATGTCTTTCGGAACAGAGGTTCAAGTCCTGGTGTCAGAAGCTATGATTATTTATTTTGTAATAGGATTCAGAGGCACGATTCTCTCAGTTTAGCTCCAAACGGGGATCAGGAGGAGTCTGAAAAAGGTAGACAGGAAGGAGCACTTTTCACATTTACTTTTTTTCTTCCTTATTACCTTTAAACTCCCCATTCGAGGACAAGTTGTTTTTATTTAGACCCAGATGAACGGCCAAAAACCCAGATCTTCAGCAATCTGTCTTCCTGAATCCGTAAAATGAAGCCTGGCCATCTAGATGAGGAAAATGTTAAACTTAGGTGATCCTTTCAAAAAGGCAAATTTATTTCCGCTATTCTCATGTTATTAAACATGAGGTAATAACTCAAGAAAAAACTTTATTCACTCATTGGTAAACCGGAACTTTTACAAACCAAATTTAAACATTTTACATTAACCAAATGTTAAATTTACAAGACTTCCAAACTTGAAAAACTCTGCTTCTCAGCAGGTTTCAACGCGCTAAATCCTCCTACCCGCTTCTGCCCCTACCGTGAAAAGAGTAATAATTTGTATGAACACAGTGGGGTATGAGACTTTTTCCTACCCACAGGCTCAGAGGAGATTCACACGAACCGCGGTACATTCTGGCAAAGAAACTGATAAAGAAATTTTTCAGCTCAACAATAGTTTAGTGATATACAATTACTGAAGGCCATACCCCGGGTAGGAGGAGGGGGAAGCTACGGGTTTAGACCCCCTGAAACTTTTGCCCAATTCGTAAAAATATGACAAAAATGCATGTTAACAAATTTTGTATGCAATTTTTTTTAATTTGTTACCGAACCGAAATCCTGGATGGACCCTTGCATTTACTTCAAAATAACAAAGACAAGTCACTTCGTGAATGCTTTAGCCCAGGCGCGTAAAAATTATTCTGGATTTTTTGGGGGAAAGATGGGATTCAATACGTACTTAAAATACAGTTTAATAAATTTAAGGAGACGTTTCGAGATTTCAAAAGAAAGATCACGGTCTAAAGATACGATTCCCAGAACACATATCTATTTTGGTTCACCTAAGCATCCAGTTTAGTGTCAGATAATACACATCGTCGAAGGGGGGTGTAAATCGCGATACGAAGTGGGGGCTTCTGAAATATAAAAATGTAGCTAAAGATGAACAAGCTATTATGAAAGTGATTAGAAATTCAACAATTCTTCTAGAGCTCAATGCTGTAAATTACATGTCAGATTTTTCAAGGAAGCGGTGGAATGGTGTATTTAAACATTCTGATGACTGATACCATGAACATATCCAGGATTTTTTTTTCGGCAGGAGAGTTACAAAAAACTTTAAAAAAAGCATAAAAAATTTGTTTACATTCATTTTGTTACGTTTTTACGAACGTGACAAACGTTTCGGAAGGGGGATTGACACTTCTAACCCCCACACTGGGTATGGTCTTGACTGATACACTTGGAGATCAAAACATGGTCTTACCAGATTATTGGAATGATTTTTACAAGAAAATAAGACATTTCAAGGCATTAATAATTTTCAGTACAATTCCTTATATTTTCCGCGCAAGTAACTTCTTTCATAGCGTTTTTATCGGAAATGCTCCCTCCACAGCTCCAAAACCAATTCTAGCATACACGCGCGTTTGTATGATAATGATCGTGGTTACTGGCCAAAATTGGTGCACTAGGAAGACAGGTGTCAACAATTTCGTCATACAGAAAACTAGTGAGATCTTTTTGGGTCAAGTATGAAGGCAGGAATGGGGGGGGGATAGTAAAAAACCTTAATTGATAATTTGAATTATAAGTTCCATGAAATCCTCAAAAATTCACATACGGCATATGGACCCCGAATCCCTCCTCCGTTCGTCTTTCTGCTGGATATACCACTTCCACAAAGATGACAGTTTTGGGGGGAAAACAAACACTAGGAGATTGGAATTTCTGAAGAAGAAAGTAATTTTCAAAGTTAAAAATTAAGAGGTCAAATATTCAATTAGAAAGAATCTTTTGTTATCTGTAAAATTTTTATCTACCAAACAAGCAACATATTATCGATAGCCTTTTCAGACATGGTGCGATTTCAGTAATTTGTCAAAATTACCACGAGATATAACATTCAAGGCGAAAACCAAATAACTGATACCATAAAAATATACGACTAGGCTATAAATCGTTTTGGGTAAAATAAAAAAAAGGTGGATATCTTTAACTAAATAATTAGAAAGTGTTCATAGCTCCTAGCAAACTGATAATCTTCAGTTCTTAAAACAACCGCACGACGTTATACAACTGGTTCCTGAAGCCAAGTGAGTATCTTTCCTTCATTTGTGAGTAAAATGATGACGTTTTTTATACGTAGCCTTATATTTGACAAGTCTATCTTGTTTTGTCAAACATATGGTGGATGAATTTAAAACTAAGAACGTTTGGAGGGAGAACCCAGACACCTCCTTGAAATCCCAAATTTTCCTGAATCTTTGAAGAGTTCTCATTCAAATTATCAAATAAAATACTGTAATTTGTTCAATATTTGCCCATAAAAAAAATCAAAAAGCATTAGTGCCTTGCTGAAAATTTCAGGAATTTCTTTGGGGTTGGGAGTTAAGGTCTTTAAAGTCGAAATTAGAGGAGCAAGACAAAATATTCTTCCCTGGTCCTCAAAAACAGAGAATCTGCGTGAGTTTTCCCCTATTTTTAATGCTTGTCATTCGGTATGCTCATAAACTATTGTACATACGATTTCACATATCCGTCTAATTTTATTCTGAATTTTTATCACATCAAATCAAACTTAAAAGTTTTAAGGTTAGGTTTTACCATATTAAAATAACCTACAGTAAGCTACTGTAGGGACATGGAATCCATCTTATGCAGTATTTTTTTTTTTTTTAGACGGGATGAAAAAGGTGCAGCATAATGAAATAATACTGAAGCATAATCGATCACCCAGCAATGCGCAGAGAGATCCCAAAATCTACAATTAAGACTGGTTATGTGCATAACGAGGTATACGTACTTGCTTAACTTCAGGCACCCATTCAGGCACCCACGTCAAGTGACTGTTTTTAGAACTCGTATTTGACTCATTAGGGAAGGGCAGGGGGAGCTGATGAGCCAAGTATGATTCTAGACTATCTGCCAGAGTTTTATGTTTTAAATTGACTTTATTTGGTACTATGGACCAAAATTTGTTGAAAAATCAGCAAAAAAAATATCAAACCCAAAAAATTAGTTAGAGTGTATATAAAACCTGTGGCCGAAAACTTTTAGACATCAGCTGAAATATATCCTGCTCAAAATCATCGTAATCATATCATATCAGCTGAAATCAGCAGAAATCCTGAAAGTTTCTCCTGCCTTCATTCGCCTTTTTTCTTAAATGTTAAACTGAAATTTGTTCGGAAATAGTTGGCTACTCTATGTAGGGTTGTTCGGAAAGTGATTGTTTACTCTACTATGTAATTACCTGGAAAACTTTCAAATAACATTACGTTTTCATATATAAATAACATCTCAGGAGCAATTCAGGCTATTCAATAAAGCTATTTCTTCTAGATATTCCACCTTCTGCCTACACGCACATATACTTACTCAATATAAGAAAAATACCACACAAACCTATTATCGAAGTTAAGTAATACTATGAAATGCAAAGCTCTTATTCGATCTGAAACCAGTGCAAAATATAGAGGACTTGAAGACAGTAGTAAGAGTAAATTGTTTATTCACCTTTCATCTGAATATGACAGTGTATTTATAGCTTAATAACAGACAAAATTAATATTTAAACATCTAGTCGAAATTAGCATTTGTAAAAAAACATGCTTTTATGCTATCTAATCCTCAAGCCCATTGAAAACTATTTGAAAAATTCAACGCTTATGTTGGTTCAAATATGAGACTGAGCTGCCTTGCATCCAAAATAGCAATACTTAGGAGTTACGATTTCAAAATGACCTTGAACCTTATGGACCATATTGGTCGCCCTACGTGGACTAAGTTCGTCGTTCTCCACCCACCATCCTGTGCTCTATTAAAGAATCTGCAAGATGGTAAGAAAAAGTCTTGAAGTCTAAGGCTACATTATTGAATATATAGATTGTTATTAAAATTTACTAATAAACTCTCCCTATACATGCTTAATTAGAACTTGGGTCTTCTTCCAGATTCAATATTTTGAATTTTAAATAGTTTGGTTATGATTCTGATGATTTTTGACGACGATTATGATGGTTTTATGGATATTTACATTATCCACCTCTAAAAGAACTTGTCTAGAAAAAGGTTATACCGTATTTAATGTACGATAACTTAACTGCTTAGGATAAAAAATTACGTGTGATACCCGCTTAACATTGTACGTTCTTTATTTGCAGTAATAAAAATTGCATATTTTTCTTGTGTCTTAAAGCAAAATAATAATAAATTATTAATCAACATTAATGATGACTGTATTCTGGAGCCCATCCGGATTAGGCCAGAATGAGACGACGAAAATGACCTAAAATCCTTGGGAAGCAGAAAATTTCAACAGGGTGGCAAAAAGGTTAAATGTGTAGACTGGGTCCAGCATACCAGTGTACAGAAAAAATCAGATCTTTTTTCTTTCAAAACAAAGAGACTATTACTTCTCTTTAATTTATTTTTAGTTTTTTAGTTTTATTTTAATCATAAACTACCTATAACAATGATTATACTGGAAAGCTACTAAGACTACAAAGTAGAAAACAAGTCGTGATTATATCAGAAGAATTTAAATTACAAAAGAATTTACATGTCATACCAAGAGGGAAGAAATGATTTCTCAAGTTCCGGAAATTCAACCTGAGCTCCCATTATTAAACTTTATTTTAAGAAATTAGAAAAGTCAAAGCCAAAAAGCAGGAAAAAGTTCGATTTTTAGAAAGAGTTTCTAATGTGGTGCGTCTGACTTAAAAATGACTGTCACCGAGAATTAAAACAAATAAATTGGATTCTCAACCCCCTCCCCAATGTATAACTACATATATATATATATATATATATATATATATATATATATATATATATATATATATATATATATATATATATATATATATATATATATATATATATATGTATATATATATATATATATATATATATATATATATATATATATATATATATAGAACTGGCGACAAATTCTAAGCTGATACTAAAAATCTCTAATCATCTTCATCTCTTACAACTTTATCATCACAATTCTATAAGAGCTATAAGGACTAGAAATCCCTACTCGTAAAACAGGAAAATTTCTAATAAACTAAATTAAATTTCATCCCTCTAGCCCTCCCCAGACTTTCTGAAAGTCTTAATCCTTCCATGTTCTTGCCCAAGATGTTAAATATTTTGATATCCTGGGTGAATAAGTAGTCTTCAGAATTTACTTCACTGCTTCAGTGTTAGTTTATTCAAAGCTCCACTAGAACTAATAATACCAGAACTTTTAAGTGGATTCTACTGACTTCACGTCGCCTAGCTCTAAGTGTAGAATAAGTCCTCATACTTTCAAACTACAAAAAAGAAAAAAAAAACGAATTTTCACGTACCATCAGATGACGCTGAGCCTGTGTCCAATCCGTCCAAATAATGCACTTTACACAAAACTTTGTCCTCATGTAATGCAAACTCCTCACCAGTGCTTAGTTGACGTCGGCAGGCATCACAAGCAAAACATGCTAAGTGATAGACCCGTTCCTTGGCACGACGTACCCAGTCTGAAGAGGATAATTTTCGGCAGCACCTTGCACATTTGGCTTCATAAGTTCTTTAAAAAAAATAAAAATTAAATTGCATTTTTACTTGTGATAAAGAGTTTTCTTTTATTATTATGAATTAAATAATAACAATTAAATTAATTCATAGACAGACTAAGTGATAGACCCGATCCTTGGCATTACGCACCCAGTGTAAGAGAATAATTTTCTGCAGCACCTCGCACATTTGGCTTCATAAATTCTTGACAAAAAAAAAACAACATAAAAAAACCAATAGCAATTTTTGCTTGTGTTCAAGAGGTCATTGATTATTTTTATTATTAATATTACTAATTAAACTAAATAATTAAATTACTTCATATAAATGCTGACTGATAAACGCAATCCTTAGCACTACGCACCCATTCTGAAGAGGATAATTTCCGCAGCACTAAAGAGGCTGAGAGGAGTAACAGTATAAAGCGGGGGGGGTCAACCCCTGGTTATTGGCTTTCGACCAGATAGATTTGTACGGTACCCTTTTCATGCTTCCCAGCCTTTCTACTCCAGGAACTCCACCAAAAACTACCATTTTCGGCGGTATGTGGCACTTTATGATGGAATGTTCGAGACGGACTTACAGAAAGCACATTAACATGATAAAAAGCTTTAAGATAACCCAATAAACCTTTATAAAATAAATCTCTATATAGCCAATACATTCTTCTGTGATCCTGTATTAGACTGCTACTTCTGCTAGTCACCCCATGATTTATGGAACTTACTAGGGGGTTGGGGCCACTTTTACGTGTGAAGTTCTGCTTGTTTTAAGATTGAATAAGTTGTTCATTGTCAGGGATGCCGGTGGGGGGGGGGGGGGGGGTTCCGGAGCAAATTTGTCCGCGGAGTTGTTTCATTGGACAAGACCCTTTTTGTTATTTCCATTTTAAAAATGGAAAAACAACTCCAACTGCACTTTATGATTGCCTTATTAAATCAATATTATAAAAAGTAATTAATATAGAAATTATTTTATAAATAAACCCGTAATTAGCTCTCTATGATGTCCATGTGTTCAGCCTAGCCTTCCGATTCCAGAAATGTCGCTCAAATTGCGTACTTAGGATTTCAAATGGCACTTTATGATGGCTTTATCGAATCTAATACATAAAAGAACGGTAAAATATAAGAATTAGCTTTCAAATGAACTCTTAATCAGATTTAGGACACATCATTGCTACCCATCAAAACAAATCTGTACAAACCCTGTCAAATAAAAACTATCTTTTAAATGAGACATTAAACGCCTTTCTTTCATGTTGCAGTAGCCTTCTAGTTCTGCTAGTCAGCAGATGATTTAAGAAAAAAATTAAAGGGTGGTTGGAGGGGGACATAGAGAGGACTCTAAACCTCATGGTAGGGGCTTTCAACCGTGGAGATTATAGAAGTACCCTTTTCTTATCCCCGGCCTTTTCATTCCGATAATCGCACACATAGTTATTTTTAAGTGCCATGTGGCACTTAATGACGGCGTTATTAGGCCGAATTTGTAATAAGCGGTCAGATATAACATTAGCTTTTAAATAAGCCCTTTAAAAAGTTATCTGTTATGTTCCAGTACTCTGGTAGCGAGAAAGACAAAAAGCAGAAGAAAGCAAAAGAGGAAACAATAATGCTACCTATGCAAAAAAGGGATTTTAGGTTGTTCAAGGTGGGAGGGAGTCAAAGCTTCCTAGATAGAGTTTTTGACAATGGCTATTATAATGGTGTAGTTTTTCTTTTCGTTCGATGTCGTTTTCAAGGAGTTTCCATCTTTTCAAATTTCCGTAGATTTTTTTAAGATAGCATATTACTATTAAGATTAATCGAAACGACAATTACCATTCCTGAATCAGCTGCTAATAGCATTTTTTTCTACTGTCTATGATGCTGCAGTAGCCTACTGGTTGGGTTAGTCAGTAGAAGATGTATGAAAAAATTCGGAGTGAAGCAGCAGTGAGTTGCTGGCAGAAGAATCTACTTTTGAAGACCTAAGAGGTCAAGATTTTGAAATTAAATTAGAACCCTGCGATTCTGTAAAACTAAAGAAGATTGTTTCTTCAATAAAATCAAACAGTGCTGGGACCGATGGCCTCAACCAATCAACTCTAAAATCAGTGCTTCCGAATATTCTTCCAGTACTAGTATTTTTAATAAATCTGTCAATGGCAGAGGGTCAATTTCCCCATTCGCTGAAAATGGCCGAAGTCATCCCGCTTCCAAAGTCTGGGACTCTAAGTGACCTATCAAACTGGAGACCTATATCAATACTACCCCTCATTTCAAAGCTATATGAAAAAATAGTGTCTTTGAAATAAGAGTTTGCGTTTGTTTGAGTCGTATTTGCGAGGAAGAAGTATAGAAGTTGCAATAAATAATAAAGTTTCATAGGTTTACCCACAGAATTACGGAGTGCCACAAGGTTCTGTCCTGGGTCCTCTTTTATTTTAATTTATGTAGATAGTACGAGATTTTTTTATCCCTGGTTATTTAACGTCTTTTGCCGACAACACTGCTATAGCTGTAATTGTCAAATCATTGTCGGACTTAATATACCGAGCAAACAGTGCTTTAAAGGGACTTAATACGTTTGTTACACTTCGCAAACTTGTTGTGAATGCTTCGAAAACCAATTACATGGTTTTTAGGAGGACTGGTAAGCACCAGGAATTACCTTCAGATATTAAGTACAATGGTGTTTCTTTGAAACAAGTCCGAGAAACGCGTTATCTCGGGTTCCTTCTTCACTTCAAACTGAGTTGGAAAGGCGCACAGTGACCTAGTTTCCTGCAAAGTGTCAAGAGAAGTTAGATTGCTGCGGCGTCTAAAAAATGTGCTTTCTTTGAAATTTTTAATGTCACTTGGGCTAGCAACTTTCAGTCTAATTATAGGAGAGTTCAAGTTCAACAGAATAAGACAAATAGAATTTCAGGAAATTTTGATCGTGGAAGCGCTAGTACTGTATCTATATATAAGAAGTTTGATATTTTAAATGTTGAAAAAATTAGAGACATGCAGATTGGTATTTTAGTAAAGCAGTATCACATAATTTAGGACCTGGTATTTTTACTAAATTTTTTAACTTAGGTTCTTCTTATCATGATTATGACACGCGAAATTCAAATAATCTCGTTAATGAGTTTCGAAATACTTTCCGGTCGGCTTATGTCATCAGATATATGGGACCGACTGTCAGGAACCCATTCCCACAGTAAGTTATGGAATTAGAAAGTCTACCTCAGCTGAAACGTCGCTTCAAGGCCCATCTTCTGAACAATTAGTAATGCTGAGTATTCTAGACCGAGAGAAAGGTCTCTCCCCCCCCCCCATCTTGTTAAAGTAATCATCAGTTTTTTGTTTTGTTTTCTTTTTTGTAGTTTATTTATCTTACTTATTTATTTTTTGATAAAAAGTGAAATATTTTAAAGAAATGGATCGTATTAGATGTCAGTTATGCTTACAGGCCATTTTGGCCTTTTTTCAGCTGATGAGTGAAAGTTTATAGTATTGTTTTTGAATAAAGTTACCTACCTACCTAACTAAAATGGGAACTTTTCAGTTAGACCTTGCAAGGACACTAATCTTAAAATTTAAATATTACTAGTTAAAATTAAAACTTAAGAAATAAAACCAAATGTTACATTCAATTAAGATTAAATAAAAACAAATTAAATAAAATTAAAATTCGAAATTAATTAAACTTAAATCCAAACTAAGATTTCTCTTTGTGATATCTTGCATTGAAATCAGCCCTTCCTAAATTGGAAATAAGCAGAAAAATTATGTGGATTAACTATAGATTAGACTATAGATTAAGCAAGCAGGGTAATGATTAACATGTTGACAAATTACCTTTCATAATCCTGTCGACAATACACTCTACCAGATCGTACAAAACACGATGTGTGACGTTCAAGGGGAGATGTGCAGATGCAGCATCTTAGACAAGTCATGTGCCATTGTTTTCCATTGACCTAAGGGAGGAAATAACTATCAATGTAAACTACGCTGCTAAGTGAAATGGTATAAAATGCTACTATAATCAAAATAGACGGGAAATAAGATTGTTTGAATGGGTTTGGTGGAGAAACTTACCGAACCTGGCACGTCTAGAAAAAAAAGAAAAGAAAAATTATTGGAAAATCAGTTTTTAGTCAAGTTTGAAAGAGAGATACTTGAAGAAAACTTAGCAAAAAATAAGCAAAAAACACCTTCATACTTAGTTATGCAGTTTTGGCAGTAGCAAAAGCAATTTTAAAAGAGACAGATTAGGAGAAAAATCAGCAAAAAATAAGCAAAAAAACCTCCATACTGAGTCACACAAATTTGGCAGTAGCAGATGCCAAGTTTAAAAGAAAGATTAGGAGAAAAATCAGCAAAATACAGCTAAAACACCTCCTCACTATGTTATACAGTTTTGGCAGTAGCAGATGCAAACAAGCAAGCAAACTTTCGCATGCAAACCGATTAGGGTTTGCTGATTAGGGTTTTAAGCTGATACCAGACAGCTTAAGAAAGCAACTTTCCTTTGAAGCTGAAGTTGTCTTTGGGAATTTATTGGTTGATTAAATGAAAAACATTTTTTTTTTCAACTAAAAGATGGAGCAACATTAAAACTTAAAACGAACAGAAATTATTAGGTATATGAGGGGAATTGTGCCCTCCTCAACACTTCGCTGTTTACGCTAAAAATTTTCGGCACTTTAAAGCAGGTTACTTATTGTTCTAATTAAACGATCCTTGTGTGAAGAATTGGGAAAAAATTTTAAAACTTTAGCGTAAAGAAAGAGGTGTTGAGGAGGGACGACCCCTCATATACGAAATAATTTTTGTTCGTTTTAATTTTTAATGCTGCTCCTTACTTTCAGTTGAAAAATCTTGTTTTTTTATTTAATTTATCATTATTTTTTAAAATAACGCCATGACATCGGGCTCCACCTCCACGAAAAAATCCCCCAACCCATGGAAACATTCTATGGACAATTCAAACATGGCGCAAATTTACCCGGACAATTGCCCTTAACATCTCTACACGTAAAATTGAATCGGTAAAGAGAAAGCAAGACATATAAAGAAATTTCATATAGGAATTCTGGCAAATTCCCGGAGTATAAAATTTCCCCTAAAAAATTTAACCCCTGGAAAGTTCCCTTCCAGTAAACAAATTCCCCTCGTGCAAAACCGTCCAGCAGGAATTTTTTTCTTCCTCTCTCCATCCGAATAATGTATGCATACTTCCCAATAACAAACACTATACGTAAACAAATGGCAAATAATATAACTTAAAGACCTCTCCCCAGGAACTCTGGGGGGTCATATTGTCTTCAAGGACATAGTTATTGGGTCTTTCAACTGAACAAAATGGGTATCCCAAAAGAACTGGACGATTTTGGAAAAAATGGCGTGGGAGGGGGGCTACTCGCCCTCTAATTTTTTGGGTCATTTAAAAAGGGCACTAGAACTTTTCATTTCCGTTAGAATGAGCCCTCTCTCATCGTTCTAAGCCCACTGGGTCTAAACGATCACCCCTGGGAAAAACACAGAACAAAAAAAAAAAAAAAAAAAACACGCATCCCTGATTTTCTTTCCGAGAAAAAAATTCAAATTTCCACGCTTTTGCAGATAGGAGCTCGAAACCTCTACAGTAAGGTTTTCTGATACGCTGAATCAGATAATGAGATTTTTATTAGATCATTGACTTTTAAGGGGTGTTTACCCCTTTTTTCCAGAACTCAAGCAAATTTTCTCAGGCTTCTAACCTTTGATTGGTAACACTAGATTTAATGAAACTTATATATTTGAAATCAGCATAAAAATCCAATTCTTTTGACATATTTATTGGTATCAAACTTCCGTTTTCTAGACTTTTGGTTACTATTGACCCGGGTCGCTCTTTACTGTTTAATATCATTTAAGGTTTACGAACGAAAATGATCTCCAGTTCTGGGTTTTTAGACCATAGTAATTCCAATCGAAATTCCAAAACGAAAAATTATTCTCATCTTTTCAGAAAAGGTTTATAAGTCCACGGTTACCACAGGCTCTAGTTTGAACTTTATGAGATTGCAGCTGCTGCATTAAATATGAAAAGCATCTTAAAATACTTTGAACCTAATCTGAAAATAGCATATTCCTTCAAGGTCTTTATGTATCTCACCTACACGAATGTAATCTTTATTACAATAAAATGTCCCTACAATAAAAGGGACGTGGTCATCCCTTTAGTATGTGGATGACAGTCAGGGACGCTGTCATCCCCATATTGTATAGGAGCCTGATGTACAAGACATTTTAGGGTAGGGGTATAGACTCCCCAAATAGACTTTTTTTTTATTTTCCCAGACGGCTTGGAACTTATACATAAGGGGCATCAGGCAATGGAACCAAAAAAAAAAACTGGTCTAGTTCACTTCTAAAACACTTTTATTTTCCGAGAAGGGAAATCCTAATGTACAAAACAAAATACCGCTTGCGGGCCCATTTAAAAATGAACCTTTTTACCCACCGGCCTGGACTCAAAACTTATAGTCAGTGTTCTTGAACCAAGTAACCAACAATACAAAAAGTAAAGAACAATACAAAAAAAAGGAATCTAGACTCAGTTCACTTTTCAAAAGCTCTTTTTATGTCTCGACGGCTTTCAACTTACCCCGTAGATCCTAGGACAGGGGTACCTTAACTTACAAAAGGAAAATGGTACTTGCGGGCAGTTCTAGCAAGCAAGCATGTGTCCACAGACTTCAGCTTGCGGGAATTCTAGTTCACTTTTCTTTTCTTAATGGCTAGAAACTTACACCCGTAGGTCTTAGGACAGAGGGAACCCTAGGGTACTAAACTAAATGCTACTTGCGGGCAAGGGCCCTTTTAAATCGAACTTTGTTCTCCACTGGTCTGGAATTAAAACATACATCCGTAAGTACCATGTATAGAATAAATAAATGGAATTGAATATGAAAAAAAATTAAAGCAGGATAAAGCTGAGGAATCAGCAAAGAAGAGGTTTTTTTGTATTATGACAAGAAATACGGACCGGGGGCAATTTTTTTTTGCTTTTGTTTGTGCCTACGTAATGGTCACTTCCCAAAGATAAAATTGGAGAAAAAAATAGATTTAAGTTTTTGATTAGAAAATTTTGGGTAAAAGTTGGCAAATCTTTGGTTTGAAAAATCCTTAAGTGATGCATAAAGACAACTGGAAATTGGTTCCAGTTCCCATGCAGTGAAATCAAGCTTTAAGTGGAATGTTTTTGATAATGGAAGTTGTGAATGCTATGCCACAACGTAAGCAAGTTAACACTGTTTGTTCTCACTCACAACAAAATTCCTGATCAATTCAAACATTTTTTAGCTCTAATCTTAAAGAAACTCAAGCATTTTTTTAAACCTGGTTGCTAATGCGATCAGTTGCTTTTGAAATTTTCGTAATTTCAAAACCACTATTTTTTTTTTTTTTTTTTTTTTTTTTTTTTAGATATACATGCAATCAGAAATGGAAAAAATATAATTTCGATTTCTAAGAATGAATTAGAATTAATTTTAATTTATTAATCATTACTTTTGATTAATACAACATGAAATTAAATTTAAGAACTGATTAGTTCTTTCTAGGCCA
This sequence comes from Artemia franciscana, assembly GCF_032884065.1. Classification (NCBI taxonomy): domain Eukaryota; kingdom Metazoa; phylum Arthropoda; class Branchiopoda; order Anostraca; family Artemiidae; genus Artemia; species Artemia franciscana. The sequence goes on from NW_027062662.1 coordinate 1,494,271, forward strand.
AAACTTGTAAATCCACTATATACAAAGCTTGAGAGCCCGAATCTAGATCAATCTTCTGGGATAAAGCCTCTGCAGGAAATGTTTTGGGTCTTCAGTTTGGTGATTTTAATTTTCGAATGGTTTAGAACCAGCAGAGGGAGCCAAAAAACACTTTCTGAAATATTCAATGAACTGGGCAAATTCATAAACATGAACACATGAGCAATTTTTTCCAGACTTAGTTTTTGCAGCATAATATCCCCAAATCTTCCCCATCAAAAGTTGGGTTCTTTGCATCTCTATCAAAAACTTAACGTTCGCTATTGTGTGAGCGTTGAAACAAAATGTATAAATCGTTAAAATGCGGTGCGATTTCAGAACTCAATTTTTTTTCCGCAGTAGAAATTTGGGAATATTTCAAACCGGACTACATCCGTCGTAAAAGCGACGTCAAACCCGTCATGAAAAAATCTAAGACTAGTCTAAGACGAAATTCTCCATGGGGATTTTCCGCGGAAGAAGCTTCCCATTGGAGGGAGGGGGACTTCGGTTAAAAATTTTCCACGGAGAGGGGGAATTCCTACACGATTTGAAAGACGATCAGAAATTAAATAAAAACAAGTCTTTTTTTCCAATAAAATTAGGCTAAGGAGAATTTTATAGGCGGAATTCTCCGCAGGGAATTTTCCGGGGGAATTTCTAACCAGGGTGGAATCGTCCAGGGAGAAATTCCCGGTGGGAAATTTCCGGCATTATTTGAAAAACGATCAGAAATTAAACAAAAAGCAAGTCATTTTTTTCAAATGAAACTAGGTAGGCTAAAGACAATTTTCCAGGCGGATTTGTCCGCGTGAAATTTCCCGGGGGGGGGGATTTTCAGCGAGGATGAAATTGTCCGGGGAGAATTCTGCGGGAGGAACAGGTAATTGTGCGAGGGAGGAACTTTCTCTGGAATAAATCATCACGGGGGAATTTTCCATGGAGGGATGGGGACAGATTTCCTGCACTATTTGAAAAACGATCAGAAATTAAATATAAAAAACACATATCTTTTTCAACTGAAAGTAAGGAGTTATATTAAAACAAACAAAAATTATTCCGTATATAAGGGGGACTGATTCAACGAAGATACCTTATTCTTTACGCTGAAACACAAGGGTCGCTTGATTAGAATAAGAAGCTTTTTAAACTACTAACAAACTTTTGCGTGAAGAGAAAAACTGAGGAGTGGCAGCCCCCTAACGCAATGAGTGAAAACTTATATACCCATTATTATATATTTTAAGAAATTTGGAAAAAGGGAAATTCAATTTTAAATTGAAAAGAGCTCTATATGCAGTTATTCTGACTTCAGTGATAGCAGGCAATAAATTTAAAAAAATAAAAAGTAGGGAAAAAATCCAAAGGCAATAAGCTATGACGTGTGGCACTAAGCAGCTTAAGAGGGTGTAGTTTTCATTTCAAAGTTTATTTTTCCTTAGTAACTAAATAATTTTGCTTATTTATTTTCATGGTTTAACTTGGCAACACACACGCAAATGTGAAACTGCCCTGAAATGTTTTTAATTTTGAAACAACAATAAAAAACATCTTAGAAAATCGCAGTTTAAAGATATGATTATACCTAAGATGGATCCAGGAGGAGTAAATGTTTTTATTTCGCGTCCTTAATATTTGGAAAAATAACCAACTAACAAGGGCGTGTCCAGGATTTTCGTTCAGATTGGGGTATTTTTTTCAGCTGGGGGGAGAGCTACAAAAAATAAAATCGCATCCAAATATTTATTTATACACATTTTTTTACGAGTAACTGAAAAATATTGGTGGGAGGGGTCAAACCCGGTAACCCTCATCCCCATGGATATGGGCTAGTCTTGCCAACTCAGCTACTGAAGACAGAAAAAAAAATTGTGAGAATAAAAAATGAACTTGAGTCACGGAAAGGTGGAGAAAAAACAGACCAACAAACCTGAGCAAGAAATCGATCGGTAATTGGCTGACCGCAAGAGGCGCATCCAGCTTCAGTCGGGGATACGCAGTGATTTGGGGAAGATATATCGCTCTACAAAAAAACAGGCCATGAATAAGAATCACAAAAGGCTAAGAACGAGAAAAGACAAAATTGAAGTGGACTGAAAAGTTAGAACTAAACTGCAAAATGAAGTGTTCCATATAAAGGGTCAATATTGATATTTTGGCAAAAATAACACTTTGATATGGCATGATTCAACAGAGTAACGCTAGATAGAACTAGTTGTTTTTTTTTAGAAGAAATTGAATTTCCTATTAATAGTTTCCCTTGAAGCTTGATTAGCTGTTTGAGCTGGTCAAAGACCCCCTATGAGGTCCCAATTCATTTAAAACTGTTGTTTTATTTTAAAGATGTCATGAGACAAATGATTAAAATCTGCGGATTTTTGGAGCACTAGCTTTGCTAAAAATATACAATTCAGACAATACTCTCCAATTTTTATTTTTTTCAAAAAAAAATATTTTAAGCCGTCCTCCTTCAAAGCAAGGACTTTCAATTAAATTCTTCAATTTTCACGTTTAGGGGGCATTATCCACACTCTTCTCTGAATATTACTAAATGTGTTTGTGAAAACAATTTTTTTGCTAGACAATGAATACATCCTTGTGAATAACAAATTACCTCTAACACACGGGGCAGACACGCACACAAGAATTGTGTACGTGCCTAATACCTAGAGTAGAATTATAAAATTGAGTGGACATGTGAATACGCCTTTACGTAAATTGAAATATGCGTATCAATTCGATTATTTTTTTATCACTTTAGAACTGCCTGAAGAAGCTATTTTTCAAAAAAAAATCTTACTTTCAGTAAAGTTATCCAAATAAAGGTACTCTGTTCCGTAACTTCACCAGACGTGTGAAACAGCTTCCTTGATAGTTATGACCTGTTGGGTACTATTTCTAACAAATGCTGCGATTCGATTCTAAAGAATAACCATAAAATGATGCAAAATTAAAGAAAGTTATAGAAAATGATGGGAATTTTAGGAATATAAGAAAAGAACTAGTTCCGCTAACTTTCTGTAGGGAAACTTACGGGACATGCATAACCCTACTTCTCTGCCGAAGTAAGTGCCCCTAGCGCTATCATGCATGTTGATTCTATTCCATAATTGCTATAAAGAACACACCCTTTTTTTCAACTCCTAATGCATTCTTGCTGCATGTCAACATTGCCTCTGAGAATGGGATACCATTTAGGAACCCTTTTGAAAAAAAAATTAATATTTTATCGAGAATATTTTGGCCCTAATCACGCCAAAATCTCAGTTTTATTCATCCAAATGCTAGAACTTGACCTGATTTCTTTCATTTCCCAAAAAGGACACTAGGTCTTCAAGTGCTCATTCTATTGAGTCCTCTTTCCATAACCTACGACTAAGGACTATGGACAGGACCACATGTAATTACCCTTCACTGGAAAAGTAAGAAATTTCATCTTTTGGCGTTAGCTGCTTTAGTGTTCCCATACATGTTAAGTTTCATTCCATAATTTCCATAAGAGCGCACCCTACTTTGGGATGTCCAGTTCTTATTTCTAAAACTATTTGCATTTTCATGTAGGCCTACTAATAGCTGTTGATGGACAATTTTATAATTCATACATTTTACTCGTTTAGAATAAGCTATAGAATTTTGTCGATGCATATTTTTAATTAAAACTTCGTTTATTTTTAGAGTTTTTGTTCGTTGGAACAAACTGCTTGATCCCAGGCTGTGAGGAAGGCTATTATGCCCTCTTTCAGACCACTTTTTTTATATTCAAGTTTGATATTCATGGAAATACTTCGAAAATGATAATAGTCTGCGAAAAAGTGCATGCCACCAAATGATTATTAGGGGAGAGTCTAAAATTTCAAAAAATAAATTTTACAGTTTCCAAGACGAGTTCTTTTAAAAAATATTTGAAAAATGATGTCTCAAATAGAAGCTATCAAGGTGGGGATTTAATGCTGGTACATACATATAATCAGTAAAATGACAATTTTTTCCATTTCAATTTCGATAAAAAGAAGTTCTAGGTAGCACTCCCCCCATCTCACCAAGTATATTTCATAGTGCTGCTCATAACACCCGCTCTCTGTCGCCATTTGTGCCGTTGAGCATAAGAGTGTAATCTCTTTTGTTACACGGAAAAAATTTGGCAATAAGCGGAGAGCTATAACCCTGCACCACCAATACTAAAGGTTTAATGCAAAAAATATTCCCGCGGAAGAAGGGAGATTATATTGATTTTAACCCCTCCCCCCACAAAAACCCTTTTTTAACTGAAGGATTACAAAGAGTTAGAAAATTAGGGTATAAAAATTTGAGGCTTCGGGAAACCCCTCCCCCTCCCCCACAACCTGGACAGAGATCCACTGTTACTCCACCTGCAACTGCTGAACAATTGGACATAACTGTACATAGTTTTAACAAGTCTTAAATGAATCAACTTACTCTAACAAAGCTTTAGGGGGAAAATGTTTATATAAACTGTTTATTTTGTACGGAACACTTGCATCTTTAGAAGCAAATGCTCCAAGGAGGGACATTACTGCCTCTGAAACTGGGAAGCTCAATATATAATTTTTTGACAATCTTAAACCAATTGGTTAACTTACAATTTTATATCGATAGCTTTTTCTCCCACGTTTAGGCAAAATAGCAGTTCTTCGCCACAGAATAGCAGAAAAACCCCACTTTACTACATCAAGACCTGTATTGCTACCACAAAAGGGCACTAGAACTTTTGATTTCGGCTGAAATGAGCCTTTTCAATTTCTGTTAGAAGCAAGCCAAACCGAATTCTTATGGACAGAAAACTGGTATAAAGTTTAGCTATTTATTTCCGCGCACTTATTTTAACGTTTCGACGTAGTAACACTGACGAAAATGTGATACTGCCCTAAAAACCTCATAATTTCAAAGCAGCCAAAAGCAAAATCTTTGGAAAGGGATGTTTTCATATGTAAAGATATTTAAGATGAAGCCCACAGTTACCCCCCCCCCCCCTCCCGACTCAAATATAAGCAAAAAAGCAGAGCCAAGGGGGACAACCCCCAGCCACGACACCAAGGTCAGTTGACCCAGTCCTCCCCTTTTTTAACGCCTCTGATTTCAGAACATAAACGATGATTCTAATTTAATGGCACTTAAAACTAAAAGTGTGTTCCTTTGAATGGTCTAAGATATTACACACATTTTCAAGCCATCAATAAATTACGCATATTATTAAAGCTACTAAGGTAGCACTTACATCTTTATTTTTAGATACACAAATATGGAACTACATTATTTGTGAGAATAAAGTAGAGCCTCTGATAAAAAGAAGAAAAAAGAATAACACATTAATTAAATTGTGTTGATTCACATTAACTGTATTAAAAACACAAATAATTATATAAACTATACCGAGCAAACATTGCAGAATAAAACTTTTAACAAACAATCCCCGTATTGAGCAATGTGGTGGTGCACATAAAGACGCACATGTGTACCCACAGAAATTTCTGAAAAAGAATCTAAAAATCTTTACAAAACCCATTCAAACTTTGTTTATATGCATTTTTTGTTAATTTTCTACAGTTGGGATAAAATCTCGGAGGAGGAGGTACGGGGTTCAAGCCCGTTAGCCCCCACCCTCGGATACGGCCTTGATTCTATCCCAGTGCGTTAATAACGCACTCTAGCATAAAACTAAATCTATCATTCGTAATATTATATCATCCACATCCTGCATTGCTGGAGACATGGATGATACTACTTCAGAGCGCTCTTACTGAATATAATAGCACCCGTCACTCCCAGTAAAAAATTTACCCACCACATCAAACAGTTCGTGGTAACAAACTGTAAGGAGCGACCCTGCTCCTTACATAAATACTAAGAAACGGAGTTTTGATACTAGTAAATGTATCAAAAGAATCGAATTCTTATGCTGAGTTTATATATGTAAGTTTCATTAAGTTTAGTCTTACACATGAAAGGTTACGAGCCTGAGAAAATTTGCCTGATTTTCAAAAAAGGGAGAATAACCCCCTAAAGTCATAGAACTTATACCATAATATTCAGCGTATCAGAAAACCCGGTTGTAGGGGTTCCAAGCTCCTATCTAAATAATGTAGAATTCTGTATATTTTTTGCCAAGATAGATCACGAATGCGTGTTTATTTGTACGTTTTGTTTTTGTTTTTCCCAGGGGTGATCGTATCGACCCAGCGGTCCTAAAATATCGTGAGAGGGTTCATTAGAACGGAATTCAAAAGTTCTTGTGTCTTTTTTAAGTGACCAAAAACATTGGAGGGCAACTAGGCTCTTTTTCCTTACGCCCCTTTTTTCTCCAAACGGCCCGATCTAAAATATTGAGATAGCCATTTTGTTCAGCATGGTTGAAAAACCGAAGAACTATCTCTTTCGAGATATCATGACCCCCACGGCCCGTGGGGAAAGGTTTTTAAGTTACAAAATTTGCCCATTGTTTCCGTATAGTATTTTTTATTGGGAAGTATGCCTAAATGTTTCAGGGAAGGGGGGTTTCTGCGGTTGGATATTCCACGGCGTTAATTTTCCATGGGGAGGTAGTTTTCAAATTTTAGACTAGGGAATTTGCCAGAATTCCTCAACAAAATTCTTCTTATGTATTGCTTTCTCATTGCCGACTCAATTGTACACGTGGAGATGTTAAAGGCAATTGTCCGGGGTAAAATTTCACCAGGATTGAATTGTCTAAAGAATAAATTATTGAATCCAAATGCGCTTTATTTGACTGTCACAATTAGTGACGACAGTTAACAAAATTGGCCCCCCTGGTCAAAATAAAAAACAAATTGGTCTACTACCCCTCCCCCTCTACTAACAAAATTTCAACAGGGATTTCGAGAAGGGGCTATAATCTCAAGGATAAAGATTTGGAATGGACACACAGTGATTTTTTATATAAGGGGGTGTTAATTTCCCCCAGCGCGAATATATATAAAAAAGACCCAGCTTACTCTGTCAGATTTGCTGTCTCCTCCAACAGATGTCAGCATTGAAACACTTGTTGCAATAGTCTCTTCCATCCACTTCATGACTTAATCTCACTAACCACAATTGTTTGTTATGCCTTCCACACTCGCACACCAAAAATATACTGCTAAAATAAGAATCATCATGTAATCTACTGAGGATCAAATGGCCTACAAGCCCCGCCTGTCCATTTATGTCCCTCCCTTTTCACAAAAAGCAACTTGTTATTGGTTCATATTGATTTTATTATTCTGAAGAGTCGTGCGTCGGAGGAAAATGCAACACCTCTTGTTTTTCCAACAGAATAAGAAACATCATTTCCCAGTCGGAAAGTATAATTAATGATTGCAATGACGCAATTAAATTGTCGGGCCGTAATGAACACAAATGAACACAGTTACTGAATGTAAACGTAAATGAACACAGTAAGATACACATCAACAAAATGTGTGGAAATAAAAGAGTTGTATTTTCGCATATGGGGTCTCCTAAAGGAAATCTACATTTTACCCCCTATTTCCTTTCCTAAAGGAAATACTGTACTAACAAAAGAGGGTAAAATTCTAGTTAATTGACTTCTTGCTATCTCGGAAAGGGTTTAGGTTAGGAAAATGAAACTTTCAGGGATGGGTCTACAGGCTAAAATATGTCCCGGGAAGGTATTTTAAAGTACTCACCTCCACTCCTTCTCCCTCTAGATGGCTCTGAAATTTGCCTACATGACAGGTCTACACCTATTAAAATTTTGACAAAACAACATTTTACCTTAATTATCAGGTAATAGTTGCTTTTTCTCTGCCTTTAGTTCTGAAAATGCAATTCCTGTTATTTGAGTAGAATTTTGAGCCATATCAATGTTTTTTTTTAATTTAGGAAATGTATTTGCATATCTTTCAAACCTTATAAAAAAGGAATTGAGCAAAGTTATACAGCTGAAAACAATTTTGTTGTGCTTCAATTAAGCAGAAGATCTATTTTGCAAGGTTTCACTTTTATAACACATATTTTTAAATGTCATCAAAGGTCAGGGCCCTCTAGAGGGAGAAGGAGTGGAGGTAGTTGCTTCAAAATACCTTCCCTGGACATACTTTAGTCTGTAGATTCATCCCTGAAAGTTTCATTTTCCTAACCTAAACCCTTTCTGAGATAGCAAGAAGTCAATTAAATAGAATTTTACCCAAAAGAGCAGTTCCTGTACCCAAGATCCTTAATTCAATGAAATGTAGGAGAGGGGGCAAAATTTGTAATTTTGCTGTTATTTTGTCAACTAAAACACCTAAAACAGTATTTTTCAGTTGGAATAAAAAAATTATATTTAATCCTCCACCGTTTGACTCAACAATCGACACTTTCCAAATATAACGGTCAGCACCGTGAGAACTACTCCTCCCACTTATAGGCAATGTAATAGATAAAAGGTTGCACATTTGTCTCTCCCTGTCCATAGTTTTTTTTTTCTGTTCTTCCTGATTTCTAAAACATCCTTTTTAGTATTTTCATTGGGATATATTTTTATCTATATTCGCTGAAAAATAAAATCCTCCCAGGATTTAAGACACTAACAAATCCCCCGGTATATTTTCATGAAGTGTCTCCGTTAACCAACTATGATATCCGTAACTTCAGTGTTCAATGAAAATTATCTTAAAACTAATTATAGCTGGTCTCACCAGCTATTAAATAAAAAAAAACTAATTTTCCTAGCTGAAAGTAAGGAGCGACATTAAAACTTAAAACGAACAGAAATTACTCCGTATATGAAATGAGTTGTCCCCTGCGCAATCCCTCGCTCTTTACGCTAAAGTTTGACTCTTTGCCACAATTTTACTTTTTAAAACAATAAAAGCTTTAGCGTAAAGAGCGAGGGATTGTGGAGGGGACAACTCATTTCATATACGGAGTAATTTCTGTTCGTTTTAAGTTTTAATGTCGCTCCTTACTTTCAGCTAAAAAAATTAGTTTTTTTTTATTTAATTTCTGAACGTTTTTGAATTAATGCATGTTTGGTTTTTTGGCTAAATGGCTTTCTCTTAGTTTTGATCAGACGATTTTGAGAAATAAGGGGTGGAGAAGGAGGCCTAGTTGCCCTTGAATTTTTCGGTTACTTAAAAAGGCAACTAGAACTTTTAATTTTTAACGAACGTTTTTATTAGTAAAAAATATACGTAACTTAAGAATTAGCTTACGTAACAAACTTTCATAACCTTATATTTTTATTATGTATACGAGGGGGTTTGTACCCTCGTTAATACCTCGCTCTTTACACTAAATCGTAAGTTTTTGTCCCAATTCTTTAAGAATGACCCCTGAATCAGAAAGGCCGTAGAATAAATAGTTGAAATTACTAACAATACTTTTAGCATAAAGAGCAAGGTATTTATCTCCTCCTAAATACCTCGCTCTTTATGCTAAAGTATTTTTAGAACCCCTCATATGCGTAATAATCTCTGTTCGTTTTAATTTTCAATGCTACTTCTACCTTTAATTTGAAAAAACGTTTTCATGTTTATTTTTCATTGTTTTCTTATAGTAATGCTAGAGAATCCTGCGCCCTTGTCATTGAATTTTTCTTCCCCCATGACAGATTCCTCCAAGGAAAGATCCTCCAACATAGCCCCCTCTCTTCAGCCCCACCCCAAACAAAATAAAATCCCCCTGAAAACGTCTGTACACTTCCCAATAACCATTACTATATGTAAAGACTGGTCAAAGTTTGTAACTTGCAGCCCTTCCCCCAGGGATTGTGGGGGAATAAGTCATCCCCAAAGACATAGTTATTATGGTTTTCGACTATGCTGAACAAAATGGCTATCTCAAAATTTTGATCCGTTGACTTTGGGAAAAAAATGAGCATGGGAGGGGGCCTAGATGCCCTCCAATTTTTTTGGTCACTTAAAAAGGGCACTAGAACTTTTCATTTCCTTTAGAATGAGCCCTCCTGCGACATTCTAGGACCACTTGGTCGATACGATGACCCCTGGGGAAAAGAAAAAAAAACAAAAAACAAACAAATAAACACGCATCCGTGATTTGCCTTCTGGCAAAAAATTCAAAATTCCACATTTTTGTAGATAGGAGCTTGAAACTTCTAGAGTAGGGTTCTCTGATACGCTGAATCTGATGGTGTCATTTTCGTTAAGATCCTAAGACTTTTAAGGGGTGTTTCCCCCTATTTTCCTAAATAAGGCAAATTTTCTCAGGCTCGTAACTTTTGATGGGTAAGACTAAACTTGATGAAACTTATATATTTAAAATCAGCATAAAAATGCGATTCTTTTGATGTAGCTATTGATATCAAAATTTTTTAGTAACCAAAAAAGAGTTTTGGTTACTATTGAGCCGGGTCACTCCTTACTACAGTTCGTTACCACGAACTGTTTGATAATACCAATAGTGAGTAATATAATTTTTGAATTATAAAAATTAAACACTTCAGTATTGCTTGAAATTATTGAGCTTGATATAGCCGAAAGTCAGATAAGGAAAACTACGAGAAAACTGTAAATAACATTTTTACTTCATGCAATTTATAATATATATATATATATATATATATATATATATATATATATATATATATATATATATATACTAGCTGTTGGGGTACTAGCGAAAGAAGACCTTATATACTAGCGGAAGAAGACCTTTGCCACAAAATGGTGGTGATGTTTTTTGCCACAAAAAACACCTAGTTGGACGGGGCACTTCACGCCCCCCCCCCCAAGCATCCCGCGTGCATAAGTCGTTACGCGCCATATTAGTATCGCGCCATTGTAGTTGTGTCCCTGTGTCCCACCTGTGAATATATATATATATATATATATATATATATATATATATATATATATATATATATATATATATATATATATATATATATATATATATATATATATATATATATATATATATATATAACTACGTAAAACTTGCGAATATACAACATTCTTCGCTGTCCCATTGTCTGTGCATATAAATAGATTGTCAGGTTTACCGACTCTTGAACATGCAACATATAATTGTCCATGGGAAAAACAATCCCTATTCAGATCTATACCTCATTATTCTAATGATTGCCCTTGAGCTTTGTTGACGGTGATTGCTAATCAAACATTCCCTGTGTCCCTGTCGTCATTTATATATCCCCCCTGTGCCCCCCGGCGTCCCCGTTGTAGTTGTGTCCCTGTGTCCCGGTCGTCATTTGTGTCCCGGTGTCCCAGTCTGTAATTTCTCTTTGAGTGTCCCGGTCGTCATTTATATTCCCTGTGTCCCGGTGTCCCGGTCGTCATTTGTGTCCCGGTGTCCCGGTCTGTAATTTCTCTTTGAGTGTCCCGGTCGTCATTTATATTCCCTGTGTCCCGGTCGTCATTTGTGTCCCGGGATTGTCAGGTTTACCGACTCTTGAACATGCAACATATAATTGTCCATGGGAAAAACAATACGTATTCAGATCTATACCTCATTATTCCAATGATTGCCCTTGAGCTTTGTTGATGGTGATTGCTAATTGAAAATTCCCTGTGTCCCGGTCGTCCTTTATATATCCCCCCTGTGCCCCCCGGCGTCCCCGTTGTAGTGGTGTCCCTGTGTCCAGGTCGTCATTTACATTCCCTGTGTCCCGATCGTTATTTGTGTCCCGGTGTCCCAGTCTGTAATTCCTCTTTGAGTGTCCCGGTCGTCATTTATATTCCCTGTGTCCCGGTGTCCCGGTCGTCATTTGTGTCCCGGTGTCCCGGTCTGTAATTTCGTCAGTCGACAAACATGACGTCAGTCGACAAACAACTTCACGAAGGCATAATCCTCAATCCTTATATTGACGTCAGTCAACAAACATGACGTCAGTCGACAAACATGATGTCAGTTGACAGTCGACAAACATGACGTCAGTACACAGACAAACAACTTATGTATACATATATAGAAGATAGATATATATTAAAAATCACAATGACGTCATGAAACTTGTCATACTTATGTATAAAAATTAAAGATTTTTATGTATGGAGAAGTTTATATTGAATTGCTTCGAGAGCAAAAACTGGAAATTGCAAAAATATTTGCATATATTTTGACAAGGGATTACAGCAATTAAAAAACCTTCAAAAATAAAACAAACTGTTTGAAGCTTAGTAGAAATCGTTGTTAAAAATCGAACTTGCTTTAATAATCAAAAATCTTTGGAAAACCGGAAAGCCGAAAAGACCATGTGCGGGGGGGGACTAATTGCCTCCGATTACTTTTGACTTTTTAAGAGCATTAGAACTTTCGATTTCCGATCGAATGAGCCACCTCGAAAGTTTATACGACCATGCCTTCCACAAAAACTTTTTATATTAACAATGGGTAGATAGCACAACTAGACAACCCACCCCGTGGCTGCAGGTGTCAGCCTCGGAAGTAAAGTAATATTTTCTATTGACTATTTTTAACAAAACGATTATTTAAAATTTTGATCGGATACATTTGGGAGGGCGGGGTCTGGGCTGGTTGTCTCACGATCACTTTTGACTCTAAAAAAAGGAACCAGAACTTTCAATCTCCAATCAAATCAGGCTTCCTCTAAAGTTTATATGACTATACCTTCTATGAAAACATTATATGTTAATAATTGGCAACTTGCATTATTGACAACCATTTCCATGGGGGCTGTGGCAGGTTTCGTCAACACTGGAGGTTAATTAAGAGGTTAATTAAGACCCTAAACAAACCATTCCAAATTCATTGCCTATCTGGATTGTTTTCACAGTGGAAAACGAAACATTGCCTTATTACAAACAGTCTTGTTAAAAGGAAAATAGTGACCGACTGAAGTTCGGTCCCCTGGTATTACATTTTATTAAATGTAATTTTTCCACCTCAATTCGTAGCAAATATTGGAAAGAAATTGAGAATCTGATATTCACTTAGCAGCTATCAAAATGGAGTGTCTTGTCTAATCGGATAGTTCAGAATAAACTGATGTGTCAACAAACAAATTGCGTTTTAAAACTCCTCCAGCTTATGCACAAGGATTTCAACCTTCGGGGGTCTCTAATTTCAGTCAAAAGACAATTTATGAAAAATATTATGATGCTGAGGAGTGAATATGATATTTTCCCAAAATAGTGACCAATCTAGAGCGTTTTCAAACGCTCTGATTGGTAATATATGGTAATATGCGTATAATAAATGATAAATGGTAATATGCGAATTCTCAAAAAGAAAATTATAGCACGGTTTTCGAGAAATAAATAAACATAAATGTGCATACATAAAAATATTGCTCGTTTAATAACATCAGATAGCTACATGGTTCTGTAAGTTTCCGCTAGACCAATTCAAACATCAAGATTATATTTTCACGTTTCCTTGGTATTTAGAGGCAATGCTACTAAATCTATAGGGGTAGACAAAGCTTCTTTTGAGAACCACCATTAAAAAACGAAAATTGCAAGCTATAATATACAGAGGCAAAGGTGTGCCGCCAAAAAATGCGCCACCTATAATATATGTTTAGTATTTTTAGTATATTTAGTATTGCTATAATATACAGAGGCAAAGGTGCGCCACCAAAAAATGCGTCACCTATAATATATTTAGTATTTTTAGTATATCTAGTATATTTAGTATTGCTATAATATACAGAGGCAAAGGTGCGCCACCAAAAAATGCGCAACCTATAATATATATTTAGTATTTTTAGTATATTTAGTATTACTATAATATACAGAGGGAAAGGTGCGCCACCAAAAAATGTGCCACCTATAATATATATTTAGTATATTTAGTATTGCTATAATATACAGAAGCAAAGGTGCGCCACCAAAAACTGTGCCACCTATAATATATGTTTAGTATTTTTAGTATATATTTATTATTGCTATAATATACAGAGGCAAAGATGCGCCACCTATAATATATATTTAGTATTTTTAGTATATTTAGTATTGCTATAATATACAGGGGCAAATGTGCGCCACCAAAAATGCGTCACCTATAATATATATATTAGTATTTTTAGTATATCCAGTATTGCTATAATATACAGAGGCAAAGGTGAGCCAAAAAAATCCGCCACCTATGATATATATTTAGTGTTTTTAGTTTGCGTGGCAAACTTTTTGTTAAACCGAACCTATATTTGATTTAAGTCTTACTTTTTACAGTCTATTTTTAGTGAGCTACAACCCCCTATGAGTCGATTTTAATACCTGTAAAGCTTGGATTACCCTGCAACGTTCCCTATAATCAATACACATAAACTCTAAGAATTTCGTTTTTAAAATTCTGTTTTATAGGTGGTTTTTAGTACCAAGTTATTTCTTAAGAGAAAATTTTGGCTGTTTTAAAAGCAGAAAGTATTGATCTTAAAAATGTCAATAAAATTTTATGATTCAGTCATGACAGACAGCCAATAAGAAATATAAAAGACAAAAGCCCAGAACAATGCATGACTGTTACGACGGCAATGATAAACAGCAATTATGTGTGACAATAAAATTATGTATAACAAATATTTAAAAACAGTTTATTATTAATCCTTATAGGCATATACATTCATACACAATTATAAGTTATTAATATAAGTCAAATAATGCATTATATTATGGTTATATTTAATTTCAAGGTAGTATATAAATTATTAAATTGCATTTGAAGTTATATAACTTATGATTTGTATAAATATGTTACAAATAGTAGCCTATATAAGGGTTTAATTCGTTAATATTCGTCGAGAATAGACTTTCAAGACAGGTCTCTAAAGTGTGACACAGTTTGCAGTTTTTTGTAAACAACCCTTATTTCATGTTGATATTTTTTGTACTGCAAAGACATTCAAGGAAGAACACAGCGAGACAGCTCTCCTTTCTTCAGCGACAAACAACTTCCAAACATGTTTAACTTTAGGATATGTTATTAGTTATGAGTACTTACTGTAGCAGTGAGGATTTAAATGAATTAGCTGCTATTTTTACCCGACGCAAAAAATTCCCAACTGAGCGGCATTTCCCACTGCAAAACGGAAGAAGACCTTTGCCGCAAAATGCGGCAAAGGTCTTCTCCACATTCGCCACCCCATCACCTAGTTGGTGGGGGCACTTCGCGCCCCCCAAGCCCTCCCCCCGCGCACGTAAGTCGTTACGCGCCATATTAGTTACGCGCCATTGTAGTTGTGTCCCTGTGTCCCACCTGTGATATATATATATATATATATATGTTTTTAACTACGTAAAACTTGCGAATATACAACATTCTTCGCTGTCCTATTGTCTGTGCATATAGATTGTGAGGTTTACCGACTCTTGAACATGCAACATATAATTGTTCATGGGGGAAACAATCCGTATTCAGATCTATACCTCATTATTCTAATGATTGCCCTTGAGCTTTGTTGATGGTGATTGCTAATCGAACATTCCCTGTGTCCCCGTCGTCATTTATATATCCCCCTGTGCTCCCCGGCGTCCCCGTTGTAGCTGTGCCCCGGTCGTCATTTATATTCCCTGTGTCCCGGTCGTTATTTGTGTCCCGGTGTCTCAGTCTGTAATTTCTCTTTGAGTGTCCCGGTCGTCATTTGTGTCCCGGTCTGTAATTTCGTCAGTCGACAAACATGACGTGAGTCGACAAACAACTTCATGACGGCAAAATGCTCAATCCTTATAATGACGTCAGTCGACGCACAAACAAACAACTTATATATATATATATATATATACTAGCTGTTGGGGTGGCGCTTCGCGCCACCCCAACACCTAGTTGGTGGGGGCACTTCGCGCCCCCCCAAGCCCCCCCGCGCGCGTAAGTCGTTACGCGCCATATTAGTTACGCGCCATTGTAGTTGTGTCCCTATGTCCCACCTGTGAATATAGATCGATAGATAGATATATATATATATATATATATATATATATATATATATATATATATATATATATATATATATATATATATATATATATATATATATATATATATATATATATATATATATATATATATATATATATATATATATATATATATATATATATATATATATATATATATATATGTTTTTAACTACGTAAAACTTGCGAATATACAACATTCTTTGCTGTCCCATTGTCTGTGCATATAAATAGATTGTCAGGTTTACCGACTCTTGAACATGCAACATATAATGGTCAATGGGAAAACAATCCGTATTCAGATCTATACCTCATGATTCTAATGATTGCCCTTGAGCTTTGTTGATGGTGATTGCTAATCGACCATTCCCTGAGTCGCCATCGTCATTTATATATCCCCCTGTGCACCCCGGCGTCCCCTTTGTAGTTATGTCCCTGTGTCCCGGTCGTCATTTATGTTCCCTGTGTCCCGGTCGTCATTTGTGTCCCGGTGTCCCAGTCTCTGATTTCTCTTATGTCCCGGTGTCCCGGTCGTCATTTATATCCCCCTGTGCCCCCCGGCGTCCCCGTTGTAGTTGTGTCATTTATATTCCCTGTGTCCCGGTCGTCATCCCGGTATACATTCGTTTTTGAATTGGTATATGATGAAATAAATTTTTAATTTTTTCCCTTTTTTTCCTTTTAGTTTTTTTTTATTGGTTTTGACCTTTTTTAGGTTTTTTAGTTTTTTTCTTTTTTCTTTTTAGTTTTTTTTGAAGTTTTTATCTTTTTAGTTTTTTTATTTTTATTTATATTTTTTTAGTTTTCTTTTTCTCCTTTATTTTTCAGTTTTTTTCCTTTTTTTAGTTTTTTTCTTTTTAGTTCTTTTAGTTTTTACCTTTTTTAGTTTTTTTTAGTTTTTTAGATGAAAATTTTTTTAGTTTTATTCCTTTTTTTCTTTTCAGTTTTTTATTGGTTTTTACCTTTTTTTTAGCTTTTTTAGTTTTTTTTCGTTTTTCTTTTTACTTTTTTTTTAGTTTTTATCTTTTTTATTTTTCTTTTATTTTTATTCTTAATTTTTTTTTTATTAGTTTTTAGTTTTTTTTGTAGTTTTTGCCTTTTTTAGTTTTTTCAGTTTTTTTTAGTTTTTATATTTTTACCTTTTTTAGCCTAACCAGGATTGGAACCTGGGACCTTCATTCTCCGTTCTGACATCCTCTCTCACCGAGTGACTACTCCAGCATGTTCATTTTGGTGTTTTAAATGGTATATTATTAACCAAATTAATGTGTTTTACAATATACTAAGCATCGTCATAACAAAAATAACGACAACTAATTTCATGACGTCAGTCAACACAGAAATTAAGTTCTGAAATTAAGTCATGAAATTAGTTGCCGTCATTTTTGCTTTGACGGTGACGTCATTCAAGTTATATAAGACATATGTTCACGTAGAAATCTATTAATGTTTAAGTTTACAATGACTGATGAAGATGCTCAAAGAGTCTATGCTAAAAAACTTGCTGCTGATAGAGAAAGTCAGAAAAGAAAGCGTGCCGAGGAACTATCAGCAGCAAGTTTTTTGGCATAGACTCTTTGAGCATCTTCATCAGTCATTGTAAACTTAAACATTAATAGATTTCTACGTGAACATATGTCTTATATAACTTGAATGACGTCACCGTCAAAGCAAAAATGACGACAACTAATTTCATGACGTCAGCCGACACAGAAACATGACGTCACCTGACAACTAATTTCATGACGTCAGCCGACACAGAAACATGACGTCACCTGATCCACTGATCCACAGATCCACAGACAGACAACATATTTTTATATATATAGATATATATATATATATATATATATATATATATATATATATATATATATATATATATATATATATATATATATATACATATATATAATATAATATGCACCAAAGGTCGCGTCTATTCAAGTTGGCAAATAAAATGTGGTGACCAGTTCTTTAAGGTCTGCAAGGATGCAGTATTTTGTAAAAGTAAAAAAAAATTCAGGATTATAGATGAAATTTACGTAAAGTATGGGCCGTTATTATTGACGCTCTCTCGTACGAAGTGCAAGCTGTCCTCGGCATCAAATTATCAGAATTCTGATGGCAGTCACATAAAAAGGAGATGGCTGCCAGTTCTTTTAGTATTTTATGAACATGCCCTCTGTAACTGTCTAGGCCTAAATAGCATTCCCCTAACATATCACTTATTTCTTTCCCTTGTGATTTAAATAAAGCTGCTAATACAGTATCTAATCTGCCAGATAGTTGTTCTGCATCCTCAATATTTAAATGTAATCCTTTTCAAAAAAAGATTTTCTTTAGTTTCAGAGCCAATAGTGCATTGGATTAATCAGTTACATTAGGTATTTTTCCTGAAATTTTCAAGGTAGCCAAAGTCATCACAAAAAAATAAGAACGGAAATGCCTTATTGGCCTCACATTACAGACCGATTTATCTTTCCTATTGCGTTAAAAATCACTGAAGTTATTTATAGAAAACTATCTTCTTTTGTATTTAGCGTTAATTCTGGTTTCGGTAGCCCCCTTTTCCAATGTTAGCAGTATGATTTTGACCTTCTCTCTCAACCTCGCAAGCTCTCAGTAATGCAGCTGAGTTTATACAAATTAATGTATAGAAAGGTCTGGCGTCCTAGGTATCTTGTTAGATTTTCCTAAGGCGTTTCATATGGTTAATCACATGGTCTTTCTTGTACGCTTTCGTCTTTGGTGTCATCGAGTACTTCACGATGGATGTAAGTCTTACCTGCTCGGAGGGTCCAAGTATGCATCATATGGAGGTTTGTCTTCTTACCATTTGCATTACACAAAGGTGTTCCTCAAGGATCGGTACTTGGTCCTCTATCATTTTTCATTTAACTTAATTTCCATTTTGATAGGATAGCCCCAGCTGTGCATCCAGCTATTTTTACAGACAACAATAATTTCTTCGTTACTGGTACTGATCCGTACTCAACCACCTTCAACGCCCAGGAAAGTCTTGACATAGTTTATGTGTTGTGTGAAAACAATGGTATAAAACTCAAGGCCCAAAAACATACGACGGTAAATTTTAAACGACCATACTGTATGTCTAACCCTATTCTTACTTTATTATATGGAAGCGAGACCAAGCCATAGTCCACAGATATCAAGGCCCTTATTGTAAATCTTGATTATTTCTTAATATTTAAAACCAATACTGGCTCCCTTGCTCTTAGGCCCGTGATTCCCAACGTGAGAGGAACTCCCCACCGATGGGATATGGGAATATTTTGGTGGGTCATGGGCAGGACGTACGACTGACAATATTCTAGAGCAATAATTAAAAATAAAAAAAAATCATGTAAATGACGTCATATTCACATACATTTGAAGAGCAAAACAGATACATGATAGAATTGTAACGACGTCATGCTTTGTATGAAAGGTGTTGCATACAGAAGAAAAAAATTCATTCGCATAAAATACACCTAGAGGAAACTCGAAAAAAGATACCAAGATAATGGCCTTTTAAACTTCCTTCAGGTGAATACCCGTTATATTTTGTGTAACAAAATTTAAAAATTACTAGGGGAGATACAGTATTTTAGAAATGGAGAGGTTGGACATGGAGCAAAATGGGTTGGGAACCACTACCTTAGGCAGTCAGCTATGTTGAATCGCATGAATTCTTATCTCTTCACCTTTTGTGTTTCCATATTCGTCACATTGTTGGTCAGTATGGGGAAACACCAACAAATCTTTTTTGCATTCTCTTTAGTTTTCTCACAGTGATAGTAGGCGCAATAGCGCTGCCAAAGTAAAGAACGATGTTGGCACGACGTATTTTTTTTCTTAGACCAGGACACTTCGTATCGAAGGAGCTGTCATAGAAACTTCAAAAAGGGCTCATTCGATTGGAAACTGAAAATGGTTCAAAAGTGACTGGGGGGCAACTAACTCCCTCCCACGCCCACCATTTCCCACATGCCGTCCAATAAATTATTTGATATAGCCATTTCGTTCAACATAATTGAAAGGTCCGGAAATTATGTCTTTGAGGATGGCAGCCCCCCAGCCCTCAGGACAAGGGTTGTATGTTCTGCCCTGGGTGCAAATAAGATTTCTACACAAAGCATGGTCATATAAACTTCGGAGGTGGCTCATTGGATTGTTAATCAGAAGCTCTAGAGCCTTTTTATGAGAGAAAGTGATCGGAGGACAGCTATCCATTTTGTTCTAAATAGTCTAAATATCATATAACAAGACTTTTGGGGTTGAAACGAACCCCTAGAGCCTGAGGGCAAGAGTTGTAATTTATGCCAAGGGGGCATTTAAGGTTTTTATGGAAGGGATGGTTGTTTAACATTAGAAGATGCTCATTTGGTAGTAAATTGGGAGTTCAAGTTCTTTTTTAAGTGTCAAAAGTGATAGAGGGCATTTAGCCCCTCCCTCTCCCCAACAACCCCCTTTTTCACCAAACGTATCTGAGTCAAATGATGAGATAGCGATTTTATTAAAAATAGTCCAAAGAGCATATAATAACACCTTTAGAGTTGATACAACCCCCAGCACCCTAGCGATAGGGTTGTAAGTTATACCGTGAGTGCATATAAGGATCTTATGGAATCGGCGGTCGTAAAAGCATCAAATGGGGCTCATCTGTTTTAAATTGGAAGTTATAGTGCCTTTTTAAAAGTCAAAGTGATTTAAGAGCACCCACCCCCCCCCCCCTCCACACTTATCATGTCCCTTAACACCTCCAATCAAAATTTGGAGATAATAGTTTTATTCAAGGAGGTCGAAGGATCCAGAAATCATATCGGTAAGGAAGGCAACCCCCCTCCTTACAGATCTCAGGGCAAGGGTTGTAAGTTATGCCGCGGGTGCATATAATTTTCTTATAGAAAGGGTGGTCGTATATGCTTCGAAGGAGACTCATTGGATTGGTAATCAGAAGTTCTAATGCCCTTTTTAAGAGTCAAAGTGATCAGAGGGCGGCTATCTTTCCCCCCTCCCCCCCCACATACACACACAAACACGTCGTGTTTTCCCAAGATGCATCCAATTGATATTTTGAGACAGTCCTTTTATCCGAAGTATTCTAAAGATCATATAACAAGGCTTTTCAGGTTCATAACAAGAGCTAAGAGTTCATATGGCACTTGTGACGAGGCAATAAGAGCTAAGAACCAAGAGCTCATATGGTATGAGCTCTAACAAAATTCTAAGAATCAATAGATTGATTTCAAACAAAAATCAGAGGCTTAATGCCAGTCAGAATTTAAAATAAGAACTCTGAGTCAGGATGTCCTTCTAAATATCAAAATTCATTAAGATCCGATCACCCACTCGTAAGTTATAAATACCTAATTTTTTATAATTTTTCCTCTCCCTTTAGCCCCCCAGATGGTCGAATCTGGGAAAACGACTTTATCAAGTCAATTTGTGCAGCTTCCTGACATGCCTGCCAATTTTCATCGTCCTAGCACGTCCAGAAGCACCAAACTCGCCAAATCACTGAACCCCTCCCCCTAAATCCCCCAAAGAGAGCGAATCTGGTACGGTTACGTCAATCACGTATCAAGGACATTTGCTTATTCTATCCACCAAGCTTCATCCCGATTCCTCAACTCCAAGTGTTTTCCAAGATTTCCCCCTTCAACTCCCCCTAATGTCAAAAGATCTGGACGGGATTTGAAATAAGAGCTCTGAGACATGAATTCTTTCTAAATATCAAATTTCATTAAGATCCGATCACCTATTCGTAAGATAAAAATACCCCAATTTTCACGTTTTCCAATAATTCCGGTTTCCCCCTCCAACTCTCCCCAATGTCACAGGATCTGGTCGGAATTTAAAATTAGAGCTTTAAAGCACAAGATCCTTCTAAATATCAAATGTCATTAAGATCTGGTCACCCTTTCGTAAGTTAAAAATACCTCATTTTTCCAAATCACCCCCCCCCCCAACTCCACCAAAGAGAGCAGATCCGGTCCAGTTATGTCAGCCACGTATCTTAGACAGGTTTTTATTCTTCCCATCCAGTTTCATCCTGATCTCTCCGCTCTAAGTATTTTCTAAGATTTCCGGTCCCCCCCCCCCTTAAATGCACCCCCCCCCCCCAATGACGCTGAATCCGGTTAAGATTTAAAATAAGAGATCTGAGTAACGAGTTCCTTCTAAATATGAAGTTTCATGAAGATCCGATCACTCCTTCGTAAGTTAAAAATACGTCATTTGTTCTAATTTTTGAGAATTAACCCCCCCCCCCAATAGAGCAGATCCGTTCCAATTATGTAAACCACGTATCTAAGACTTCTGCTTATTTTTCCCACCAAGTTTCATCCCGATCCTTCCAATCTAAGCGTTTTCCATGATTTTAGGTTCCCCCACCCCAAACTCCCACCAATGTCACCAGATCCAGTCGGGATTTAAAATAAGAGCTTTGAGGCCCGATATCCTTCTAAATATCAAATTTCATTGAGATCCGATCACTCTTTCGAAAGTCAAAAATACCTCATTTTTTCTAATTTTTCAGAATTACCCCCCCCCCCCCAAACCACCCCAAAGAGAGCGGATCCATTCCGGTTATGTCAATCGTGTATCTAGGACTTGTGCTTATCTTTCCCACCAAGTTTCATACCGATCCCTCCACTCTAAGTGTTTTCAAAGATTTTAGGTTTCCCCCTCTCAACCCCCCCCCAATGTCACCAGATCCGGTTGGGATTTAAAATAACAGCTGTGAGACACGATATCCTTCCAAACATCAAACTTCATTAAGATCCGATCAACCGTTCGTAAGTTAAAAATACTTATTAAAGTTAAAAATACGAATTAAAGGGCAGCCCACTCCCCCCCCAGATGGTCAAATCGGGAAAACAACTATTTCTAATTTAATGTGGTCCGGTCCCTGGTACGCCTACCAAATTTCATCGTCCTAGCTTACCTGGAAGTGCCTAAAGTAGCAAAACCGGGACCGACAGACAGACCGACAGACCGACAGATTTGCGAATGCTATATGTCACTTGGTTGATACCAAGTGCCATAAAAACCACCAGAGCCTGAGGGTGATGGTTATAAGTTATGTCCCTCGGGCATTTAAGGTTCATATGGAAGAGATGGTTGTATAAACTTTAGAAGTGGCTCATTTGGTTGAAATTGGAAGTTTTAGTTCCCTTTTAAGAGTCAATATTAATGGAGGTCAACTAGCCCCCCCCCCCAGCTATCTTTTTTTTCACCAAATGTGTCTGATTGAGATCAAATGGATCATTCAAATAAATACAGTAAAAAAAATGATAATAACCTAGCAAAAAAAATAAGCAAAACTAGCATTAAAACAAAAAATCCTTCCAAGGGTGGTTCGACGGATATTCTGTAAGCTTGGAAAAAAGGCTTATCTGCAGCATCAAGAGGATCCGGCAAGCTATATCTCTCCCAAAGTCAGCAAGGTTTTAAATCCGCTTGGGCTCTTAGGGTCACGTTATTATAAATAGTAGGAGAGGTAATGACTCCCTGTTTAATTCCAAGATTCACATGGAGTTCTGAAGGATGAACCGAAGATCGAATGTTTTGAGACATCAATTTTTTTCAATTGTTGAAAGGTTGAGTGATTATGCGTTTGGGGATGTCAACCCCCCTCCCAAGGTCTCTTGGCAAGGGCTGCAAGTTATTCAATTTGTTCATTGTTTAAATAGTGTATATGTTATTGAGAAAAGATATACATGCTCGACTTGTACTTTCCCAAAATACGAAGGGCATTAAAATGAGTCTTTCAGGGAATGTTGAGGGGAGTGTTGAACATAACATGTTAGGTGTATATGGTTGTCAAAAGGGTGTAGCTCGGGAATGACTTAGTGTATTGATTTGGAATTTTCGAGAAATGATACAAGCTACTACTTCTACAACTACTGCTGTTTCTACTGCTACCAAAAGAACTATTACTACTATCACTACTATCACTAAAACTACTACTTCTGCGGCGAATAATACTATCTGAGGAAACGTTGATGTAAAAGTTGAACTAAATCAAAACATACTATGTGCATACAGATTGCTGATACGGGTGTATCAGCAATATTTTTGGAACAGCTTATCATATCAAGAGCAAACTTCAGGGGGATCATGATTGGGGTGTTCAGTTCATCCAAAGGCAAAACCTACATGTTGCTACTGCTATTAATACTGCTGCTACTACTGTTACCGACAATAATTATACACTATTACTTCAACTATTGTGCCCATTACTACCACTACTACTATGATAATAGTCAAACAGTTCGTGGTAGCGAACTGTGGCAAAGAGCGACCCGGCTCAATAGTAAACGAAACTCTAAAAAACGGAATTTTGATACTAAAAGATACATTAAAAGAATCGTATTTTTATGCTGATTTTAAATATGTAAGTTTTATCAATTTTAGTCTTACCCATCAGAGCTTGAGAAAATTTTCTTTTATTTGGAAAATAGAGGGAAACACCCCCTAAAAGTCATAGAATCTTAACGAAAATCACACCATCGTATTCAGCGTATCAGAGAACCCCATTGTAAAAGTTTCAAGCTCCTATCTACAAAATGTGGAACTTCGTTTTTTTCCAGAAGATCGGTCACGGGTGCGTGTTTTTTTTTTTTTTTTTTTTTTTTTTTTTTTTTTTTTTTTTTTTTTTTTTTTTTTTTTTTTTTCTTTTCTCAGGGGTCATAGTGTCAACCAAGTGGTCCTAGAATGTCGAAAAATCTCATTCTAACGGAAGTGAAAAGTTCTAGTGCCCTTTTGAAGTGACCAAAAAATTAGAGGGCACCTAAGCCCCCTCTCACGCTCATCTTTTTCCCAAAGTCAACGGATCAAAATTTTGAGATAGCCATTTTGTTCAGCATAGTTGAAAAACGTAATAATTATGTCTTTGGGTTATTAGGAAGTGTACAGACGTTTTCAGGGGGATTTTTTTTGGTTTGGAGGTTGAGGGGAGGGGCTATGTGGGAGGATCTTTCCTTGGAGGAATATGTCATGGGGGAAGAGAAATTCAATGAAGGAGGCGCAGGATTTTCTAGCATTATTATAAAAAAACAATGAAAAAGTAAATATGAAGAAAAAATTTGAACTGAAAGTAAGGAGCAGCATTAAAATTTAAAACGAACAGAGATTATTACGCATATGAGGGGTTCTTCTCCTCCTAAATACCTCGCTTTTTACGCTAAAGTATTTTTAGTTATTTCAACTGTTTATTATACGGCCTTTATGATTCATGGGACATTCTTAAAGAATTGGGACAAAATTTCAGCTTTAGTGTAAAGAGCGAGGCATTAACGAGGGGACACATCCCCTCAAAATATACGAATATAGAAGTTCGTTACGTAACTTAATTCTTAAGTTACGTATATTTTTACTAACAAAAACGTTCATTAAAAACTAAAAGTTCTAGTTGCCTTTTTAAGTAACCGAAAAATTGGAGTGTAGCTAGGCCTCCTTCCCCACCCCTTTTTTTCTCAAAATCGGCTGATCAAAAATAAGAGATAGCCATTTAGCCAAAAAAAAAAAAAGAATTAATATGCATATTTCATTTTAATGATTTATGTGCGGAGAGCCAAAATCAAACATGCATTCATTCAAAAACGTTCAGCAATTAAATTAATTTTTTTTTACTGAAAATAAGGAGCAACATTAAAACTTAAAACGAACAGAAATTACTCCGTGTATGAAAGGGGCTGTTCCCTTCTCAACGCCCCTCTCTTTACGCCAAAGTTTTTTACTGTTTAATAAAGTAGAATTGAGAGAAAGGGTTCAAACTTTAGTGTAAAGAGAGGGGCGTTGAGAAGGGAACAGCCCCTTTCATGCACGGAGTCATTTCCGTTCGTTTTGAGTTTTAACGTCGCTCCTTACTTTCAGTTTTTAAAAAAACTAGTTTTTGTTTAATTTATTTCAATGAAGGCTACACTTATGAAGGTGAAAATTTGACAGAATACTGAGGGGGAATTTGAACTCGATCAAAACACACTTTGCGCATGCATATTACTACTAACAATAATATACTATTAGCGCTGCTATTGTTTCCATTACTAACACTACAACTATGATACTAGTGTAATTAAGACTACACGTATGAAGATACAAATTGGACTGAATATTGAGGGGGAAGTTGAACTAAATCAGAACACACTATGCGCATACATATGGTCAAAAGGGCATACCTCAATATTGATTTGGGTATTAAGTTGAAACTTGTGGAGAATACTTAAAGAAGAAGATCAATTGACAGAACGGTAATATATGCATGTCACTACTAACACTAATACCACTGCTACTTTTCCTTATGCTACTGCTAAACCACTACTTTCATTGCAACAACTTGTAAGGCTTAGAGTATTAAGCTGAAAAGGGGGTCAAAAGGGTGTCAAATGTGCTCATCAACAATATTTTTGGAACGGCTTAACGTGTGAAGGTTTGACTCTTTCGTATACGAAGTAATTTCTGTTCGTTTTAAATTTTAATGTCGCTCCTTACGTTCAGTTAAAAAAAACTTATTTTTTTTATTTAATTTCTGAACGTTTTTGAATCAATGCATGTTTTGGTATTGGCTCTCCGCAGAGGAATAATTAAAACGAAATTTGCATTTTTTTTTTTTTTTTTTTTTTGCTAAATGGCTTTCTCATAATTTTGATCGAATGATTTTGAGAAAAAATAGCGGGGGAGGAAGCCTAGTTGCCCTCCGATTTTTTGGTTAATTAAAAAGGCAACTAGAACTTTTAATTTTATACGAATCTTTTTATTCGTAAAAGATATACGTAACTTATAAATTAGCTTACGTAAAGAAGTTTTGTATTCTCATGTTTTTATTACATATATGAGGGGGTTCGCCCCCTCGTCAGTGCCGCGCTCTTCACACTAAAGCTTAAATTTTGTCGAATTCATTAAGAATGACCCCTGAATCACAAAAGCCGTAGAATAAATAGTTGAAATTACTAAAAATACTTTAGCGTAAAGAGCAGGGTATTAGGAGGAGGTGAGCCCCTAATATGGGTAATAATTTCTGTTCGTTTTAAATTTTAATTCTGCTCCTTACTTCCAGCTGAAAAAAAAACTTTTTGATATTTATTTTTTCATTGTTTCTTTTTTATAATGCTAGTAAATCCTGCGCTCCCTTCATGGAAATTTTCTTCCACCATGACAAATTACTCGATGGAAAGTTCCCCCCGTATATCCCCCTCTTCTCAATCCCTCCCCCAACCAAAAAATCCTCCTGAAAACGCCTGCACACTTCCCAATAACCATTACTATATGTAAGCACTGGTCAAAGTCTGTAACTTGTAGCCCCTCCCACTGGGACTGTGGGGAAGTAAGTCGTCCCCAAAGGGATAGTAATAAAGTTTTTCGACTATGCTGAATAAAATGGCTATCTCAGAATTTTGATCCATTGACTTTGGGAAAATAATTAGCGTGGGAGGGGGCCTAGGTGCCCTCCAATTTTTTGGTCACTTAAAAAGGGCACTAGAACTTTTCATTTCCGTTAGAATGAGCCCTCTCGCAACATTTTAGGACAACTGGGTCGATACGATCACCCCTGGGAAAAAAAACAAACAAACAAATAAACACGCATCCGTGATCTGCCTTCTGGCAAAAAATACAAAATTCCACATTTTTGTAGATAGGAGCTTGAAACTTCTACAGTAGGGTTCTCTGATACGCTGAATCTGACGGTGTGATTTTCGTTAAGATTCTATGACTTTTAGAGGGTGTTTCCCCCTATTTTCTAAAATAACGCAAATTTTCTCAGGCTCTTAAATTTTGATGGGTAAAACTAAACTTGATGAAACTTTTACAAAATTCCACATTTTTGCAGATAGGAGCTTGAAACTTCTACAGTAGGGTTCTCTGATACGCTGAATCTGATGGTGTGATTAACTTTTGATGGGTAAAACAGGCTCTTAACTTTTGATGGGTAAAACTAAACTTGATGAAACTTATATATTTAAAATCAGCATTAAAATGCGATTCTTTTGATGTAGCTATTGGTATCAAAATTCCACTTTTTAGAGTTTTGGTTACTATTGAGCCGGGTCGCTCCTTACTACAGTTCGTTACCACGAACTGTTTGAAAATTTGAGGGAATATTCATGGCAATTTTCGACTAACAAAAGACGCCATGTGCATTTAGATTGTCAAAATAGCGTATCTTATGAATTGATCTGTGTATTAAGTTGGAACTCTCAGAGAATACTTAAAGGGGAAAATCAGTTGACCAAAAGGCCATATCTTCACACTACTAATAATACTACTGTTACTGCGACATTTATTAGTTCTACTACTACTACCACTATATACAACATAATATGCACTTGACTGAAAAAAAGGAAATGTTTTCACTTTTATAACTTTAATAAATCAAATATTATTAACATTTTAAGGAATAAATATCAGCATATGTATATAACCTGACTTTGCACATTCATTCGAATTTTCTTCAGTAAAGTGCAAATTAGGTTCTGGCCTTGGGAAGGTATACGGGTTTTGAGCCCTACTCATGTTAATTTCGGCTCATTTTGAGTTTAGCTCGGTTATTTAATGGAATTTCTGTTCGTTTTGGGTATCACTATTTATTGCTGCTGATGTGTAGTTATTTTACGCTTGGTAGATTATTTGATTTTATTTTCGCTCATTTTTGGTTAAAATGAGTTCTTTACTTTTCTTTGAAAAACTTATTTTTGGATTTTTTTTTTTAATTAATAAAAGAGTAAAAGCAACATATTGTCTTCATAATCTTTACCCTTAGGCTGACTTATACATAGATACAGTCCTATCACCAATAGAAAATAGAATTGCGAAGCAAGGCCTAAATTTAGCTTATTATGCAAACCTGGGAAATCTATCCCCATAAATCTCTGGTTACCCAGTTCACACACAAGTACTCCTTGTTGCTACGTTTTTCTTTACGTGTTTATCATGTCTAAACGTTCATCGACGGCCATCCAAAAGTCCCCCATGTTTTAGTTGATTTCATTTTTGAATTTTATTCCAACTCAAAGATCTCTGTCCTCTTCTTTTAGAACTATTTTCAAGAGTCTTCTTAACTGTGAAAGTCCTCGTCTTTTTGTTTCATCTTCTGTTTCAGATTTTTGTTTCTTTTTGTTCCTGATTATCACTATTACCATCGTTAAGATATGCTTTTATAAGTATTTTTTACCGTGTTCTAGTATATATTTTCCTTTTTCTTTACTGTGTATGAATTGCGTAATTAGCGTATTGTTTACGGTATATTGTTATGGTTTCACTAAACCATTGTTTATGGTATTGTGAGAACGACAACAAGCCAAGCTTCCTGGCTCGAGTAACAGTTTCACATTTTGAATAGTGTTTTAGTATCGTTAAAATAATTGGTTAATTGATTAGTAATGTGTAGCAAATACTTCGTTATTCATAACCACTTTAACCTTTGAATGCATACTCCTATGAACCCACTCGTATGACTATATATGATATGACAGAAAATAATATTGATCGTGAAATTTTTCGTTCGCAAACGCAAAACTCAGCATGACTAGTGGAAAGTGCACCCGTAAGCCCTTTAACACCAACCTGCCCCACCGAACCGATATTCTGCAGAAAGGCAGGCATATTGCACCTTTTCGAAGCGAGAGCACACAATAATTTTAATATATGTTAGTAGATGTATAGAAGGCCCATAGCCAATCCAACATCCGCAACCCCTCTCATCATCGACTTTCTGGAAGAAAGTAGAAATATTGCAACTTGTTTGAATCAGAATCACGTGAGGATCTGAATACGTATGACTGAAGAGCCAAAGTGGGCTAGAGGCCCATTCAACATGGTAACAGAAAGTAAACATTTTGTCCTCTATTTGAGCCACAGTCAAACACAGTCAACCAGTTAAACAAGGTCACAGCTAAATAATAGAGCTTGGAACCTGTTAAGTTAGAAGCAACTTTAAAAATTCAACAGATGGAAAATTTCTGAACGTATTGACATCAGAATCTTGTTATTATAGTGTATATAGTGTTTAGTTTTAAGATGATGTAAGACAGAGCTTCAACCTTTTGAGTTGTCTACCTCTACCCTTTCCCCCTCGAACGATACGGACTTTTGATCAACTTTGAACAACAGAAGTGGAATTTTCAGCATACAAAGGGCTTTCGAAATGATTTGAGTTTCATCCCTTTATTATATCCAGAATGATAAGGTTTGAAAGAGTTTCTTGAAATACGTCAAATTCAGGGGAAAACGCTGTATAAGCAATCGTAAAAAAAAAGAAACTGGGCCCAAGGCCCTCCAAGATCCTTACCTCTACCACCTCAAAACCTTAGCAGCCTGTTAAGAATATCACAACTTATTTAAAAGTAAATAATGTCAGAAAAAGTTCTTTTCTGATGAAAGTAAAGACCGGAGGTGAAACAAAAAACAAAACAAAAAATACTCCTTCGAAGTTTATGTAACGATTTTTTAAATTTTTTTTAAATAAATCTTTTTATGATATTTCCCTAAATTTTTAGAATTCCGAAAAAAAATAGGGCTTTACTGAAAACACAAAACTGACGCAAGGAAACTGGATAGGGACCTGTGCAAAATATAAGACTATTTTATAAAGAACTCAATAGTTTATTACCGGCCATGAAATCAGTAAATTTTAGTTTTCTAAAAAATTCAAACAAGCTTAGTTTTCAGTAAAGTAGCCTACTGGTTTTTCAGATTTTCATGTTTCCCGTATCGAGATAGGGGTTTTTCAGATTACCACAGTCAGAATGTCCTTACCGTTAGACAACTGTACCCTATTTAAAGGTGTCCGATTTATAGCTTTTGCCGTTCCCCAATTATCCGCTAGTTACTGTAAGTAAGGTCGCTCTTTACTGCAAGTAAAAAGCGACCCGGGTCAATAGTAATCGCAACTCTAAAAAATAGAATTTTGATACCAACAAATATATCAAAAGAATCGACTTATTATGTTGATATTAAATATGTAAGTTTCATTAAGTTTAGTCTTACCTATTAACGGCTACGAGCCTGAGAAAATTTACCCGATTTTCAAAAAAAGAGGTAATCACCCCCTAAAACTCAGAACATTAAAGAAAATAATACCATCAGATTCAGCATATTAAAAAATCCTGCTGTAGACGATTCAAGCTCCTCTTCGCAAAAATGTGGAATTTTTTATTTTTTACCAGAAGAATGATCACGAATGCGTGTTAATTTGTTGTTTTGTTGGTTTTTTTTGGTTTTTTTCAGGGGTGATCATATCGACTTAGTCGTCCTAAATTATCGTTAGAGGGCGCGTTCAAACGGAAATTAAAAGTACTAGTGCCCTTTTTGTTCACTAAAAAGATTAAAGGCAACTTGGCCCCCTCTCCGCCCTTTTTTCCCAAAATAGTCCGATCAAAATTGTGAGATAGCCATTTTGTTCATCGTAGTTGAAAGGCCCAATCACTATGCTTTTAGATATAACACGACAACCCCCCCTAAAAGCCTGAGGTGAAAGGTCTTTCTAAGATGTGCCCATTGTTTACGCAAAGTATTTGTTACTGGAAAGCATGCATGCATTTTAGGGTGGGGAGGGGGTAAATTTTCTGCTAGGGGTTTTTGCATGGGGGACTTTCCACAGGGAGAGAGGTTTCTGGGGAGTAAACTTGTCAGGGGAAATGCATTTTAGGGTGGGGAGGGGGTAAATTTTCTGCTAGGGGTTTTTGCATGGGGGACTTTCCACACGGAGAGAGGTTTCTGGGGAGTAAACTTGTCAGGGAAGATAATACACTGGGGGAATTTTCAAGAATTCCTATACAATTTTTTTTTAGATGTCTTGCTTTCTCTTTTCCGTCTCAATTTTACGCGTGGAGTCATTAAGGATAGTTGTCCTGGGTAAATTTTCACCGAGATTGAATTGTCTAGAGGATATTTCCGTGGGGAGGGTATTTATCAGTTGAGGTGGGACCAGATTTCCCGGGATTATTTGAAAAACGATCAGATATTAAATTTAAAAAAACAACTTTTTCAACTGAAAGTAAGGAGCAATATTAAAACTTAAAACTAACAAAAAGTATTACGTATATGAATGGGGTTCCCTCCTCCTCAACACCTCGGTCGTTACGCTAAAGTTTGTTCCAATTCTTTAAGAACGACTCCGAAAACATAAGGGTCGTTTAGTTAGAACAATGAAAAACTTTTTTTAAAGTGCCAAAAAACTTTAGCGTTGTGCCAATCTCCGTTTCAAGGCCCTTCAGCCAGGAAGTGCAATAGGGGGGTCAGTACTTTCATATTGTCTCATTGTATTCAAAGTTGCAACATTTGTTTTGCATTTATATATGTTTGCTGATAGGTTAATAGTCAGGACCAAATGAATTGGTCCTGGTTTGCTTATTAAATGAATGTACAATGTTTCAAATTTTGCAGTTCAATTGCTAATCAGAGGGTCAAAAAGCTCATTATTATCATGTCTACGGTTCGATATCGTAGGAATTATGTTCAATATATTTACTTATTTTATTATTATATCAGTATTTATACTATTATTATTACTACCGTATATATATTATCAGTATTATTTCATTTTTTATTATTATTTATATATATTTTTTTATATTACTATTATTATTATTATTTTTATTATTATATGATTATTGTTATTATTCAGAATAATTATTTCAAGAACATTAAGAGAATTCTTTACTGGACAAAGTCATTTTTTTGCACATACTCAGGAGAGACTAAAACAGAAGTTGTCCACAATATACAAACACAGTCTACGAGATGCCTATCCGAAAGTGACAATTGCCTTGAAGATCTATTTAACTATTCATATATCCGTGTTTTCTAAGGAAAGAAGCTTTAGTAAATTAAAGTTAATTAAAAACTATCTTAGAAACAGGAAATTAACATATTATTTAGAGAAGTAAAATAAACGTTTGATATCAATACAATTTTATATCTATGATGTGTTTGTTCATCGGGGGCACCAAATACCATTCTTGCCGCAAGCACTGACAGACCTAGATCTGTCCCTACTCAGAAGTTTGAACTGAACCTTTAAGACACCTCTCTACGATGTAGCAACTGACTTCTAGCTCCAGTGGCATCAATTTGGGGAAAAGAGCAAGAGTGTCTTCATCCCCAATCCCAGTTTTTTTCCCGTTGAGATTTTGAAGAACACTCTTTTTGGAGTATTTTAATTAGAAAATACCATTTTTTAGTGGTATTTTAACCTAAAAAACGACAATAAGTTTGCCCCTTGTTAATATTGAAATACATTTTGCGTCCCTCTCCCCGGGTTTTGGTGAATTGATACTACTAACCAAGAAACTAGAAACACCCTAGCTTAGTTAGGCAGCAGACGATTTTGAAACTTATTAAGGGGGTTAGGAGGGGGAATATACAAGTTGGAGATTGCAAGCTTCAGGTTAAGGATTTTCGAACACGAAGATTACGACCGTACCCTTTTTAGGCTTCTCAACCTTTCTACTCTAGACATAGCACCCAAAGTGCAATTTTGGGTACCATATGGCACCTTATGATAGCGTTGTTAAGTCAAATCTATAAAAAGCACATGATTTTCAACCATAATGATTCCAACCGTACGCTTTATTTTTCAATCTGACGCAATTTTCTAGGGCTTTCAGGTTCTTTTTTGAAATTCCAACAAATCTGTTTGCAGAATAACATTTTACTATTAAGATTAATCAAAACAATAGTTGCTGCTCCTGAATTACAAATGGCTACAAATAGCAAGTTTTGTCACTAAACATTTTTTGTAATACATTTTACGACTGTTGATTAGTATGGGCCGTGATTTGCTCTTTACTAAGTTGTAGCTACCACTATAGCCATGAAATGTACGATTATTTTAGAAAGATTTGATTCATGGCACAAAAGTCCCACAGCACCTCCTCCCGCGCTGAATTCCAAGCTATGATGAGAATGATACTGGATAACAATGCAGAAAGTGTCTGTTAGTCACATTTCTATCTTTCCTTCCATATTAATTTCCACAGGGATTGAATTGTCTAGAGGATATTTCCGTGGGAATTGTATTTATCCGTGGATGTGGGGCCACGTTTATTGCCTTTCATGGCAGGCGAATGGCGAATTATGTTTGTTGGCATTTTTAATATATGTATATCTCATATAGATTTCCCGGGATTATTTAAAAAACGATCAGAAATTAAATTTTAAAAAAACAGCTTTTTCAACTGAAAGTAAGGAGCAACATTTCAGGATCAAATTTTTTTACTTATTAAATGAATGTACATTGTTACGAATTTTGCAGTTCAATTACTAATCAGAGGGTCAAAAAGCTCTTTATTCTCATGTCTACGTTTCGATATCATAGGAATTTTGTTCAATATAATTACGTATTTTATTATTATTTGAATATTTATATTATTATTACTACTACCGTATCAATAATAATATAATTTTGTTTTCAATCGCCTTAAACAATATATTTATTTCACTGATCTCTTCATTTCACTATGATTTGATGCAACTGACGGGGTTATGAATACGAATGCCCATTCACAAACTGATGTGAATCCAAGCAATGAAAAAGGACAGGAAAACACAGTGTATTACTTACAGCTATATCTAGTACCATTGAGATGGAGGGGGGCTTTGTCATGGTAGCAACCTCTGTATTTGGAAAAGTGCCAATTGGAGAATCAAAACCGTAATGCTCTTTTGCTTTTAATGTTTCCTTTAGAAGAGTCCGTAGACTGAGTTGTTACCCTCGCTAGTCTTCCCGCTTGGAAATATGCCTGGAACTCCGTCAAAGGACAGAATGGTGCTGGTTGAAGTTTCAGACGATGATTAACAAGATTTACTGGTTAAAATTTATTATAGGACAGAAATCAGTTTAAAAAACGAAGAAATACACCAATGAACTTTCCATTCAATAACTCCTGTTGATGTAACTCCCCCCAGTCCCTACATGTGGCTTCTAATGGAACCAGATATAGGATTAAGTTATCTTCAGAACTTGGCTGGTTTTATGGATTTGCTTATTATCTTGTGGCTTATAAACATTAATAAGCTTATTGCAAATGACTTTTTTTGCAATTTTGGCGTTTAATAGGCAATTGTATTTATTGAATCGCATTCAAAATAAGTCATTACTGAAACTTATTTCAATAAGTCATTTGTTTATATTGCTTTAGAGCTGATTAACCTGCAACTCATCCTTTTACAGATCCAACCTATATAGTCAGATATAGCCATATACTATATAGCTATATACTATATAGCCATATAGTCACAGGCATGTGACTATATGAACTAGTCACGAATGCCCGAATGTCCATTCACAAACACGAATTAGTGCCCATTCACAAACACGAATCTAAATAATGACGAAGATAATGACGAAGCCCACCCTGCCTTTCCATAATACAACAACAAAAGAGAGAATAATGAGGACTTTTTTTCCCAAGACAGTGAACCAACAAAACCTTTTTGAATATTTCGGCCCTATATCTAAGGGCCGTCTTCAGCAAAGAAAAAATAAAAAACAATAAAACACTTACAATAAAAGTTCTCAGTTAAAAATCCATTTGTTTTTATTTTAAAATAGCCTTGGCATCATTACTTCTTAACGAAAAGTTCAGCCAAGACTGGTACTATATATCTAGTACCATTGGGATGGAGGGGGGCTTTGTCATGGTAGCAACTTCTGTACTTGGAAAAGTGCCAACTGGAGAATCAAAACCGTAATGCTCTTTGCTTTTAGTGTTTCCTTTAGAAGAGTCCGTAGACTGAGTTGGTACCCTCGCTAGTCCTCCCACTTGGAAATATGCCTGGAACTCCGTCAAAGGACAGAATGGTGCTAGTTGAAGTTTCAGACGATGATTCAAAAGATTTACTGGTTAAAATTTATTATAGGATAGAAGTCAGTTTCAAAAAGAAGAAATACGACATTAAACTTTCCATTCAATAATTGCTGGTGATGTAACTCCCCAGTCCCTACATATGGCTTCTAATGGAACCAGATATAGGATTAAGTTATCTTCAGAACTTGGCTTGTCTTATGGATTTGCTTATTATTTTGTGGCTTATAAATATTAATTAAATAAAAAAAACAAGTTTTTTCAACTGAAAGTAAGGAGCGACATTAAAACTTAAAACGAACAGAAATTACTTCGTATATGAAAGGGGCTGCTTCCTCATCAACGCCCCGCTCTTAACGCTAATGTTTGCTCTTTACACTAAAGCTTGGATTTTGTCCCAATTCCGTAAGAATGACCCCTGAATCACAAAAGCCGTAAAATAAATAGTTGACATTACTAAAAATACTTAAGCGTAAAGAGCAAGGTATTAAGAGTAGGTGAGCCCCTCATATGGGTAATAATTTCTGTTCGTTTTAAGTTTTAATGCTGCTCCTTACCTCCAGCTGAAAAAAACTTTTTCATATTTATTTTTTCATTGTTTTTTTTAAATAATGCTCGTAAATCCTGCGCTCCCTTCATGGAAATTTTCTTCCCCCATGACAAATTCCTCGATGGAAAGTTCCCCCAGTATATTCCCCTCTTCTCAACCCCTCCCCCAACCAAAAATTCCTCCTGAAAACGCATGTACACTTCCCAATAACCATTACTATATGTAAGCACTAGTCAAAGTTTGTAACTTGTAGCCCCTCCCACGGGGACTGTGGAGGAGTAAGTCGTCTTCAAAGACATAGTTATAAGGTTTTTCGACTACGCTGAATAAAATGGCTATCTCAGAATTTTGATCCGTTGACTTTGGGAAAATAATTAGCGTGGGAGGGGGCCTAGGTGCCCTCCAATTTTTTCTGTCACTTAAAAAGGGCACTAGAACTTTTCATTTCCGTTAGAATGAGCCCTCTTGCAACATTCTTGGACAACTGGGTCGATACACCCCTGGGAAAAAAAAACAAATAAACACGCATCCGTGATCTGCCTTCTGGCAAAAAATATTTGTTAACTTTCAGTTACTTTCAGTTAAAAAAAACTATTTTTCTTATTTAAAATTGCTTTAGAGCTGAATAACCTGCAACTCATCCTTTTACAGATCAGTTATAGTCAGAACCCATTTTACCAACAGGCTAAAAACCTGGGTAGAACCTGATTTCATCGGTCACGTTCAGCTTGTTATCTGTTAACACCGCCCAAGGCAGTGGCGTAGTGGGTTAAAATTTATGTACTACTCGGCGTCTGAATGTAATATTTTATAGCATAAGGAGAAACTTTTAATTGTCACAATGTGTTGAACGCATTTGATATACATTTAGAGCTTAATATACTATAAGGAGGCTAAAGGTTAAATTCTAATAAAAAAAAAAAATAAAAAAAGTACAATTCTCTTTTATAATAAATAAATTTGAATAGTGTAATTTTTATTTTCCTTTCAATGCTGTAATAACTGGAAAAGAGAATATTTGTAATATTCGCTTTTAGTGAAGCGCCATTGACGCAGTAGGCTTTAGATTTTTGCAGTTAGGGAAGGAGGTATTAGCTAAATTCTTGTTTGTAGAGAAACTAAATTTGTCGAGAACGGTTTTGGTTAGAAATAAGATTAAAATAAATATCTGATATACAATGATATCAGCTGCTGAAAAACCCATCATTTCAAAATTTAATTTTAGTGTAGTTTCATTTTTATTTTCAATGTTGTAACAAGCATGTAGAAAAATATTTGTAATATGATTCATTTCAGTAAAGCGCCCATGACGCAGTAGGTTTTAGACTTTTACAGTTAGGGAAGGACGCAGTACCCATACTCTAGTTTTGTCGTGATTTTTGTTCGTTTCAATCTTGACTCACATATTTGAGTAAAGCTTTATTGGTTTAGGATTTATTTAATCCTAACCAATTAGGATTCATTATATTAGTACATGTTGTATGTTAATTTGCTTTGATTGTTTATTTAATTTCTGCTCGTTTTAGGTTTCATTTATGCTACGAGGGTAAAAGATTTTGTTCGTTTTAAGCTCGATTCGCATATTCATTTTAGCTGTACTGGTTTCAGGATTTATTTATTCATTTATATTAGTACATGCTGTATGTTTGTTTAATTTCTGTTAGTTTTGGGTTTCATTTACGATACAATAGTAAAAGATTTTTGTTCGTTTTAAGCTTGATTTGCATATTCAATTTTAGCTGCACTGGTTTTAAGGTTTATTTATTCATTATATCAGTACAACAAAAGAATAAAAACGAAAGCAATACGAAACCAGAAGAAGGGAACAACAAGAACAATGCAAGAAGAGATAAGAAAACTAGAAACAATATTTTTTTAAAGAAAACTAAAAAAAATTGACCCCCCCCCCCTCTGCCACAAAAAAAAAACAAATGTATTTAAGCTGCTGAAACCCCATCGAGGTAATAAAAGCCCAGTCTAATGCAGGTTAGATTAGTTCAGCCTAATGAGATAGGAAATCCTGGAACATTTAGCTATTAGTAGGCAACGATTGGTTTACAACACAGCCTCAGCTGCATTAAGCCAAATAGATAAATTTCGTCAAAATACTGGGGAGCGGGGAGCAAGTAGGAGCCGATTTTACCAGGCCAAGTGAAAATGATCAAGTGAAAAACGAGCCATACAGTACCATAAAAGCAAAGGTATAGCCTAATAAAGAAAACTGACCTGTGGATGCTTAGGTTATGTGGCCCTATCTTAGTTTTCACAAGAGTCTTGAAGAAACTATATTCGGCTGGGGGAGGAGGGGCAGTTGCCCATCCTATCTTATAGCAAATTATGGCCCTGCAAAAAGAACATATCTAAAAAAAAAATAAGAATAACGGCATAATTTTGTAGATACCCCAAGGTTTGTTTTGGCCCCATTTCAGGTGGCTGGGATGCAACATAAAATACAGTATATTTTAGAAACAGTTTTGAACGGAGAAAGAATCGTATCGCTCTTTTGTTTTACTATAACAATTTAACATTTTACTATAACAATATAACATTTTACTATAACAATTTAACATTTTACTATGACAATTTAACATTTTACAAAAACTATTTAACATTTTACTATAACAATTTAACAATTTTCTACAACAATTTAACAGTTTACTATAACAATTTAACATTTTACAGAAACCAATTAACATTTTACTATAACAATTTAACATTTTACTATAACAATTTAACATTTCACTATACAAATTTAACATTTTACAAAAACTACTTACCATTTCACTATAACAATTTAACAATTTACTACAACAATTTAACAGTTTAATATAACAATTTAACATTTTACTATAACAATTTAACATTTTAGTATGACAATTTAACATTTTACAAAAACTATTTAACATTTTACTATAACAATTTAACAATTTTCTACAACAATTTAACAGTTTAACATAACAATTTAACATTTTACTAAAACAATTTAACATTTTACAGAAACTATTTAACATTTTACTATAACAATTTACTACAACAATTTAACAGTTTAATTTAACAATTAACATTTTACTATAACAATTTAACATTTTACTAAAACAATTTAACATTTTACAATACAAATTTAACATTTTACAAAAACTATTTAACATTTTACAGAAACTATTTAACATTTTACTGTAACAATTTACAAGAACAATTTAACAGTTTAATTTAACAATTTAACATTTTACTATAACAATTTAACATTTTACTATACAAACTTAACATTTTACAAACACTATTTAACATTTTACTACAACAATCTAACAATTTACTATAACAATTTAACATTTTACTATAACAATTTAACATTTTACTATACCATTTAACATTTTACAATAACGATTTAACATTTATTATAACAATTTAACATTTTACTATAACAATTTAACATTTAAAAATTATTTAACATTTTACTATAACAATTTAACAAATTACTACAACAATTTAACAGTTTAATATAACAATTTAACATTTTACTATAACAATTTAACATTTTATTTTAACAATACAATTTAACATTTTAATAAAACAATTTAACATTTTAAATGTTAAATAAATTTAACATTTTACTATAACAATTTAATAATTTACAACAACAATTTAACAATTTACTATAACAATTTAACATTTTACTACAACAATTTAGCATTTTAGTATAATAATTTAACATTTTACTATAACAATTTAACATTTTACTATAACAATTTAATATTTTACAAAAACAATTTAATATTTTACTATAATAATTTAACATTTTATTATAACAATTTAATATTTTACTATAATAATTTAACATTTTACTATACCAATTTAACATTTTACTATAACAGTTTAACATTTTACTATAACAAGTTAACTTTTTACTATAACAATTTAACATTTTACTATAACAGGTTAACATTTTACTATAACAATTTAACATTTTACTATAACAATTTAAAATTTTACTATAACAATTATACATTTTTATAGCAATTAAAACATTTTAGTATAATAATTTTCCATTTTACTATAACAACTTTACATTTTACTATAACAATTTAACATTTCACTATAACAATTTAACATATGATGATTCTTTGAGCAAAATTGGTTCTTGATGGTTCTTTCACAGTATGCATTACAAACTTTAAAAATTGGCATAGACTTTACGTCATGTTATAGTCTTACAGCAAAAATTATATCCATGACGTAGACAGTGCAAGCAAAGTCGAGCTGTACATAGAACATTACGTTATGCACGTTTACGTTATGGTGAGGAAAATTCAATAGCCTATAGCAACAGCAAAACGAAGCTTCTTGTTGAACAATAATAGATTTAAAAACTTTTTTTCGTAAAAACCCGTTCATAGTTGATCAGGGCTGGGATCCCCATTCTACCTGTCCAATTCTGAATAGTTTGCTTTTGATGAATTTAGACGATGGTTATGATGTTTTACGGACTTCTAAGTTACTCTCGTGTAAAAGGACTTTTTAAAGTGTGAAAGGTTATACATAACTTAGCCACTTAACAAAGGCAATTATGGACGTGGTATGAAAGCTGCCTTTGACTCTTTGCCACAATTCTACTTTTTAAAACAATTAAAAACTTTAGCGTAAAGAGCGAGGGATTGCGGATGGGACAACCAATTTCATATACGGAGTAATTTCTGTTCGTTTTAAGTTGTAATGTCGCTCCTTACTTTCAGTTAAAAAAACTAGTTTTTCTTATTTAATTCTACTCTGTGATGAGTCAGAGTTCTGGTAGGCATTGGTGTTTCCTTGAAAAGAAACACCCTCCCCTCAATTCTTTATTCGCCAGTAAGTCAACGGAAACATATTCTCTGGGGGCAATAGTTCTTCGTTAGACAAAAACAGTCAGTTCAATTATACTGATTTTCAGAGGGGTGATAGCACTTGAGAGGGCCCGGAGTTGATACCACCTGCCACACTCAAGTAGTATTGGCACAACCACCAACACCAGTGCAGCTGACAAAACAGTGCAAATTATTAAAGCTCAGCTACACTGAGTGACTGTGCGCGTCATGATACCCCCTACCACTAAGCAGCCTATACTCTTATGAGAGGGGGACAGACAACCAGAATAATTTACATTGTGAGATAAGTAGACAAATCGAAATATGTAGGCATTACTTCCAAGCTAGCTAGCTATGCTGGCTTAGCTTTCCATCTAATATTATAGACTAACAGAAAGCTGCCAGACTATTACTTGCGAGAAACAAAAATTGCCTAGACCTGGAAAGCAAATACAGGCGGCTAGTCAAATGTGTCTTCCGCTAGTATTTTTACTGCTGAAATTCCTATCATATGCGCATGACTTAAATAAAACCCCAACTTTGACGTGTTTCATTTTCCAATTTCCAACTCTAAGAAATAATTAGTATTATTAAAAACCTTATAAAATCAAGACTAAGACCCAATTATTAACACTAACTTATTGAGAAAACTGATCATATACTGGAACTGAGGTCTGTTTTTTAACAGCTTGCTCTTTCAGTCATTATACATGATTATTCTCACTTGCCTGTTTTATAAGCCAGCTTTACTTTCTATTGGATATAAATAACTGGTATTTTTTTACAACAAAGACGTGGTTTGTTGTGGATACTCTTATAGTATAACTTACTCTAAACGTCTCTATGGCTAAGCTGCTTTGTACAAAGGGAAGAAGGCTGGAGACAACTTTTACTTGGTTCTTACCTATATTGCAGATAATAAATAGGAATCAATTCGTCCAGGCTTAACAAAACTTAATTTATGATTTTCAAAGAAATTTCGGTAGCTTTCAACATTTTCTTTACAGCAGCTCAATAAAGTTACTTCCAGGTGACGAAGTATGGCTACAAATCTCGACTTTAATGTCAGTTATACTGTAGTTAGATACAGTATAGTACCTAGGTATATACAGTTTATGTGTTCTACTAGGTACTATACGTAGGTACATATAGGTATAGTATACTACTTAGGTATTAGGTACAGTATATTAGGTATCTTGGGGGTGGTAAAGAGGAGTGGGTGGTTGGGTGGTACTGAGGGAGTAAATTGTTGGGATTTATTTGTTGTTTTGTTTGTTTTTTTTTATTATCATTATTATTTATGGGGGGATATTGTGAAGGAGATTGATCTTTTTTTTGTATGTTTTTTTCTTTTTTTGTTAGCTAATTATTACATTATTTTGTGGTGTGTTTAGAAAATGGTTAATTTTTACTACTGCACGTCAACAAAAACGTATGTTTTTCCATCAGTGCAGTAGATGTGTAATGTAAAGGGTTATAATTGTGTTTGTTAATAAAGTATCGTATCGTAAATACCCAAGCCTAACTAGCAAATGTTCTTGCCACAACCTTGCTGTGGATGAATAGGCTTCCAAAAGAAATCTAGAATGAAGCATTAGAATAAGCTTGCTACTAGCCTGCGGGTTAGCCTGCTAGCAAAACAAATCAAATCCATTCGGGCTGGCTCAAGCCTGCAATTTTGAACAATACTTAAAACAATATACTTGAAATAATCTGACAAGATAAGCCATGACTAGATTAAGGATGACCAGATCAAGGTAAACCTTTGTTTTGCTTAGATATCAGCCAGCAGTTTAATATAAATCCAAATCCTTGCAATGTCTTTTAGCAATTATCTGTCACCCTGTGGAAAACAAATTTATCCAATAAACTTTTGAATGACGATTGTTCGTTGTGTGTCCATTGAACAGGAAATCAAAAATGTAAAAACTAAAATCAAAAACTAAAAACAGAATTCCAAACTTTCAAGCAAGTACAAAGTTAGAATACAAACATTACAACTACAGAGCTTTTGAGAAATAAAATAAACAAATTAAATAATATTAATTAAATTACATAAAAAAAAACTTGCGAAGGTTTACTTTATTTGTCAAAGTAGTTGAATGTGATGCTAAAGCCCCATCAAGAATTTTGTTGGTGTAACAAAATGCATTAACTATTTAACAAACAATTTTCCA
This sequence comes from Artemia franciscana, assembly GCF_032884065.1. NCBI lineage: Eukaryota > Metazoa > Arthropoda > Branchiopoda > Anostraca > Artemiidae > Artemia > Artemia franciscana. Next base: position 1,537,519 of record NW_027062662.1, read on the forward strand.
TTTACTCACAAAAACGCAATTCTTCGCAATTAGTTTTTTTTTTAAGGAGAGAAACACCACTAAAATAGAGGCCGAATTAAAAGCAAGCATAGTAAAAAGAGCTAAGTTCATTTACTTTATAATACTTTACAAATTGAAAAATACAGCCGAAATTAATTTTATTCGTAGCCGCTTTACTGCTCACCTCTTGACCTGAAAAAGAAAAAAAAATTAGCTCATGAAGGTAAAAGATAAAATTTTACCTGCAAAAGAAGAAAATACTTAGACATATTTGAGCATTACAAATTCAGCCAAAACAATATTAGGATATACATCTGAGCTTTCTAGTCATTCACATGACTAGGACACGTTCTGCAGATGAAACAGATTGCCAAGAATTGTTCTCGTCGGCCAGCCGTCTATGGCCAAACGAAGAACCGGTCGTCTCCGAGTAGGGCGGAAGGATGTCGCATGGAACGTTTTAAGGCAAATGAGACCTTCCTAGGAGGGTGTAAAGAGGAAGATTTTGAACAGATTGGGATAGAGGAAAACCGTGTGTAGCTCCGTTGGCCTCAGGCGGTTTAGTACTGCAACGAGTTGTCATTAGAAGTAGTAGTAATAGTATGAACCTTCTGGAAATAACGGCCTATGTCCTACCCCAGGGCCTATTCCTAACTTTCTCCTTATCATATTAAAACACTGAATCAAGAGATTGAATTTACAACATTTTTATACAGTGAAGGAAGATGATTTGTTGTTTCTTGATTTCTTAGCCGAGAAATCCCTAGAAAGCGGGATTTAACTACACTTTTCATACAACCTACTGTTTGAAATACGGTCAGTCAGCCGGGTTTCCAGAACAATCCATTGGCAATTTCTCTGGAAAACATCTAGTAAATCTTTTTGAAGTGTCCATGCTTCATAGCCATATTTGACCACTGCCATCATTGCACCTTCGAATATGAGTGGGAGGATGTCATAAAGAAAGACTTAAAGGGAATGAGAACTTCCTGGAGGGGTGTAAAGAGGGAGGCTTTGACTGGATTGGGATGGAGGAGGAGCGTGCGTAGCTATGTTGGACTCAAGTGGCTTGGTACTGCGGTGAGTTGTTAGCAGCAGTAGTTTATTTGTTTCAATTGTATCCTCACAATATAAATATCAAGCACCCTTCTTAATCCACTTTAAGACCTGTGTTATAGGAAAAAATAAACAAATTTTCACCAAGACTTACAATTTTCGAAGATATTAAACTAGTGAATTGAACACTTTATTTTAATTGTCTCTAACACATCCTGAGACATTATTGATCATCGAAAATTTCTAATATTGCAATATCATTATCCTAAATCAAAACAAATATAGCTCATATTTCACAAATGGTGGTCAATTTCTTATAAAAAAAAACTGGTTTATAAGAACATTCTTCTTAAAGTATATGGGCTCATACTCAATGACTTTGGGGGACTGGAGGGGAAACGACATCTACCATATTTACCACTTTTGTTAATTTTGGGTCTGGCTTCATGATTTATGTTAACTAGACTTATGACTGTATTATTTGTAGAGTATAATGTAATTACGATTAGAATAAAATTACTTTTGAGAAACAATTTCACGTTGGCACTCATACACATTTTGGTGTTTTTAGATTGCTTTTGTAGACATATCACACTAGTTTACATCAGCCACAAAAGCATATAAACTTGTTTCTGACAGTTGATTGTTTTACGTGGTCAATCTTAAGCCACTATACTTTTATTGAATACTTTTCAAACAGTTCGTGGTAACGAACTGTAGTAAGGAGCGACCCGGCTCAATAGTAACCAAAACTCTAAAAAATTGAATTTTGATATCAATAGCTATATCAAAAGAATCGCATTTTAATGCTGATTTTAAATATATAAGTTTCATAAAGTTTAGTCTTACCCATCAAAAGTTACGAGCCTGAGAAAATTTGCCTTATTTAGGAAAATAGGGGGAAACACCCTATAAAAATCGTAGGATCTTAACGAAAATGACACCATCAGATTCAGCGTATCACAGAACCCTACTGTAGAAGTTTCAAGCTCCTATCTACAAAAATGTGGAATTTTGTATTTTTTGCCAGAAGACAAATCACGGGTGCGTCTTTATTTGTTTGTTGGTTTTTTTTTTTGGTTTTTTTTCCAGGGGTCATCGTATCGACCAAGTGGTCCTAGAATGTCGCAAGAGGGCTCATTATAACGGAAATGAAAAGTTCTAGTGCCCTTTTTAAGTGACCAAAAAAATTGGAGGGCATCTAGGCCCCCTCCCAAGCTCATTTTTTTCCCAAAGTCAACGGATCAAAATTTTGAGATAGCCATTTTGTTCAGCATAGTCGAAAACCATAATAACTATGTCTTTGGGGATGACTTACTCCCCCACAGTCCCTGGGGGAGGGGCTGCAAGTTACAAACTTTGACCAGTGTTTACATATAGTAATGGTTATTGGGAAGTGTACAGACGTTTTCAGGGGGATTTTATTTTGTTTGGGGGTGGGGCTGTGGAGAGGGGGCTATGTTGGAGGATCTTTCCTTGGAGGAATCTGTCATGGGCGCAGGAGGAATCTGTCAAAAATTCAATGACAAGGGCGCAGGATTCTCTAGCATTAATATAAGAAAACAATGAAAAATAAACATGAAAACGTTTTTTCAAATGAAAGGAAGAAGTAGCATTGAAACTTAAAACGAACAGAGATTATTACGCATATGATGGGTTCTAAAAATACTTTAGCATAAAGAGCGAGGTATTTAGGAGGAGATAAATACCTTGCTCTTTATGCTAAAGTATTTTTAGTAATTTCAACAATTTATTCTATGGCCTTTCTGATTCAGGGGTCGTTCTTAAAGAATTGGGACAAAACTTACGATTTAGTGTAAAGAGCGAGGTATTAACGAGGGTACAAACCCCCTCGTATACATAATAATAATATAAGGTTATGAAAGCTTGTTACGTAAGTTAATTCTTAAGTTACGTATATTTTTTACTAATAAAAACGTTCGTTAAAAATTAAAAGTTCTAGTTGCCTTTTTAAGTAACCGAAAAATTCAAGGGCAACTAGGCCTCCTTCTCCACCCCTTATTTCTCAAAATCGTCTGATCAAAACTAAGAGAAAGCCATTTAGCCAAAAAAAGAATTAATATACAAATTTCATTTTAATAATTTATGTGCGGAGAGCCAAAACCAAACATGCATTAATTCAAAAACGTTCAAAAATTAAATTAAAAAAAACTAATTTTTTTAGCTGAAAGTAAGGAGCGACATTAAAACTTAAAACGAACAGAAATTACTCCGTATATGAAATGAGTTGTCCCCTACGAAATCCCTCGCTCTTTACATTAAAGTTTGACTCTATGCCACAATTCTACTTTTTAAAACAATTAAAAGCTTTAGCGTAAAGAGTGAGGGATTGCGGAGGGGACAACTCATTTCATATACGGAGTAATTTCTGTTCGTTTTAAGTTTTAATGTCGCTCCTTACTTTCAGCTAAAAAAATTAGTTTTTTTTATTTAATATTCAACAGAAACAAACCATGTTCTATCTAATTTTGTTTTTCTTTGGTAAATTTGCTCAAAGCCTTTTTATTGTGGTCATTCCAGCAGTAGAGCAAAATAAAAATAAATTTTTAGTTTATCTGCAAATCATGGTAAGCGAAAATAACTTGTCACAGTTGTCACTCATTTAATTTCCCAAATGACGCTCAAAAATGTCTTCTTTTCAATGCTGTTACGTTGCAAATAAGCTGAAGGCTCATAAATATTTGCACATTTCTGTGCAGCAGGACTAAATGTCAAATACAGATTCGCAAGACCTTGCTCAGGATTTGATCTGGGATCTATACAAAATTTAACTTTCCCTTAAAGTGGGAACCCATTTTTTCAGAGAACCTTTCAAATCTACAAGTCAGGAAGATGGGTGTGAGCTGAAAGCCCTTTAAAGAGGTAGATTTCGGTGTTTCATTCTCCTCAGTCTGCCACTTTCCTTCTTGCAAGATTCCAATAAGACCAGTAGAGCAGCGTTTCTGTAAGTGGTGGGCTATCCCTTCAATCGAAAACTATTTGCATTTTAAACAGGTGTGCTCTGTTCTTAAAGCATCAATGCCAATAAAAAATAAATCACTATAATAATGAAGGAGACTGGAAAAGAACAAATGAAAATGAATATTTAATGTATAATGAATTTAATCCCTGGAAATCAAATCAGTTCCGATTTTTTTTTTTTTTTTAACTTATAAATTTTAACAAAAACGAAGAATATAATTTGTTTTCAGTAAAATGCAAATAACACAACTGGCTTTATAACTGTTACAGCTAGGCAAGGGGGTAAGGGGGCACTGGCTTGAAGTAATTTTTGTTCATTTGAAGTTTTTATTTAAATATTCAGTTTCATTATTACTTGTTTTAAAATTTATTTACTCATTAGTATCTATTATCTTCATTTTTCATATGATCATTTATTTTAATTTCTGTATTCTTTAGCAGTAATTTCTGGTCATTTTGAGTTTGAATTATTATAGAACTTCATTTCTTCTTAAGCCTTAAGTTTAACATGGGTCTTTACTTTTCTTTGAAAAATTTCTTATTAGGAAAGTGCTCTTTTAAATCAATTTCTGTTCGTTCTTGATCGCCAAAACTTATTATTGGTTAACATAAGCAATATTCTTCCAGTTTTCATGTCTCTAGCTTAAGAATCAAAATATTTGATTTTAATTCATTAGTTGAAATTAGTTTTGTTTTATTTATTTCAACATTCTCCTCAACGTTTCCTGAAAGTTCCAACTAAATGATACTAGCCATTCCTGAGATATTGGGGATATGTCCTTTTGACAAGTGAGATGCACATATTGTCTATTGATCGAATTCAACATCTCCATAAATATTCTCAGAAAGTTTCAACTTAATATAACTCCATTTTGCCGGCGATTTTCCACCTATACACAATATTTTAACAAAATGGATGTACATGATACTTTTTTATTTAGTTAAACATTTGCTGAAAGTTTCAACTAATTACCATTATCTGACCCTGATATATTGCACCTACGCCCTTTTAACAACTGGGATGCACATAGTTGTATGATGATTTAGTTGAACATCCTCCACAATCTTTCCCGAGAGTTTCAATGTAATACCCTTGGCTATTCCTAAGATATTGTAGAGTGCCGTTTTGACAACCTGGATGCATATGGTGCCTTTTGATTCTGTTTAACATCCCCCGTAGCGTTCCATAAAAGTTTCAACTTAATCTCCATAGTTATTCTTGAAATCAAAATAGATGAGCTCAGATACATTCCTTTGAAAGGTTAGATGCACCTGGAGTCTTTTGATTTAGTTCAACATCTCCCACAACATTAACTGAAATTAACAATTCAATAGATTTAGCCATTCACAAGATGTTGCAAAATAAGACCTTTTGACAACCTTGATGCACTATTCTATTTTGAGAAGCAGGAAGCAACTAAACTCTTTTGATTTAATTCAACATCTCCCACAACATTAACTGAAATTAAAAATTCAATAGCTTTAGCCATTCACAAGATGTTGCAAAATAAGACCTTTTGACAACCTTGATGCACAATTATTACATATTATATATTATTACATATAACATCTCCCACAACATTAACTGAAATTAACAATTCAAAATATTTAGCTATTCACAAGATGTTGCAAAATAAGACCTTTTGACAACCTTGATGCACTATTATATTTTGAGAAGCAGGAAGCAACTAAACTCTTTTTATTTAATTCAACAGCTCCCACAACATTAAATGAAATTAAAAACTCAATAGCTTTACCCAATCACAAGATGTTGCAAAATAAGACCTTTTGCCAACTTTGATGCACTATTATATTTTGAGAAGAAATACACTATTATCTTTTGAGAAGCAGGAAGCAACTAAACTCTTGATTTAATTCAACATCTCCCACAACATTAATTGAAACTAACAATTCAATAGATTTAGCTATTCACAAGATGTTGCAAAATAAGACCTTTTAATAACCTTGATGCACTATTCTATTTTGAGAAGCAGGAAGCAACTAAACTCTTTTGATTTAATTCCCTAATTTTAATTGTAATAATAGAGGTTGAAGTAGTATATATAGTCACAGTCACAATCACAAGAGCAGTAGCAATACTAATCATAGTAGTGACAGTCACAAACAGTAGCAGTTGGAGTGACGAGTTATTTCACTTGTAGTCGCAAGTTGTCGCACTTGCTGTTATGAGTAGTGGCAGTCGCAAAGTAGAAATAGTCACAATTAGCTGCAATTACATTCAAGTTAATTCACATTCGTATTCGCAAGCAGCCGCAGTCGCAGCAGTAAGTTTTCGTAGTCACAAATAGTCACAGTTGCAAGTATTTGTAGGCTTAAGTACTTGCAGTCCCGAGTAGTCATTGTCAGAAGTAATCAAGGTTGCAAGTAGTGGCAGTTGCAAACACACAGTCACAAGCAGTATTAGTCACAAATAGTCACAGTTGCTATCACAAGTAGGCTTAGTCACAGCCAAAAGCAATCATGTTTGCTAGTTTTTGCCATCATAAGTACTTATAGTCATAAATAGTCAAAGTTGCAAATAGTTGTATTGCAGATAAAAATAGTCACAGCCACAATGATAAGTAGACGCACTTGCAAGTAGTCCCAAGTAGTCATAGCTGTAGTTGCAAATAGTCACAGCCACAAGTACTGACAGTTGTAGTCGTGCAGATGGAGACAGTTGTAGCAGCAATAGTTGTCCTGAAAGTGTAAAATAATTGGTCTTACCTGTTCTGAAGATATTAAAAATACCCTTTTTAGGACCTGGATGCAGAAGTGGACACAGTTGTGGTCTCAAGTAGAGGCAGTCAAAGTCACAAGTAGTCACACTTGCAAGTAGTACAAGTGGTCATAGTCATAGTTGTAGGCTCAACCACAGTAGTAATAGCAATAGTGGTTCTAAAGGTGTAAAGTTAATACCATTTCTACTCCTATGGAATTGTAGATACACCGTTTTGACAACTTTGATGCACACAGTATCTATGGGTTAAGTTTAGCATCCCCCCTGGCATGTTCAAGTGCTGTTCGACATGTTCTGAAAGTTTCAAATTAATGCCCCTGGCTGTTCCTGAGGTATTCCTGAAGTACTCTTTGACAATCAGCAAGCACATACTTTATTTTGATTTTGTTCAACATTCCCTGAAAGCAGTCAAAAGTAGATGTAGTACTAGTTGCAGTCAAAACTGCAGGTTGTGGCTGTCTAAAGTAGTCACAGCTGCAACCAGTCACATTTGCGGCCACAAGACTAGCAGTAGTAGTGGCCCTGAAAGTTTCAAGTTGATACCTTTACCTGATCCTAAGATATAGTAGACACGTCTTTCGATAACATAGATACTAATAGTGTCTTAGAGTGACACCAACAGTGACACCCAGGATCAAACATTCCTGCCTTTTACAGTGATATATCCTGCATGCTAGAAATGGACAAGTTGGATCATTTATATTTCTTAATCCAAGGGCTATGGGGCCATGACATCCCCAAAGCTATAGCCATTAGAACTTTTAACAATTTTGAATAAAATTACATTTTTAGATTGCTATCAGTATTAACAAAGTATCTAAAAAGGGGAGAAAAAGGGAAAGGACTGGCTACCTTACTTTATTTTTTCAACATCCCTCTCAACATAGGCTACCTTTAAAATTTCAACTTGATACAACCATCCATTCCTCAGCTAGTGCAGTTGTGCCCTTTTGACTACCCTCCTGCAGATAGGATGTTTTGATTTTGTTTGACACCCCCAAAACCTGTCCTAAAAGTATCAATTTGGTATTTATTGCCTTTTTGGAGACTCAAGATCAAACATGCCCCCTTTTCCCAGTAACCAATCTTATATATAAACAATGGGCAACTTATATAATGTACAGCACTTCATACAGTAGCTGTGGGGGGTTTGGTCATCCCTGGAGGTACAGTTATTGAAATTTTCAACTATTTTGAACAAAACAGCTATTGCAAAATTTTTATCAGGTGTCTTTGGGGGATGGCAGATAAATAGAGCATGAGAGGAGGGTTGGTTGCCCTCCAACCACTTTTCAACATGCCCTTAGAAGTTTAAACATAATACCCTTGGCAGTTCTTGACAAACTTCAGATATACCTTTTGCACAAATATATAGTATGTTTTGACTTAGTTTAACATGCCCTGCAGCATTCCGCAAAGTTTTGCCGTAATACACTAAGCCTTTTCGAACACACCCAGGATCAAACATTCCCTCTTTTGCAACAGATAAATCCTACATTTTAAAAAGGGCAAACTGCATAATTTAAAATCAATGCCTTGGGGCTGTGAGAGGCATTGTGTCCCTGGAGGCATAGTTACTAGACCTTTTGACTAATTTGAACAAAATAACTTTTTAAAATTTTGATCAGTCTTTAGGGGAGGGGCATCTAAAAAGGGCCTTATTACAACTTACTTGACCTTACTTTACTATAAAGTAAGCATTTAATTGCTATACTGTTTTCTTTATACATCTTATAGTATACCTGGGACAACCGGGGAGTGGGGTGCATTGTCAGAGAAGTAGCTTTTATATTGAAGAGGAGCATAAAATAAGGAATCTATCAGTATTAATACTCCTTCCATTTTTTGAGACGTTTTCTTTAGAAGAGCCCCTGGTAAATTTATACATATTCACATAACTTAGCTTGTAAAAAAGTACATTAAATAATTTAGTGCCTTTCTTGTGCCCTTTCGAAATGCAATTATCACTTCTGGAGAAAACTCCATTTTGAGACCTTAATGGGGACAAAAAAGGTGGATAATTACGTTATCTATAGTTTTTAGACTATGATGAAAAATTAAAAACACGTTAGATATATAATTTGCTTTTAAACAAGGCATTAAACAGCTCTCTATAAAGTTTCAGTGCCAATCTTTATCAAACTTAGTGCTTGATAGCAATATAAATAATAAAAATAAAAGAAAAATAAAAATAGCAGATTGTCAAAAATACCTTAAAGAAGTAAAAGAAGCCTATGATCTGATATTCAAGAAGGAATGTTCTGATACTGAAAGAATGATTCAACAAAAGAAGAAGTGATTCTGATACTGAAAGACGCAATGATTTTCTATCAAACTTAGCTTGATAATAATTTTATATAAAATCGTGTATAAAATTTTATACACAACTAATAGATAAAATTTTATTTTATTTGAAATAAAAACAAGAAGAGGACACATCAGTGTCATCAATGCAAAAATGTGATTTCCTTGTTCTTCAAGGTGGGTGATTTTTGATTGTCTATATAAGGTTTATGGTGATTCTAATGTTGTAGCTTACTTTTTGTGAAGCATTTTTCAAGGGGTTTCAGGCTCAATTCAAAATTCCTACAAACTTGTTTTCAAAATAGTATTTTATCCATAAGACTAATGAACTTAATTGATATCAAACAGCTAATTTTTCTAGCCAGACCATATTTTTAAAAACATAATTTTAAAATTTTGGCTGTTACAAGCTGTTTTGAGCCCTTTTTAGGACTCAAAATTGAATTCACTCAATAAGTGGTTATTCAACTTGGAAAGAGCCTAAATAAAAAACATCAAGTGATGTATTCACTTTATCCCAAGCTAAACTATGTGAATATGTATGAACTTGCCAAGCCCCTCTCATACAATGCTACCCTTTCTTGTTGAGAAACCCAACATGGAATTTTGGAACCAAAAATTAGTAAATATCTTAATTAACAGAGCATTCAGATAGCTAAGAAACAAACTTAGACCTATTTCCAAAATCAGAATTCCATCCTGAATCCAAATATGACATTTTTCCATCACAAATTAGATTTTAAGCTCTTTTTTAAGATTTCGATTGAAAGATGGCTTTTTATAGCATTGGTGTACATGATTTAGAACAACCTAAATAAAGTCATAATGATGACTTTTTACCTTGGATTAAGAGTAGCCTAAATATAGTCATAAAGCAAAATTAATAAAGTCATACAGATAATTTTTTACCTTGGATTACAAAAGATTAGCCTAAATATAGTCATAAAGCAAGATTAATAAAGTCTTACAGATGACTTTATTGGCAATAGACAAATTTTTCTGAATATCTGAGCAATAGAATATTGTTGATTACTACAATTTAGAATGAAGTATAAAGTCAAACAGAGGACAATGTTATGGTTTCTCCAATTATTTAGAATGATAAAAACTCATACAGATGACTGTATGAATCACAGATGACAGATGATTTTATGTCTCATTCTTTTAAAAAGCAAACATAAATAAAGTCTTACAGATGACTTTATAGACATTTTTTTCTGAATATCTAATAGACAAATTTTTCTGAATATCTGAGCAATAGAATATTGTCAATTACTATAATTTAGAATGAAGTATAAAGTCAAACAGAAGACAATATTATGGTTTCTCCAATTATTTAGAATGATAAAAACTAATACAGATGATTTTTTATGTCTTACTCTTTTATAAAGCAAACATAAATAAAGTCTTACAGATGGCTTTATTGTCAATTATTACAAAATAGAATGCAGTATAAAGTCAAACAGAAGACAATATCATGGTTTCTCTAATTATTCAGAATGATAAAATTCATAAAGATGACGTTTTATGTCTCATTCTTTTATAGAACAAGCATAAATAAAGTCATAAAGATGACTTTTCATACCTCATGCTATTGTAGAGCAAACATAAATAAAGGCATGCAGATGACTTTCTACAACTCACACTATTACAGAGAAAACATGAATAAAATCATACAGATGATTTTTTTATACTTCATACTATTATAAAGCCAACATGAATAAAGTCATACAAATGATTTTTTGTACCTTGTGTGTGTAATTATATATTTCTATTTCTAGAGAAAAGTTGATCATTCCTTAAATACTTTTGAAAATTAAGCTGAGGCCAACAATGACCCCCTGATTCGAATCGCTGTAAAGGATCTTACAAAAATGAACTTCATAAGCACAATAGTTTACAAAAGCAATGAAGTTTCATGGTGGGTGAATTTGGCAGTCAAATCAAACAAGCAATCAATTTTTGTGAAGATTTTATTGATTTTATTATATTTTATTTTTTTAAATTATTTTGATTTTATTATATTTTACTAAAAATTATATTTTATAAAAATTATATTTTATTAAATATAGATGTTAGATTGTATTAAAAATTATTTAGAATTAATTAAAAATAGATAAAAAATTTTCTAATAAAAATTTATTAGATAAGATTTTATTTTATGCCAACTTAGATAGTATTCTGTTTTCAAGTAGGCTCTGCAGAATGTTTTTCAACAGGTGTCTGCACTTTATTAGATTCTAAACAAAATAAAGTCTGGGTTATGTAGTTCAAAATGGTGGCAGATGTGTCAAAGATTTGTAATGTGAAAAATAATGTTAAAAATTAGACTTCAATACAAAGAGCAAGGGATGATGCATTAGAAGACTGTCCTAGATAAAGCCATTCAGATGACTTTCTACCTTGAATTATAATAGAGTAGCCTTAAATTAAGTCATATGGATGACTTTTTAATATAGGCTATGATTCTATTACAGAGCAGTAGATGTATGAATCAAGTCTTAAAGATGACTTCTCAGGTTTTTTCCTTAAACCTAAATGATGCACTAAAATGTCACACAGAAGACCTTATACTACCCTACTCTTACATTATAAAGACAACAGAAAGTCAAACACATGACTTTTTAATATAGACTATCAGTCAATTGTAGAGCATTATGAATAAAGTCTTACAGATGGCTTCTCAAGTTTTTTCCTTAAGCCTAAATGATGCAATAAAATGTCATACAGAAAACATTATACTACCCTACTCTTACATTAAAAAAAAAAAACACAAAAGTCATACAGATGACTTTTTAATACAGGACATGGGCCATCATTCTATAGTAGAGCAGTATGAATAAAGGTTAACATATAAGACTTCTTACTCATCATACTATAATGAAACATCATAAATAAAGTCATATAGATGACTTTTTACCTTGTATAATAATGGAGTAGCCTAAATAAAGTCATATGAATTTTTAATATATGCTATGATTCTATTATAGACAAATAGGTATAAAGTCTTACAAATGACTTTTTTTGTTTTCTCTTTAGACATATATGATGCTCTAAAATATCATTATACTACCCCGCTTATATAGAAAAAACAACAGATGTCATACAAATGATTTTTTAATACATCATTCTATTGTAAGGCATCATGAATAAAGTTCTTGCTTTCTCTTTTCCATCCCAATTTTACATGCAGAGTGGTTAAGAGTAATTGTCTAGGGTAAATTTTCACCAGGATTAAACTGTCTAGAGGATATTCCCATGGTGAGGGGGTTTCTCTGTGGAGGTAGGGTCAGATTTCCTAGCACTATTTAAAAAAACTGAAGAGAAATTAAATTTAAAAAAAAGTTTTTTTTTAACTGAAGTTAATGAGCAACATTAAAACTTAGAACAAACAGAAATTATCATATATATGAAGGAGGTTGCCTCCTCCTCAACACCTTGGTCTTTACTCTAAAGTTTGAATTTTGTCCCATTCTTTAAGAATGGCTCCTGAAACACAAGGGCTATTTAGTTAGAAAATAAAATGCTTCTTTAAAAGTACTAAAAATCTTTATTGTAAAGAGCAAAGTGTTGAGGAGAAAGTATTCCCCTTCATATATGTAACAATTTCTGTTTGTTTTAAGTCTTAATGTACCTCCTTACTTTCAGTTAAAAAAACTTGTTTTTTTATTTAATGCAAGGTAATAAGTCATCTGTGAAATGAACTTATTGTTTGCTTTTGCTTATATATTAATGCTAATGCTTGTGTGCTTGCTTGCAGTTGCCTTATTATGCTTTTGTTACAGGTGCTTGGGTCAAATATACTCATGAACTGAATAGTACATCAAAGAAATCATTGCATGGTGTCAGAAGTTCAACATGGATAGTACACCAGCTCCATCAATCAACTGGTCAAGCCTCAACCTAAAATCAGAATGGAGAAAATTTAAGAGACATTGTGAGCTCATGTTCTCTGGTCCACTAAGTGGAAAATCAGACGCAGTGAAATGCTCATACTTACTGATCTGGACAGGATGTGTTCTCCACTTGGACCTTAACTGATGCAGAGGCAAACAAGCCAAAAGTATATCTAGACAAGCTCAAGCATTATATTCAGCCAAGTGCTAACCCCATCTTTGCCAGATACACCTTTCATCAGAGAAACCAAGCAGATGGAGAGACCATTGAGTCACTCAGTTGAAAGTACTTGCCAAGGATTGTGAATTTGATACCCTAGAAGACCAGCTAGTTCAAGATTGGTTGGTCTTTGGAGTCAAGAATGCAAGAATCCGTGAGCGGCTTCTCAGTGAGAGAGCCACACTTACCTTGGCTAGAGCAATTGAGTGCAGTCGAGCTATAGAAACTGTGCAAGAGACCCAAGCACTAATGCTTAACAAACAGGCGCAGATTCCAATTAAGCAGGAGGTGGAAGTGGTTCAAAGACAGAAAAATTCCCCTGTATGCTATTTCTGTGGTGGCTCATACTCAAGAAGCCATAAGTGCCCAGCAAAAGGGAAGCAGTGCAGCAAATGCAGGAAGATGAACCATTTTGGCAAAATGTGCAAGAGCAAAGTAGTACATGAACTTGAAACAAGAAGCGAAGTGGAAGATGGGAGAGAATTCATGATTGAGTCCATTTCCACTGAAGAAAAGGTGGAAAAGCCTTATGCTCTGATAAAACTGACAGAAAACGATAGTGAACTGGCGTTCATGATAGACACTGGTGCCAAGGCCAATATTTTGCCACTCAAAGACTTCAACAAATTGGCAAGAAAGCCAGCACTGCTGCCAACTGCTGATGTGCTGACCAGCTACACTGGAGAACAGCTAAAGGTACTGGGGACAGCCAACCTAAAAGTTCAGTACAAGAACCAAACCCCCCAGACCCATACCTTCCATGTGGTCTGCACAGATAGAGCACCCATCCTCAGCTGCCAGTCCAGCAAACGACTTCAGCTGATCAAGTTTGTTGTCAGTGTCAGCAATCCAGCCCCAATCAGACCAGTCATCCAAAAACTCTTAAACGAATTCAGTGATGTCTTTGAGGGCATAGGGACACTGCCTGGAACCTGCAAAATATACCTGAAAGAGGGTGCAATCCCTACTATACAACTGCCAAAACGGGTTCCTTTTGCACTACAAGCTAAGTTCAAAGAGGAGTTAGACAGACTGGAGTCACTTGGAGTCATAGAAAAAGTGACCAAGCCAACACAGTGGGTGAATTTCTTGGTTCTGGTGAGAAAGGCAGATGGGTCACTCAAGATCTGTTTGGACCCTGTTGATTTAAACAGAGCAATTGAGAGACTGCATTACCCTATACCCTTATTTGATGAAGTAGCAGCAAAGTGCAAAGAAGTTCTTTAATATGGATGCCTGAAATGGATACTGGTTGATGGTGTTGGACAAACCAACCATCCTCTGAGTTGACAACATTCAACACCATGTATGGCCAGTATAAATGGAACCAATACCAGCAAAAGATGGAGGTCTTTACAGAACTGGATATTGGGCTGATTGTTGATGATATTGCAGGCATTGGTTGTAGTGATGCTGAACATGACACCAAGCTGAGGGCAGTACTCCAAGCCAAAAGAGACAAGGGAGTGTGGTTCAACAAAGAAAAATGTGTTTTTGACACTACTTCCATCACCTACTTTGGACACAGACTGACAACAAGCAGCATCACCCAAGACCCAGAGAAAACCCAGGCATTAGAAAACATGCCCGCACCCCAAAATCAGGAGGAACTACAGACATTATTAGGAATGTACAATTACTTGTCTAGATACATCCCCAACCTAGCTACGCTGAACAAACCCCTCAGAGACCTGTCCAAACAGCAGAAGTTCGAATGGAATACAAGCCACAAGGAGGCCAAGAGAGGGATTCAGAATGCAGTCTCCAAAAACCTCTCCTACTTTGATCCAGAGGCCAAGGAGATAGAGGTGATCACAGATGCTTCCCAGCATGGTCTGGGTGCCCAGCTATCAACAGACAGAGCAACCAATGCTTATGCATCTTGCTCTCTAAGTGAGACAGAGCAGCATTACTCCCAAATGGAAAAAGAGATGCTTGCAATAACCTTTGCTTGCAAAAGATTTCACCAGTATCTGTTCAGAAGAATGATATGCATGACCACAGACCACAAGCCTCTTGAGTTGATCTTTGGGAAGTCTATACAAAGGGCATCTCCAAGGCAGCAGCAAATGATGTTGGCTATTCAGCCATATGATATCAAGCTTAGATACAAACCTGGAAAGACTATCCCTGTAGCAGACACCCTATCCTGCCTGCACCTTGCAGATACAGACATTGAGTTGCAGGTAGACATGGAAATTCTGGTTCACTCAGTCCTTCAAACTGTACCCATAGCAAGCCAAAGGCTAGCACAAATACATAGAGAAACAACTAAAGACAAAAAACTGAACTCCCTGTTGGAAACAATACAAGTGGGTTGGCCAAACAATAAAAAGAGCCTAGACAGAAAACTTGGGCCCTTCTGGAATTATCATTATGAGTTGGCAGAACTTGATGGCCTTGTTGTTAAAGGGGAGCACATAGTCATCCCGAGATGCATGAGAGCAGGCATATTAGGCCAATTACACTCTTCCCATCTAGGAGTGGCGAAGACCAAAGAGAGGGCAAGAACATCTGTATTCTGGCCAGGCATCACTCAAGATATCAAGAGGCTGGTCAACCAGTGCAAGGTATGCACCAAGTTTGCCATGAACCAACAGAAGGAGCCAATGATCCTGCACAAAATACCTGACTACCCACTCCAGCATGTAGCTGCTGACCTGTTCCAGCTCAATGGACAGGATTACATGGTCACTGTCAATTACATGAGTCATTTCTTTGAGGTTGATTGCCTGACAAATACCATGTCATGGCAGGTTATCAACAAACTGAAATCTCATTTTGTCCAATATGGGATTCCCGAGCGACTTACAACTGACAATGGCCCCCAGTTCAGCGCAAAGGAATTTGAGCAATTCATGATTGTTGATGATATTGACTTTATTTATACTGCTTCATTATAGTATAATGAGTAAGAAGTCATATATGAGACTTTATTCATATTGCTCTACACTAGATTGATGGCCTATGCCCTATATTAAAAAGTCATCTGTCCAACATTTTGTTGTTCTATTTTAATGTAAGAGTAGGGTAATATACTGTTTGCTATATGACATTTTAGTGTATTGTTTAGATTTAAGAAAAAAAACCTGAAAAGTGATCTGTAAACTTATTCTTACTGCTCTACAATAGAATGATGGCCTATGCCCTATATTAAAAAGTTGTCTGCATTACTTTTCATTGTTTTTGAATGTAACAGTAAGGTAGTATAATGTCTTCTGTATGACATTTTTGTGCATCATTTAGGTTTAAGAAAAAAAAGACAAGTCATCTGTAAGACTTTGTTCATAGGCCTACAGTTCTATAATAGAATCACAGCCTATATTAAAAAGTCCTCTATATGACTTAATTTAGGCTACTCTATTATAATACAAGGTAAAAAGTCATCTGTATGACTTTTTTATGCTGTTTCATAATAGTATGATGAGTAGTCATGGTACACTTTATTCATAGGCCAACTGCTCTAGGCTATAATGTAATGACAGCCTCTATTAAAAATCCTCTATATGACTTTATTTAAGCTACTCTATTATAATACAAGGTAAAATTCATCTGCATGACTTTATTTAGGACAATAGTCTGACATATTATCCTTTGCTCTTGGTATTCAAGTTTAACTTTTATTGGAATTTTTTAACAAAATTTGTCATATCACAATTCTTTAACACATCTGACACCTTACTTGAACTGATTACCTAGATTTTCTGTAATTTAGAATCAAAGAAAGTGCAGACACAGCTGAGCAGAAAGCTCAGAATTCTACTCAAATAAAAGGAATTGCATTTTCAGAACTCAAAGCAGAGAAAAAGCAACTGGTAGCTGAAAATTAAGGTAAAATGTTGTTTTGTCAAAATTTCAATAGGTATAGACCTGTCATGTCAGTGAATTTCAGGGCCCTCTAGAGGGAGAAGGAGTGGAGGTGGGTATTCTAAAATACCTTCCCAGGATATACTTTAGCCTGTAGACCCATCCCCAAAAGTTTCATTTTCCTAACCTAACCCTTTTCCGAGATAGCAAGAAGTCATTAAACTAGAATTTTACCAAGGTTAGAAAGGATAGGTTAGTTTAAAATTAAATTTTCAAAAACAAGTGCCATATTAGGATTCAAGTCTTCAGGGAGAAATTATGATTCTAAAGGTTGGTTTATTCCCTAACTATCTGTATTACGTGTTAATCAAGATGTATACTCAAACCTTGGATCCTGATTTCAGTGCTTAGCCTAGTGTATCCAAAGATGGATGAATCAAAAGTGTAGTTTGAACGAGATGTTATACCAAGTATTTGTACAATGAACTCGAGGATTTGTTATTGTTTCCAATAGTGTATTTATTTAATTACTTGCATTATCCTTCTCCTAGCTAATGCACAAGATTTGGCAAAGCTGCATTTGAATTTTTGGCGTCTCCATTACATTTAATGACGAATGTTGCCAACTCTTAAGTTTTCAGGGAGTAAAAATTAAGTCGCAAAAGAAGAATTTTCGCACGAAGAGTGAAGTCAAAAAATCTGCGTGCAACCCCTCTCACCATTCTGATGGTCACTACAGTAATCAAGAACTACCATAAATTACGCTCTATCCATTGAAATACTGTCCTGGTTTTTTATAATATACTTAAAATAAAGAGTTATGAGCAGCTTTTAACAAATTTTGCCATTGTCACATGTTTCCTGTCAAATGTTACAGGTTTTTCCTACTACATAATAGAAAGTCACAGGTTTTGATATTAAAGGCTCTTAATATGACCTATTTATCAGCTAAATCTTGATTTTTTCATTCTTTGACATATCAATTAAATTCTTATGGGATTTTGAGATTATATGTTAGGCATATTTTGATAATTTGTTATGGGTTCGAAAAAACTGGCCGTTGAAAAAAATGAATCAACCAAAGGAATTAGAGAACTTAATGGTATTTATATGGAATGACATGGCATTGCTGTGAATAATTTACTTAGTATTGGCTAAACAATGCCTAAAGTTAACTAAAGTGGACATCTCGGGCTTAGTGATCTTTTTAAAATCTAAATGCCGTTTATTTCTGGATAGGGTTTACAAATCAAACCTAAGTATTACACTTTTATTCTGAAAAAAGATCATTATTTACATTCGAGTGTTTTTTTTTGTTTTTTTTTAATGCTTCTGGGAGGCAATGCAACAGTTAAAAAACGAAATTGATAAAGCATTGACCTTCAGCTCTGGTTAACCAACCGTCTGCTTTTTACGAAAGTATTATGTATCTAAAGACTAGCATTGGTGAAAGAGAGTTAACGCCCAAACGCCTTTTGGTCGAGGAACTTTCTGGACCGTTTCAAGTGGTCTGCTGGATGTTGTTTTCAAATAGAAAAAGGTCGATTTCAACAAACAAGATCCCTGTTTTTCTAAACCTGACAACTCAGACTAAAACTTTTACACTGAGTAGGATACTGACTTTGACGAGTTGAGTATCCCGCTGCTCCTGTGCAGTCCAGCAAAAATGCAAAGAGTCAGCTTATAATTCTCCCTCCTACGAACGATACTACCTTATTTACATGGTTTTCAAATTGGACAATTTTCTTTTTATTTAATCAAGGAAAGATGAGAGTGAATTATTACCGAGTGATAACATATGAATTATTCTGTGGAAGGTATTATCTTAAAACGTAGGAACGAGCTTCAAGAACGGTTTAAATCAAAATAACTTTGTTTTGAAATTCGGTTTAATGATATACTTTAAGGACCAAAACGATAGAGGTTTTTTGAAAGGGTGAGAGAACGTTTGAATTTTTTCAATTCGATCTTATAAGGCTGATAGAAATTTCAGTATTGGGAAAAGAATCACCATGTTTTCTCAGGAAGACTAATAAAACAACATTAGACTATCAAGATTTTAGAAATAAGTGAGAAAAGCTAAGAACCTTGAATAGACCTAGGAATTTCGGTGCTAGTAACTTTAGTTGTTTTGCTTCAAAACCAGCTTTGCTAAGGATAATCTCAATGTTTTTAAGCTTTTCGCTGCAGGATTCGCCATAAGATTTCAATCAAAAGTTCAAGGGATGGGGGAAAGGTTTCCTGGTGATAGGAGAAGAAGAAAAATTAGGAGTGTTCTTTATAGGGGGGGGGATAGTAAGGCAAGATGATGCTCGGAAGGGATGTAGAGGGTGTCTCAGAGGGGAGGGATTAAGTTTATTTTGGCAAAAGACGGACGGAGGCAAGAACCAATCATTAAATTCTTGGACGCACGGAGAGGATATATGTCTATGAGATTTTGATTTATCGGAGAGATGTGAGCAAGGATAATTTTGGGGATAGTCCAAATTGGGTAGCCTGAGCTGAGGGGTTGATTTGACCGGGCACGCGTACGTACCTGGGACGAAGAAGAATTTTGAAGGAGGATTTCCTGGGGTATGCTTCTCTGTATCGGGTACGCAGGGGGATAAGACTGGAATTCGACTGGAACACGACCCGAATGCGTTTGGTGCAGCCCTAAAAAAGCTTGGGTTTTAAACCTACTTTCCACCCCTGATGATGCATGAGCAAAATTACACGACTTAAAATGATTGCTAAAATTAGCAGAATTAAGCTGGCTTCTGGGCAGCCCAGTTTTGCGGACCTAATACGACCCACGCTAGGCAATTCAATATGAGCTTTTGCTCAGCCGAAGCATCTTCCACTTGATTTTTTTTACAAATATCAGCATTGGGGTATGTACACAGATTATTTGTACGACGGCTAAAAACACAAAATTGATAGATGTGTAGATATTTACAATTACTAGACATACATCTACTGTCTAAAAAGCTAAAGTACACATTAGGTTGATTACACTTAAAATCACTGAACTCATTTTTTTTTGAATATTTGACTGCACTGGGTGAGAATTTCCGCTTGCAAGTTTGACTGCATTGTCACTTTTTAAAGATGTGTCATTAACACTGGATTTCAAGAATAAATTATCTTCAGTTAAAACAAGGTCAGTAGGATTAGTTTGTGTAACCTTTTTAATCTATGAGAAAATTCTGACGAGGGAGGTTCACTAGCACTTGCTTGATTACATTTATTGACATTTACTGGTTCAAGGGGTTTGACAGTAGTTTTTACGCAGCTTGAAGAATTTTGATCATGAATATTTGGAGAAGAAATATCAGCCAAAAGAGGAACTCTGGGCGGTGTTGGGGATTTTGATGTATGTATAGCTTCAAAAATTGCGAGCTGAAAACCAATTTTCAACATTTTGATTTCATTTTCCTTGAAGAGATCACTATTCTGGCGCTCGTAAAGATCAGACAAGCTATCATAAAGATATTGGAGATTAATAATCCGTTTCTTGAGATTGGCAATTTCTGCATCTTTTTTAAGGCAATTTTCACAGGTATGGGACTCAAACAAGCTAACCGCTTTTGCATTGCACGTCGATTCATCTTTACCGGAACAAGAAATTTGTGGGGAATTTTGGGATTGATGGTAGGTGATTATTTGTGCAGAATCAATCGATCCAAGAGAATTATTGTTGTCATTATTCAAAACACAAGGTACTGAAGGGGAAGTTACAATACCAGTTGCAACGATCGTCTCAAGCTGATTATCGTTAGAATTAGTTTGATTTTATTCATTAGAAATAAGTAGGGATTTTACAGCCTCGAGTGGTTAGACCACTTCTGGTTGATTATCGATGATGTTAATCTCGTCAATTACAACCATTGACGATCGGCACTGTAAGCATAACCAATTAGGGTTTTTGAGGTGACTACTTTTTGTGATGCCAGCTCAATCTGGGAGTAACCAAACATTGCACTTGGAACACTGGAATGACCCAGCTCCGCATTTTCTGTAGCATTCGTTACAAGGATGGGACATTCTAGGCTAAGGAGCAAAAACGAGACACAGACCTTGACTTGGAAGCTATATCTTCAACTAAAACCTGGTTGCCTAAGCCAGATTTGACACTGGTACTTCCTAGAGAAAAGTTCACAAGGCAGATTTTGCGGGTTCACTGAAAAATCACAAGCGTCATTTATTTAAAAACAAGACGTCTCGACAGGTCAAGATCTAAATGAAGACTAGACCTTCTACTAGACATTAAAAAACAAAACTAAAACTAAGGTGAAATGGTTTTTGCCAAAATTTAGATGGGATATAGACTTTTTATACATGCATACTTCTAAGACCCAGAAAAACGGGTCGACATAGTACCTATCTTTGAGGCCCTGGATTCATTCCTGAAAGTTTAATTCATCTGACTCAGATTCTTTCCAAGGTTACAAACAGCCCTTTACGAGAATTTTATTGCAAAAAAATTTGAGTAAAATTTTCATTAAGATTATTTATAATAATCTATAATTTACAATAGTGTATAATATTATATAAAAATATAAAATATTATAATAATATAAGAAAAGTTGTCATTAGGTTATTTACTCAGTGCTTTTTTATAATTGTGCAAGGTTTAATCCTCTCATGGAAAATTCCCCTATAGAAAATCCCCCTCCGAAACTTTCATCTGAAAAATTCCCCTACAGGCAAAATTGGGCAAACAAATGGAAAAGTATGACAACTAGAACTTATGAAGAAAACGAGGAATTTTGGAGTATTCCCCATATTTTCCAAAATTCTAACATAATAAATGGTGTAGAATTTCCTAAATTACTTTTTTTTGTATTTTGTTTCTTTAAAAAAATTTTGTGTTTTGTGGAGATGAGTTACCATAGCAGGGTAAGATAAAGATTCAAGGAAAGGCCTGAAAATATGAAACTATAGGGTAATTTAGAAGGGGTGTCTTATAATGGCAAAGAAATGCTGGCTGGGACTTTCCATGGACTTAACCTGGTTCTAACGACTACAGCACAAGATACCAGCTCACTTCCTGCAATCAAGAATATGTCCACTAGAAGTAACCAGAAGGTTATCCTATTTGAAGTACCATAACTTTAAGAGGATTTTTTTTTATTAATTTAATTATTATGGGGTTAAACTCCATGTCAAAGCTAAGAAGTTTAAAATTGAAAGAACTACTTATTTCAGAAAAGAAAGCAAATTAATTTTTGTAACTTTTATGTCACCCTGCTGTTCTAAATCAACTACATGCCCAATAAACACAAACAGAAAAATTAAAAGAAATAAAAACAAAATAAATCCTGTCTGTATCTTATATATTTTAATTGTAATAGGAAATATAATTGGAATATTTTAAAATTCGTCTTTTCTTCATCCTTCTTTCTGTATCTTAATTACCCTTTGGGGGCTTTGGCTGCTTAATTTTATACGCAAGGAAAAATTTTATAGGGGGATTTATTTTTGTTACTTTTTTGGGGGTAGGGGTCTTGGGTCATGATATTTTAGACCCCATTCCCTTTTTTTATTAATATAGTAGGTTAGTTGCATCTACAAGAATGCACCCCAACCCCCTAATGGCCCATATTGGTAGATAGATAGATAACTTTATTGCCCATTGACAAACAGTAAAAGACCACAAACAGAGTAAATAAATAAACAAAAAGGAACAGAAACTTAGGCACTATAAAAAAATACCAAAAGACACTCAAGGACAAATTACGATAGCAAGACTACTGGACTAAATTGGCTTTAAAAATTCTGTCTGACACCTAATGAGAGCTGCAATAGGATTTGCAATATCGACGCATTCCTTGTCCACGGTCTTAAATTGAGTAGGAATTTTGCATATTTATAATAATCTGAGCGCAGCAGTCTTTTGGTTGCCACATAAATGTCCTTTTCTTTTGTTTCAATCAATCAATATTTATATATGTATATATATACATATATATATATATATATATATATATATATATATATATATATATATATATATATATATATATATATATATATATATATATATATATATATATATATATTCGGAGGTTTGAGAAATGATGATGCAGCATCATTTATTTTGAATTGTGTTTCTAATAGAGCGGATTTTTTTTTTACAAAATAGCCACATTGTAAAGATGAATTCTATAATTGTTTAGTTCATTAAGGTTTTTTGCAATGTGTTAATATTTGTGATTTGGTAAAATTTATCATATTTAGTTTACCTATTGTTGCTAAAAAGAGGGATATATTCACAGGATAAGCTTGTTTTGGTGTTACTTGGTTGTTTTACATTTCCGGTTTGTTTTTTTTTCATAGGCATGTATTTTGGGGGTGATACCTGACACGGGGATGCGATGGATATTCTGTGGTAGCCACAACACTTGACTGGGTAGAGAATTTAATGTGGCGAAACCCTATGGGCAAGTGTATTCTCCTGATGAGCCCTTGTGTTGGGTTGTTGCCTCTGAATTATTTGTCTTTATTGTTTCTATTGTTTGGTAAATGACGACTTATACTTATTGACGACATGACTGCCTGTCCATGGATTATTCTTTATGGTTGATTGTGTATGGCTATGCTGTTTGACCTATGTGATTGTATGGATGAGTAGGGTTAAGGCTTCATTCAAGTGCTGGTCTATATTAATCACTAATTTAGGAAAAAAGTCTTCCTTTTCTCCTTCTGTCTATTTTTTTTGTGCTGTTGCATTGGTGATTTCTCTTTTCAATATATATATATATATATATATATATATATATATATATATATATATATATATATATATATATATATGCTTTAATACCACAGTTAACTTGAGATGTTACAGCTTGGATATGATTTTTGAGTTATTAGAATTTGTTTTATACAATACTTATATAAGATTTGGTGGTGATTTGTACAAGCAAATCGTGCGAATTTCCATGGGGGTGAATGCCAGCCCATTTATAGCTGACTTGTTTTTAAGTCAACTAGAATATAAATATATGATGGATAAGAATAATCCAAATAATTTAAAACATGTTTTGTCAAATAATAAAAGATATTTAGATGATATTTTGGTCTTAAATTGTAAGGATTTCATTGATATTTCTAAAATGTATATCCATCAGAGCTTACTCTTGAACCTAGTCATGGTGCTGGTCATGAAGATCATTTCTTAGATTTAAATGTTAATATTTGTGATAATAATAAATTAAGTTTTAAAATGTATAATAAAAACGGATGATTTTGATTTTGAAGTGATTAGTTTCCCATTTCCTGAAAGTAATATACACTCAAATATCACATATTCTGCGTTTTTCTCACAGTTACTTCGTTATGCAAGGATTTGTAGTAATTATATTGATTTTAAAAATAGATGTAAAATCTTAAGCCAAAAATTGATATCAAGAGGTTTTTCTGCAAATAAACTAACTTGGCAATTTAAAAAATTTAGTTTTCATTATAACGAACTTTTAAATAAATATCAAAAGAATTATCTGGAAATACTTAAAGAAATTTTCAACTAATTTCGGGGGTTCGACAAATGATGATGCAGCGCCATTTATTTTGAATTGTGTTTCTAATAGAGCGGATTTTTTTTTAAAAATAGCCACATGGTAAAGATGAATTCTATAATTGTTTAGTTCATTAATTTTTTTTTTTTTTGCAATGTGTTAATACTTGTGATTTGGTAAATTTTATCATATTTAGTTTACCTATTGTTGCTAAAAAGAGGGATATATTAACAGGATAAGCTTGTTTTTGGTGTTACTTGGTTGTTTTACATTTGCTGTTTTTTTTTCATAGGTATGTATTTTGGGGGTAATACCTGACACGGGGAGGCCATGGATATTCTGTGGTAGCCACAACACTTGGCTGGGTAGAGAATTTAAAGTGGCGAAACCCTATAGGTCAGTGTATTCTCCTGATGAGCCCTTGTGTTGGGTTGTTGCCTCTGAATTATTTGTCTTTATTATTTTTTCTATTGTTTGGTAAATGATGACTTATACTTATTGACGACATGACTGCCTGTCCATGGATTATTCTTTATGGTTGATTGTGTTTGGCTATGCTGTTTGACCTATGTGATTGTATGGATGAGTAGGGTTAAGGCCTCATTCAAGTGCTGGTCTATATTAATCACTAATTTAGTAAAACAGTCTTCCTTTTTTCCTTCTGTCTATTTTTTTTTTTTTTTTTGTGTGTGTGTTTGTGCTGTTGCATTGGTAATTTCTCTTTTCATGATATATATATATATATATATATATATATATATATATATATATATATATATATATATATATATATATATATATATATATAAATATATAGGACTATCCAATAAATTAAAAAAACTCCAAATATATATATTTGAAACCAAACCACAAGAAATATTAAACGAACTCAACACCTGCCGCAGTACAAATATCAAACCCAGGCTAGGGTCACCTGTCCCCCTCTCCCATTAAAAAAAAATTCTAAACATAAATATAAAGACATGAAAAAAAATCATTTAAATTCTTTTGAAAATACGAAACGAGTGAAATTTTTAAGCTGACTCAGGTAGGATATTCCAAACGATATGACAAGCAATTAATGGATTAAAGCCAAACCGCACCCATGGAGTAAATAAAATATTAATACTCCTTGAATTGTGTAGATGATGCGTAGACCTATCAGTGATAGTAGTTTGAAGGGCTGTTTTGAAGGGCTGTTGAAGGACTGTGTAATTTGAAGAAGGAGTAGTTTGAAGGGCTGTGAGAACGTCACCATGAAGTTGACGAAAAGTGAATTATGCGCACGAAAAAATGTAGAGAAACTGCAAATCAAGTAACGGGCTAATTGGGTTAGTTGTAAAATATTTTGTCTCCTGTATAAGCCTTCTTGCCTTATCATATAACTTAGATAGTGGTTTAAAAAAAAACGTTGAAATCCATACAGTAGGGCAATAAGAGACGTAGGATCAAACTAAGCAATGGAAGGGAATTTTTAAAACTGATCCAGGAAAAACGTGTGTTTTTTCCTCAAAATTCCAAGACTTCTTGAGATCTTTACATTAATTTAGTTGAATATGATGCTTGAATGGAAGGTTTTCATCGAGAAGAATGCCAAGATATCGGACATACCGACCCTTAGGCCTGCTGAAAGAGCCCCTTGAAAGCTGGATATCAGTTAACTCATGGCACGCTAGAGAAATAAGAGACAGAAAAAAACTTGACTTGGCAACATTTAGGGCGCGGCAATTAGCATTGAACCAAAGAACCACTAATTTAATTAAAGTTAATTAATTTAACTAATTGAATTTAATTAAAAAAGGTCCACTAATTTGGCAAGCATTTCAGACTCAGTTCCTACTACAGTATCAATGGTACTGTCATCAGCAAAAGTAACGAGAGTGTCCTTATCTTGCGAAAGCGATGGATTTTTTTAGCATTAGAAGATTCAGGATGATATAGGCGACAGCAGACTGTAAGTTTCTGTCTCTTAACCACAACTATAAGGTCATTAACATAAATCAAAAACAGAAACAGTCTAATTACAGAGGCTTTAGGAGCACCAAAACTCGAATTCAGAAGAAAAGCTGGAAAGGGAATCTACGGAAATAGTTCTACCTGACAAATAGGAATCAAAACAAGCCTGTCCTCTTACAGCACTGTGTCACAGCTTATAGAACAGAATCTCATGCGTCGAAGAATCAAAAGCCTGGCGGACATCCAGGATATAGCAGCAGGAATCAAGCCAAAGTTAAGTGCGGTGTGGAGAAAATTTAAAAGAGTTAAGCACACATGCTCATTAGAATGTTCAGCACGGAACCCAAACTGAAAATCATGATAAGAGTGTCTTAGCCTCTAGAAAAGCAAGTAGACGGGAAAGCATGGTCATTTCTAAAGTTTTGCTAAAAACAGACAGCAAAGATATAAAGCGATAATTAGCTGGATATTCTCGTGGTCCTCCTTTATATAAAACATTTTTTCTAGCTCGCTTAAGAAAATTGGGGAAAATCCCATTTTCATAAAAAAGATTTATAAGCTTCGTCAATGGAGAAATAATTGAAGGAAGAATGAACTTAACTACCATAATTGGAATGCAGTCAGGGCCAAACAACAAAAGAACCTTTCAAGTTATTTACAATCCTGCCTACTTCAGCATCAGAAGCAGGATACCACACCATCGGTTTGAGACAAGGTGGCCCAAGATAAGATTCGTAATCTGGTTGAGACTGCCAAGACCGGACTGAAGAAGCAGTAGTTTTCTCAATATTGCCAAAACATAATGAACAGATAGAACAGAATAGAACACCCTCAAAAACCACATCACCAACTACAAGACTTGGAGGGATAGAAGGAGCCGGAGAAGAATGTATGAGGACTGAATGCATCACTTGCCAAGTTTTTCGAATATACTTCCTACAATCTGAGAATTTTTTGGAATATGAAAGGAATTTGGCCTTGCAGCCGAAAGAGTTAAAAACATTCCTATAGAGTTTGAATTGCTGAAGACATGCAGCATTCAAAGATGGCTTTTCTGACATAAAAGCTTTCCAAACATTATTTTTTCTTCTCCAGCTCTTTAGAAGGCCAAAGGTCATCCATGGATTAAGAGGAATAGATCTTATAGACCTTGAAGTAGATGAGGACAGGGCAAGTACGTCAAAAATTGACTATTTCACATGCTCATAAAAGGAATCAAACTTTGAACAAAGATCATCCTCACCAAAAATATTCCATGTCTTCTCAGCTAAATGAAATCTGAGGCGGATCAATTCATTCAAACAAAGCTTAGGAGAAGCTTAAGCAGAGGCTGGAATATTCCTACTAGACGTTTTTTCAAGGTTAAAACTGGGAAGTACAGGAAAATGGTCTGAAATGTCACTCTTTTTAACAGAATTCTGAGCTTGATTAAGACACGAAAAAATATAATTAAATAAAGTCGCTGAATTATCTGTTAAACCTGTTGGAATACACGTTGTTGGTAGAATACCAGCAGCAAGCATATTTAACAGAAATACCACCGTGGTAAAGGGCGCCATATCAATTAGGATTACGTTAAAATAACTCGTTATTTCAAGTTTAGACTAACGTCTGCCTGTTAAATCCAAAACCTCAGCAGGGACCTGAAGAAAAGAAGGGACAGATCCACTCAGAGATCTATAAACATTACCAATTATCAAAATCTTATTCTGTAATTTGATTCCAATAAGCTGGGATTCAAAAACCCCTTCATCTTTCTTTGACAGATCACTTTGAACATAATAGGGAAGAACATAAGAAAAATACATTACTACACCACCCTTTGCCACCCTTCTGCGATTTAGTCGCTCCGTTTCGTAACCGGGTATATCTGAAAGCATTTCATTGCTAGAATTGAGAAAAGTCTCACATAATCCAATAACATCGGGTTTCCCATCAAAAACTATCTGCCTCAACTGATCAATCGATGAAAATTGACCCTGAGTATTAAGCTGAAGGAAAAAAAAAGATCATCCCGTCTACCCACTTTGAATCTGTAACATACTTACTAGTAATTGATTGGGAAATATTTACAAAATTTCATTTAATTTGACCAATAGAGTTATTAACAATACTCAAAACTTCTAATGGATTACTTTGCAATTGAAGTAGACGCCTATCAAGGGAGTGAACATCTCCAGAGCCTCAGGTGGAAAAATTCATAAAACTTAAAGAGATGGTGTATCAAACCTGCACCACAAAACACACAAAAATAAAATAAAATAAATTAACTAAGAGGCTATAAACAAACAAAAAAACTAAAATCACAACAATCATATCAATAATTAAGATATATATATATATATATATATTTTATATTATTGAGCACATTGATAATAGTCGTTTCAAATAAATTGAGTGACTTCCTTAAATCTGCGACACAGCTCCTGAAATTAAAAAAGAAAAAAAATATAACGTTTAATCCCCATTGCATTAACGTATCCATGAGACCACCAAGTAAAATTATTTTCAAATAAAAAAGGATTAAAATCCCAAACTGACACAATGGCTTGTGAAAACGTGCCAATAACAAAAATACAAAGCAGATTACACATAAATCTCTTCAACGAACAAACATCATTCAACATATGTAAAATATAAATTTATTTCTTCTTCCTACGAAAAAAAGAAAGAGAAAAGAAAATTACGAAATTAAAACTGAAATACTGAAAAAAACAAGAAAAAAGTAAGAAGAAAAAACACAAAATCGCAAATAGACTTAAAACTAAATGGTTTCAACAAGCAAACGAATTCGTTTTGGGTAGTTATCAGCTTTCTCACACTTGTAAACACGGCCACGAACAGTCCACACGTTCTTTACACCATTTCGGTTTCTTGCACCTTCAAGAATCACTTTTTTTGCTTTCGTAAGATATTCAGTAACGAATATACCTGAATTAGCGAGCTTTGATTTTGCTTTGAAAACAGTATGCTTTTTTCTCTATATCTTTAACTAGGCCAGCTTTAAGCTTTGTTACTTTCTCTTGTGCTAAAATAAGCTGATTTCGGATTGCAGAAGTTTCTATTGAAGCTATAACCGTCGGATCAGCTCCAAGGCCTTTTGCATCTTTCTTTTTCAAAAACTGGCGGTAAATATCAGGAGAAGATTCGCACTCGCGGAAAGCATGATTGACATCCTTAGCTTTTTTTGAAGCTTCTGAATAATTGTCATTATACGACAGACGATTCGCTTTTACCACATTTTGAAAGTCATGGGATAAATAGTAAAATACAGTGTATCGGCATAATATCGGCAAAGACTCATTCTGGCTAGTAATGCTAACAATCCGAGTTGCCCAAAGGGGATATCCCTTGAGTAGTGCTAACACCAAATCCGCCTTTTGGAACTGTACCATGATTGAAATAACAATACAATGAAGCGAAAGTTTACCTATCTTTAGCAGACAGGGCCACGCTACGCGGAGTCAGACACCCTTATGGATGGGGGCCCGGTGGTACGTGAGATCCTGTAAATTTCTCCTACCGTGTTCAGACGTCCCAAACTGCTGCTATTCAAATTATCCAAATCAAATGTATCCGTATCCAAAAATCACAGCTACTGTTATGACGTTAGCATCTAGCTAACAAACAAAGCATACCAGAGATATTCATTCAACGAGGAATGAAATGCTACTGAAGTTAATTTAATCTTGAAATGTTTCTTTAGTTAATTTAATGTAAGCCCTCTTTGAATCTCTAACATTATTGCCACTCCTGCTGTAAAGAGGTAAGTAAAGAGGTATGACAAAAATTTTTAGCATAAAGCAATTAAAATTTTCCTCAAACAATAATATGCGCTCTTGTATTATTTGAAAAAATTTCAGAAATTAAATAAAAAACATGTTTTTTAACTGAAAGTAAGAAGCAAAATTAAAAATTAAAACGAACTGAAATTATTTCCTGTATGAAATGGGATGTCTCCTCCTCAGCGTTTCACTCTTTACGGGGTTGGTCACCCACTTTAAAAAGCACACTAGGACTTCATATTTCTAATAAAATGTATCACATCTGAAGTTTATAGGACATATGGCCACCCTTTCTGATAAACCTTAAATGTGAATAATTGGCAATTACATTTTAAATGCTAATAATGGAGAAATAATGAACATCGGGGACTTGTTGTCCTCCGATAACTTTCGATTATTAAAATTCACACTAGGACTTGCAATTTCCAATTGAATGAGCCCCTTTTGAAGTTTCTACAACAACTCCTTTTATACGAAGTGGCATGGTGTAAAAAAAAAAAAAAAAAAAAAAACAAAAAACAATACCTTGTGCCCACATCACCATTAACTTGGGTAGCGCACGCTGCCTATGGTGAAAATAAGAAGCGATTTTGAAGTCAGGAATGAAAGATCTAATCAGAGAAGAAGGAAAGGTAAATTTTCCTTCGTTTTGGGAAGAAGAAAATTATTATTTTTCATAAAAAAAATAAAAATGAAGAAAGGAAATAAAATTCATAGAAAACCTGTAGAAGGAAGAAAGTACTAAACACTTTTAAAAAAGAACAAAGATTTTCTGTCAGGAGAAGCAGCAAACCTATGAAGGATACAACCTGTGTTTGTAAAAACATTTTTGCCTTGTCTCTTGTTCATCATCTATAGGGCCTATATATTTGAAGGGAGTTCCCTCATTGGAGGAAAAAATGGGGTATCCCCATGAAGATCCTAAGTTTAGAACTAATCTTGAAAAACTTGATAAGAAAAACATTGTACTGGCATGGATACAGTACAAAAACCAAATCAAAGGAAGAATCACCCCAGGAGCTAAATTATTAGTTGCCAGACTCCTTAAAAAAGAATTAGGTAGCTATGGAACAATTATTGAGGGATCTGGTCCTGGTGGCTCCATGATTATCGAAACAATAGCCCCAACCACTCCAGATAGCCTATGATCAGACTCATCAAGAAAATAAAATTTAATGGCAATAGGGTAAAATTTGGTAAAATTATAGTTAATTGACTTCTTGCTATCTCAGAAAGAGATTCTTGCTATCTTGCTTGCTACAGACTAAAGTATGTCCTGGGAAGGTATTTTGAAGCAACTACCTCTACTACTTCTCTAGAGGGCCTTGACCTTTGATGTCCTTTAAAAATATGTGTGTTATAAAAGCGAAACTTTGCAAAATAGATCTTCTGCTTAATTGAAGTACAACAAAATTATTTTCAGCTTCATAACTTTGCTCAATTCCATTTTATAAGGTTTTAAAGATATGCAAATACATTTCCTAAATTTTGAAAAAAACATTGATATGGCTGAAAATTCTACTCAAATAACAGGAATTGCATTTTCAGAACTAAAAGCAGAGAAAAAGCAACAGTAAAATTCTAGTTAATTGACTTCTTGCTATCTTAGAAAGGGTTTAGGTTAAGAAAAGGAAACTGTCAGGGATGGGTCTACAGGCTAAAGTATGTCCTGGGAAGGTATTTTAAAGTACCCACTTCCACTCCTTCTCCCTCTAGAGGGCCCTGAAATTTGCCTACATGACAGGTCTATACCTATTGAAATTTTGACAAAAAAAAATTACCTTAATTTTCAGTTAACAGTTGCCTTTTCTCTGCCTATAGTTCTGAAAATGCAATTCCTGTTATTAGATTAGAATTCTGAGCCATATCAATATTTTTTTTCCAAATTTAGGAAATGTATTTGCATATCTTTAAAACCTTATAAATTGGGATTGAGCAAAGTTGTGAAGCTAAAAACAATTTTGTTATACTTCATTCAAGCATGAGATCTATTTTGAAAGGTTTCACTTATATAACACACCTATTTTTAAAGGTCAGAACCCTCTAGAGAGAGGGAGAGTGAAGGTAGGTACTTAAAAATACCTTCCCAGGACATACTCTAGCCTGTAGACCCATCCCTGAAAGTTTCATTTTCCTAACCTAACCCCTTTCCAAGATAGCAAGAAGTCACTAAACTAGAATTTTACTGACAATAAAATTATTTTTGAAAAATATGACCAAAACAATGCAGACACCTTCACAAACAAGATAATTGGCAAAAAATGGATCTTATTTATTGAAAAAGAAACTGCAGACTTCTCCGAAATAGAAGCTGAACTCCAAGAAAATCCAGAAATGGAAAAACTACAAAAACTAGGTAATGATGAATCTTAAACAGTATGTACAATTCTAGTGACTTACAAAAATCTGCAACAATTTCCAGCACCAATAAATTTTTGGAGGATAAACAAGAAAGTAAAACAATACATTCTTTCACAGCCAGTGCAATGCTTCAACTGCCAGAGACTTGGACACAAGTCCCAAGAATATAGATCAAAGCAGAGGTGCTTACTCTGTGCTGGGTTCCATGCCCATAGTGATTGTCCCAAGACAGAGCAGACTTGTGCTAATTGCAAAGGAAAACATTCTGCAAATGCTAGTATATGCCCATTCAAGAAAGAAAAAAAACTGAAATCTTAAAGATATCTATCACATATAAGATACCCATCAGATAGGCACAACAAAAAATCAAACAGAATTCATCATAAATTGCAGAGAATTTCCTCCACTTCCAGCTCCCTCAATTTCCAATATACCTATCCCTGAAACATCCACCACCCTAAGGAGACTTGAAGAATCAATAAAAAAAACAAGAAAAAGTAATAAACAAGCTAACTGAAGCTATAACTATGCTTTTGGACCTGATCCCCAAAACCAAAACTTTGCAACAAAACAAAGTGAAACAAATCAAGACATTCATAAGAAAAATCTCACAAAAAGATAGCAGAGACTCAGAAACAGAATCT
This sequence comes from Artemia franciscana, assembly GCF_032884065.1. Classification (NCBI taxonomy): domain Eukaryota; kingdom Metazoa; phylum Arthropoda; class Branchiopoda; order Anostraca; family Artemiidae; genus Artemia; species Artemia franciscana. The sequence continues at coordinate 1,570,772 of NW_027062662.1, forward strand.
GAGCTACCAAATGAAGGAACAGAAGATGAATTCATCACTAAAACCAATGAAGAAAAAAATCTGACAAGAAAAACACTTCAGAAAAATCAAAAATATGAAAATAATTCAACTAAGCACAAACTGCTTGACCAACAGCAAAAAAACAGAGCTAAGAAATATTCTAATAAGAGAAAAACCAGACATTGTGTACCTACAGGAAAATTCCTGGAAGAAAAAATGAAAATTTTATTCAATGGTTATAAATGCTACAGATAGGACAGATATTATTTGAAGGGTGGAGGGTTATGTACTCTGATAAGGAACCACCTTGTTAGTGAGCAAATCCCTACCACCTTTGGTGAACAAAATGAAATTGGCATAATAAAACTAAACAATATTAATGCGAATACACTCTCAAATGTAAACTACTGTAATAACAAAACTAACAACTTTGATAAAAAACCAACTATAGAGCACTCAAAAACATTCAAAGGCCCAAAATAATTATGGATGACTTCAACCTACACCATCAGACATGGAACACACAGACAAAAAATCACCAAAATGCTAACTGCCTCTTAGAAATAATAAATGATCTAAACCTCCACATAGCTACCCCCTGCAATCTTGAAACTCACTTACACAAGCAAACTGGAAAAATCACAACAATAGATCTAACCATAATCTCAAGGGACCTACAACTCTAAACAACTATGCACTCCTCCCATGATTTTGATAGTGACCACTACACAATCTACATAGAAACAAATACCAATTACACAAACAACAGATTTTTTAACCCCAATAAATGGTCATTCAATGAAAGAAGGATCAAAAAGTGGCAAAATGAACTAGAACTAACTAACCTAGACCATATTGACCGACTCCCAACAAATGATACCATAGAAAAAATCACAAAAACTGTTTATGGAACTGCAAAAAAAAACATCTGCAAATAATGGACACAACATGCTTGATGCACAAGAAATGCATCAATTAAACCCTATTGCTCCCAATAATATCTAAGCCATCAGAACTTGGAGGATATAACAATACAGGAGAATTAAGAGGTCATCTCCTGTGTATTATAATATCCTGTCCCTAAAGTAAAAAAAAGTTGCTGATGTATATTGGTTGAAAGCGGTGACACAATATGTTGTGTTTCTATTAGACATAATCATGCATCCAAAATATTAAATATTTGGCAAAAAATATTGTATGTAAAATTAAGATCTCTAACCTTTACCAAGTATTTAATCATTTTTTTTTAGAACAGTACTCTTATATTCACAGCCATGATATGTAGTTAATGATATAGTTTTAGATATTACTCATTACTGAATGTTATATACATTGTTGTTATAATAATATTACATATTATTTTGTATCATTTTGCTTATTTAGAATGTGATTCTGCCAAGAAGTTTTTATTATAGGAATTGGCATGCTCTGGCACTGACCAACAATGCATCATGGTCAAAAATCAAGGAACAAGTAACACCTACTGTCATGATTTATCAACCACCAAAGACTGCCCAAAAGATCACACATCTGATTCCACCCAACAACTATCAACATAGGGAGAACACCTCAATAATACTAGTTGTGTAGAAGAAAGTGCCAACTGCTATCCTACAATCATCTATAATCCAATCAACTAAACCATGTAAACCAAGGAAGGAAACACATACAGTTGAGAAGATTTACCAATCACACATTATGAAGAACACCAACAAGAACTACGAACATCAACAGATCACACGTAACAAACTATATAGGAACCCTACATTGGCAACATTATGAACACTTATGAAGATTGCAAAAGAACAACATAATTCCCAATTTTATAACTTGTGAATTGACTTACCAAGTAAGGTTTTGAGAACTATCTAAGTCAAACAACTCTTAAGACACTTTAACTAATGTTTAAAAAACGTTGAAAATTTAACAACTTGTGAAGATTTCAAATAGTAGAAGTATTTTGAGGTGAAAGACTAAAAACTAACATTAATTTGCAAGAACAATAATATACCAACTCAGTTAGTGAAATGGGCAGAGACATGAAAATTATGGCATAGGTGTGAAAGAAAACAGTATAAACTTAGTGAAGAATGATAAATGAATGTGCCAACAGTGATTTAGAAAAATTAACCTAGTGAAAAATTATGACAAATGTAGAAATATTGATTTAATATGATATAATTTTAATCCAATTGTGCACTTTAATGTTTTTGAAAACCTGGAATCAATTGGAAATCACAGTTAAATTATACTAAAGTAATATTGATTACAATTAAAAAAAAAACAAAAAAAAAACAATTGAAATCAGGTATTCACGTGTAAACTCATTTGTTGTTCAAGTACTTTATATTAATGTGAGGTGTAGGAGTATAATTTAAAAAAAAAATCTAGGGACAAGAACAAAAATATAAAAACAAAATATATATACAATGTAATCCTATAGATGTAGTCAAGTAGTCATTTTGTGGTGAAGGAATTATAAAAATAACCTATAATAAACAATAATTTTTTTTAAGGAAACATAAAATTTAAAGGAGATTAGTCTGAATGATGTGGACATCATTTTACAGTGGGAAGGGGGATATGTGACATGAAGGCCTACAATTCCCCCCCCCCCCTCCCCATAAAATTCAAGACAAAATTCCTTATTCCTTTTCCTATTTTCAAAATAAGATTCTTTATTTTGTAAAATACAAAGTCTGAGCATGGTTTTGATTTGTTTGTTTTTCTTGTGACAGCAAACAAGAGTGTTCCTCTTTGCACTAGCCAATGAGATTCTAGTTCCTATTAAAAAAAAAATCAACCAGTTTATATGACTCAACACACTGAATAAGAAAATTCTTGCTAATCCCATAAAGGGACAATTGGTTATGAGTGGAAAATACTAGTTGTATTGCAAAAGTGTAATGCCTCTTTTAGAGGAGGTCAAACAAACATTGTATTGTTGAAAATACCAGTTGTATTGCGAAAGTGCAATACCTCTTTTAGAAGAAGTCAAATAACGATTTAGAAATCTTTTCTTGATATAATAAATTTTTGTGGCAAGGTGTTTGAAGTTAGTTCTGTACCAGCACTTATGCAGTATAGACAATCAAAGCTTAAATTGAAGTGTGATATAATTTATCTGAATTTGTATGTAAGTACTGAAATAAAACTATTCTTCATTAAATCGTCTTTGTTTATGAAGTCAGGCACCAGGCACAGTTCCCATGGTCTTTAGGTATGCTCTCAAGGGAATCTACACGACTTAGGTGATCCAAACATTACTAAGATGATTTTGTCCCCAAAAACCATGGGGATTATTAACTGTTTCCTTCTATTCTAATTCCTCAATTATTTAACTCCCATAGTATACTCTTAATTTGAATGTCCCATATATTATATTGACGTTAAGCTCCTTATAATGAATTGCTTAAAATTCAACCAAGAAAGACATTCTTTTGAAAAATGTAAAAAATAATGCAAGTGGAAAATTTTGTTATAATGAGATTATTGGTATAACAGAAACAGGAAAACAAGAGAGTATTACTAGAATACTAGGATACTTTTTAAGAGATACAAAACTATTAGATTACACTTAACCACAGTTCTCCCTGGTGATTTTTTTTATATATTGGCAACAACAACAACATTGCAATAGCGCAATAAAAATAGTAATCAGATATAATGGTAATTAGTAAATAGTAGTAATAGTAATATTTTTTTTTATTGGTAACAACAGTGCAATAGCATGTAAAACCAGCATATCTGGAGTGAAGAGAGTCAAGCTGTTTACTCCATCATCCCTGTCACAGCAACAACCTTCGTTTTGTTTAAACTAGTCATTTTTCTTATCTGCCTAATATATGATCTTATTAATATATGGTGTAATTTATGATGTTTGATATTTAATTGATTGATTAATGCCAGATTTGCCTCTCACGCAATCAGACTATCTGTCTTGGCTTTTTCTACAATTAGCCATGGTTTGATGCTCACAACTAGGCTACATTCGATTTTAATTTAAAATCAATGGGGGCTGCCCCCCCCCCCCAGAACTTCAAATTTTCACTAGATATGGCTAAATAAGCAGATGGTTTAAAAAGCAGTTGAAAAAAGTTAGATCACCAAAAAAGCAGTTGAAAAAAGGTAGATGGTTGAAAAAGCTGGAATGACAGAATAAAAGTCAAACAAAATGAAATTATCAATAATGTATGAGAGATTTAGCTCTAATGCATGAATATTAATGCTGAGCTTTATCAATGATTTTTGATTTTGGTGATTACTTATTAGGCTAATAAAGATTTCATAGATAGCCTATGTTAGAACTTGCTGGCAATGCAAGGTTTTGTGAACTGCCAATATAACTTCACCCCCCTGCCCTTCAATACAGAATCAGCTGCCCCCCCCCCTATAGAAGAAGCTATCTATGCCAATGGTTGTGGATTAACCTAAAGCAGGATAATGCAAGTAATTATATAAATAGGCCAATAGATATCAATAACAGACCCTCAAATTCATTGTATAAATACTTGGCATTGGCCTACCATCTTGTCCAAATTGTACTCTTTAAATTCATCCGTCATTGGACAGACTAATTGTAGTAGCCTCAGCTAAGCAATTAAGTCAGGACCTGCTTTGTGAAAAGTGTATTAGCAGCATAGCAATGCTACTTGGCAGTTTTTATATATTTGTTGGCAAATTTTATCTGAAAATAACATTCTTACATACAAAAAAAAACTTTTTGGGCAAAGAAAAGCTGTTAAAACACAAGTTGCAGCTAAAGTGTTGGCAGCCTTTGGAATTCTTTTGAGTTCTGCCACTTGTAGCTTTGGAACTTTTTCTATATCTGGCCAGGACCCTAGATTTGTTGCCCCAAAATTCAATGCTGGGTGTCCAAAATAGGAAGGGTAACATTGTATAAGAGGAAACTTCATAAATTAATACATACTGGCATAATTTAGCCAGGAAAAAAGTGAAAAGGAATACATTGCTGGATGCCTTTTATTTAGGCTATACTCTTTCCAAATTAATTGATCTCTCATGAGGCAAGTTTCATTTGAGCCAAATTTGCAGTTTACAACTGAATTTAGGTAGGATAGTAGTGAATACATCATTTGATTGCTTTTCCTATGCTCTTTTGTAGTGTGATAATTTTGTCTAGGGTAAGTTCCATTTCAAGGCCTTAATGGGGCTCCAAAAGGTAAAGCACTCCATAGTTGCTAAGTGTTTTTAAAAATACCTAGTGAGGAAAATCGGCATTTGCAGCTGGTTCAGGAATGGCAATTATCATTTCCATTGTCTTAATAGGGTTAAAAAAAAACAGTATACAGTTGTTCAAAACTGTGTAAAACTAAAATCCTCAAATCTTGTTACCAAATAGGATTTGAGAAAAATTGTATATATTAATGAATAGCCAAAAATCTAAGCTTTGCATCAATATTGTTATTTTTAAAATTATTTAAGATCAACACTTGAAATTATTAGCTTATTGACTTGCCTAGAAGGACCTGTGTTTAGGAATACCAATTATCCTGTTTTGATGTATATATCCTTTCAGTGTTTCACATATTAATAGAAAGCTGATTGTCTTCTGATTCTAAAAATGTAACTTTTATTGCTTGATATTTATCCTATAAATCATAAACAGTAAACTTAATTTACTCTTTTCAATTGCTTGTCAAAACAGATCCCAGTTTTAATTTATGCTGACAAATTGGTAAAAATTTCACCAGCAAGGCAGATAAAAGATAGTATCTTGTTACTACCCTCACATTGCATCATGCTGTAGTAAAATAGTGGCAGTCCAAAAACCCATCTCTATTTTTTTCAGAATGCCAAAGAAAAGTGGTCTATACCCAAAAGATGTCTTTTACCATAGTAAAATGTTATTTGAAAATGAATTTGCTGAATTTTTTTTTGAGCTTGAAACCCCTAAAAAATTTCATTGTTATAAAAGTTATGTCATTTTGAGGGTTTCTAGCTCTTTTTAAAAATTTCTGCAATGTTGTTTTCAAAATAACTTTTCACAATTAAGACTAAGGAAAATAATAATTAAAATTCCCAAATCACCTACCAATAGCAATTTTTTCTCACTTGCCAGTTTTTTAGAAACATTCTTTTAAACTTTTGGTGACTATGGGCTGTTTTGAGTCCTTTAAGACCTTTGAGGGCTCAAAATGGGATTTGCCCCAGAAGCAACCACCGAATTAGAAAAGAGCATAAAAATAGGCTCCAAGTAATACATTCACTTGTATCCTAGTAAACTACTAATTTACTGTAAACTACAAATTTACCATATTTTTAACCCTATAAAGGGCTCATAACACCCCACACTAACCAAAAGTTTAAAAATATGTTTTTAAAAACTGTCTATCAAGAAAACTGTCATTTGTAGGTAATTATTATTTTCATTAGTCTTAATTGTAAAAGGTTATTCTGAAAAAAATTGCAGGAATTTTGAAATGAGTCTGAAACCTCTTGAAAAAAGCCTTATAAGGAAAAGTTATAGTGCCCCTTTTAAGTGACCGAAAAATGTGGGGCAACTTGGCCTCCTCCCACACCCCTTTTTTCTCAAAATTGTCCAATCAAAATTTTGAGATAGCCATTTTGTTCAGCATAGTTGAAAGGCCAAATAACTATGCCTTTGGAGGTATGATTACCCCCCATAGCCCATGGGGAAAGGTCTTCAAGTTACAAAATTTGCTCTTTGTTAACTTATAGTATTTGTTTTTTAAAAGTTTGCATACATTTTATGGGTGGGGATGGGGGCAAATTTTCTGCTGGTGGGATTATCAACAGGATTTTTTTCCATGGACACAGAAGTTTCCAGGGAGTGAACTTTTCAGGGGAAATTTTACACTGAAGAATCTGCCACAATTTCTATATGAAATTTGTCTTATGTCTTGCTTTCTCTTTGCCAACTCAATTTTACATGTGAAGATGTTAAGAGTAATTGTCTGGTAAATTTTCACCAAGATTGAATTGTCTAGAGAATAAATCCGTGGGGAGGAGGGATTTTTCCATTGAGGTGTATCCAGATTTCCTGGCATTATTTAAAAACAGCATTATATAAAAAGTTAAATAAATAAAAACAAGTTTTTTTCAACTGAGAGTAAGGAGCGAATTAAAACTTTTGAACAAGCAGAAACTGTTATGTATATGAGGGGAGGGATGCTCTTGCTCAACACTTGACTCCTTATGCTAAAGTTTGAATTATGTCCCAATCATTTAAGAACTACTCCTGAAACACTATGTTTAATTAGAACAATAATAAAAAAGAAACTTTTTTTTAAGTACTTAAGAACTTTAACATAAGGAGCAAGGTGTTCAGGAAGAGCAACCCCCCTCATATGTAATAATTTCTGTTTGTTTTACGTTTTAATGTTGTTCCTTATTTTCAGTTGAAAAACCTTGTTTTTTTATTTGACCATTTGAACCTTGTTATTTTACTATGGATTAACTATGTATCACAATGTACAAACAACTATAGCATGTATTTTTAGTATTTTGTTTCCTTTCTGTGGTAGATGAGCTGAGGCTTTTTACTTTGGTATTACTTTCATTAAATATTTCATAAAAGAAACATAATATATATTTCATTACTAGAGCCATTCAGATATTGTCTTGCCTAGTCTAGGAATGGAGGATGCCCTGGCCTAGCTACTTTGGAGCACCATAAGTTAAATCTCATCAACAGATTTTGGTGCCATATTCCGGAAACTGTACCAATGAAGACTGATAGTTTATTGATGGATGTGTCAAAAAATGGCTGGACTGGTCTTCATTGGTCAAAATTATGGAATCTTTCAATGAAAACTAAACCAAAATTAAACTGTATTAAGATGGAATGAACGAGCTCTAAAATTGATCCCAGGTTTTGACGAATTTCCCAGGTATTTATAAACTATTTTCACAGGTGTTGAGAATTGATGGTGGCAACATTGCTTCCAACTTAAATGAACATCTAAGTAATGAGTTAGATTGTAAAGGGACCACTCTGATAGAAATTCGCATCTGTTAGTTTTATTGTTTCGACCATTAAATGAACTACATTGGTAACTTGGATGACTTCATAATAGGAAGTTCAAATACCAGGGTCCAAATGTGCTCCCAGGTTTTCACCACATTTTCTTTTTGACAACCTGGAACGAAAATATTAGGAAAATTAACATTTTTTCGTGAATATGAAGTGCAAAAAGTTAAGGAAAGTAAATTTTTGTTTACTTTTCAGCAGACCTGAACCAAAACATTAGCTGCACAAGACAATGTATTGCTTTTTCTCTACAGGACTTTCTCTTTGTTCCTCTTTCTTGGAAATTTCTTTCTGATAGCAACATTTTAAGGGTAGCTATCAGGGCGCAGTTCAAGAAACAGGTAAGCTAATTGAATCGTGAAAGCGCTGTTTGGGGTATTTTAAGTCTTGCACTGTTTTGGTCAACAGTCTGTTTAAGACTTAGGTTGTTGAGCTTGGAAAATTTCTGTTCAACACTGGCAGTGCCGTAAAGCACACAAATTAAGATATAAAGTCAGACAGCTCTTTAAACAAAGTTTCTTTATCCTCATAGAATTTTTTTGCAGATGAACAAAAAAGAAATGGCTCTTAACATTCCTGTTAACCATTATCTCAATATATTGTTATTTTTCTGGAAGCATGAACTACTTATAACCAATTGAATTGGGCATTTTGCCACGTTCTACCTCAGTGTCGCCAGGAGATTCGAAAACCGATGAAGCCAAGGCATAAGGACATCTAGTTATTCTGGTAAGAAACGTACGGGTTCAAGCATTTAATGTTTTTTTTTAAAATTGCGTTGATCTGACCCAACTGCTTGCATATTTGTCAGATAAACCTTACCAAAACGTTAGGGCAGCTCATTTGGATATTGTAACCCTTTTGAGCACTCAATCTAGGGTTTTGCAAGTTTTTCAAGTGAGAAGGTGTATTTGGCCCCATCTTTATACAATCATGCGCAAAAACTGAGCAAAAGCTAACCAAACTTTGAATGGACCTTGTGTGTGAGCTATTTCTCTTTGTTTAGTAAAACATTTGAGAAGCGACTGAAAGCCTGTGGATTCATATTTAAGCTACCTAACAATCTTTTTTCAGTATATTGACCTTGTGTGGGACAAAAAAAAAGAAAGTACAAAGTAAATCTCCCTGAGGGGTCACGTATAAAGGCAAGAATTTTTGAAGCCTTCTCTTTTCCTCATAAATCTCCAGCTGAGTTTTCCACCTGACATAAACCCTAATATCCTTTTAGCTCACCTTCTCTCTTTAGATTATTTCCAACATATGCTACTACATCCCATGTAAGAAGAAGGTCAATTCTTTTTTACATTTTTTAGCTACTAATGCAAGGGAGAGATCAAGGGAATGGGTAGTATAGTCTAGCAGAGATAGGTCTGGCGTTTGCTTTCTCAACTGCACACAGAGCTATTTTTGCTGTCTGACATTAACAGTTTTTTAACACTTTTTCCTTTTTCAGAGGTAGCTACAATTCCTTGACCTATATAATACATATTATTTGCGTGATCTATAGAAGTTTAAGCAACTCTTAAAAAGACAGACATTAAGTTTACCTTCAATACTCACATCAAAACTGTTGCCTAGTTTTTTTTTTTTTTTTTTTTTTTTTTTTTTTTTTTTTTTTTTTTTTATCAATACTCATTTCCTAAATCAATTTTAGACCAGTTTCAGGGACACCAATTCGGTAAAATGTAAAGAGGACGGGCGAGTTCCTTCTATTCAGATTTTTGAACTCAGCAGACCTCGTATCGCCAAATTCCTCTCATACATAAAGACGACTTTTTTTTTCTTTTTCCTTTTTTTTATTATAAAACCCTCCTCCTTTCTTTTCAGTGATGACAGAACTAAAAGGAGAAACAAAAATGTCTTTAAATGTCGCTACATTTAATACATTTTATAACAACCAAACTGGACACACTTGAAGTCGATATAACCTAATAAAACCTATTCAGAAAAAAAAATATTAATGGACCAAGAGATATAAAAATCGATTCAGATTTGTTAATATCTTGTGTTGTCTTTCTGAGTCATTTGTTTTGTTAAACATACATAATGTGAGCTGCTGAAGTGGAAATTTTCCAACCTCTTTCAAGTGTTTATGTGAATGAAAACAGAATACTCAAGAATACAAACATGAAAGGGTTTCCAAGTTAATATGAAACAGCTTAATAATCATTCTTATAAAACACTCAAACTTGACAGAAGGCTGAATGGGAAAATCTTGATTAACAGCAAAATGTCCTTTTAGGTCAGAAACTTTTGTCACTTTCATAAGGCAAGTTCTTGGCAACCCTAGAAGTATATTTTTCTCAAATGTTTTTTTTTTTTTAATAAAGCTTGTATTCAAGAATTTCTGCCAACTCAACTTAATGTTACAATGCAAACGCATAAAACATTAAGGACATTTTTTACATACAGAAGACACGTTTCACTCTGTTGAAAATCAGTCTTGCAAATGATTTATTCTACCGTATTGTAAAAACGAATAAGTGCTTCTCTTTACTCTTCCTGCCACCCTCTGCTCTGCAGACAAAAAAAAAGATAAAAAAAATCTGGACAATTTTCAGCTGGTGAAAGAAAAAGACAAAAAAAGCAGATATCACAGTAAGGACTTTACAGTACAATAAAGATACGACAAAAACGGGTAGACCTTTAACGAATTGCAACAAGAATAATCTTTAAAACTATCGGATAAAGAAAAACATGCTTATTAACAATTCCAAAATAGGCATCGCTACCTCTAGGTAGAACTTTGTCTTAATTAACCATCTCTGTGAATTGCCTTTGTTTAATCTACTCATTTTACTGATTTAATATACGGTTTTTTATTATTTAAAATATAATGACTACTGTATTTAATATCCCGTGACTTTTGACATGACTTCTTAGAATACGGTATTTACCATCATTCTACTCCCTCAACTTATTTGATACAGTGGAGAAGAAAAAGTAGATGTTCCAATTTCTTGAAATCTGTAAAATGTTCCCTTTTGAATTCGAATCATAGAAAAAGACAAAGTCTCAATGTGTTATTGGGCTAGATTGGGTTTAAAGGGTTTAACGCAAACAAACCAATCGAAACATCGGTAATTTTGCTAATTTTCAGATCTGAGATATTGGAAATTTTTAATCTAAATACTAAAACTATCCGTATACTAGTCGTAAAATTTCATTTTCAATGGAGTGAATTTTGCTTAGGTTTAGTAACTTATTTAAAATATTCCAACTGAATCATTGGAAAACGAATTCGTTAAGAAAAAAGAAGGAAACAGCTTTCTGTCCGATCCCTTGTTTTTAATTTTGGCATTTGCTTTCAAACTAATGAACCCTTTCAATAAGGACAGTTGTATATAGAATGACAGAAGACAGCTGCCGCGTGTTGGCCGTTTTCTATTAGGGCAATTTTGTGAAGTTAAGGTGCCGCAGCTTCAAGCGTATAATAATTTAGAGCTATCTATTTTAATATTAACTAGGTGTCGCTAAGTTAGACAAGCTACCAAACTCCTGTCTTCATTTTCAACTATAACCCTACTCCATTGGACAATTTATGACTTCATAAGTCAATGGCTACCTCACCTTAGTTTGAGCATATATCTTTATTTAACCACGTGGTCTAATGATTCAAAACTTTTTCTTTGTGCCAAGTTCAAACGCATTGTGATTTTGACAAAATCCTTGGTTTTTAGAGGGTGGTAAAAAAATTCTTGCGATTGTTTTTTAGGGGTTTTTCCTTATCCGTCCCATCATATCAAGGTATTTGTATGATATACGCCCTACCTAATGTTCTTCTGATATGTTTCTCTGACGCTTAGTCCTAATGAAATATATCAATGTAAGATAAAGATCTAATACTTTAGAAGCTATATATTTGCACATTAGGGGAGGGAGGTAAAGTAAAGTGGGTCTGCATGCCTTATGTGCTAGGTGAAATTATTCTCCATATTATGTAGTAAGAATTGTTTTCTAATTTCACAACGTCCAAATGCTTTGGTTAAAAATTGAGCTAAAATCACATAAAAATATATTGTACCAACAGGTGGGTTAACTATCTTGAAAAATCTGCATATTGTTATTATTTTGAATTTTTATGCACAAAAAGTATTGACAAATTTTACTAATTAGTTTTAGTTAATTATTTTCAAAACTTAACGTGGCAATCTGCTCCACAAACCTACGGACATTCAAGAAGGAAGTTGATGAATATTATTCAAGTGACATTTTCTCCTTATGCAAATTTATTAGAAGAAATGCAAATTAAGATTTTTGTTTTGTAGAGGCTTAACGGCCTGCCATCAAATTTGCGAATATATTTATTTATTTATTAACACTGACACAATATGGCACCGCCTTAGCAGCTCCATAGTTTTGAAATAATCAAAGCAGAAATCTTAGAAAATATAAATTCTCAGGGAGGAATGGACTTACGATGGGCACAGTGGCCAAAATATTTTTCGTTACGATGTCCTTTGTACTTTCAGGAATGAAGCTAAGTAAAGCATAACCTGCTGCATCATTTTATTATGTTCTAACTATTTTGCAATTTTCAGAAGCCATGATGCCGCACGGTGGTCCATTTGTCATCAAACATCCATGCAGTCCAGATAAAACAAAGGATGTTTTAGACTAATAATTTGCACGTTCGGTTGACTAATTTAATAAATTTCATATATTAATTAAATTAAAGAGAATCTTGCTTCCATTGGCTAGTCTAGAAATACTGACAATTCCACTTTAGTCAAGTGCATTCCTAAAAAAAGTTAAATAAAAAAACAAGCTTTTTTTAACTGAAAGTAAGGAGCGACATTAAAACTTAAAACGAACAGAAATTACTTCGTGTATTAAAGGGGCTGTTCCCTCGCCAACGTCCCGCTCTTTACGGTAAAGTTTGACTCTTCCTCTCAATTCTACATTATAAAACAGTAAATAACTTTAAAGTAAAGAGCGGGACGTTGACGAGGGAACAGCCCCTTTAATACACGGAGTAATTTTTGTTTGTTTTAAGTTTTAATGTCGCCCCTTACTTTCAGTTAAAAAACTTGTTTTTTTTTTAAATTTCTGAACGTTTTTGAATTAATACATGTTAGATTTTGGCTCTCCGAAAATGAATAATTAAAACGAAGTTTGCGTATTAATTTTTTGCTAAATGGATTTTTCTTACTTTTGACGGGACGATTTTGAGAAAAAGGGGTGGGGGAGGAGACCTAGTTGTCCTCCAATGTTTCGGTTACTTAAAAAGGCAACTAGAACTTTTAATTTTAGCGAACGTTTTTATTAGTAAAGGTTATACATACCTTACGATATAACTTACGTAACGAACTTCTACATTCGTATATTTTTATTTTGTATATTTGGCGGTTTGCCCCTCGTTAATACCTCGCTCTTTAAACTAAAGCTTTAATTTTGTCCTAATTCTTTAAGAATGACCCCTGAATCACAAAGGCCGTAAAATAAATAGTTGAAATTACTAACAATACTTTTGCGTAATGAGCCAGGTATATAGGAGGAGATGGATCCCCCATATAAGTAATAATCTCTGTTCTTTTTAAGTTTTAATGCTGCTGCTTACTTTCAGTTGAAAAAAAAACTTTCATAATTATTTTTTCATTGTTTTTTTTAATAATGTTAGAAAATCCTTCGCCCCTTCATGGAATTTCTCTTCCCCCGTGACAAATTCCTCTAAGGGAAGATCCTCTCATGTAGCGCCCTCCCCTAACCCCCTCCCCAACCAAAAAATCCCCCTCAAAACGTCTCTACACTTCCCAATAACCATTACTGTATGTAAACACTGGTCAAAGTTTGTAACTTGCAGCCTTCGGGGGACTGTGAGGAAGTAAGTCAGCCCCAAAGACATAGTTATTATGTTTTTCGACTATGCTGAACAAAATGACTATCAAAGTTTTGGTCCTTTGACTCTGGGAAAAAATGAGCGTGGAGAGGGCCTTGGCACCCTCCAATTTTTTTGGTCACTTAAAATTTCCGTTATAATGAGCCCTTTCGTGAAATTCTAGGACCACTTGGTCGATACGATCATCCCTGGGGAAAAAAACAACAAAAAAACAAACAAATAAACATGCACCCGTGATCGGTCTTCTGGCTAAAAATACGAAGTTCCGAATTTTTGTAGTTAGGAGCTCGAAACTGCTACAATGGGTTTTCTGATCCGCCGAATGTGGCGGTGTAATATTCGTTAAGATTCTATAAATTTTAGGGGGTGTTTCCCCCTATTTTCCAAAATAATACAAATTTTTTTAGGCTCGTAACTTTTGGTTAGTAAGGAAGAATTAGTATATATATATATATATATATATATATATATATATATATATATATATATATATATATATATATATATATATATATATATATATATATATATATATATATATATATATATATATATATTTATATATAATAAAATATAAAATGAAAAACGGAAATGCGACGTCCTGATCACAAGCGTATCAGGGATGAAGGCCTGACCCGCCGACTGTTGCGTTTAAAGGTTGGCGGCAAAAAGGTGGGTTCGCCACCTTTTGCTAGTGGAAGAACCGATTGTTTTGCCATTACTTTGTAGAGTATTTTTAAATATTTTATTAGTTTTCAATATTCAGTAAACTGTACACAAATATAGTTCGGTTTAATTTTTTAGGGCTATGACTATAAGTCAGCTGTGGTTGTGGTGTAAGTCAGCCCCAAAGACATAGTTATTATGTTTTTCGACTATGCTGAACAAAATGACTATCAAAGTTTTGGTCCTTTGACTCTGGGAAAAAATGAGCGTGGAGAGGGCCTTGGCGCCCTCCAATTTTTTTGGTCACTTAAAATTTCCGTTATAATGAGCCCTTTCGTGAAATTCTAGGACCACTTGGTCGATACGATCATCCCTGGGGAAAAAAACAACAAAAAAACAAACAAATAAACATGCACCCGTGATCGGTCTTCTGGCAAAAAATACGAAGTTCCGAATTTTTGTAGTTAGGAGCTCGAAACTGCTACAATGGGTTTTCTGATCCGCCGAATGTGGCGGTGTAATATTCGTTAAGATTCTATAAATTTTAGGGGGTGTTTCCCCCTATTTTCCAAAATAATACAAATTTTTTTAGGCTCGTAACTTTTGGTTAGTAAGGAAGAATTAGTATATATATATATATATATATATATATATATATATATATATATATATATATATATAATAAAATATAAAATGAAAAACGGAAATGCGACGTCCTGATCACAAGCGTATCAGGGATGAAGGCCTGACCCGCCGACTGTTGCGTTTAAAGGTTGGCGGCAAAAAGGTGGGTTCGCCACCTTTTGCTAGTTGAAGAACCGATTGTTTTGCCATTACTTTGTAGAGTATTTTTAAATATTTTATTAGTCAATATTCAGTAAACTGTACACAAATATAGTTCGGTTTAATTTTTTAGGGCTATGACTATAAGTCAGCTGTGGTTGTGGTTTTTCACGTTAAACCGCCAAAGATTCAACCTTTAGAAGTTTCCCATTCCCTCTCTACAACTTGGTTAAGAATGTCCGTGTTCCCTAATCACGTGGTGGGGGATATTCAAATACCCATTATGCTTTTTCTCATATACGCCTCCCATCAGCAAAATTGGTGAAACAGTGGTTATGCATTAATATGAAAAAACCGTGACTCTGGCCGCTTCAATTCTAATTATGGTTACTGAACAATCTTTATGCAATTATAGTTCTGGAAAAGAGCCATCTGTGGATATAGCCAATTGCAAATATAGTGTTTTTGTTGCGATGAATTTTTTTTGTATATCAGCCTTTTTTTTTAAAGTTGTTATTTCAAGGCGCTTTTTTCTATGTTTTGCAAAACTTTACTACCTGACTTAGAAGGTTGGACCTCAATTTGATTTCCGACCGGGAGCAAGGGCAGGATTCTTTTCCGGAGGAGGGGATGGAGCAAATTAAAAAAAAGGAATCAGGCTAATTACGAAAAATAAAGCGAAATGTGAGAGAAATCGTAAATATTTTGATATTTTGGGGATGTATGTTAAATCTAATGCTTCACTTCCCCTTCCCTTTGATTCCGTGCCTAAGGTGAGTTCTCTGAAAATATTTTCTCACATTTTGATTAAACATTCTCGATTATGAAGGGCTCTGACGAACTCAGCCCATCATCTGTAATAAATTGATGCTTACACACTTGGATCCTCCTCCTGGTACTTAAGTAGGGTTTTTATCGGGGAAGGAGCAGAATATTAAAAAAAATTGGAGGAGGGGTATTGCAGCCCAAACATTACGCGAGTTATACTCCAACGCAAAAAAAAGGAATAAAAGAAAAACTCATTAAAATATTTAGCTTTTCAAAGAGAGAAACGGTGACCAAGGACAGGCAGGCACATAGAACCCCCCTCCCCATAAAAGTATTTCGTAGATGTCTGATATTAGACCCACATACAAAGGGGTACTTTTCAAAATATAGGTGAGGGGGGGGCAAACAATCTTGGACGGCTAACGCTCTTTTCTGCCTCTCCCCAATTAGTGCCGCCTCAGCCACTTCCAAATAGAGGGGGGGGGTCAATTTTGTGTTGAGACTACTCAATGAAATTACCAAAAAAGGCATTTTTAAGAAATTTAGATGACAAACCTATTGCGTTTTTTTTTTTATAAAATTAGCGTCACCATTCACATTTCTGGGCACACGGTTAGTCCCTACCCTGGTCCTTATTAGTTACACATGAATAGCACATTGATCAATTGGCTATGGACTTGGCTGATTTCAACAAAAGATAAATAATAGCCTAAACAGTGTTTTCGTGATTAGTTTTTGGAAAGGAGTTGGCGGAGAGCAAAGCGGGCGTTCATGCGTGGAAATGCCTTGAAGCGAAGCCAGCAATAGCAATATACAGTTCCTCGTCTCTCGCTGAAAAGTGGTGAATAGCTTATTGATTTGGCTAAATTTTAGTTTATTTTGGATCTATAACTTCAGTTCCTGGTCATTTTTATTCGATTTGGTGAGCTAGTTTTTAACATAAATTATGTTTTAAGTTGAGGTTTGGATAGACTGGTTGAGGTAGCGGCTCTCCATAAGCGGATATTTTTTAGACTGCTAATTTTATGTTCTTTTTTTATGGTTTTGCTCAGGTTTTTCCAATTCATCCTCAGCCCACCTAGAGTAGTCCTAGGCTATATAAAAACCAAGGTAAATTGAGCAGTTCATAATTCTGACCTTAGAATAAAGTGAACATAAAAATTGCTGGTAAAATTCTAGTTGATTGACTTCTTGCTATTTTGGAAAGTTGTTGGGTTAGGAAATTAAAACTTTTAGGGGTACCCTCCTCTATATAATGCAGCTTTTTGTGCATTACAGCTTATATTTTGGTCAAATTTGATCCTATATTACTATTACAAGTGTACATCCTTGCTTGCAGCCTTGCTATACTTTACCCCCCCCCCCCCTCTTAATGTGCAAATATATAGCCCAAGTTATATATTTCCTATTTTAAGAAAACAATCCTTCCTTCATAATATGTAGAATAATTGATAAATCTTTACTTTCGTTCCAAGTGCTCTAAAGTGCGTATTACTGCATATAAGAAGATTCTGACTATCACATACTGTTTCCTTGTCTTTATTAGAGAGGCGCATCCATCTCTGGTTGACCCTCCTCCTAAATGGGTCTAACTAAAAATGTATAAATCAGGATTGCTTACAGGTAACATTACCTGTAGACCGAAGCGTATTAGTCCATGAGCCCCACGGGCAGTGGGGACAGGTCTGTATTCTATGTTTATTTAATAAAGAGTGATAAAACTAAAAAAAAATCCAACGAGCTTTATTAAATAAATATAGAATACAGACCTGTCCCCACTGCCCGTGGGGCTCATGGACTAATACGCTTCGCTCTATAAAGTATAGCATAGCAGGTAAAGTATAGCAAGGCTGCATGCAAAATGTTTTATGTTAACTATGATTATTCTGCATATTATGAAGTACAAATTGTTTTCTTAACATGTTTCCTTCTCTCCAGATAGCTCTCTAGGGCCTAGGCAAATACCTATATATGCAATAAATTTTCCATGCATTGGGAATTCACACCTACTTTTGTCTGTATGTTACCTTTGGAAATGACCAAACGCTAATAGCAAAGAATAGTACCATTCATTCTTGTTTTCAAATGTGAGTTGTTACCTGCAATTGCGTCCCAGCCCCACCCCCCTTTCTGGTGGGCCAGATGTGGCCCTAGACTTTATGCTATACAAATCACATCTCGATTTGTTGTTCTTTTTTCAAATTTGTATTATTACACACTTGTTGTTAACTGTTGTTGAGAAAAACGCATGAAAATGATGAAAATTTAGATAATCAACAAAATATTGTATTTAGCCTAGGGCTATATGTTGCTCCATAAGAGGGAGGGGACGCAACTGCGTAGAAAGGAATGAGGGAATAAATGGCACTTCTAGCGTGGGTAAATATTATATATTTACAGAATGTCCAGATTGCCCAGAAACAAACCCCGTCGCTTTTGTGCAAGGATATTACCTCAAAGAGTTTTAAGTTTATTTTGGATATAAATTTGCTTTTTAATCCTTTTGAACTGATGGTGGTTTTTCAGAATTTTGGCAAGGTCAAAAGTAAAAAAAAAAATCTATACTGATCTCCTGATTCATTATCTTCGGCCGGGAGTACAGTGCATGGCTGGGGGCAATTCATCCGACGGGGCAATTCGATTTTAGATCGAGAGCTATATTCAATGACATCACCAGCGCAAGATTGAGAAAACTAGCGAGTGCTAGGGTAGGTGTATACCCAGTATAAGGGGGAACAAGTTACAAAAATCGGGGATGACGTACCATTGGCCTTGTTAGCCTAGAAGTTTATAAATATTTTTACGATATTCTCTTTCATTTCTTTTATTTCTTGTTCAATTTGCGTATTTTTTTAATTGTTTTTTTTTTTAAGTGGAGGCCGTGGATAAAATTGTCGAGGATTTAGAAGATGCAGCTAGACTGCATAATAGTAAAATATTGCACTGGAATGTTAATAAATTGAGAGGGAGTAGTTTATATGGACTTGTCCCAGTCAAACAGTTCGTGGTAACGAACTGTAGTAAGGAGCGACCCGGCTCAATAGTAAACGAAACTCTAAAAAACGGAATTTCGATGCTAAAAGATATATCAAAAGAATCGGATTTTTATGCTGATTTCAAATATATAAGTTTCATCAAATTTAGTCTTTGTCATCAAAAGTTACGAGCCTGAGAAAATTTGCCTTATTTTGGAAAATAAGGGGTAACACCCCCTAAAAGTCATAGGATCTTAACGAAAATTACACCATCGCATTCAGCGTATCAGAGAACCCTATAGAAAAAATTTCAAGGTCCAATCTACAAAAATGTGGAATTTCGTATTTTTTGCCAGAAGACAAATCACGGGTGCGTGTTTATTTGTTTTTTTTGTTTTTTTTTTTTTTCCCCAGGGGTCATCGTATCGACCAAGTGGTCCTAGAGTGTTGCAAGAGGGCTCATTCTAACGGAAATGAAAAGTTCTAGTGCCCTTTTTAAGTGACCAAAAAAATTGGAGGGCACCTAGGCCCCCTCCCACGCTCATTTTTTTCCCAAAGTCAACGGATCAAAATTTTGAGATAGCCATTTTGTTCCGCATAGTCGAAAACCATAATAACTATGTCTTTGGGGATGACTTACCCCCCACAGTCCCTGGGGGAGGGGCTGCAAGTTACAAACTTTGACCAATGTTTACATACAGTAATGGTTACTGGGAAGTGTACCGACGTTATCAGGGGGATTTTTTTGGTTTGGGTGTGGGGTTCAGGGGAGGGGGATATATGGGAGGATCTTTCCTTGGAGGAATATTTCATGGGGGAAGAGAAATTCAATGAAAAGGGCGCAGGACTTTCTAGCATTACTATAAAAAAAAAAAACAATGAAAACATAAACATAAAAAAGTTTTTTCAATTGAAAGTAAGGAGAAGCACTAAAACTTAAAAGGAACAGAGATTATTACGCATATGAGGGGTTCTAAAAATACTTTAGCATAAAGAGCGAGGTATTTAGGAGGAGATAAACACTTCACTCTTTATGCTAAAAAATTTTTAAATAATTTCAACTATTTATTCTACGGCCTTTCTGATTCAGGGGTCATTCTTAAAGAATTGGGATAAAACAAGATTTAGTGTGAAGAGCGAGGTATTAACGAGGGGACCAACCCCGTCATATATATAATCAAAAATATAAGAATATAAAAGTTTGTTACGTAAGTTAATTCTTAAGTTACGTATTTTTTTTTTTACTAATAAAAACGTTCTTTAAAAATAAAAGATCTAGTTGCCTTTTTAAGTAACCGAAAAATTGGAGGGCAACAAGACCTCCTTCCCCAACCCTTATTTCTCAAAATCGTCTGATCAAAACTAAGAGAAAGCCATTTAGCCAAAAAAAGAATTAATATGCAAATTTCATTTTAATAATTTATGTACGGAGAGCCAAAATCAGACATGCATTAATTAAAAAACTTTCAGAAATTAAATAAAAAAACAAGTTTTTTTAAATGAAAGTAAGGAGCGACATTAAAACTTAAAACGAACAGAAATTACTCCGTATATGAAAGGGGCTTTTCCTCCTCGACACCCCGCTCCTTGCGCTAAAGTTTGATTCTTTCTCGCAACTCTACTTTTTAAAACAATAAAAAACTTTAGCGTAAGGAGCGGGGTGTCGAGGAGGAGAAGCCCCTTTCATATATGGAGTAATTTCTGTTCGTTTTAAGTTTTAATGTCGCTCCTTACTTTCAGTTAAAAAAACTAGTTTTTTTTTATTTAATTAAAGACAGGAACGAGGCCATAGTTAGTGATAAAGAAAGTACTAAGGAGAGACGGGCCGACCATTCTGAGAATATGCTAAACCGAGATGGATTGCAGGAAAAGATATAGAGGAAAATGAAAAAGTTTATGATACCTTGAATGTGAAGTAAGATTTGTTTTGTGATGAAGAATTAGCGACAGTACTAAAAGGATTAAAAAATAATATGGCTCTAGATAATGATAGTGTGATAAATAAGTTCCTTAAGTATGGTGGCTCCGAGGTTAGAAATAAGTTACTGAAGATTATGTTTTTTGAAAAAGGGGAAGTACCTAGCGATTTTAGGAAAACCTTAATTAAACCACTATATAAGAAAGATGAGCAGAGTGAGTGTGGTTATTATCGAGGCATTAGTCTAGTCTCTTTAGGTAGCAAATTACTTAGTAATATGATACTTTTTAGACTGAGAGATGTTGTTGACAGTTTTAAGAGAAGAATAGTGCGATTTTAGAAGAGGTAGAGGATGTGTTGACCAAATGTTTACTCTTAGATTAATAATTGAGAAGTGCCTGAGTTATCAAACCCCTTTGGTCCTCAGTTTTATAGATCAGGAGCAAGCGTTCGGTTCAGTTAATAGAAGAGCTTTAGCAAAGGTCTTATCCTTGTATGATATACCAGACAAATACATCAAAGTGATTAGTGCTGTGTACGAGAAGAACACTGCTGCGGTTAAGTTAGGAAATGAGGTTAGCAGCTGGTTTCGTATTAAATCAAGAGTTATGCAAGGTTGTGTTCTATCCCCCTTTATATGCATTATTTGATGTAGCCTATTTTGTCTTGGGAAGCACAGGAGACGCAACTGGAGACCTCGGAATCAAATAGAGAGGAAAAACTCTCCTGAACTTAGATTATGCGGATGATTTAAGCATCCTAGATGAAAGTGTGAATAAATTGAATGAACTTTTGGAGATTCTGCGAGTGCAAGGTGCTAGAATAGGCTTGAAAATAAATGTTAAGAAGACCAAGTCAATAAGATTAGGAATAAGTGAAGATGCAAAGGTGACGTTGGGTTGGTTCACTTACCTTGGTAGTATTATTAGTAAAGACGGTGGGAACAGTGGAGATGCTAAAAGTAAAATGGCCAAGGCCCAGGGTATTTTTTCACGGTCAAAAAAAGTTTGGAAGAATAGGAAGATAAGTCTGCTAATCAAGATTAGAACATTCGAAGTTGCAGTGATGACACAGGTCAAATATCGCTCTGAAGCATGGGCGCTCCGAGAAGCAGATGAACATTTGCTAGATGTTTTCCAGAGAAATTGTCTATGGATTGCTCCGGGTACCCGGCTGACTGACCGCATTTCAAATAGTAGGCTGTGTGGTTCAATCCCGCTTTCTAGGGAGATAATGAGAGAAAGGTTGAGATGGCTAGGGCACGTTCTGTGGATGAAGGATGACATATTGCCAAAGACTGTTTTTTGCCAACTGTCAAGGGATAAACGGAAAGTAGGTCGTCGGTGGTTGGGATGGGGGGATGTCATAAAGAAAGATCTAAAGGAAATGGGAACTTCCTGGGAGGGTGTACAGTGGGAGGTTTTGAATACATTGGGATGGAGGAGGAGCGTGCGTAGCTGTTTTGGCCTCAGGTGCCTTGGTGCTGCGGCAAGTTGTTAGTAGTTGTGCTAGTGGTTTTTTTACTTCACCTCACCGCGAAAAAATACATACAGAACTAGCAGGAGGGTGCCTTTTCTTGAGATGATTAAATTGCTTTAATTGAGTTGTCTATCAATGAGGAACCGATATTCGGTTCGTCTAAAAAGCTGTAAATAATCTGTGGGTTAGTGTCTGCTTTCAGCTGGATGAGAGGGTCAGAGGTGTTTATGCCTATGAGCCCTTGGGGCAGAGATAAGCCCTTGGTTTCTCTCTCAGTATTAGTTCCTACACATGAACTTATTTCTAGTGGAGAGAGGGGGAAGGGACAAATACACCAAAGCAGGAAAATTGTTCGGGGGAGTTTTTGAGGACTGAGCAAATAGCAAAGATGGTCTTTTTACAATTCAGCTTCATCCAGTATCAAATTCTGGTACAAATATTGTACCACCCTCCAGGAAAAGTTCCGTGTCCGCCCTTGCATCCTTAGGCCAAAACCATGGATGGAATACCCCCCTAAACCTCTATATGCAGAGAAGCTCATCCGACGTGTGCACAGGACTCTTTTCTGTGGAGAGGGAATTGTCAAAAGTGGTGAAAAAAATATGTTGAAAATCGAGCAGTCGCCCACTTTCCACCTCATGGTGTATATCTCGGAGCATCGTATGTGCCGCAACGTTCCGCCACACGTGGCATAGCCCCTGCAACGCTTTGGTGACGTTGAGAGGTGCCTGGCATGCACCACCTGGTGTACATTGTTTCTGAAAACTAGAAGCCGCTTCTCGAAAATCATGAAATAATTGCAAAAATAGTACTTAGGCTATTTATAATATAGCGATAACACTGTTGTTCTTGATATGTTATAAAACTTGTTTCTATGCGTGCAGTTGGAGATAATCAGCTTAGTCTGAGTGAGACAAACTACTATGCACGTTAATTTTAATGAAATATTCAATATATAGAGTTGGTTAGGTTAGGTATGTAATATAATACGTTCTGGTCGGTCATCTTTCCACAATTCTCTGTTGTAGTTTCCATTATTTTGTTACTAAAGTATTACATTTTCATCATATCTTGGTATATTTCAATAGGAATAACCTTATTTCACTTCTTGGGTGTGGTTGTTACAATACATAAGTGTCTTAAAAACTTGCAGGTTTTTAGGGATAGGGCAGTATCCTGGCTACCTCCACATTTCCCTGATCTCCATTATTACATGCATACGCTATTTATTATTTTTAATTGAATCATTGGGGTAGTTATTTTTCAGTGCGTGAAAAACGTAATAAAAACAAGAAGTAATAAAAGGCAAGTAGAAAGGTAGGTAACAGGTAAGTAAAGTAATAAAAATAAGAAGGTAAGAAAAACAAGAAGAGAAACAGAATCTTGCGACTGCAGTAATTTATTGCCTCAATGGAAAGTTTCCTGGGAAAGCAACAGCTGATTCATTTAGGTTTATTATGTATACACGAACAATCAAATTACTTTACAAACAGTTTCGAAGTGGAATACATTTCACAGCAGAAAGGTGTCAAATATTGACCGTTTTTGTTCCATCTTCCAACTCATCGGTAACTAGACTTTCCCCAAAATTTTACTCTAATCTGTGTTTCGGAGTGCATTTCCGTCGAAATGGTCGCAAGTTGGCAACCTCGCATGAAACAGAATGATGGAAATTAGTGGTGATAACAGATGAGAGATTTAAATAGCCGGTTTTGTGTGCTTCAAATACTTTAACTAATGAAACTTTAACTGATGCCTTGGAAGAAAAAGTGTGGGTAGCTCCTGAAAATACATGTTGTCTGTTTATTAAATGTAAATATGTTTATGCATCCACCAGAAAGCTTTTTAGAAATATGCAAACAGTAAACTAACTACAAAAATACTTTGGTGATGATTTCGTGGTCGATAAATGCTGTATAAAAATGGACGCAAGGCAGACAAGAAAGAAAAAAGTTCTCCCTTAGAAAGAGACTTATTTTCACGACTTACTTAATTCGAGGTTGAATTTCGAAGTTTTGATCCACTTTGTTCCAAGTTAAAGCTAATCTCTCCCCAAAGTGAAATTAAGTTGAAGTTCAAAGTTGCATCTGTACTGTGTCACTGGGGATTAGAGTGAATTAGGTTATGAAGGAATTTGAATCAAGATGGCGATATCGGAAACAGAAGGGTCATTTAAAATAAAATTATTGATAATATATATAGTAAAGAGGTGTCACAACTCCGCCGTCGTAGGACTCTCCCTCTAAGAGCTTCAAAAATGATTTTGAGCGTTTTGTTGTCGCATTTGGAAAATATTTTAGATATTCAGCTTTGTCATTATTTTAAATTTTGTCTGAATTTTAAATTTTGTGCGACGGTGAGTGTGTATATTGTATAGGCGAGTATATTATATAGGCGGTGAGTGTATATATTATAATAATTATTCTACGCCAACTTTTTTATGATGAATATTTTAAGAAACGCTGTACATCTTCTTTTATTTGGTGTAGGGAACAGAGCTGCCTCTTCTTAAAATTTCCGCCAAGACTTTGGAATTCCTGGTTTCACACTGCGTAGGTAATTTTCTATGATTTTAAAAGTTACCCATACTCTTGGACCTGCCATACATGCGCATGCGCATTGATAGTGCTCAAGGGCACTAGTCCAAAATAGTGATAATTGAGTGCTATCCAAATAAGACATTTGGACCATTGAGAGACTACGTGGGCCACGTTCACATAAAGTATATGTGAAGTATACATGATGTTATTTTTCAATATCTTGTGACTTGATTTCCTTTCAAACCTAGGTGTTTTCTACAAGTGAATCTTGAGAGATAGCTGAATTTTCAATGTCAACCCTGTTCGGGGTTACAGTTTTATGCTGTTTGACCTATTCCTTAAAAACCCTTTTCATCACTCCTCTCACGCAAAACTGTTTTATTGGTAACTGAATTGCAAAAAAAATCATTATTATCATTTTAATTTGAAATTAGTTTACATCACATGCAGATTCAGAACTTCTATCCAGTCGGGATAAAGGACTAGAGGTGTGTCAGCCTCTCTCAAGTTGCAAGGGCTAGGTAGCACGAGTACCACGGTTAGGTACAACAAATTAGGTTATTACTATTGGTGCTAGGTGATTCCCCCGTAAATTGCCATTCCTAATCTGGCCCTTTATTCTTGAACCGCAAGACTGGTTTTGCGTTGCTCCAGTATTTCGTCCAGTTGTTCAATTTTTGGTAACATTCTATCTTTTGACATTAATTGACGCTTGGAAAAAATTTCTTTACCTACCTAGCATTCTACAATCAACAATTTCTAATAAACCTCAAACTTTTGGGTTTCTGTTTTAAAGTTTTTGAATTACTTTCCATTGTAAAAATATATTGAAATGTTTGTGCAGTTACCAGTTTTTTACATTTTAAACAAATTAATAAAATTTGAAGAACCTCAATTTTTTTGAATAGTTATTGTTCAAAAAAAAGTATTATTGAATACTTGATAAAGATAAAGTGATAAAGAAAATAAAAAAGGACTGAAACCTCCTTTTTAGTTTTTAAATGATTATTTATTATAATTATAATTTAATTTTTTTCTTTTATTAGTTTTTTTCTTTTTAGGTTTTTACCTTTTTTTAGGTTTTTCTTTTTTCGTTTTTCTTAAACCTCTTTTTTAGTTTTTTAAATAATTATTTATTATAATTAAACTTTTTTTCTTTTTTTTAGTTTTTTTTTTGGTTTTTTCTTTATTTAGTTTTTTCTTTTGTTATTTTTTTTTCTTTTTTAGTTTTTTTCTTTTCTTTTAGTTTTTTAGCTTTTTTATTTTTATACATATATGTTTTCTCTTTTTTTTTAATTTTTTTCTTGTTTAGTTTATTTTTATTTTTTTAGGATTTTTAGTTTTTTTAGCTTTTTTTTGTTTTTAGTTTTTTACCTTTTTTTAGGTTTTATTTTTAGGTTTTTTCTTTTTTTAGGTTTTTCTTTTTTAATTTTTTTTTCTTTTTTATAGTTTTTTTCTTTTTCTTTTTTTTTTGGTTTTTTACCTTTTTTCTTTTTTCAGTTTTCTTTGTCTTCTTTATTTTTCACATGTCATATGCAAACCCTCAAACAAAAATATATACAACTTATTTTGATATATATAGATAGTGTAACAGACGGACATACATACAATTTATTTTTATAGATATCTATATATATAAAAATAAGTTGTTTGTCTGTGTGTCTGTCTACTGACGTCATGTTTGTGTGTCGACTGACGTCATATTTGTCAACTGACGTATCTATATCTTCTATCTATATAAAAATAAGTTGTCTGTCTGTGGATGGATGGGTCAGGTGACGTCACCTGAAAAAACTGGATCAGGTGACGTCAAAACTGAAAAAACTAAAAAAAGGCAAAAACTACAAAAAAAAACTAAACACTAATAAAAAAAAATAAAAAAGCTAAAAAACTAAAAAAACTAAAAAAAGGCAAAAACTACAAAAAAAACTAAAAACTAATAAAAAAGCTAAAAAACTAAAAAAAAACTAAAAAAAGGCAAAAACTACAAAAAAAACTAAAAACTAATAAAAAAAATAAAAAAGCTAAAAAACTAAAAAAAACTAAAAAAACTAAAAAAAGATAAAAAACTAAAAAAACTAAAAACTAAAAAAAACTAAAAAAAAAGGAAAAAACTGAAAAATAAGCTAAAATAAAGGTAAAAACCAATAAAAAACTAAAAAAAAACTGAAAAAACTAAAAAAAGGCAAAAACTACAAAAAAAAACTAAAAACTAATAAAAAAAGTAAAAAAGCTAAAAAACTAAAAAAACTAAAAAAACTAAAAAAAGGTAAAAAACTAAAAAAAATAAAAAAAAAAAAAAACTAAAAAAAAGGAAAAAACAGAAAAATAAGCTAAAATAAAGGTAAAAACCAATAAAAAACTAAAAAGAAAAAAAGGAAAAAACTAAAAAAAATTTTCATCTAAAAAACTTAAAAAAAAATAAAAAAGGTAAAAACTAAAAGAAGACCAGGACATAAGTAAAAAAAAAAAAACTATCTATATATATAAAAATAAGTTGTCTGTGGATCTGTGGATCGTGGATCAGGTGACGTCACCTGAAAAAACTGGATCAGGTGACGTCAAAACTGAAAAAACTAAAAAAAAGGCAAAAACTACAAAAAAAACTAAAAACTAATAAAAAAAATAAAAAAGCTAAAAAACTAAAAAAACTAAAAAAAAGGCAAAAACTACAAAAAAAAACTAAAAACTAATAAAATAGCTAAAAAACTAAAAAAACTAAAAAAAAGGCAAAAACTACAAAAAAACTAAAAACTAATAAAAAAAATAAAAAAACTAAAAAACTAAAAAAACTAAAAAAAAGTACAAAACTAAAAAAAACTAAAAACTAAAAAAAACTAAAAAAAGGAAAAAACTGAAAAATAAGCTAAAATAAAGGTAAAAACCAATAAAAAACTAAAAAAAAAAACTGAAAAAACTAAAAAAAGGCAAAAACTACAAAAAAACTAAAAACTAATAAAAAAAGTAAAAAAGCTAAAAAACTAAAAAAACTAAAAAAACTAAAAAAACTAAAAAATCTAAAAATCTAAATAAACTAAAAAAGAAAAAAAAAGGAAAAAAATAAAGGAGAAAAACAAAACTAAAAAACGAATGTATATACAGACCGGTACACCGGGATACAAATGACGACCGGGACACAGGGAATATAAATGACGACCGGGACACAGGGACACAACTACAACGGGGACACCGGGGGAAACAGGGGGATATAAATGACGACCGGGACAAAAAAACTAAAAAGAAAAAAAAACTAAAAACTAATAAAAAAACTAAAAAATCTAAAAATCTAATACTAGCTGTTGGGGTGGCGCTTCGCGCCACCCCAACAGTTCAAGAGTCAGTAAACCTGACAATCTATTTATATGCACAGACAATGGGACAGCGAAGAATGTTGTATATTCGCATGTTTTACGTAGTTAAACATATATTTATATCTATCTCTATTCACAGGTGGGACACAGGGACACAACTACAATGGCGCGTAACGACTTACGCGCGCGGGGGGGCTTGGGGGGGCGCGAAGCGCCCCACCAACTAGGTGTTGGGGTGGCGCGAAGCGCCACCCCAACAGCTAGTATATATATATATAAATAAGTTGTCTGTGTGTCTGTCGAGTGACGTCATGTCATCATGTCATGTCGTCATGAAGTTAGTTGTCGTCATGTTTGTTCTGACGATGACGTCATTAAAGGTATTTAAGACATTCTTTCACGGAAAAATGTTTAATTGTAAAATGACTGAAGAGCCTACAATGGCAACAGCCGAGGAAGCTGCTCAAAGAGTCTATGCCAAAAAACTTGCTGCTGATAGAGAAAGTAAGAAAAGAAAGCGTGCCGAGGAATCACAAGAACAGGAAGAAAACAGGCTTGCGGCTGATAGAGAAAGCAAGAACAGAAAGCGTGCCGAGGAACTACCAGAGCAACGTGAAACCAGACTTACTGCTAAAAGAGAAAGTGAAAAAAGAATGCTTGCCGAGGAATCACAAGAACAGCAAGAAAACAGGCTTGCGGCTGATAGACAAAGTAAGAAAAGAAAGCGTGCCGAGGAATTACAACAACAGCGTGAAATTAGGCTTGCGTCTCAAAGAAAAAAAAACAAAAGAAAGCATGCCGAGGAATCACAAGAGCAACATGGGTCAGTGCGATGCTGGATGTACTCAGTGGAATGGCAAAAACGAGGATTGCCACACGCACATATACTAATCTGGCTACATTATAAAATTACTTCTAACGAAATTGATGATGTGATTTCCGCTGAAATACCTGATGAAAATGTCGATAAGGGGTTATATGATATTGTTGTAAAAAATATGATACATGGACCTTGCGGTGCACTGAACGAAAATTCACCATGCATGGCCAAAGGAAGGTGCACAAAGCAATATCCTCGACTTTTAGTACCCAACACAATTACTGGCAATGATGGTTAACCACAATATAAAAGAAGATCTACTGAAGATGGCGGTAAAACAGCAATAATAAAGAAGCGTAACGGTACCACCATCGAAGTAGATAACCAGTGGGTTGTTTCATATTCCCCATTATTATCAAAAACATTTAATGCACACATAAACGTTGAATACTGTAACTCCGTAAAGGCAATCAAATACATATGTAAATACGTCAACAAAGGCAGTGACATGGCAGTTTTTGGCTTGCAGTCCGAAATCAAAGATATCGATGAAATCGTACAATATATGTGCGATTACATAACATAACAGCTGGAAGATACATAAGCAGTAATGAAGCTGTTTGGCGAATTCTTTCATTTCCGATACATGAACGTAGTCCAGTTGTTGTTCACTTAGCGGTACATTTACAGAATGGTCAACGTGTTTATTTTTCGGAATCCAACGTGCTACAAAGAGCCCTGATTCCACCGGATACAAAGTTAACTGTTTTCTTTTCGCTATGCAAAAATGATTCTTTTGCAAAAAAACTTCTGTATACTGAACTGCCTTCGTATTACACGTGGAATACTAAAAAATAAAGTATTTGAACGTCGAAAACAGGGTAAGTCAGTCGATGGCCAACCTACCATCTTCAAAGATACCACGATAAGAAGACTCTACACCCTTCACCCCAATCAACATGAATGCTTCTTTCTACGCCTGCTTTTGGTGAATGTATCCGGTCCGACGTCCTTTGAGTATTTGAGAACTGTAAACGGTACTATACATGACACTTACCGTAGTGCATGCCAAGCTCTGAATTTATCGGAGAATGACCAACACTGGGATAATTGCATCAATGACGCGTGCGAAACGTCAACTCCAAAGTCAAATTCGTGCATTGTTTGGACTCATTCTAACAACTTGCTCTCTTTCAGCTCCTACAGAGTTATGGGCAAAATATAAATCGAAAATGTCCGAAGATATACTCCATCGAAAACGGTTAGAGACATCAGATATGACTTTTGATTTCACATCAGAAATTTATAACTACACTTTAGTTATTATAGAAGATTTGTACGTATGTATGGCAAACAAACCTCTTAAGGATTTGGGAATGCCTTCACCTAATCGTCCCGCTGCTGTTTCGACATGTGTAGAATTGGATTATGAACAAAGTTACAGTACGAGTGATCTATTGTCGTATGTACAAAATAACATTTCCAAGTTAACGTCGGAACAAAAAGACATTTATGATACGATAATGCATTGTGTCGATAACAACGTTGGAGAAATTTTCTTTTTGGATGCGCCAGGAGGTACTGGCAAAATATTTGTGATAAAACTGATTCTGGTATTGCGGCAGATTTCAGGCAAACATTACCTGTAATACCTAGATCAACCCCTGCAGACGAAATGAATGCTTGCCTGAAAAATTCTAATTTATGGGCACACGTAAAAACATAAAAATTAACTACAAATATGCGTGTCCGATTGCAAAACGATGACTCTGGTCAAACATTTTCAGATCAATTGCTGGCAATTGGAAACGGAAAGCTCCCAGTAGACTCAATTTCAGGACGTATACAACTACCTGCTGAATTCTGTAATTTAGTGACGTCCAAAAATGAATTGATTGAAAAAGTATTTCTGAATATTCTAAACAATTATAAAAATAATAAACGGCTAAGTGAAATAGCGATTCTTGCACCCAAAAATATAGACGTCCACGAAATCAACAATATTGTTTTAACCAAGATTCGAGACCAGGCAGTCCTTTACAAGTCAGTCGATACAGTTTTGGAACCAAATGAGGCGGTTAATTATCCATCTGAACTTTTAAATTCCGTGGATCTTTCAGGGTTTCCACCACACGTGCTACAACTAAAAATAGGCGTACCAATAATACTGTTAAGAAATATCAACACACCAAAGCTTTGCAATGGCACGCGACTCGCCGTAAAAAAAAAAAACAATGGAAAACGTAAAAGAGGCCACAGTCTGACAGGGCCTTTTGAGGGTGAGGCTGTTCTTATTCCTCGCATTCCCATGGTTCCAACGGATCTGCCTTTTCAATTTAAAAGATTGCAATTCCCAATTCGATTAGCATTTGCAATCACCATCAACAAAGCTCAAGGTCAATCATTAGAAAAATGTGGTATAGATCTCAATACTGATCGTTTTTCCCATGGACAATTTTACGTTGCATGTTCAAGGGTCGGTAAACCTGACAATCTATTTATATGCAGCGACAATTGGACTGCGAAGAATGTTGTATATTCACAAGTTTTACGCAGTTAATTTGTATTGTATCTATTTATCTATCTATCTATCTATCTATATAAAAACGAGTTGTGTGTATACATGTTTGTTTGTTTTTAAAAAGAGTGTTTGCATATGACGTCATTATAAGTACATAAGGCTTTGTATATGTACAGACAATGGGAAAGCCAAGAATGTTGTATATTCGCAAGTTTTACGTAGTTCAAAACACATATATAAATCTATCTATATTCATAGGTGGTACACAGGGACACAACTACAATGGCGCGTAACGACTTACGCGCGCGGGGGGGCTTGGGGGGGGTGGCGCGAAGCGCCACCCCAACAGCTAGTAGATAGATAGATATTAAGTTCATGAGTAACCTGGATACTCTTCCATTATCAATAACAAATGGGTGGATAAACACTAAAATAAGGCGTTCCTCGACACGCCTTCGTTGACGTAAATTGCACATTCCTAATCTGGCCCTTTATCTTTGAACCGCAAGACTGGTTTTGCGTTGCTCCAGTGTTTCGTCCAGTTGTTAAATTTTTGGTAACATTCTATCTTTTGACATTAATTGACACTTGGAAAAATTTTCTTTACGTACAATCAACAATTCTACAATCAACAATTTCTAATAAACCTCAAACTTTTTGGTTTCTGTTTTAAAGTTTTCGAATTACTTTCCATTGTAAAAATATATTGAAATATTTGTGCAATTACCAGTTTTTTACATTTTAAACAAATTAATAAAATTGGAAGAGCCTCAATTTTTTTGAATAGTTATTATTCAAAAAAAGTATTATTGAATACTTGATTAAGATAAAGTGGTAAAGAAAATAAAAAAGAACTGAAACCTCTTTTTTAGTTTTTTTAAATGATTATTTATTATAATTATAATTTAATTCTTTTTCTTTTTTTAGTTTTTTTATTTTTAGGTTTTTTCTTTATTTAGTTTTTTCTTTTGTTATTTTTTTTTTATTTTTTAGTTTTTGTCTTTTCTTTTAGTTTTTTAGCTTTTTTATCTTTATACATATATGTTTTCTCTTTTTTTAAATTTTTTTCTTGTTTAGTTTATTTTTAGTTTTTTAGCATTTTAAGTTTTTTTAGCTTTTTTTTCTTTTTAGTTTTTTACCTTTTTTTTAGGTTTTTCTTTTTAGGTTTTTTCTTTTTTTAGGTTTTTCTTTTTTAATTTTTTTTCTTTTTATCTTTTTTATAGTTTTTTTCTTTTTCTTTTTTTTCTTTTTTATAGTTTTTTCTTTTTAGTTTTTTTTGGTTTTTTACCTTTTTTCTTTTTTAGTTTTCTTTGTCTTCTTTATTTTTCACATGTCATATGCAAACACTCAAACAAAAATACATACAATCACAGGGTCGATTGAAGGTTGATTAAGGCTTCAACGTATTTTTTCTACCAGGGGCATTTCATATGAAAGGAGTGGTTGTATAAAGTTTGAGGGGGCTCATTCGATTGGAAATCGAAAGTTCTAGTGCCCTTTTAAAGAGTGAAAAGTGATCAGAAGGCATCCAGCCCCCTGGCATATTTATTGAACCTTTCAATTATGATGAACCAAATATCAATTTCAAGATTTCATTCGGATGTTTTGGGGAAAAGGGATATGGGAAGCAGCCTAGTCGCCCTCAAATCTGTTTGGTAACTTAAAATGACACTTAAACGTTTAATTTTTCTTCAATGGCCCCTCTCCCAGTTTTCTAGAACCCTTCGTTCCATACGATCGTCCCGGGGATAAACAACGAAAAATCATCTGTGTTCTTTATGGCAAAAAAAAACAACAAAAAAAAAAAAAAAAAAAAAAAAAAAAATTCCAAACTTTGTAGATGAGAGCTATAATCCTCTACAGAATGGTTCTTGGATCGTTTTTATGGCGTTTTTAAATCCCGCCTGGATCTGGTGACATTGGGGGGGGGGGGAAGTTGGGAGGGGGAAACCCAAAATCTTGGAAAACACTTATAGTGGAGGGATTGGGATGAAACTTGGTGGGAAAAATAAACACAAGTCCTAGATACATTATTGACGTAACCGGAATGGATCCGCTCTCTTTGGAGTAGTTGGGGGAAGGGTTAATTCTGAAAGATTAGAAAAAATTAGGTATTTTTAACTTACGAACGGGTGATCGGATCTCAATGAAATTTGACATTTATAAGGATGTCGTGTCTCAAAGCTCTCATTTTAAATCCCGACTGGATCTGGTGACATTGGGGGGGGGACCTAAAATCACGGGAAACGCTTAGAGTGGAGGGATCGGGATGAAACTTGGTGGGAAAAATAAGCAGAAGTCTTAGATACGTGATTGACATAATTGGAACGGATCCACTCTATTTGGGGGAATTGGGGGGGGGGGTGATTGGTAGTTCTGAAAAATTAGAAAAAATGACGTATTTTTAACTTGCGAAGGAGTGATCGGATCTTCATAAAACTTCATATTTAGAAGGACCTCGTAACTCAGATCTCTTATTTTAAATCTCAACCGGATCCAGCGTCATTGGGGGTGGGGGCCGAAAATCTTAGAAAATACTTAAAGCGGAGAGATCAGGATGAAACTGGATGGGAAGAATAAAAAACAAGTCTAAGATACGTGACTGACATAACTGGACCGGATCTCTCCGCAAGGAATTATTTTTCTTTTTCTTTTTTTCTTCTATTCCCGGTACGCCCCTAGGACAACTTGCCTTTGCAATTTCATGGGCAGGCTAGAAGATTTAGTTGAATATATATTATATATATATATATATAGTATATATATATATATATATATATATATATATATATATATATATATATATATATAGGCCTATATATATATATATATATATATATATATATATATATATATATATATATATATATATATATATATATATATATATATATATATATATATATATATATATTTGCATTTTGTTAAGTTCTATATTTATTAATAAACTAAATAACTTGTATCTTAGTTTTTCATTTTTTGCGTTACTACCACCGTCTTATAAATTAAAGACAGTAATTATTTTTTAAAGTGTTTTCGCTGTCTATTGTTGAAATCTACAGCTTCTCAAAGAACCTAATCTCAATTTTTAAGGCATAATAAATCATGAGCAGACATGCCCGGGTCTCTCCTCCTTAAAATATTTCACATCGAAAGGCTTGAAAGGTTTCTCACGCTTCATAAATGCATTAGCTCTTTTCAGTCCGCAAGTTAGTGCCGACAAATGAAACAGCTCCCTTTTTCTCCGTTCCTTGGGTCAATTCAGTTAGGTCATTAATAAATTTAAATAAATCGTTTCCTAGGGTTTCCTACTGACGAGGAGAAATTTATTTACAAATATAGTACGAAGAGGTTGCCGGTGGACCATTGTAGCTCGGTGGCTAAATTTAGTACGAAGACGTTGCCGGTGGACCATTGTAGCTCAGTGGTTAAATTTAGCACGAAGAGGTTGGCGGTGGACCATTGTAGCTCAGTGGTTAAATTTAGTACGAAAACGTTGCCGGTGGACCATTGGGTTCAACTTTTACAAAATATATATTGTTATCCCAAGTTCCTCTTATTTCTAGTTTTCTAGTCTACTAGGCATTTTCGCCTTCATTCTGATATACAAACCGAAATATTGCCCTATCTTTTTCCCAAAATCTGAGTGTTTTTGCGCATTGTACTATAAACTCGTTTTCTATACATATTTCTGGCACTCTCCGAAGGAGTCACATGTTTTTAGGCTTCTTGTAATTGGCTTTCCTCAAATTGACTTATTCTAATTATTCTTTTTACCCCTGTGCTTTTGATAGAGAAGGACTTGATGGGTATGTGTTTGGTTTTTTTTTATGACCAAACCATTGAAGTCATCATTTTCTTAATTAGAATTTATGGAAGAATTGCATTGTACTGCGGGTTGTGCGAAATTAGCGAGTGTATGTTTTTGCCACCAACCTTTTTGCAACCACAGACCCTATTTCAGAAAGCAGGCATTAATTCTGAAAAGGGCGGGGCGAAGCGGAGAAAGCTTAAACACTGACGAATTATGTGCAGAATAGCAAATGTTGGGTGAGTTTTAAGGTTTGGGAGAGTGGGTAAAAGTCTGAATTACTGTGGGAACAGGCATGAGTGGATCACCGAGCATCCATAGATTTTTCATAGCTAATTGTTTGAAGAAGGGGTCACCTTCTCCATCGGCGCCTGCCTGCACTATGCCTTAATCTATACGCAGTGAATTAGTGTATGGTTCTTCGATATCGTTGTTGTTTTTTCGTTCCTTAAAGCAAATATTAATGTAAAAAGGGTGGAGCCAAACCTCTCTAGGATTTTTCCTGTCCCTCATGAAATTCTGTGAAAGAAGTAGTGAGGTTTTTGAAGGGAGCTCACACAACCGCCGTCTCAAGGCTAAGCATCGGCTCTGTTTCTGTTTTTATTTCTATTTCTGATTTTGTCTAACCTGTTTCTATTTCTGTTTTCAAAAAACAGGCCATCTGTTTTTGTTGGACCTGTTTCTGTTTATGTTCTGTTTTTTGTTAACCTGTTTTTTCCGTTTCTGTTTTTTACCTGTCTTCTGTTTTTATTTGTTTTTATGGTACTTGGCGTTTACCAAGTGATATATAGCGATCGCAGTTTCTGTCCGTCGGTCTGTCTGTCGTTCACAGTTTTGCTAGTTCGGGCACTTTCAGATAAGCTAGGACGATAAAAGTTGGCAGGTGTATCAGGGACCAGACCAGATTAAATTAGAAATAGTCTCCTCCTTGATTCGACCATCTTTTGTTTCCGACCTCATCACAAGTGCCATATGAGCTCTTGGCTCTTTTTTTTTTGTTTAACCCGGTATGTTTACGCTATTGTTAAGGCTTGCTACCTTGGGGGGATTGAAAAATCTTCATGCTTTGATCACCTCCATCACCTTCGCGTAACCAATGCTCTCAAGTTCTGGGGAAAAATTGATGTAGAGCAAGTTGTTGAATGTTAATCTGATGACAATGATGATGAACTGGTAAGAGCTCAAGTAAAGAGCAAGAGATTGATGCAGACGAAGATGATCTACCCGATGTCATAGATGAAGATATTACCAATACCGCGTCTGATATGGATGACCCTGACAAGTTGGATGAAGAAGGTGCATGTGATGAGTGGGCTGAAACTACGTCTGATCTGGAGGCAGTACTTGAGATATAGTTTTTATTTTATTTAGCTTGCTCTTGTAACTAATGTTTTTTCAGCTAAGAACTCTAGTCTAACTACAAGACATCCTCTGGAGATGGAGAACTGTTGCTTAATGTTAACTTTAAAGCTGGTCCAAATCAGAGCTTGAAGCTTGTAGTACTGTTACCATAAATCTTATAACAAAATAAGTATGGCTTGGCAGTTTGCAAATAAGTGGAAAGGGCTTTATGTACAAGTCACTAGAAAAGGTGGTTCTAGTGATTTATCAATGTTTGTATTCAATAAATTTTAGACATCATAGATGCATCAGTAGCTGCAACCTAGTAAAGAGCAAATCTCGGCCTATAGTAACTGAAAAAGAAATATGTTTTTAGAAAACTGTTCTATGTAAATAATTAGTTAATGTTTATTCAGCAATGTTAATCATCACCTACATTAAACTTCAATGTTAATCTTAGCACAAAAACAAAATTCCCTTATTTTTGAAAAAAGCCCTCTCTCGAAAATGGCATTGGATCGAAATAAAAGTACACCATTGAAATCGCCAGGGTCGAAAAATCCTAACCGGAGGCATACAGTCCTCACCCCAGAAACCGAAGAAATTCGTATTTTAGAATGGATAGCTCAAGCATTCCAATATATAAGAACAACTGATGGAACACTCGAAACAAAAATGTTTTAAGTGATAAGTTAAAAGTTTGAACTTCAGTTTGTTTTCCATTTTATTCAAAGTTGTTGTGCTTTTGAATTTGAAAGAAAAGTTTGTTCTTTTTATTTCATACACTTTTGTTCAACATCTTGAGGTGGCAAGAGCGAAATTATGCTATAACCAGGTCCTCTAATAGGTTTTAGAATCGCCTGTGCAGTCGGGGACGTATTTTATGCTTATGTAGTTGATTAAAAACAAGATAGATTAGTGGATTTTTGGGTTTCAAGGTGGTTTCTTTATGCAAGCTTGGAAATTACAGCATACAACTCGCCCAGTGTAGATGACGGTGCAATGTCTTAAAAAAAAGAGGAAGATAAACGAAAAAAGAGCTGTTTTCTGCTTTTCCAAAAAAGAGAACAGAAAGTAGAAACAGGTCACCTATTTTTGACGGACCTGTTTCTGTTTCGGTTCTCTTTTTTTAGTTTCTGTTTTTCTTATACTTACTCAAGGCTATCATAATCGACGTAAAGTTTGTTTTCAACAATATACGTTTTATTAGAAATAAATATGAATATTAAAAACAGAACATCTTTTAATCTTTATATTTATCAATAATGGTGTAATCCAAGAATGGTTACACGCTTGATTATAAAAATTTTATCGTAAATAGTAAAAATACACAATAATTGTTGTGGTCCGTCCAAGACAAGACTCCTGGATATCAGTTCAAGTTGACTGCTCTACACAATTATGCTAGGTACACATCTTCCCCTTGCTAGTTAATGTTTGTTAGTTGCCAGGGTATACCCAGGCAATTCTTCTGATAACAAGATATTAGATTTACTGATATTGTTTATATCTAGACGCAATAACCATCTTATGACCATCTATATCTTGTAGATCATGATCATGATATCTGAATAACCATCTTTTGATCATGCAACCATCATCCTCTGAGTTAGAGATTGCATGATCGAACAGGAATCTCATTAAATTTAGTCTGGATTATGGAATACTGAATATTTGCCATTGTTTCCACCATAGTAACGACAGTAATTGCAAAACATGATAATGCTGGAGTTCGGATTAAAAGTGCTATTTTTGAAGTAACATATCCCCTTTCGCGGTAGCCTGCAAAGGAGGGGGCAGATTGAGTATTTTTCCCTCTCTGTTGGAGACTACAAAACATGAAAATTGAATTATCTTCGTAACAGTAAGAAACACACGATTTTAGTGGAATTCTCCCCAATTAGAAGAAACAAACAAATCCCCCCCCACCCTCGCTCACGGGAAAAGTATTCTGGCAGCCCTTGGCTGTTTCACTTGTTCAACTGGAACGGCCGATGCTTGAATGAATTAAATAAAAATAAAGTTTTTTCAACTGAAAATAAGGAGCGACATTAAAACTTGAAACGAACAAAAATTATTCCGTATAGGAAAGGGGCTGTCCCCTCCTCGGCGTCCCGCTCTTTACGCTAAAGTTTAACTCTTTATCTCAGTTCTACTTTTTAAAATTAAATAAAAAAACTAATTTTTTTTTAAATGAAAGTAAGGAGCAATATTAAAACTTAAAACGAACAGAAATTACTCAGTATATGAAAGGGGCTTTTCTTCCTCAACGCCCCGCTCTTTACGCGAAAGTTTGACTCTTTCTCTTAACTCTACTTTTTAAAACGGTAAGAAACTTCAGCGTAAAGAGCGGGGCGTTGAGGAGGAAAAGCCCCTTTCATATACGGAGTAATTTCTGTTCGTTTTAAGTTTTAATGTTGCTCCTTACTTTCATTTAAAAAAAAACTTGTTTTTTTATTTAATTTCTGGACGTTTTTAAATTAATGCAAGTTTTGATCTTGGCTCTCCGCACATAAATAATTAAAACAAAATTTGCATATTAATTAATTGCAATTAATCGGAAGATTTTGAGAAAAGAGAAGTGAGGGAGGAGGCCTAGTTCCCTTCCAAGTTTTTGATTACTTAAAAATCCAACTAGAACTTTTAATTTTTTACACACTTTCATTGGTAAAAATTACACGTAACTTACGAACCAACTTACGTAACGAACTTCTATATTTGTATGTTTTTATTGCGTGTATGAAGGGGCTCTCCCCTCGTCTATACCTCGCTCTTTACACTAAAGCTTAAATTTTGTCCCAATTCCTTAAGAATGACCCCTGAATCACAAAGGCCGCAGAATAAATAGTTGAAACTACTAAAAATACTTTAGCGTAAAGGGCAAGGTATTACGAGGAGGTAAACCCCTCATATGCGTAATAATTTATGTTCGTTTTAAGTTTTAATGCTGCTCCTCACTTTCAGTAGAAAAAACTTTTCATATTTATTTTTTCATTGTTTTTTTTTAAATAATGCTAGAAAATCCTGGGCCCACTCCATTGAAAGTCTCTTCCCCCATGAGAAGTTCCTCCATGGAAAGATCCTCCCACGTAACCCCCCCCTCAACTCACCCCCAAACCAAAAAAATCCCCCTGAAAACGTCTGTACACTTCCCAGTAACCATTACTATTAGGTAAACACAGGTCAAAGTTTGTAACTTGCAGCCCCTCCCACGGGAGTAAGTCGTCCCCAAAGACATAGTTATTAGGTTTTTCGACTATGGTGAATAAAATGGCTATATCAGAATTTTGATCCGGTGACTTTGGGGGAAAATGAGCGTGGGAGGGGGCCTAGGTGCCCTCCAATTTTTTGGTCACTTAAAAAGGGCACTAGACCTTTTAATTTCCGTTAGAATGAGCCCTTTCGAGACATTCTAGGACCACTGAGTCGATACGATCACCCCTGGTAAAAAAAAAACAAAAAACAAATGAACACGCATCCGTGATTTCTCTTCTGGCAAAAAATGCGAAATTCCACATTTTGTAGATAGGGGCTTGAAACTTCTACAACAAGGTTCTCTGATACGCTGAATCTGATGATGTGATTTTCGTTAAGATCCTATGACTTTTAGGGAGTGTGTCCCCCTGTTTTCTAAAATGAGGCAAATTTTCTCAGGCTCGTAACTTCTGACGGGTAGGACTAATCTTGATGAAACTTATATGTTTAAAATCAGCATTAAAATGCGATTCTTTTGATGTAACTATTGGCATCAAAATTCCATTTTTTAGAGTTTCGGTTACTATTAAGCCGGGTCGGTCCTTACTACAGTTCGTTGTCAATCGTTCGTTACCACGAATTGTTTGACAATGAAACTGTTTTGATCGTTTGATAAAGGAGCGCCCTGAATGATATATAATCATAATAATAAGAAATCCAATTATACGAGTCGTGTGGCCTTATAACCACTTTTGCACATAAATAGGGGGGGGGGGTGTTTTGCCCGAAACATCCCCCTGGAAATTTTTTGAAACCCCTCTAATAGTTCGTTTTATTTTGACTCACCCTAGTTAAAATTATTTGGCATCTCCCCTATCATTTATTTCTAATTAATTTTTGAGCAAATTGTAAAAAAAATCACTTGAACCAAGCACGAAATGTTTTTGAAGATTTACATGGACACATATACAACGGGTGTAAATTCGTACATAATAGTCCGTAGAAGATTCTAAAAAAGATTTGGCTAGTTATAGCAAGCAGTGGTAAAAAAAAAAAAAAAAAATCATAATCAAACAACGTACAACAATCCATAAAGCATGGTTTATTGTAAAAAGGTGCAAAGATCGACCGTATCCCTAATGTAATTTGATACTCCTTCCTCGCTAAGTAGCGCCACATTAAATTTTAACAGCACAGCTGAAACTGCTTTTGAAAGATTAGCAAGGGGCTGCCCGCTCCAACAGCGGGTGGATGTCTTAAAGCGCCACTTGTTTCATCACGTCTGGCACACTTATACCACGCTTGCCTATTCGCTTCGCGAATGATACACTTTGCAATGCTGGTGGTAGTTCTCTCACGCTTGGCAAATGCCATTCATTGTACACGACTTTAGTAAGTCTGTGACCCCTCTCATATGTAGATTTGAAGCCTCTGGATTGCTCTAATGTTAAAACTTGTTTTCTGATGGAAGTAACGGGCCTGGAAACCTTTTTCCAGATGTTTAACGGTATACCCTGCGATGGTTTTATAGTCTGCTGGGTTTACTGTAAATAAAAACAGGGATTGTGTCTACTAGTCTATCGAATAGGGGGTTGCTGGCCCTGCAAAAGCTTAAAATTTCCAGAAGAGAGCTTGATACGACATGCCTAAAGAGGCTCAGAAACGTAATTAATTTGATTGTATGATGTAGAAATATTCGCTTCAGGTACCCGGTCTATAATACCGCATAAAAATTATTTGATATTAGTTATTAATTACTTGTATTTAATTATTTAATTATAATAATTTAAATTATTAAATTAAAAATATTTAATTACTCATTTGACCGTGTGCAAAACAACAAGCTGTACAAAAAAGTTGTCTAACCCTACTTAGAGGCATAATTAAAGAGAGGTTGAAACGGCTAGGACCAAGTCGGTATTCAGGGGGTGTTAGGGTGTTTGACTCCCCGCCCAAAATGTCTGCCCGACTTGATTCTTGTGTTTAAGGAGTCTTTAAAAAAATTAGGACAAAAGGCAAACTTTAGTGTAAAGAGTGAGGGATGAGGGAGAGGCAGCCCCACTCATATATGGAATGATTTCTGTTCGTAAAACTTTTTCTTCTTCTGAAAAAAATAACTATTTTTCTTTCTATAAATTCTATGCTGCTTTGATAGTTTTAAATAGAAAATTGAAACATTTTATCAGAAGCGGATATTGACAAAAATCTGACTGATCATCTAAAGTTGCATTTGTGCTAAATATTCAAGTCATATATAATTATGACTTGTATATAATTTATAATTTAATTATATAATTTGTAATATATAATTGCAAAATAATTGCAGTATATAATTTGCATGTATCTTTTGGTTGCAGATTTTTAGGTTGATTGAACCTATATTTCAACTGACGGAAATTTTGCTTCAAATTGAACTTGAGTTTTTTAAAGTTTATTTCGTGGTTATCCGCAAGCGCGGTTTTTGGCCTTGATTATTCAATTAAATCTTTAAGATATTAATTGAAAATGATTTCTGTTTCACTGATAATTAACTGAGTGTAACGAATCTCAGCATATTAGTTAGTATCGATATATAACTTCACAAATGATTAATCTCTCTTGATTATTATCTCAATTAATATTATGAAATTCCAAACAAGTTTTTCAGTCGAAAGTTATGAGCTACATTGAGACTCAAAACGTACAGAAATTATCCTGTGTGTGAGGGAGACTGGTCCCTCAATTCCCCGCTCTTTTCGATGGCATTTGACTAGTGCTTTATTGAAGGCACTGCAGAATGCAATCGTCAGTTAGTAATTGCTACTACTGCTACTACTAACAACTCACCACAGCACCAATCCGCCTGAGGCCAACACTGCTACGCACGCTCCTCCTCCATCCCAATCTATTCAAAGCCTCCCTCTTTACATCCTACCAAGAAGTTCCCATTTTGTTTAGATCTTTCATTATAACATTCTCCCACCCCAGATGAGGACGACCTACTTTCCGTTTACCCCTAGACGGTTGGCCGAAAAGGACAATCTTCGGCAATCTGTCATTTTTCATCCGCAGAACGTGCCCTAACCACCTCAACCTTTCGTTCACTATATCCCTAGAAAGTGGGATTGGACCACACTCTTCTTACAGCCTACTGTTTGAAATACGATCAGTCTGCCGGGTGCCCAAAACAACCCAGAACTCGCTAAACTTCTAAAAGATCATTTATGTTGCTCACACTTTCATCTAGGATAATGGAAGTCCAAGAGAGTTTTTCTTCCCATTTGATTCCGTGGTCTCCCATTGCCTTTCCTGTGCTCCCTAAGACAAAGTCTATCAAAATGATCCATATAAAGGGGGATAGAACACAACCCTGGTTAATTCCTGATTTAATACGAAACCAGCTGTTAACCTTATTTCCTACCTTAACCCCAGCAGTGTTCTTCTCGTACACAGCACTTATCCCTTTAATGTATTTGTCTGGTATGCTATACAAGGATAAGACCTTTGTTAAAGCTCTTCTATTAACAAAACCGAACACTTTAAATCCAACGTTAGGTTTAAGTTCTTGTTCTAAGTCCAAATGGTAGAACTGTTCTACGGATATGGCGCTTTTCCATACGATGGACATAGACATGAACCTAGGGCTTGGACTGGATGGCTAGGGCTTGAGGCACTATTTTGGGGTATGATTGTCCTGGAGGGGATCTATCAACTTTGTTGTTATAGCGTCGTACTAGGCACTTTGTCAATACACTTAATGTTTAAAACTATGATTTATTTAGAAAAGTCGATGTAAATATATGTTTGTAACAAAAATTATTCTTTAAAAAAACCTTGCTAGTATTTGTAATAAGATTTGTGTTTTTCCTTGGCTTTTTTCTAACATAGTATACGTCTATAAAAATTTCTAATCGAAATACTAGAATTATTTATGTCCCTAAACAGGCCTAGAAACAGCGGAGACTCCCCAGGGTGGCATATTTTCTCGAGACCGGGAAATGTCCCCCCATGCTTTTCGAATGAAACATTCCAGTAAAGATTTTCTGGAAAATCACTTTCAAGAAATCCAGTAGCTTCTTTTTTTTTATCTCCCTTCCAAAAGTGCTCCTATGTGGTTTTTCCAAGGATGGTGAGTATCTTATAGATGCTTTCCACGTCGGGGTGGTCCGGGATTAAGAAAAAAAAACTTTTAGCAAAAAAGTATTATTTCCTCCAAATACATGGAAGTTATAGTCCTTTATTAATTTAAGATTTTAAGTAGGAAGAAAGGATGGCTGTAATTCTGCATCTTGGTAAAATTACTTGCTCATATGTATCGGAAGCATGTAGGTATGATTTATAGGTTTTTGGTCTCTTAGGGGGTGAGGGGCTGAAGCTCTGTTTTCCTGTTTGGGCGACATTGCCTACTCATTTAAACCGGAGACATTTAGGCAAGATCGGACACATTGAGTGAGGGGCTGGTAGAGAGACACTAGAAGCAGGTTCAGAGGCATAAGGCTGCACTTGCGCAACAAAAGTGCCCAGTGGGTTCGGTTGCGGATTTCATTAATATGATCACTTTAAAGATTTGAAGCTCCTTGAAGTATTTTCTTTGATTTAGAGGGGCAGTAGGGGGA
Source organism: Artemia franciscana (assembly GCF_032884065.1). Classification (NCBI taxonomy): domain Eukaryota; kingdom Metazoa; phylum Arthropoda; class Branchiopoda; order Anostraca; family Artemiidae; genus Artemia; species Artemia franciscana. The sequence goes on from NW_027062662.1 coordinate 1,615,348, forward strand.
GAAAATTGACCTGGGTCTGCAATAGAAATACTTTAATCAACTGTAGGGTTGCCCAGTTTCTTCCCTCCTACTTTCCATATATGTCTTGGAGTACCACTTGCACAGCGCATGGTGCACTTGTTGTGCCAAGCCTCTGTCCCATGGAGGGTAAATCGCATTCCGTGGTACATACCCTACGGCTCGTGGCGGGGGATGTAAAATGCTTTTTAAAAGTGGACAACTCTTCGTATATCAATTAAAGGCGCATCTTTCGTGGGTATGATTTAGGGGTTATTTGTTGTAATCATATGGTACCGGCTTAACTCAATAATCTTGATTTTCGGGAAGAAATTTGTAAAGCTCTGATATAGCCTATTAGTCTCTTCAATTTTTCTTGATCTTCTGGTCGCCGTTGCTTGCTCATTTACACCGGAGAGCGGAGACATAGAAAACATCGGACATACGTTGTGGTACGGAGGCACTAAAAGTGGGTTCAGACGCATTAAGTTGCATTTGCGCAATTGCCCTAGGTTTTAAACTATGCCTTTTTATTATTTTCATTAGAAAATAGAAGAAAAAATTACCCCCTTACAAGATTTAAGAAAATACCCGTATAGTATCTTCTCTAAAAATAAAGCAAATCGATGTCGGTCCTTAAGACGCAAGCTCACCAAAATCAAATTTCCCTGAATTTTGGCCACTTTTTAATTTAAATTATCAATTGTTTGTATTATTATTTCCCCTCCCCAGTCTGAAAGAAGTCCTGTAAACGTGCCTATTCTTCATTTTTGGCTATGCCATATATATTTTCTCGGGCTGCTCCCATCTCCGTTGAAGCTTTTTTAGGGCTCCAAAAGCAACTCTGGTTCATTCGAAGTTGGCTTTTTTCGTGCTAAGTTAAATCTTCCGATCGATAAGATTTATCACTGAAACCTTACTTGCCGACTTTGCCGGGAACAAGCATTATGAAAATGCGACCTTCGCATTTAATTCCTTCTCATATAAGACATTCTTTGTGCATTCCAGGTTAAATAATTAACTAAAGTCGGTTTAACTTTTTTGATCCAGCTGACCTTGTCGTAATAGCTGTCGCAACCGAAAAGTAACTACGAATTTACTTTTTTAGTAACTTTTACTGAAGATAGTTCAAGGGCACCTTTAGCGAAGTAACTGTGCATCATTGGTATTACTTTCACTTTGAAATTTATTTAAAATATTTTGAAGGCAAAATTGTAATGAAAGAGTAGCAAATACAATTGAAACTCATGAAGATTATACCCCTACGAACCTTGTAAGCCCATAGTTATATCACAACCGTTCCTGGTGGATGTCAACTTTAAGTAGCTTTTATAGTTAAAGTTACTACGATTTGCGGCCTGGAATACACAAGTGTAATGGGGGCCGGTCGCTCAAATACTCACAAATAGAAATTGGACTATGCCTCTTGGACGACCACTCATCGTTCGAAGTCTATGTTTAGTATAATAAGTGATTAACACGGTACTCCAGTGCAATCCAGAACACACTCAAGAAGCTTGCTTAATGTAAGATCTAAAAAACCGGTTTCATAGCGACAAAGACAAATGACAGAATGAATTGGATTTGTATAATTTGGGCAATATATTTGCGCATTAGGGGTGGGGGTAATGTTACGTTGTTACTTTACCCCCACCCCCCTATTGTGCAAATATGTAGACCATATTATATTATTATATAAACTAAAGTATTATAATTTCATTATGTTTGTTATATTTCATTATGATTAACCTAAATTCACTTCTCGAGTGTGTTCTGGATTGTACGGGATAACTTTAACGCTTAGAAGAGTGTCCTATAATTTGGACAGACAGTTTGTAACCCCATGGATAGGGGTCCTTTGAATTCTCGAGGTCTCTCAGCGGTTCTTCCGGAATAAAGTTAAATTCTCTCCTTGTAATTCGACTCCTAGTTATGAGGAAACTCCAGCGGGCTGTCTTGGACGTTTGCGTCTCATTTTCATTCTTGATGAAAACAGTGTTCCTCGGCCATATGCATCAATTGTGGCCAGAATAATTAGCTTTTGTCTGAATGACCTACGAAATTCACAAGAGTATTGATTAACATATGGAATGGAGAAAAGGGACTAGTTACTTCAAACGTTATACTTGTATACCACAGGAGCGTACATAAGGAGATGGGGTATGTGCAATGTCTTATCCAGGATTTTTGCTCGAGGGGGGAGGGGATTTTTTTCGGGAGTTGTGGCTTAAAAAAAACTTGTTAACTTTCAAAATTTGTTAAATGCGTTTTTGTTACGTTTTTACGACTCGGGTAATTTTTTTGGGGGGGGGGAAGGCGTTCAAAATCCATAAACCCCTGAATACGGCCATGAGGATATGTGAGGGGGAATTCCCTGCGAGATTGGTCCAAAGATCCTTTCCAATGGAAGGTATTGACAAAAATAAATTCTGGGATTGAACCCTCCCCCTAAAAAACGAAACCCTTCAGAGAGACCTGCGTAAGCGTATGTTGTAGCGCTATATTCTTTTATTTTTGGTCCTTGTTTTTTTTAGGGGTATGCTAAGTGCTTCTACAAGTGGATTACTCAAGTTACCTTAGGATCCACGTATCGGCCAGTGCTCCTCCCTAGTCCCATCACATTTAGATTTTCTGCTTTCATTTTATCACGAAAGATTTTGGGTCATTTTGTGGAACTGTATCCCACCCTAATCTGCAATGTCTGGCCTTTTCCAGTTCTGGAAAAGCTCCGGCAATGTCTGGAATGCATACATATATGAATGGGCTTGACAAAATTTCCTCATAATTAATAGTCCTACTCATAAAGGTATTCTCCCCCTCCTTTATGGTCTTTCCTCTTCGCCGACAAGGCCGCACCCATCTTTGTTAACGTCTCGATTTTTAAGATTTTCGCTTTCCCTTCTAGTTTTAAGTTGAAAGTGAGCCCCTAATATTTTACTTTTACAATTCTAATTTCTATGCCTTCCCCATAGAATTATTAATTGAATAGACACTGATAAACGTTTTAAAATGTGTCGCTCCGAAATAATTAATTTCGAAATACAAAATAATTAATTTTAATACACAGCTAGAATAAAAGCGGAAAATCGCTTTTGATCCCCGGCTTTCGAGCCAGTCTCCCTGCCAGGGATGTAATGTGAATAGTTTTAAATGTGAATAGTCAAAGAATGATAAAGGACTTGAACTTGAGGCTCAAAATATTATCAACCATATCATACTACCAATAGCATCCATGATTTTTCAGTGATTTTACTACAGATAAATTTGTTGTTATTCCAAATTTCGTTGGTTAAACACAAACATTCTGACACATCTCCCTCCTTTTCGAATACCCCTCCCACGAACCTCCAAAATTTGAATCCCGATCCGTACCCGGCTGCTTTTGTTTCATCACCAAGATCCTGGCGGTCTACTATTGTAACTAAACAAAAAAAAGTTTTTTTTAATGAAAGTAAGGAGCGACATTAAAACGAACAGAAATTACTCCGTATATGAAAGGGGCTTTTCCTCCTCAAAGCCCCGCTTTTTACGCTAAAGTTTGAAGATTTTGAGAAAAATGGAGCGAAAGAGGAGGCCTAGTTGCCCTCCAATTTTTTGATTACTTAAAAAGGCAACTATAACTTTTAATTTTTTACGAACGTTTTCATAAGTAAAAAATATACGTTACTTACGAATTAACTTACGTAGCGAACTTCTATATTCGTATGTTTTTATTGCGTATATGAGGGGGCTCACCCCTCGTCGATACCTCGCTCTTTACACTAAAGCTTAAATTTTGTCCCAATTCCTTAAGAATGACCCCTGAATCACAAAGGCTGTAGAATAAATATTTGAAATTACTAAAAATACTTTAGCGTAAAGAGCGAGGTATTACGAGGAGGTAAACCCCTCCTATGCGTAATGATTTCTGTTCGTTTTAAGTTTTAATGCTCCTCCTCACTTTCAGTAGAAAAAACTTTTCATATTCATTTTTTCATTGTTTTTTTTTTATATAATGCTAGAAAATCCTGCGCCCCATCCATTGAAATTCTCTTCCCCCATGAGAAGTTCCTCCATGGAAAGATCCTCCCATGTATCCCCCCCAACACTCCCACCAAACCAAATAAATCCCCCTGAAAACGTGTGTACAATTCCCAGTAATCATTACTATATGTAAACACTGGTCAAAGTGTGTAACTTGCAGCCCTTCCCACGGGGACTGCGGGGGAGTAAGTCTTCCCCAAAGATATAGTTATTAGGTTTTTCGACTATGATGAATAAAATGGCTATCTCAGAATTTTGATCCGGTGATTTTGTGGAAAAAATGAGCGTGGGAAGGGGCCTAGGTGCCCTCCAATTTTTTGGTCACTTAAAAAGGGCACTAAAACTTTTAATTTCCGTTAGAATGAGCCCTATCGAGACATTTTCGACCACTGAGTCGATAAGATCACCACTGGGAAAAACAAAAAAACAAATAAACACGCATCCGTGATTTGTCTTCTGGCAAAAAATGCGAAATTCCACTTTTTTGTAGATAGAGGCTTGAAACTTCTACAAAAAGGTTCTCTGATACGCTGAATCTGATGGTATGATTTTCGTTAAGATCGTATGAATTTAGGGAGTATTTCCCTCTATTTTCTAAAATGAGGCAAATCTTCTCAGGCTCGTAACTTTTGACTAGTAAGACTGTTCTTGATGAAACTTATATACTAAAAATCAGCATTAAAATGTGATTCTTTTGATGTAACTATTGGCATATCCAATTTTTAGAGTTTTGGTTACTATTGAGCCGGGTTGCTCCTTACTACAGTTCGTTACCACGAACTGTTTGAAAAGAGCTTTTGCAGTCAAGAGTCCATCTATTCTGCCTTTTACTCTATTCTTCTTAGATATTGTCAACACATGGCGTTTTTTAGGGATAAATATTTAGGCTATATATTTATTTCTTAATTTTATTTGTTTTATTTGAGACGAAATAATTAATTTTAATACATAGCTAGAACTAAAGCCGAAAATCGCTTTTGATCCCCAATATAATATATTTTAGTTATTTGTCTACTGAAAACTGAAAACGATGGAATACCCTCTTTCATTCACGCTCTCTTATTTTGTTTTTGGCAACCGTTTTGACAGTACTTCGAATGCTTTGCTCATTTAATTTATCGCTTTTTAGAACAATTTTTCCCTTCTGCTGGGTGTCAGGATATTATTAATGATTGTTACTCCTTGTATAAACCATTTAAGGACAAGATCTTAAATAGTCAAAACGTACCCCCCCTCTTATAAAATCTGACGTTAATCTTGTGCACATTAAGGGGGTGCTTGAAGCAATGTATAATGCAGGCTTTTCGTCGGAAGAATATTTTAATATGGGCTATATTAATACATGTCGGGTGATTAGTCTTTATAAGGAACCCAATCAGGGACGTGCGGAGCATTTTTTTCAGGGAGGGGGACAATCAGTGAAAACATTTGAATAAGAAGTACAAAATTCCTGGGGAGGACCGGCCCTGAGACCACCTCCCTTGTGTATCTGTCTGATTAAAGTAGAAAACTCCATACTAAGATCACTCCAGTGTTTAGGCTTATTGTTAATGATTTAATTTTTCATGTCTATTTTATTCACATTATCTTACGCATATACACCGACTTCTTCTTGAAAACTTCGTTCACCCTTACACAGTAAAATTAAAAACTAAGGTAAATTAAATAAAAAACAAAATTTTTTGAGCTGAAAGTAAGGAGCAACAGTAAAACTTAGAATAGACTGAAATTATTAGGTATATGAGGGGGTTCGTCCCCTCCTCAATACATCGCTCTTTACGCTAAAGTATGTTTAGTAATTTCAAAAGAACTATTTATTCTAATTAAACGCCTTTGTGATTCAGAGGTCATTCTTAAAGAAGTGGAACAAAATTTGAACTTTAGTGCAAAGATCGATGTATTGACGAGTGGGCGAACCCGCTCATATACGTAATAAAAACATACAAATATAGGAGTTCGTTACTTAAGTTAATTTGTAAGTTACGAATATTTATTACTAATAAAAGTTCGTAAATAAAACTAAAAGTTCTAGTGACCTTTAAGTAACCAAAAATTGGAGGGCAACTAAGCCCCCTCCCCCACCCCTTTTTTTCAAAATCGTCCAATCGAAACTTTGAGAAAGGCATTTAGCCGAAAAAGTAAAATAAATATGTACATTTCGTTTTAATTTTCATGTACGGTGAGCCAAAACCAGCATTAATTTAAAAACTTTCAGAAATTAAATAATTTTTTTTCAACTGAAAGTAAGGAGCAACATTAAACCATAAAGCGAACAGAGATTATTACGTATATAAAGTGGTTCTTCTCCTCTTCAATATCTCGCCCTTTACTCTAAAGTATTTTTAGAAATTTCAAAAGAGCTATTTGTTCTAATTAAACGGCCTTTGTGATTCAGGGGCCATTCTTAAAGAATTGTAATAAAATTCGAACTTTGGTGTAAAGAGTGAGGTATTGACAAGAAGTTGAACCCCAGCATATACGTAATAAAAATATACGAATATAGAAGCTTGTTACATCAGTTAATTTATAAGTTATATTTATTACTAATAGAAACGTTCGTAATTAAAACTAAAAGTTCTAGTTGCCTTTTTTAGTAAGCGGTTAAGAAGCGTATCATGCTAGAAGATTGCGCGCATGACGAAATAGTGGCGCTTCGAGATATAACCTACGCAAATAACGAAGAGTTTGCAGGCCATTCCATATGTTTGTTGCCATCATTGATCGTTTCAAACAGTTCGTGGTAAGGAGCTATTATAGTAAGGAGCGACCAGGCTCAATAGTAACCAAAACTCTAAAAAACGGAATTTTGATACCAATAGCTACTTCAAAAGATTCGCATTTTAATGCTGACTTAAAAGACACAAGTTTCATCAAGTTTAGTCTTACCCATCAAAAGTTACGAGCCTGAGAAAATTTTCCTTATTTTTGAAAATAGGGGAAACACCCCCTAAAAGTCATAGAATCTTAACTAAAGTCACACCATCAGATTCAGCGTATCAGAGAACCCTACTGTAGAAGTTTGAAGCTCCTATCTACAAAAATGTGGAATTTTGTATTTTTTTGCCAGAAGGCAGATCACGGATGCGTGTTTATTTGTTTGTTTTTTTTTTCCCAGGGGTGATCGTATTGAACCAGTGGTCCTAGAATGTTTGCGAGAGGGCTCATTCTAATGGAAATGAAAAGTTATAGGGCCCTTTTTATGTGACCAAAAAAATTGGAGGGCACTTACGCCCCCGCCCACGCTAATTATTTTCCCAAAGTCATCGGATCAAAATTCTGAGATAGCCATTTTATTCAGCATAGTCAAAACCTTATAACTATGTCTCTGGGGACGACTTACTCCCCCACAGTCTCCATGGGAGGGGCTACAAGTTACAAACTTTGGCCAGTGTTTACATGTAGTAATGGTTATTGGGAAGTGTACAGACGTTTTCAAGGGGATTTTTTGGTTGCGGGAGGGGTTAAGAAGAGGGGGACATGTTGGGGGAGCTTTCCATGGAGGAATTTGTCATCGAGGAAGAACATTTGCATGAACGGAGTGCAGGATTTTCTAGCATTATTTAAATAAAACAATGAAAAAATAAATATGAAAAAGTTTTTTCAACTGAAAGCAAGGAGCAGTATTAAAACTTAAAACGAACAGAAATTATTACGCATAAGAGGGGTTCACCTCCTCCTAATATCTCGCTCTTTACGCTAAACTATTTTTAGTAATTTCAACTATTTATTCTACGGTCTTTGTGATTCAGGGGTCATTCTCAAGGAATTGGGACAAAATTTATGCTTTAGTGTAAAGAGCGAGGTACTGACGAGGGGTGAACCCCTCATATACGTAATAAAAACATATGAAGTTTTTTACCGTTTTAAAAAGTAGAGTTGAGAGAAAGAGTCAAACTTTAGCGTAAAGAGCGGGGCGTTGAGGAGGGAGCAATCCCTTTCATGTACGAAATAATTTCTGTTCGTTTTAAGTTTTAATGTCGCTCCTCACTTTCAGTTAAAAAAATTTGTTTTTTTATATTTAATTTATGAAAAGATGCTTTGGTTCTCTCGGGTCATAGGAGACTTAATTATTCCTGTTTTGCTCTTCCTAGTGCTCGCTTAAGGGACTGAATTGATGTTGAGAGTCTTTTCATGCTCCTCAGTTTTCTTATGATATTTGGAGGGGGGCAGCATTGTGGATTCCATGCGGTGGTCTATTCAATTCATGATTCAATAGAGTTGTTAAATATTGCTTACTCAGAAGTCAGTTTTGATGATGGTGGTGTGTATGTGGGGGGGGGGAGTCAAAAACAGACAAAGTTCCTTTTTTGAAGCAAAATTTCCAGATGGGTTACGAATCAATACCGAAAGAGGACTGATAGTAGAATAAAATTTTATTCAATAACTTGAATAAGAAGTGTCCCAATTTTTTGTAAATAAAGTATTTGGGAGGAAGGGGGGCAAAGGTTCCCTGCGTACGCCCATACCCCTCTCTATGCAGGTACGGCTAATAGTATTAGTTAAGAGTGTTTCAAGCTTTTTCGACTTTATTTCCAAGAAATCTACCGAATGACGCATTTTCCATTTAGATTTCTCAGTTTTGGCAACCATGGTGACAATGCATTAATAGCGTTGCTACATTTATTGCTTGCCATCATCGTTTGATTGATCGCCTCTCTCTGGAACAATGCTTCGTTTCTCTTCGGTGTTAGGAGACATAAATGATTGCTCTTTTGTTCTTCCTAATGCTCAGATAAGGTGCTGAATAAATGCAGAGGCTTTAGATATTGTTCTGCTTTATAATGGCATTTCGGGGGCGACACAACGGATTTCTATGAGGTAAATTTTTCAGTTCCAGATTCAACGGGACTGCTAATTGTTTTTGCCTCTATCACATGGAAATTGATTCGGGGGGAGGGGGGTCTTTGGAACAGTGAAAACATGGAATTTTTCGAAGCCAGGTACGTACGTAAGATTTTTAGGTACTTGTGTATTACTCAGAACACACTCAATAAGTGAAGTTGGGTTCTTTCGTGAAACAAACCACGATGCAGGTATATTTTAATGAAATATTTTATATATAGAAGTGGTTAGGTTAGGTATTTGATATAATGCCCCCCCGCCCCTAATGTGCAAACATATAGCCCAAACTTTTGATAAAGCTAATGAAATAAAACAAAATATGATGAAAAAGTCATGTTGTGTCTATTGACGCACTGTTTTGTTGTGGGCAACAACCCCTTGTCCTGGAAAAATATAATTGCCTCTTTTTCAGTCTTTGGAAAATGTCAAATCTTTATTTCAAAATCCATGTACAGACACTATCTTCTATCGCTATGCGTAGCAAACTAAATTGAGTATTGTCTTTATGGCTATGAAACCGGATTTCCTCAGCAAAATTCTTGAGTGTGTTCTGAATTGAATTGAATCAATTGAATAATGAACAAGTGCCAAATATTTAATTAAAATGTACCTGCATCGTAGTTTGTTTCACGAAAGAACCTAACTTCACTTATTGAATGTGTTTTGAATAATACACAAGTACCAATTTTTATGCCGAGAGAGGGGCAATGATAAGAAAACAAATATTAATTGATAGTTTTTAATAAGAAGTGCCTTTAGATTCGGGAAAATTTTGTATATTTATGAGGGGTCTAAAAACCAAGACCCCCGCATCAAGGCGTCTCCCACTCTCCGCAGCCATGTGTATCTCAGAGTGTCACTGCCCATTTCCATTGGCTTTCAGTGCCACAAATGGTATACTTCCGCCACGGATGGGGCAAACCACCTAATTTATAGGATTTTTCAAAGGGGAAAACCTTTCGTTATATGACACATGTGAAGAAAATATCAAACTCGAAAATTCTCCGCAGTGAAACAGGCCCCTCGAAATAGACGTAAAATACAGGGGGAATTTTTCGTTACATTTTTAGGTTAGGAAAATGAAACTTTCAGGGATAGGTCTACAGGCTAAAGTATGTCCCGGGAAGGTATTTTAAACTACCCACCTCCACTCCTACTCCCTCTAGAGGGCCCTGAAATTTGCCTACATGACAGGTCTATACCTATTGAAATTTTGACAAAACAACATTTTACCTTAATTTTTTTGTTGCTAATTGCTTTTTCTCTGCCTTTAGTTCTGAAATTACAATTCCCGTTATTTGTGAAGAATTTTTAGCCATATCAATGTTTTTTTTTTCTTCAAAATTTAAGAAATGTATTTGCATGTCTTTAAAACCGTATAAAATGGAATTGAGCAAAGTTATGAAGCTGAAAACAATTTTGTTGTACCTCAATTAAGCAGAAGATCTATTTTGCAAGGTTTCACTTTTATAACATACATATTTTTAAAGGTCATCAAAGGTCGGGACCCTCTAGATGGAGAAGGAGCGGAGATGGGTACTTTAAAATACCTTCCGGGGACATACTTTAGCCTGTAGACCCATCCCTGAAAGTTTCATTTTCCTAACCTAAACCCTTTTCGAGATAGCAATAAGTCAATTACCTAGAATTTTACCGAAGATTCTTTTTTTTGCCCCTCCTAGTGTAACAATCAAGGCTGTATTCGGGTTGGGGGGCTACTGGGTCGGACCCCCCCCCCCCCCCCGAAGTTTTTGCCCGACTTGTCAAAACGTCATAAAAATGCATATCAACAAATTTTGGATGTGTTCTTTTTACCTCCCCCTCCCTCCCGAAAAAACGAACGAAAATTCTCGATAACCCCTTGGTAAGAATATAATCTATTGTACACAATAACTACATAGCAAATTTTCCCTCCTCTGTGCTGTTCCCCTCCTCTCTCTGATATTATTTGGACCACATTCAAAATAGAAACCTTGCTTCTCCTCTGCTACCAGCAAAGTTTATTTTCGCTGACATACCAGCAAGCATTTTAAGCACACCCATTATAGCTACCATAAGCTATAAATCAGTAGCCTTTCTCGAAGGGTTACTTCTCAACCAATCCTTAGGGCAGTATGAGCGTCTCCCCTGCAATTAAATATATGACCCCCTTATATATATATATCGACAAATACCTTAGTAACTTCTCAATACCTATTTCAGGTTATCATGTTTTAACTTGTTGAATATAACCTTGAGCCTGAATACAATCTACCATCTATAAGTAACTACCTTACTGCGGGTACAGTGGGCATAACGAATTGTAGCCGTTGGGTATATTTAGTGATACTCTTTTTCTATTGTTAAAACCATCCGTGAAGAAACTTTTGCTGGCAATAGCATTTTTTGTGTCATTGAAAGTTTATCTTGCTGTGTGATAGCCTACCTAAAAGTGGCCTATTGTTCGCAGGTGGGAACAAGGGTACAAACCTGGTAGTTGGATATAATCAATAATCTTATGACTGAAGTTTCTTCAGAATTAGTAAATTGTGAAAGTAAGTATATACAACTCTGATACTAATGCAGGTATGGAAGCAGGGACTTTTAAAGTGCATGAGGAGGGGGAAATAATAACCAAAAATAGTAATATTTGATAATTTAAATAAGAAATATTCAGAAATCCTGGGATTAGGAGTTTGGGGGGATAAATGCAGAAGTCCTCAGCCTTAAACCCAATGGACCTTTAAACCTCTAGAAATTAGTAATACTTTTATGTTATTTGAACATTGTCCCCTCTATGGAAAAACTGGTTTCTTTTCAAAAGCAGAACCTTTTTTAAACACCAAACAAATTAAACAGTAATAAAAATCTTTGGTTTTCATCTTGTTTGATGTTTCTTCTTACCCCTCCCCCTGCCTCAAAGAAAATTGAAGAATGAATATTTCCTCTTAACTTCAACTTCAAACACTAGCATAGATCCATAATGTTAAATTTCAGGGCCTTACAAAAACGCAATTATATGTTACAGAATCCTGTGCCATTAGGCTTAGTGACCTAAACCTTAACAGGCGAGTCGTGTGAAAATGACAGGAAAAATTGTCTAAATAATGATATTTTGGGAGAGGGGAACGGAAATCCTCATGTCGGTTAGAGAAGATCAATGAATCATCGTTTTAGTCTGGTGCTTCGGAAGCCCTCTCGTGCGAACACACTTTAACATCAATATTATTATCTTCCTGTAATTATCTTCGAAATCTCGCTAACTATACTACTACTGCTACTAACAACTTACTGCAGCACTAAGCCACCTGAAGTCGGCCCAGCTGTGCACGCTCCTCCTCCATTCCAAGTCAGTAGTTGTAATAAAAACGAAAAAAAAAACATGACGAAGCTTAAAACAAGGAAATCACAGTGCAAAAAAGAGGCGAATCGGCGAATATTTTGGTCGAAACCTCCACTCAACCGTCCTCAATGAAGAATTAAGAATAACAAATAGATGAAAGTCCTCAGGACAATATTAAAGCAGAAAACCTTGCAAATAGACACTAAAATAATAGGAGCACTGTCTTGAGCAGCGGTGAAAAGACAGCTGAATATAAAACCTGATATTGAATTGCAGTTCAGACTTTCATTTGAGAAGTTAGTTTTTATGAGGTTTTTTTTTGAACGCTCATGGCTTTCCTAACAACTCTTTGAAAGCAGCTCCCTGATACTTCATATCAAGGCCGTATCCAGGGGTGGGCGGGCTACCGGTTTTGAAACCCCCCCCCCCCCTCTAAAAATTTTGTCTGGCTTGCACAAACGTTTAACGTGTAAAAATATTTTTGATGCGTTTTTTAAAGTTTTTTATTGTAATTCCCACCCCTCCAAAAAAGCACCCCGCTCGAATAACAATACCGAATTCAGACCGAAGTTGCGTATGATATTTTCGTCACCTTTTTCTTTCTGTGTCGGTGTACTTATTTTAATTATACGCATTTTTTTTTTTCAGTTTCTGAGCATAAAATATGATGTCAGTTCCTGCTTACATTTCCCTGATGTGGTTTTGCTGACGGCAAAATGACCGCTAGTGGAAATAATGTGAATATAGTTGACGATCCTGCTTCGCAGCCTCGTGCTGGAATGCCACAAAGGGTATTATTTCCTCATAGAAATAATGGCTCCAGAACTTCCAATTGTCAGGCAGTAAGGCAGCCTGATATTGTTTACGTTCCTCAGTCTATCCCGCAACGACCACGCGACCCACGAATCAACCCACCTCGTCGTTCATTAAGTAGTGATAATTTATTTTTAAGTGTATCGAGAAATGTTGCATCTGCTGAATGTCAAACTGAGGTGCAACCACAACAAGCAAGGCGAAGAAGGGACAGACGAGAGCGCCGAAATCGTCGTCCCCATAGTATGCCTGCTCCACAAGATGTGGCTTCATCTGAGGTGGCTAATCTGATTAGTGAAAATCAAAATCCAGGTGAAGCAGTGATTCCACCAGCGTATTCAACACTACCACATACTAGTGAAAGAGTTGTTGAAGTGGGTGGCGGTTTGCCACCAGTTGTGCCAACAGGAGATTTAGTGCCACCATTACCTATCGTTGGACAACCAACAGTGTCTGCTGTTGAGTCTGGATTTATGGGATTTCCTTATTCGTGTCGGAGGTAATAGGTCTATTTTACTTATTTTTTGTATCTTGCCCTTATTACCAATAAGTCCATACGAAATTTTTTTTAGTACGGTATCGATGTAGTCTAAGGGATACGGTTTGTTCTATATTCCGTTGAGTCATTCAGTATCAGAATTATTAATGGTGGTCTATTCTGATATGCCAGTATAAATTTTTGTGAAACTGAGTAAAATGTACGATTGGTGATGTAGGGTAAGGTTGTATAAATGTGACTAGTCGATGACATGGGAATTGGAATATACCTCTATGAGTCTAAATCATTATAACAGATAATACTCCTCGACCAATTCCAAGCATGTTCAGCAGTTTTTGCGCATGTGTATAATTTAAACAGTCATTGTTAGAATACCTGCACGTAGGAGAGCTGGAGGATGGGAGATCCATATGCACCTATTATTTCCCCCTCTCTTTCTCGAGGAAGCATAAATGATATGTTCACTCCATGTAACTTCTTTTGCGGTTCTGATTCTCCTGGAAGAAAAATCACCTCTATTACCCCCAGGAAAGTACGCAAGGGAAGGAGATCTGGGATTTTTCTCCGAATTCATCATGATGATTTCTTCCATATATGTTTGCTATATTTTCATCTAATGTCTTGCTGTATTTTTTTTTTCGTATTTTACCCCACCTCTGTATGTTTTGTTCCTCCCAATATAAATTCTCCTGTATTTTGCATATACCTATTTGCGCCTGTGGTGGTGGGCTCGGAGCTTGTGATGAATTAAATAAAAAAAAAAAAACTAGTTTTTTTTAACTGAAAGCAAGAAGTGACATTTAATGTAAAACGAACCGAAATTACTCCGTGTATGAAAGGGGCTGTTCTCTTCTCAACTCCCCGCTCTTTATGCTAAAGTTCGACTCTTTCTCTCAATTCTACTTTATTAAACAGTAAAAAACTTTAGTTTAAAGAGCGGGGCATTGAGAAGGGAACAGTGCCTTTCATACACGGGGTAATTTCTGTTCGTTTTAAGTTTTAATGTCATCCTTAATTTCAGTTAAAAAAAATTAGTTTTTTTTATTTAATATCTGAACGTTTTTGAATTAATGCATGTTTGATTTTGGCTGTGCACATAAATTATTAAAATGAAATTTGCATATTAATTCTTTTTTTTGGCTAAATGGCTTTCTCTTAGTTTTGATCAGACGATTTTGAGAAAAAAGGGGTGGGGAAGGAGGCCTAGTTGCCCTCCAATTTTTTGGTTACTTAAAAAGGCAACTAGAACTTTTAAATTTTAACGAACGTTTTTATTAATAAAAAATAACCAACTTCTATATTCGTATATTTGTAATATGTATATGAGGGGATTTGTCCCCTCGTTAATACCTCGCTCTTTACACTAAAGCTTAAATTTTGTCCCAATTCTTTAAGAATGACTCCTGAATCAGAAAGGTATTAGAATAAATAGTTGGAATTACTAAAAACACTTTAGCGTAAATCTTTTTTTGCGTATTTCTTTGATTTTGAATGAATAGTTATCATTTATTTGTTGTAGTTTTGCTGCTGAACAGGGACATTTTAGGTCCCTAAATTGAGCAGTATATTATTGATTGTAAGTGCAATTTTAGTAATTTTTATTTGATGAAATAAACGCATTCCTACCTGCCTACCTACCTACCCTGAAAAAAAAAAAAAAAAAAAAAAAAAAAAAAAAAAAAAAAAAAAAAAAAAAAAAAAAAAAAAAAAAAAAAAAAAAAAAAACACTCACCCGTGATCGATCTTCTGGGAAAAAATACGGAGTTCCACATTTTTGTAGGTAGGAGCTTGAAACTTCCACAATAGGGTTCTTTGATACGCTGAATGAGATGGCGTGATTTTCGTTAAGATTCTATGACTTTTAGAGGGTTTCCCCCCTATTTTCCAAAATAAGGCAAATTTTCTCAGACTCGTAACTTTTGATAAGTGCGACTAAATTTGATGAAACTTATATATTTAAAATCAGCATAAAAATCCGATTCTTTTGATGTATCTGTTAGTTATCAAAATTCCGTTTTTTAGAGTTTCGTTTACCATTGAGCCGGGTCGCTCCCTAGGCCTACTACAGTTCGTTACCAGGAACTGTTCGAAAAGATAACACAACAGCTGCATATATTAACTGATTTATGATTCAAAATAATTTTAAATGATTCGAAATAATCATGATTGGAATCTGGGGGAGGGTATGACCCATGAAATCGCCATATAGTCTGTCTTCTGTAGGACGAAATATTGAGATCTATCAGAAAAATCTGAGATTGAAAATGACCACGCGGACAATAGCATGACAGTAAACTTTAGCATGTGGTATTTGTTAGCTCTAATTATACGGAACACTGCCGAGAAGTGAAGTTAGGTTAATCCTGATTAAATATACCAAAATATCATGACAATATAACACTTTAGAAACTAAATTATGGGAACTACAGCAGAAAATTATGAAAAGCAGGCCACCCATAACACATTATATTAAATACCTAACCTGGCCCCTAACCACCTGTATATATTAAATATTTAGCTAAAATATAGGTAGGCTACATCGTAGTTTTTCTCACTCAGAATAAGCAAATCATAACCGATTGCAGAGAGGCAAACCGGTTTTATCCGATCTTACAGAGCGAAATTCTGTACTGTGTTCCGTATAATTAACAAGTACCTACGGTATTTTACCAAAAATATTATTTCCTTTGACACAGAGAGCCGAACTAGTAAATAGGAAAGAAGATCTAGTAAATAGTCCCTTAACTAAGCCACGATCTTGTATCTTTCGTGACTATCCGTCCTGGCTCTCTACCATTAAAGTAACCTACGATGGTCTACAATCCTTGGGATGAGAGCCTGTTTTAATTTAATTTTGAATCCCAGCCATTCAGCACTATTGTTCGGTATTATTTTTAAATAAGATCTTTTTATCTTGTCAGTAGGACTATTCTTATTGTTGACGCCGTCAAGATGAAATGTGTTCCATAGATCAGGCCTTTGAAATTTTTTTTACCAATCCTTTCATATGCAAATCAGTTTTTTTTTCTTTTCTCTTTTCATAGCTTCTTCAAAAGAAATTCATCACGTTTTGTTGTCTGCGACGTTATCTTTTCCCTGCTGAGACACCTTTCTTTTAACGATTAAGTAAAAAAAACAAGTTTTTTCCAACAGAAAGTAAGAAGCAACATTAAAACTTAAAACGAACAGAAACTATTACGTATATGAGGGGGTTCTCCCCCCTTCAATACCTTTCTCGTTACGCTTAAGTTTGAATTTTGTTCCAATTCTAAGAATGACCCCTGAATCAGAAGGGTAATTTAATTAGAATAAATAACTCTTTTGAAAGTACTAAAAAAAACATTAACGTAAAGAGCAAGGTATTGATGAGGGGGAGAACCCTCATATACGTAATAATTTCTGTTCGTTTTAAGTTTTAATTTTGCTCTTTACTTTCATTTGAAAAAACTTTTTTTTATTTTAATTTCTGATTTTTTTTTAAAATAATGCTGGGATATCTGGCACCCCTTTCATGAAAAATTTCCTTTCCCCATGAAAAATTTCTCCATGGAAAGATCCTCCCACGTAACCCCCTCACGCCGACCCCCGTCCTACCAGAAAAAACATGAAAAACATGAAAACTTATATATACTTCCCAATTACCAATACTATGTAAACAATGGGCAAAGTTCTTAACTTTCAGCCCTTTCCCCGGGGACTGTGGGGGATAAAGTCATCCTCAAAGGCATAGATATTGGATTTTTCGACTATGCCTAACGAAATGGCTATCTCAAAATATTGACCGGGTGACTTTGGGAAAACAATGAGCGTGGGAGGGGACCTATTTGCCTTCCAATTTTTTGTCACTTATAAAGGGCACTAGAACTTTGAATTTCCGTTTTAATGAGCCTTCCTGCGATACTCTAGGACCACTGGATTAATAGGATCACCCCTAAAAAAAACAAAAAAAAACGCATCCGTGATCTTTCTTCTGGCAAAAAATACAAAATTCCACGTTTTTGCAGATATGAGCTTGAAACCTCTACAGTAGGACTCTCTGATACGCTGAAGCTGGTGTTGTGATTTTCATTAAGATTTTATGACGTTTAGGGGGTGTTTACCCCTTCTTTGAAAGTAAGGCAAATTTTCCCAGGCTTATAACTTTTGATGGTTAAGACTAAACTGGATGAAAATTATATATTTAAAACTTATATACTTAAATATTTGAAATCAGCATAAAAATTCGATTCTTTTGATGTATCTATCGGTGTCAAACTTCCGTTTTTTCCCATTGAGCTCCTTACTTACAGTTCTTTACCACGAACTCTTTCATTTGCTTTAACCGAGAGGACACTCACTCAGTCCAATCTACGTTCTGATTACAAAAATGTACACACACACACCTGGACGCAGAGACAGGGCACCCCCTCTCCTAACCATCCCTTAGTAAGGGATGTTCTTTACCACGAACTGTTTGATTTGCTTTAACCGAGAGGACACTCACTCAGTCCAATCTACGCTCTGATTACTAGAATGTACACACACGCCTGAACGTAGAGACAGGGCACCCCCTCTCCTAACCATCCCTTAGTAAGGGATGTTCTTTACCAGAACTGTTTGATTTGCTTTAACAGAGAGGACACTCACTCAGTCCAATCTACGTTCTGATTACTAGAATGTACACACACGCCTGAACGTAGAGACAGGGCACCCTCTCTCCTAACCATCCCTTAGTAAGGGATGTTCTTTACCACGAACTGTTTGATTTGCTTTAACCGAGAGGACACTCACTCAGTCCAATCTACGTTCTGATTACTAGAATGTACACACACGCCTGAACGTAGATACAGGGCACCCCCTCTCCTAACCATCCCTTAGTAAGGGATGTTCTTTACCACGAACTGTTTGATTTGCTTTAACCGAGAGGACACTCACTCAGTCCAATCTACGTTCTGATTACTAGAATTTACACACACGCCTGAACGTAGATACAGGGCACCCCCTCTCCTAACCATCTCTTAGTAAGGAAAATTTGATAGACCTTGACCTAAAAACAGCACTTACTCTCTGAATGGATAAAATCCATATTACACCTCCCCCAACGATTGGACCTATTTGCACCTATGCGTACTGCCAATCAGCTGATCATCAGATATCAAATCAAATTAAGCACAAAAACAGGCCAAAAAATAACGAAGATTAATAAAAAAGAAAAGACAAAATCAAAAGAAGGGCTCTTTAGTTTAAAAAAAATGAAAACGGATGGAAAAGAGATATATGTAAAAGAAAATTTTAACTTTTGAAGTGCATGTTTCTTAACTACAAAAGAGACTAAAACAACAACAACAAAGAAACAACTAAACAACAAACTGATAAATGAAAGACTCCTCCAAGAAAGTTCTGTAAGACTTTGACACAAGACCATTTTACTGTTGCTCTTTGTGTGTTTGATTCCGGTTTATTGCCGAAAGTGTCACTGTTTCTTTCTGTCATTGGGTTGATTTTAAATGTGTTTTTTTCTCTCCTTCGTTTTTTCTGTCATTGCAAAAACCAAGGCCGTATTCCTGGGGGGTTTGAACCCCCCCCCCCCCCCGAAATGCTTGCCTGACTCGTAAAAACATTATAAAAATGAACAGAAACAAATTTTTGATGTTTTAAGTTATTTTGAAGCCCCCTCCCCCCGGAAAATAAATCCTCGATTCGGCCCTGGCAAAACCCTTCGTTTTTGTGTCATCAGACAAAGCATCACAGTTTTTCTCTATGATTGCAAAAGAGGGGATCGTTTTTTCTTTCTGTCTTCAGACAAAGTGTGATGGTTGTATTCTGTCATTGCTAAAAGTGTCATCGTTTCTTTTATCATCGGATAAATTGCCATTAATTTTTCCTTTCACCACGAGAAGTGTCATTATTTTATACTATGAAATTAATAATTGCCGATTTCTAAGGGAATACATGACTACTAGGGATGATTGAATCCATAAGAAATTACAATAATAACGTGCATAAAATCAGTATTATTATATATATTAATAATACCAACTTGTTAAATGTTAGACACCAATATGGCATCCAGGGATAATTAAATCTACACAGTATTGAACAAAGACATAAGCTGGAAAATATATTTTGGTAGATATAGAAACTTAGGGAATTGAAAAAAAAAAACACATCAAAAACAGCTTCAAAAGTTTAGGCAACACAAACTATAAAACAACTTCAAAAGCACATCAAAAGTTTAGGCTATAGGAAAAACAAAGCTACTAAAAATCCGATAGGCTGTTCTGGAGCAAAGGCAAAGCTATAGGAAAAGCAAAGTTTCTAAAAATTCGATTGGCTATTCTGGAGAAAGGTTGGCCTGTTAAATTTCTTATGCACATTGGGTCCTTCGGACTTGGTCTTGGGATGGATGATTCTTATTATCTTCTGCACGCGTGTTCAATTCAATTCAGTTTGATTTGTCGAATTACGAAATGATGCAACACATAGGATTTATCCAAGTGGCTGCCCAAAAAAAGACGTGAAAGCACTTGATACTGGGCGATCACATATATAACAAACGCCTAACAAACAAAACTCTTAACAAACGAACAAAATAAAAAAAAGGAAATAAAACAACCAAATTATAACCAACCTCTGATCATGAAAATAAAAAGAAATATGCAAAATAATAATAATAATCAAAGAAAAAAAAGAGAAAAGGAAAAGGAAAACATAAACATCTATGAACTGAGACTAGTGTCGCATCCAGGATTTTTTTTAGTGGGAGGGAGAGGTTAAAAAAATTTCGGGGGCTGGGGGTAAAAACTTTGGAAAACGCATCAAAAATTTGTTTATATTCATTTTTGTTATGTTTTTTCTTACGATTCCGACAAACTTTTGGGGAGGGGTCGAACTCCCTAACCCCCCAGGCTACGGCCTTGACTGAGACCCAAAAGAACTTTTTATTTCATTTTACTCTTAAATTAACCGAGGTACTTCCTTTTACTGGCTTGAAATTTTGTACGGTAAGTTTTCAAATAATCTGGTTTTTAAAAGACGGTGTTACTTGCCACTCCTGAAATGAGGAATATTTTGATTGTCTTAACATGTATTACAGTATACACTCATGTAATTAAAGCATGCTTTTTCCCATGAAAAAAATATAAGTAATCCTTTTTTAGACCAGGGAGGTACCTGGGAGAAAATATTGGAACATAGGCTCTCTGTTTGAAAGGGGGTGTTGGTTCCTGGAGATTCTTCTTCTAGGGTGCATGGTCAAGCACAAAGCTGATACATTTTAGGACCCTATTTTTCGATTTTCAAAAGGGAGGTACTTAAGACACGCCCTGTGGAGGGATTCGTGTGCCCTCCTTTGGTGCATGAACTTAACCCTGCCTATAAAAAAAAACTTTTCTGATTGGTTTGCATTGTTTTTTTAACTTAGTTCTTATCAACAATTTGTTTATGATGTTGAATAATGCCAATTTAAAAAAAATCAAAGGTTTTTTATATAGGCTAGGGGCATATACAGGTATCAGGCGGAGGGCTTAGGACGTATTTGTCGCGGTAACGACTACAATATTGGAAACATTGCTGAATAGGGAATGGAATTGAATTATTCTATTGTTGATATTGCAGCAAAAACAGACAAGGGATCTTGTAACCAAGATTACCGAGTTTGAAATGGGTTTTATTTAATTACTTCGTGAAATATTTTTCCAGGAGGGAGGAGCAGGGGGACTTATTGCAAAAACTGTCTGATCTCTCGTCAGACTGTTTTTATCAAACAAATTCGTGACGCGTTTTACATATTTTTGTACTCCCTCCAAAAAAATGTAACCCCCCCTAAAAAAGGATACTACCCTGAATTTTAATTCTTGTATCAGAAGTAATTCATTTGGTAGCAGTTAACTTACGTACATAATGTGAAAGCCGCCTAATTATCACTCATTAATTTAGTTAAATACTTATGTCAGCATTGTTTTATTTGCATCGTGGTTAATCAAGAAATTCTTCCTTTTGTAACAACAAACAATGAAAAATCGGATATGTAGCAGTAAAATTTTTATATCCATAATAAAGATATATAGCTATGAAAGCAATAAAAAAGGCATATAGCAATGTAACTATAAAATCGAATACATAACTATATATACCTATGTTCTAATTAAAGTTGATAAGAATATAGGTTAACTATGTCTCAACTGGTAATAAAACAGCATAACAACCTATAACGATTGTAAATCTGAAGCATATTCCTGGGCTGTCCACCAGAGGTACCAAAGTGGAGAAAAGCAAATGTTTCCTAGATTTTTCACCTCTCCGTTTTGATTTTGAAAGACTTTCTGGGTGTTTTCATTGAAAGAGTAGAAAATTAAATTTCCGGCCCTGCAGCTTTTCAATATCCCCATGAAAAAAATGAATAAATTAAAAATTACATCTTCGCCACTCCTTAAGAAATCTATACCATCTATCACCTTGTTGTTTATTTTTTTCCTTCTACTAATAGATAGTGCATTGAAACACTTTCATGGGCTTCCACAATGCAGGATCGAAGGCCATCTAAATGATATCGTGCATATTGAATTGGCATAGACAGGGCCAGAAGACAGGGCAACGCGAACGATCCTTAACAATTTCTCTCACACCAACTTACACGAAACGGTCTTCGAATCAAAAAAGGACAGTATTTTTTTTCTCATTGAAACTCTTCGATGTTTATACCAGGGATATACACAGAAATTTACTCAAAGAGGGGGGTGAGCTTTGATTAGCTGAAAACTAGACCCTGTCCACGGCCATAGTCAACTACAAGAGAGTGGTCTTGGGTTCAGTGATTCCACAGAATATGAGCCAAAAACAGAAAAAAAAATACCAAAGTGGAAGATCTACTGTATATAAATTTATACAGTGTAATCAAACTCAGTAATTTTTGGCTACTAAATTATTGGCGCGTATAAACACCTCCTCCTATGACTTTGAAATCAACTTGTAATTCCTTAAAACATCTAACATTAAAATTACGCTACTAATTACCGATTTTTATATGTGTATTGGAATAAATTAATTTAAGATTAGATTCGTTAAAAGTTAGGGTTATTAAGGTGAAGCCAGGTTTCGTGTTCAAGAGAAATCTGACTTGTCGAACCCTGAAAAAATCTAATGCCGCTTATGTTTCTCCTTGTTTAAATGTTCTCTGGGGCACTTTCTTATCGGTCCGGCCTTGTCTAGTGGTTGAGATAGGGAATGATTGTACTGTCTAAATTTATATACAGTAATAAGAACTGTTGAGGAATGCGGAGAAAATCAAATAATAAAAAATATATTTTTTTGGTAGACTTGTCGGCTTAAGCGAAAATACTGGCCATCTCCAAAGTTAGTGACCCCCTCTCCGAAAAATATGGGCTCAGTGCAGGTACGTGTGCAAGGATGTTTGGGGCAAGCATGCACGTAGAAGGGGAAAATCCTAATTTTTCTTGAATTTTCAGACACTTACTATTCAATATAATTCGCTTTCATATTGATATCCCTTCCCGAACAATTTTTGTATTATTCAGCCCCTGAAAATAATGCCCGTGTACGTGCCTGGTTTGGGACCTCTGGAAATCTTGGTTTTTCTTCTTTTTCCCCTTCATCTCTTGTATTTTTGCTTTAAGTCAGCTGTTTCAGTGTTTCCTCGTATTTGCCCCTCGTTCCAAGAAATAAAACATTTGTACGTGTCTGGCTTTGTAAAGATTAAAAATTGCGTTTGTTACCGCCTTTATTTATTTTAATAGTGCCTATTTACAGTCGCTGGAGAAATAATAAGTTGTAACACCGTGTTTACCCCATAATTAACATCATCCTCTTTCCCCTATTCCATCTGCGTCCTCGGCTTTCCTATTGTAGGAAAATCCAATTAGAAAAATTGCCTTTTGGTAAATTTATACTTTAGTGCTCTATGTCAGTAAATTAAGATATAAAATCTCCTCACACTCAGGGGAGAGGATGGACATCCAGGTGGTTACGGAGTGGGGTGTGGCGAGTAATAAATTCGGTGGATAGTCCCAAATTAGAGATATTTAGCCCTTTCGTCACAAATGCTTTATGCTACTGTCAAATTCAGATAAACAAAAGTGCCTTCTTTGCAAGCCGATGGTAACAAAACAAACTTGTTTGTTGTTATCTGATGGCCTTGACGTCCTATCAGTATCAGAAAAATGGGAGGGTTTGCCAACTTGATACCATCTGGGTATACGCATCAGAGTGACAATTGTTCAGGTGTGCTTATAACAATTCCGCCATGCCATAACTCTTCACACCACGTGTGACATACATCCACCAATCATGTAATGTGCCATCGATTGTCCACGATTTTCAGTGAGCAAACCTGGAAAAACGTACAAATTATGAAATGAGGTTTTCTGGTCTGAAAACTCACTTTCTAGAATGAGCAGCTCTGCCCCCTTTAAAAAAACATGAGTCTCATTTCTGTGTTAAAATTATAGGCTAACTTAAAAAAAAAGCTTGTGTAATTTATTTTGAATAGTTGTTTCAAAGCCGTGATTTATAGCATTTAAAGTCCCAAGGACACCAATATAAAAGCATTTTTTACCCCTGGGCCCATCTTAGGTCTATTTTTACTAGACCTAATTTTCCTCTTGATTTCCAAGAATAAAATTTTTACACTTTTTATTTTTTTTTTAATTTTTACTTTTTTTTAGTATTTTTTATATTTACTTTTTTAGTTTTTTTACTTTTTACTAAAATAATATTTTACTTTTTTTAGTGTATGCTAATAATATTTGTCTTTAGTAAAGAATAACATCTGACTTTTTTTAATATGTATTTTTTTATTTTTACTTTTTATTTTTTTTACTTTTTACTCTTGATTTCTAAGATTTTGTTGTTACTGTTCCGAAACTATGTTGCTTATAGGGTAGTAAAACATTTCAAGGAGGCACACTCGTGCCTCTTTAAAGAGGCGAACCACGACAATGTTAAGCGATCTTCGGTTCCAGTAGTCGCAGAGGATGGGGAGGGATGCATTTCGTAGCCCGAGCTCCAACTAAGAAACCTGCCAAATTTCATCCCCCTCCGACTTTTCCTTCATGGGGAAAATCTGGCCGAAAGTTTCGACCACCCAACCCCACTCCCCCTTTAACGTTGTCCGATCGGGCTGAAATTCACAAGTTAAGGTCCCCTAGGGCCCAGAAGCTGATTCGATAACTCCTTCCCTGTTTTCCAGAAACCACGCATAGCCACTTAATGTTCATGTTCTCCTTTTGTTTCTTTTTCGCCACGCCTACAGGTCACAGCCGACATCGGATCTGGGTGTACGAAGACTCATTCGACGCGGAATTCTCCGAGTAATTTTCCTGGAAAGTTTCGTCGGAAAATCTTAACCCCCCGATTTTCTAGCTTAGAAAAACCCATTTCCCCATAAGAGCCCATGTTAATTTTTGAAATTCTTAAAAGTTATTTAAAAGTTATATTTATACACATGCAGGTATTTTGACTTCAAACATGCCCGGTTAGCTCAGTCGGTAGAGCGTGGGACTTTTAATCCTAAGGTCAAGGGTTCAAGTCCCTTATCGGGCGGTTTTTTCACAAAATATGAAAAAAACTTCGTTTTCTTAAAGAGTTAAAGAGGCTGCGTCCCAAAGTCGAACCTTAAAACGTACAGGAATTAGGAGAGGCAGTCCTAATTCCTGTACGAGGAGTACAGGAATTATTAAATTACATCCACCATGGATTGTAGAAAAACGTACAGAAATAATATGAAAAAAACTTCGTTTTCTTAAAGAGTTAAAGAGGCTGCGTCCCAAAGTCGAACCTTAAAACGTACAGGAATTAGGAGAGGCAGTTGGGGGGCTGCCGCCCCCCAAACCCCCCGCTTTTAAAGACTCTTTTGTACAGGTTTTTGGTTTTGTTAATTAAAAGAGGGCCTTTCCGATGCCAAGAGCGGGGGGAGTAGGGGGGCGGCAGCCCCCCACAACAAAAAACCTGTACAAAAGAGTCTTTAAAAGCGGGGGGTTTATAATATAATAATAATAATAATATATAATCATATAATAATATGAAAAAAACTTCGTTTTCTTAAAGAGTTAAAGAGGCTGCGTCCCAAAGTCGAACCTTAAAACGTACAGGAATTAGGAGAGGTAGTTGGGGGGCTGCCGCCCCCCAAACCCCCCGCTTTTAAAGACTCTTTTGTACAGGTTTTTTGCTTTGTTAATTAAAAGAGGGCCTTTCCGAAGCCATGAGCGGGGGGAGTAGGGGGGCGGCAGCCCCCCACAACAAAAACCTGTACAAAATAGTCTTTAAAAGCGGGGGGTTTGGGGGGCGGCAGCCCCCCAACTGCCTCTCCTAATTCCTGTACGTTTTAAGGTTCGACTTTGGGACGCAGCCTCTTACAGAAATAATATGAAAAAAACTTCGTTTTCTTAAAGAGTTAAAGAGGCTGCGTCCCAAAGTCGAACCTTAAAACGTACAGGAATTAGGAGAGGCAGTTGGGGGGCTGCCGCCCCCCAAACCCCCCGCTTTTAAAGACTCTTTTGTACAGGTTTTTTGTTTTGTTAATTAAAAGAGGGCCTTTCCGAAGCCAAGAGCGGGGGAAGTAGGGGGGCGGCAGCCCCCCACAACAAAAAACCTGTACAAAAGAGTCTTTAAAAGCGGGGGGTTTATAATATAATAATAATAATAATATATAATCATATAATAATATGAAAAAAACTTCGTTTTCTTAAAGAGTTAAAGAGGCTGCGTCCCAAAGTCGAACCTTAAAACGTACAGGGATTAGGAGAGGTAGTTGGGGTGCCGCCCACCAAACCCCCCGCTTTTAAAGACTCTTTTGTACAGGTTTTTTGTTTTGTTAATTAAAACAGGGCCTTTCCGAAGCCAAGAGCGGGGGGAGTAGGGGGGCGGCAGCCCCCCACAACAAAAAACCTGTACAAAAGAGTCTTTAAAAGCGGAGGATTTGGGGGGCGGCAGCCCCCCAACTGCCTCTCCTAATTCCTGTACGTTTTAAGGTTCGACTTTGGGACGCAGCCTCTTTAACTCTTTAAGAAAACGAAGTTTTTTTTCATATTATTTGTTAAGCGCCATCACATTAAACATGAAAATAAATTAGATAAAATACTTGGTTAACTTTGATAAAGCGTTTCGTATGCTAAAATTCAAGCATTAACAATCTATCAAAGACAACTTCACCTGTTTAGACCTAAGTTGTTTGATGCAATATGTTCCTAGCTTATTTTAGGTTATATTCCTCGTTTTTTTTTTTTAATCGTACTACTACCGAAAACCGCATAACTGCTGGATTTTTCTTTTAAATTCAAAAAAATTGAAATTCAAATAAAAAAAAAAACAAATTTAAAAAAATTGAATTGAATTTATTTTTCAACAAATATTTTTCGTAATATTTTAAGACGTATATACTTGTGTAAATTTCCACTGATTCAATCTTCAAACAATTTGATTTAATTTTTACTGTCCTTTGTACTTCAATATTTTACTTCCTTTGACTGGAATATTTAATCATGGTCTGTCAGGTTAAGCTATCCTTTTCATGGTGAGGGATTATCTGGAATTAATTCAAGGGGTTTTATTGCCTTTATGCCGACATGTCAGTGAGGGTAAATTCTTGATGGAGTGGGGTTCAATCAATTATTTATCAGATTCGATCTAAGCCAGCGAAAATAGGGTGAGAATCTAATTTCTTCAGCTATAATATTCAACGTGGGAACTCAAAAACGGTTCCAGTTTTTTATAACTAATCGGGAAACAAATAATTCAAATGCAGCCGTCCAATTTTCTTAGGGGGTAAACATTATCAGGGGTTAAGCTCCTCCTATTATTTGCAGAGCTATATTCAACGTCTTGTATTTCGTTCTAACGTTAGCATGCAACGTACGTGTATTTACAAACGTTAATTTTTGGGAAATTTCTAATAGCTAAGACTTAGCTAGAGGTAATTTAAGCCAATCAGATTTTTTCGTAGAAATTTTAGATCGGCCAAAATTTTCTGTGAAAAACTCTAAATGGCTTAAACTAGCGCTAATTAAATCTTGGTACCAGTAAAACTTCACTGCGAATGAGCCATAAGAGACAAGGGCATATCCAGGATTTCTTTAGGGGGAGGGGGCTACAAAAGAACTTTACAAAACTTATCAAAAATTAGTTTACATTAATTTTTGCTACTTTTTACGGGACATAAAAAATTTGGACCCCCCCCCCGCTGGATACGGCCTTGATAAGAGATCACATCGCCCAAACTCAGAAAGAAAATCATAGAGACACTTAACAATAAGAGATATTGCTGATTTTCATTTCTATGCACCCCTCTATTAGAGAAAAATTTCCAAAAACTTCAGTGCTTACCAATATGCTTTAGAATGAATAATCTACTTGTTCATTTTGAAATAGGCTGAGGAAAATTAGCCCCTGAAAAAATTACTTCATTTAACCTCATTTAACTTACCCCCCATGCAACTCAGCCCTACCTTAGCTCAAATGCCATGCAAATCGACTCCCATTCAATTTGACCGCCGTTCAGTTCAACCCCTAGTCAGGCTGAATGGAGTTGAATTAAAGGTGGACGAGCTGAATGGGGATTGAGTTAACCTGATTTGAGTTAAACTGGGATTGAGTTTAACAGTGTTGGGCTAAACGGGCTAAAACACTAACACCCATCGATTTACAAGTGCCTCATCTCAACAGACCAATGAAAATTGTACTTTAGCTTGGGAAAACTGATGTTTCCTCCTTTTTCTCCAACCACTGGTAGCACCCATATGGGATTTGGTTTGGGGAAGGGGGAGTTACAAAAAGTACTTCACAAAACGCATCAAAAAATTGTTTAGATGCATTACTGTTTCTTTTTTACGAGTTGGACAAAAATTTCGGGGGAGGGGGCTCAAACCCGGTGACACTCCGTGGATACAGACTTGGGTGGAAGATTTGGGATTTGGGGCTCACTTGATCGAAAATTATGGCCTATTCTGCCTTCAAATATATTTTATTAATCTTGAATATACCCAACATAAATGAGGGACCGTTACTGTAATTGCTTAATGTTATAAGGCATAGGTGTGCACATCCAGGAACGTATTATCCCTCCAAAGCTCTGACATTTCCACAAAAGATTCCCGTCTCATTATTTTCCAAAGTTTCGCCTCCCCCCCTCCCCTCTAAAAATGGGGGTTTGATTCTCCTAACCCATATTTGCCTTGTATTTCTGCACACAAGAATGCTCCTTGAGGGTGGATCGGAGAATTCGTCCAAGTGGAGGGGGTGAGTGAAACCCTCCGAAAAATTGCATGTTTAGTCAACTCTTTCAAAATTTCTTAGGCAGAGTCCTTCTAGCCCATCTCAGCGGACGGAAAACTCCCTTTACCGCGTGCAGTATCTTGGACACGGTCATACTCCGAAAACACTTTTTTTCAAGGTGAAAATATGATAAAGGTGCACATTTTCAAACAAAATCGTTTCGAGGGATGTACCGATTTGAAAGAGGTATAGTTCTCCTAATTAAACTCGGTGAAAAATGTGCAACCACCTCACAGAAGTGCCCAAACAATACAAATGCGACACATCTGGCAGTATGTAGACAGGCATAGATCGTCTGCTAAGAGCGGTTTTGTCGAATCCGTTTTTCCAAAATTGCGAGAAAAACGAGTTTGAAAATTTCGACATTTGTATCTCAAAATCGACTGTATATAGAGCGGTGATGTCTTATAACAATGCCAATTAGACCATTCGAAAGTTTTTTTTCTAACACAGCGTAGCATTTGTAGCTCAGTTTCGACAAAAACTGTTATTTTCGGCAAAACCGCTTTCAGCAGACAAGATGACGAAAGGCTTCTAATTCTTTCATTATCTAACTTCCTTCCGTCTCAATCTTTATCTAACAGGAAAATCATCCTTGTTCTTATGACAAGAAGGTATTATCTATAAGCCTTCTCACTTCCCCAAAGATTAGAATGTGTCCCTGATCTACTTATTAGGATGTACGTCAACAGTGATGTAAATAAAGTTTTTGCTTTTCGTGCGTCCAATAATTGGTAAATTAATGATACCAATTAACAGATTTATAAATTAATTAGTTTGGCACGGGGGTATTTGTTTGAAACTTAAAAACATGCTTAAGTTTCAAGAATATGGATAACTTTATAAATGTGGAAACTGGCGCTAGTGTTTGCAAAATATCCACCGACTGCACTAATTCTACCAACTACACAAATTAAATTAATTATTCTTGTCATGAAGCTGGAATAAAAGTCCAGAGCTGCCAAACGCTAGGTGGCGTTTTAAGTTTTATTTGCCGACACTAGCGCCAGTTTTTAAGCTTGTAATTTACCCTTATTCCTTGCTTTAGCTTTTGAAGCATTTCATTAGCTGAAGCAAGGGATTGTCCAATCTTAGAAATGATGTACACTAAGTGGCGTGTGTCAAGCGTGGTGGAACTCTGCCAAGCGTTTTGGGAAAGTGTCGAGCGTTTTGGGGAGTAAATCGAGCGTGGCCGAACGGTGCGGCACACACGGCGCTCAGAGATGTACACCAGGTGGTGTGAAGTGGGCAACCCTTTGAGTTAAAATTGGTTAGGGGTAAGGGCAATAATGGAAAAATCGGGGGAGGACCCAATAAGTAAGACATTTGTTTTGATAGTTTGAACAAGACATGCTCGAAAATTCAAGAATAATTTTTGATTCCTAGAAGTATTAGTACACCCCCCCCCAACTGTGTGTGTCCTTGCTTTGAGAGGTTGTGATGTAAGGGAACCAACCATTATTAGAGACATAATTTTAGTGGATACATCAGAGCTGTCGACTTCCGTATTGATTTATGAATGACGTTAATCCATAGTGCTGTAAAGCATTTACAGTTCCTCGTCTCAAAATTCAATTGAATCGCATTTTAACGTGGCAAAAATCATTGTTTTCTCCTTTCTTCCCCATGACTGTTAACAACCTACTGGATGTTCGAAGGCACAGGGTTTGGCCTAATTTGCACTTTCGTATAAATAATTCTAGGTACTTTTGTATTATTCAGAACACACTCAATAAGTGAAGTTAGGTTCTCTCGTGAAACAAACTACAATACAGGTACATTTTAATGAAATATTTGGTACTTGTTCATTATTCAATTGATTCAATTCAATTCAGAACACACTCAAGAATTTTGCTGAGATAATCCGGTTTCATAGCCACAAAGACAAAACTCAATTTAGTTTGCTACGCATAGTGATAGAAGATAGTGTCTGAACACGGATTTTGAAACGAAGATTTGGGATTTGCCAAAGACTGAAAAAGAGGCAATTATATTTTTCCAGGATAAGGGGTTGTTGCCCACAACAAAACAGTGTGTGATTGGACACAGCATGACTTTATACTCTTGCATCGAAAAATGTAACTGCATCGTAGTTCGTTTCATGAAAGAACCTAACTTCACTTATTGAATGTGTTCTGAATAACACACAAGTACCTAATTCTAATACAATATAGACAATGTAAATGTTAGACCCCAATTAGTGTTGCTTAATCTTGTATATCATATGTGTTTGCAGGCGGACATGTGTTCTTTCCCCGTAATTCTTCCTATTTTGCATTTTGTGTTTACAATGTGATTTTATCAAATATTACTCTCTCAACTTCATTTCTACGAGAATAAAAATATCCAGGTTCTTTTTATCCTAAAAAGAGGTTCAGTTAATCCAAGGTCTGTAACAATCCTTACAGGTCGTCGGGTCTTTCCCCCATTTTTGTGTGTATGCATGTTATGGCATGAATTTAGCTCCTAAGCCTAAACTCTCATGATTTATTTAGTAGAAACATCGGCGCTCAAATAAATAATAGTTTCCGTCCTCATGATCTAATAATGTACTGTTGAAATGTGAGAGAGAGAAGCCAATATTTAGGCTGGAGGGGCCTCAAATTATGATAAGCTAAGATACCCGACAAATTTTGCTTGAGAAATATTTGACATTACGGGAGAAAACATGATAAATGTTAACATTACTGGAATTTGGAGGGGTTAAGGGTAGGTCTTCTCACCCTGTATGCGATCCTGTTGTAGGCCCTACTGTCCAAAGCACTTTGTTCACTATCGTCGAAAAAACGTTGACTTTTGAGCTGTCTCACTGATTAAATGCGTGGCATAGCTGTACACAGTACAATCTCGAAAGTGGGGTACAAGGGATCTTTTCATGAGGGAGGGGGTGAAGATATAAAAGCTGCATTCTAAGCCCAAATTTCCCTGAAGACGATATTTATTTAATAGTATTTTTTTTCTAAAACTACTCTGTAATTTGTTCTGGAAATTGACGTACTAGGTCTTTCCAGTGTGAGAAAACCATCTAGATAGGTCACAAGTTTAGACAAAGTAGTTGAAGGCATTAATTTTGGAAACTAAATTCATATGAATGCCGTCACGAACACTTGGAATAGTTATAATAGTTGGAGAAGTGTCCGTGCTTAATATTCTAAAAAGCGCACTCCAGTTTAACTAGATTATCAGTGGTTATAAAATAATTTTCCGGTATGAATATGCAAAAAGATTTGCCGAATAAAGTAAACTGAAATTAAAGTGGTCTTGCAAAGTATATTTAAAAAAAATCTTTCTTTTTCACCGAGCGAAGCTCCGTCCCCTGATTTTGCTTCATTAATCGAAGAAAAAAAAAATCCTTCTTCATACATTTATTCATCCAAAAGCCTTTCTCTGAGTATTGATTCAAAATTCTTGTTGGCGATGGACCAAAATCAATGTTTAGAACACAAAGTATGGTAATTCATTGTTTCCTTGCCTTTTTGATTCATCCTGGCTAGGATATGTAATTTGTGTGATGAAGGCCAATTAACAGTGGGATTTAGCTAACGTTTAGGGCTTAGATTTTGAGTTAGCTTGATACAAACCATTCAGATTTAGCTAAATACTAGACCTACAAAGTTTCTATTTGAGTATGTTTGAAATTTGACTAACGTCAGCCTAAAGAGTACATGAAATTTATAGGAGTAGAAACTGGTGCTACTGTCGAAAAGAAAATCACCAGGGCCATCTAACATTTTGTGACTTTATCAAACAGTTCGTGGTAACGAACTGTAGCAAGGAGCGACCCGGCTCAATAGTAACCAAAACTCTAAGAAATGGAATTTTGATATCAATAGCTACATCAAAAGGATCACATTTTAATGCTGATTTTAAATATATAAGTTTAGTCTTACCCATCAAAAGTTACGAGCCTGAGAAAATTTGCCTTATTTACGAAAATAGGAGGAAACACCCCCTAAAAGTCGTAGGATCTTAACGAAAATGACAACATCAGATTCAGCGTATCAGAGAACCCTACAGTAGAAGTTTCAAGCTCCTATCTACAAAAATGTGGAATTTTGTATTTTTTGCCAGAAGACAAATCACGGGTGCGTGTTTATTTGTTTATTTTTTTTCCCAGGGGTCATCGTATCGACCAAGTTGTCCTAGAATGTCGCAAGAGGGCTCATTCTAACGGAAATGAAAAGTTCTAGTGCCCTTTTTAAGTGACCAAAAAAATTGGAGGGCATCTAGGCCCCCTCCCACGCTCATTTTTTTCCCAAAGTCAACGGATCAACATTTTGAGATAGCCATTTTGTTCAGCATAGTCGAAAACCATAATAACTATGTCTTTTGGGATGACTTACTCCCCCACAATCCCTGGGGGAGGGGCTGCAAGTTACAAACTTTGACCAGTGTTTACATATAGTAATGGTTATTGGGAAGTGTACAGACGTTTTCAGGGGGATTTTATTTTGTTTGGGGGTGGGGCTGAGGAGAGGGGGCTATGTTGGAGGATCTTTCCTTGGAGGAATCTGTCAGGGGGGAAGAAAAATTCAATGACAAGGGCGCAGGATTCTCTAGCATTACTATAAGAAAACAATGAAAAATAAACATGAAAAGTTTTTTCAAATGAAAGGAAGAAGTAGCATTGAAACTTAAAACGAACAGAGATTATTACGCATATGAGGGGTTCTAAAAATACTTTAGCATAAAGAGCGAGGTGTTTAGGAGGAGATAAATACCTTGCTCTTTATGCTAAAGTATTTTTAGTAATTTCAACTATTTATTCTACGGCCTTTCTGATTCAGGGGTCATTCTTAAAGAATTGGGACAAAACTTACGATTTAGTGTAAAGAGCGAGGTATTAACGAGGGTACAAACCTCCTCGTATACATAATAAAAATATAAGGTTATGAAAGTTTGTTACGTAAGTTAATTCTTAAGTTACGTATATTTTTTACTAATAAAAACCTTCGTTAAAAATTAAAAGTTATTATTTCTCAAAATCGTCTGATCAAAACTAAGAGAAAGCCATTTAGCCAAAAAAAGAATTAATATACAAATTTCATTTTAATAATTTATGTGCGGAGAGCCAAAACCAAACATGCATTAATTCAAAAACGTTCAGAAATTAAATAAAAAAACTAATTTTTTTAGCTGAAAGTAAGGAGCGACGTTAAAACTTAAAACGAACAGAAATTACTCCGTATATGAAATGAGTTGTCCCCTCCGCAATCCCTCGCTATTTACGCTAAAGTTTGACTCTTTGCCACAATTCTACTTTTTAAAACAATTAAAAGCTTTAGCGTAAAGAGCAAGGGATTGTGGAGGGGACAATTCATTTCATATACGGAGTAATTTCTGTTCGTTTTAAGTTTTAATGTTGCTCCTTACTTTCAGCTAAAAAAGTTAGTTTTTTTTATTTAATTTGAACAGAAACTGCTGCATACTTGCCGTATCTTGTCAGGTTCTTTTTGTTGTTAGGCTTAAATGTTGAGGAGGAGGAAAAAAAGCAGGATATTTTCCCCAGTAGACCGAATTAATTTGCCGAGGTGAAACTCTTGCTATTTCCTAATTTTCTTTGAAGGAGCCAGCATGAGCTTCTGAGGGTTAGATTTATGCTTTCGTCAAAGTTATATGCTCAAATATTACGTCTGAACTAGTCAAAATTAGCCTATCAGATCGTTCTTTTAGATTTAGCTAAATGTTAGAACCTGTCCCAAAGCTTAGCTTATTCGAACATGTTTGAAACTTAACTAACTTCAGCATTCAGCCTAAAGCGCACGGCTTTGTTTACCGATTTGGTAAACAAAATCCTTTTATTTATACTATATTGATTGTGACACCGTAAAGGTCACATCTGATACTTTTAGACTTGAGATAATTCCCCAAATCATTTGCTAAGCTGTTCTCAAAGGGAGGATCAGCAGATGAATTTAGATCAGGATGACGAAAGTGTGACTGAACCTGCATTGCCTTGCCGATCTTGCTGAAGAAAACAACCAAAAAATACAATTTTGAGATTGTGTGGTATCCCCGGCCATCCTGGTGTTAAAGATAAAGGAAAGAAATGACTTGAATTTATAAAATAATCTCATAAAGACTCAGGGCCGTATTCAGGATTTTTTCTTTTGGGGAGGGGGGAGGGGGTCACAAAAGGATTTTATCGGGAGCTTACAAAAAATACATCAAAAATGTGTCTACATTCAGTTTTGTCGCGTCCTTACGAGTCGGACAAAGATTTAGGGGGGGGATTCAAGCTCCCACCCCTGGAAATGGCCTTAAGATTTATTTTGAAAGAAAATCGACAAATAGGACTCGACAACCTATTGCAAGTTAGAGTTGATTGCGTTGGGCAAGTTATAACTTATGAGCGAAGAACGCAAGTTTTTCAATTCACAGTGGCGTTATATGGATGGGAGCACCCAAGAAGCTTATTGAAGATTAAGGGGCTGTTGAAATCCTTACACGAACATAGAAAAAAGGTTATTGAAAGAGTATTTATTGGTGGTACTCTTAGAAACAGTATTCCCCCTCCACCCGAAACTCTGTATTTTATTGGATTTCTAAAGGCTTTATGTTGAGACAATCGATTTTTTTTTTTATTGCTATCAATAAACATTGGTCTTGAGTTTCTTTTTGAGAACAGCATAGCAAAAGATTTTGGGAAATTACTTCAGAAGTGTGAAAACTTCATATACAACTTTAGACGTAACAGTGATGATATGGGTAATAACATTTGTTGTTTGCTGTAAATAAACTAATATTGAGACGCTGGCTATTAAGCAGTTAAATAATGAAGAATGTGCAGCCGTGACAAGTTCGTTATTGTTTTGGCAATAGTAATTTTATAGTATTGGATCTTTTGCTTTCTCCTGCAATTTGAAACTTACTGCAACCTGAGGGTAAATCAGCATAATTTCAATTTCATCTCATTAAAACCGGTTTTAATGATATCATCTTTGTTATGGTGCATAATGTGAAAATTTCAGCTGTGAAAAAAGAAGTTGATTAAGTAGCTCCAGTATGAGCATTTTCTAGGTTCCTTCTTTGCTTTGTGGGGAAATATATTTTTAAGGTAACGACAGAACTCAATTTGTTTGCAGTTCTTTGCTGAGAAATCAAATAAAAGAAATAATTAGTTTCTTCATCTAAATTAAGAAGCAGCATTAAAACTTAAAGCGAACAGAAATTATTCCGTATATGAGGGTGGCTGCCCCACCATCGATAGCTACGCTAAAGTTTTTTAGAGTGCTTTAAAAAAATAATTTCTGTTTATTTTAAGTTCTTATGTTTCTTCTTACTTTTAGTTGAAAAACTTGTTTTTTCTTTAATTTTTGACTGGTATTCAATTCATGTCCAGAAATATCCTCCCCCTACCCTGTTTAAAATTATCCATGGGGATCTTTCTCCGAGAAATTCCCTCCCCTGCAGAAAATTTCTTCTGTCAAATTCTGTATATTTCTCAATTATAAATACTAAATATAAACAATGAATGAAGTGTATAAGTTACAGTTCGTTCCTTGGGGACTACAGGAGGTCATGTCATCCCTAAACGCATTGTTATTGTATTTTTCAAATGCTGAATCAAATGGCTTTCTCAAAATTTACCTTGGGTAAGTAAGGGGTGTTGGAGGGGGGGGGGCTAGTTGTTCTCCACTTCTTTTGGTCAATTAAAAAAGAACACTAGAACTTTCAATTTTCGTTTTAACTTACGAATGGGTGATTGGATCTCAGTGAAATTTGATATTTAGAAGGATATCATGTCTCAAAGCTCTTATTTTAAATCTTGGCCGGATCTGGTGACATTGGGGGAAGTTGGGGGGAACCTAAAATCATGGAAAATGCTTAGATTGGAGGGATCGGGATGAAACTTGGTGGGAAAAATAAGCAGAAGTCTTAGATACGTGATTGACATAATTGGAACGGATCCGCTCTATTGGGAGGGGGGGGGGTTAATTCTGAAAAATTAGAAAAATGACGTATTTTTAACTTACGAAGGAGTGATCGGATCTTCATGAAACTTCATATTTAGAAGAATCTCGTAACTCAGATCTCTTATTTTAAATCTCAACCGCATCCAATGTCATCGGGGGGGGGGAATCTTAGAAAATACTTAAATACTTAAAGCGGAGAGATCAGGATGAAACTGGATGGGAAGAATAAAAACGTGTCTAAGATACGTAACTGACATACCTGGACCGGATCTGCTCTCTTTGATAGAGTTGGGGAGGGTAATTTGAAAAAAAATGAGGTATTTTAACTTACGAAAGGGTGACCAGATCTTAATGAAATTTGATATTTAGAAGGGTCTTGTGCTTTAAAGCTCTAATTTTAAATTCTGACCAGATCCTGTGACATTGGGGGAGCTGGAGGGGGAAACCGGAATTCCTGGAAAAAGTGAAAATTGGGGTATTTTTATCTTACGAATAGGTGATCGGATCTTAATGAAATTTGATATTTAGAAGGAATTCATGTCTCAGAGCTCTTATTTCAAATCCCGACCAGATCTTTTGACATTGGGCGGAGTTGAAGGGGGAAATCTTGGAAAACACTTGGAGTCGAGGAATCGGGATGAAGCTTGGTGGATAGAGTAAGCAAGTGTCCTTGATACGTGATTGACGTAACCGTACTGGATTCGCTCTTTTTGGGGGAGTTAGGGGGAGGAGTTCAGTGATTTGGCGAGTTTGGTGCTTCTGGACGTGCTAGGACGATGAAAATTGGTAGGGGTAGGGAAAACTTGATAAAGTCGTTTTCCCAGATTCGACCATCTGGGGGGCTAAAGGGAGAGGAAAAATTAGAAAAAATGAGGTATTTATAACTTACGAGTGGGTGATCGGATCTTAATGAATTTTAATATTTAGAAGGACATCGTGACTCAGAGCTCTTATTTTAAATCCTTACCGGTATTAAGCCTCTGTCTTCCCTTTTAAATCAATCTATTGATTCTTAGAATTTTGTTAGAGCTCATACCATATAAGCTCTTGGCTCTTAGCTCTTCTTGCCTCGTCACAAGTGCCATATGAGCTCTTAGCTCTTGTTTTTAGGGGTGTTTCTCCCCTCTTTTGAAAATCTGCCAAATTTTCTCAGACTCGTTGCTTTGAATGTGCTGCACTTTAATGAGTCTTGTATATTTAGAATCAGGATAAAATGTCAATCTTCTGGATGTGTCTATTGTTATGTAAATTCCGTTTTTTAGAGTTTCGGTTACTATTGGGCCACGTCGCTCCTTACTTTAAGTTCATTACCACGAACTGTTTGACAAGCTACGTAGGTTAATATCAACAAAACAGATTGGGATGAATATAAATGTATTAGGAACGAAACATTTAAATTTGTTGGGGTATTATGATCAGTAGTCCTTGATCATAATGCAACCAGGCCTATATGCAGGAATTGTATTTCGGGTGGGAGGCTGATCCATAAAATAAAAAAAAGGATGAGATTCAAATATTCAGCAAAAGCTAGAAATCATAACATCACAGGGGGAGGGGCACCCACAATCTATGGAATATACAAAACTGGCAAGTTTATAGAATATGGGGGCATTGAAGACGCGTGCAAATTATTTATTTTGGGGAGAGGGCTGAAATTATGTATGGAACAAATCCAAATATATTGAGATTCTTTCCCCCTCTCCAAATCTTTACATACCTGGCCTGGGCCCCCCTGAAATTTCAAGATTTTTATGATCTTTTCAACACTTGCCTAAAACTTTTATAAAAGTTTTATAAAATTTTTATTTTCATTCTCAAATGTACCCCTCTCCCCTGAAATATGTGATCCACATATTTGAGAAATTTCAGGAGTATTTAGTATAAATATCCGAGTCCGAAGCTCATTTGATGATGTAATCGCCATACACTTGAAACGATAGACCGTTTGTGGGTCTTTTCTAATATGGGGAGCATTTGCATAGCTTTTCTAAAATCAAAACGGTGACTCCACACTCTTTCAGTTTCACTCCTTAACGAGATTTGGTATCTTCTTGGTATGACTGAGAGTTAGTTAGAAATCTAAAATTGGTGAGCGTCAGTTAAATTATTCCATCTGGCGATGAATCTGATGCCAAGTGAGAAGCAGGTCCTCCACCAACAGAATGGAAAGAGATCATAAATAGGATTTAAATGAATTGGTTCATATGGGCCAATAATTATAAAGTATCGTAGTGTATTCGTAAAGTTCGTATTCGTAAAGTTATCGTAAAGTATCGCCATACACTTGAAACTTGAGTAAAGTATCTAAAGTGTATTGTTGGTATTCTTGAACCAAAACATGTAACTTGTGCATGGGTGATTTTTGTAAGACAAGAGAAAATCCAGATTAGACAATTTAAGTGATTTGTTTCAGTGTTTTACATGTTTAAAAATGGAGTGAAATGTTCTAAGATCATACCTCGCTTGGGGCTCTTTAAAATTCGTTTACATCATGTGGCACGCGCCAGGTATGATAAAGCTCTGCGAAGTCAGTGCAACATAATGTGAAGTGTGCCGCACAAGTGGCATTCCAAAATAAACACCGGGTGGCGCAGAGTTGGCAACCACTGGAGCTCGCTGCTCCCATTGTGTTTCTATTGACGCTTTTCTGTGAAAACGTCTAAACAACAATCGAAAATATTTTTGCATTACGACTTGATCCAGTAATTTGTATGGAGAAATATTTGTTCTGTGAATTTCATTTGATGAGATTTTTTGTTAAAGTTATGTTAACTTAGGGTCCAGCCTAGTAGGCTACTCAGCCAATGAGAAATGGAAACACTTGATGTATTAAACCTTAAAAAAATGCCACGGATATCTAATTGTTTTTTTTGTTTTTTTTTACCAGCGATTACCATATTTTGGTTCTATTGACACCTAAAAACCGTGATTTTTAAAGATTTTTCTTCTAGTTGTCTCAAAGTTTTGAAGTTGGGCAGTACCAAATTTTCATAGTGCGGAACCGTGAATACAATTAAGCCCAACTAATTAGTTCAGTTTGACAGTGCTTTTTGTCTATAATTAAATAAAAAAACAAGTTTTTCAACTGATAGTAAAGAGAAACATTAAAACTTAAAACGAACAGTAATTATTACGTATATGAGGGGTTCCCCCCTCGTCACATTACCTCGCTCTTTACGCTAAAGTTCGGGTTCCCCCTCGTCACGGTACGTCGCTCTGTACGCTAAAGTTCGAATTGTGTACCAATTCTTTTAGAATGACGCCTGAGTCACAAAGACCGTTTAATCAGAATAAATAGCTCTTTTAAAAGTACTAAACAAAACTTTAGCGTAAAGAGCGAGGTATTGACAAGGGGGACCCCCTCATGTACATAATAATTTCTGTTTGTTTAAGTTTTTATGGTCTTCCTTACTTTCAGTTGAAAAAAAAACATTTTATTATTTATTTTCCGATCGTTCTTTTTAAATAATGCTGGAAAATCCGGCTTCCCTTCCATGAAAAATTTCGTTCCCCTATAAAAATCTCTTAATGGAAAAATCATTCCTGGTAACCCCCCCCCCTCCTTGAAAACTTCTGTATACTTCCCAATAACCGATACTATATGTAAACAACGGGAAAAATTCGTAACTTGCAGCCTT
Source organism: Artemia franciscana (assembly GCF_032884065.1). Lineage (NCBI taxonomy): Eukaryota > Metazoa > Arthropoda > Branchiopoda > Anostraca > Artemiidae > Artemia > Artemia franciscana. The sequence continues at coordinate 1,655,662 of NW_027062662.1, forward strand.
TCCCCCGGGGACCTTGGGGGGTTAAATAGTCCTAAAAACATTTATTATGATTTTTGATTATGTTGAACAAAATGGCTGTCTCAAAATTTTAATCGGGTGACAGGGAAAATGAGCGTGGGAGGGGGGATAGATGCCCTCCAATATTTTTGGTCACTTAAAAAGGGCACTAGAACTTTTGATTTTCGATCAAATCAGCTCTCTCTCGATCTTACATGATCACTGGTTCGATATGATCACCTCTGAAAAACAATCAAATAAACAAATAAATCTGTTATCTTTCTTGTGGCAAAAAAAATGTAAACTTCCACATTTTTGTACATAGAAGCTTGGAACCTCTACAGTTTGGTTCTATGATATGCTGAATCTGATGGAGAGGTGTTTTGAGGGTGCATTCCCCCTTGTTCACAATTTGTCCAAATTTTCTTAGGCTCATAACTTTAGATGGGCTCCAGTAAATTAGATGAATTTTTACGTATTTTGATGTCCCGATAAGCCAATTGATTTTTTTTAGCATGACTTCTTTCGTCGTAAAAGAAACTTCTTGTTCATCTAGAAGCAGGGAAATCCTTTCCGACTTGGGAAAGGGAAGTATTTCCCTGGTTTATTGCGTCATTTCTGGGAAATGGTGGAAATTTCAACTCCCTGCTGATAAGCCACGGAGAAATCACCAACAATAATGAAATGTCTGAATATATTATGTTAAAAAAAGTCAAGAGTAAAATTGTAATTCGGAATTTTTCAGCGTAGCTTCTGAGGGGTCCTAAGAATTTTACGGCCTGGTCATAGGAGTTCCCAGAATACTCAGATGTGGCACTTAAGTCTCATCTTCTATGAACTTTCACATACCTGCCACGGAAACGTTTTTTATTTTCTGCCACCACAGGGATGTGACTCCTTCTTTTGCAGCATTGCCTTCTTCTTCAACTGGGAAAGTCTCTCCGGCACACACCCTGAAAAAATCTTGTGCCTATATATAATGTAGCTCATAGATGGTATATTTTTGTTATTATTATTATTATTTTTTTTTATCTTATTCATTGTGTCTATCTTGGTAATTTAAAGTTGGTTTATTTTAGGGAAATGTTATTTGTGAGTTTAATAGCTCAATAAATTCATTCATAAAATATTAGACAAGTGTAAAGACATATGGAAATTCTTAATTAGGCTAATAACTACCAGTTTGGCTATTCTAAAGTTTCTTTGTCGCGTTTAGCCATCATAGAAAGTTGAAAGTTCTAAGGCTATCAAAGGATTTATTAAAACGACCTTTCACCCTAACCAGATGTCTCTGTTATGTATTTAGAAAGAAAGAAGGCTTTATTATTATTATTATTATTATTATTATTATTATTATTATTATTATTATTATTATTATTATTATTATTATTATTACCACAACAGTGCCAATTTCTCATGTCATTATGCAGTCCGTGTAATTCTATTGTAATTAATAGAATAATTAAATAACAGTTAAAAAAAATTAAAATGTATTAACGGGTAAAACTTGCAATTCAATATCTTTTAATAAGTTTAGTCAGTTACTATATTCAATTTCATTTTAACGGTGAAAAAAGAGCCTAGAACATAGACAGGTGGGACTGGGACGAACGCAGGATGTTTTCCCCTGTCCCTGTTTTTTTCAGAAGATTGCTTCCAAGCTCCCTTAAGTATAAAAACAGAAAAAAATGTGAAAAAAACTTATTATTTGAATGTTTGGGCTAGATCAACATTTGTCCAGCCCTACCCAGAAAAAAAGTAGGCCATGTTTTCTGTTTTATTTAGTCCTATTATAGACAAAAAAAAAAAAAATGTCTGCTCAAGGACCAATACAGCGGTTTGAAAAAAGGAAAACTTTTTGTGCAGATTCAATGCCAAAAATTTACTTTAAGACGATAATGTTTTGCCAGGGGATAGGAGTTTCCTAACAGGGAATATTTTGCATCATTCGCCTGCTAAATGACCTCTGAATTCAAGGCTGAAAGATTTTACTGTTTAAAATTTTGGTACTTTGGACAATGAGAGTATTTTCTTGTTTTTGTGAGTTTTGTCATCATAAACACAAAAAAGTATTTCTTATACAATGCCCTTTCTGGGCGAAGGGGGTCATAGACTGATCTTACGAGATGGAATTCCTCCCTTTGCGCAATCATTCTTCCTATGGCTTATATCACTTCGCTACTCTGGAATGGAACTATGCTGTGTCGAAAACTGTTACTTTTCAGGCGAGCTTTTGAAGTTTTTAAGTGTTTTACAGTAACTCATAAGGATGTTAGAGGGGAGACACCGTACAGTATAGTTTTTCAAAGTAAATCAAAATCTACTGTATGAAACTATTTCAAGTCCAAATACGGACTTAGAATAGTTTCAGGATGCGATAAAAGCAACATAGCATAAGAAAGAAAAAGGTGATTTGGAAGAAACGTAGTGGCGTGGTGACAATTCTGACTTCAAATTTGATTTCAGCACAAAATTTATCACAAGATAGCACAATTATTCATTTTTTCTATTCTTGGACATAGAATAGTTTCAATCGGAGCGCATTTGGAGGTAGGATAGTTTCATTCCAGTGTAGTGATTTAATAACCAAAGAAATGGTAGCTGAACAACCTTAATTTATATTTAAAGGAATCGCGGATCAATATTTGTTCCCGACGAGAGTCCGAAGACATGCTGTGGGGTTCCTGTTACCCAAACTGTGTCCATACGATGGTTCGTGGTAATGATAGCATTTGTGGGGATTTGCTGTGCTGTTGTTGGAACAGTCCTCGGTGCAATGAAGGCCACGGGAAGGGAACATCTCACTGTGTCATTACTTATGATTGGTAGGTTCTTTCTAAATTTAAAATTATATTTTTCTTTCAACGTGTAGTTTCGAGCAGCGCCTTTCAAAGTTTTTACCGTAACATATCCCCAGAAACTCCTAGCATGTTATACATACCCCTATAAAGCTAAAACTACAAACATGAAAGTATGTTTGTAGTATGTATGCATATGTAGCTTGTTCAATATTCTAAAAAATGTATAGATTGACTATTTAATGATGAAAATCAGATTATTTAAGACGATTCTAATTTAAAAAGATGGTTATGGCTCCCCCATTTTTTCCGTTTATAAAGGCGTCCGGGCGTGAAACCGAAATATTGGGACATATTTTAGTGTATTTCACCTGTTATTCACAGTGACGTCAGTTCATGAAAATTTAGTGAGGGTTAAAGTGTAATTTTGATATCTACGGTGGAGGGGGGCAATTTTGTTTTGTTTTCATTTTTTTAACGTAGGCTACAACGTAGGTAGCAACGTACATGATTTCCTATTATGAAATCATGTTTTTCTCTGTTGTGTCGTATTTTTTATCGATTATGTTACTTTTATTTATACTTTAGGTGCTTAATTTTATTCATTTCTGTTATTTCTTCATTTTTATTTGTTCGTTGTTAATGCCTTCCCGACGTGAAATTGAAATATTTACACTTTCCTGAATTTTCACATTCGAAATGCAATACAGTAGGCACTAAACAGGAAACAGGAAGATTCGGGCATGTATTCCCGATCCCTTAAATCTGAAATTTGGCGATTTATTTATGTGTTACATTTTTCAGTTTCTACCCGTTCTCTCCCTGTAGGAGAGTATGACGTTAGATAAAATTGAAGTAGTGCAACGAATAAAAAAAAGGTCTATTAATTAAAAAAAAAAGATTTGTAAAATTCATACCAATAAATTTATTTACCAGTCAACTATGTTCTGGTTGCCTCTATTACAAACATTTCCTTTTCCCGCTGCATTAAATAATGAATACTGTTGTTTTGCGGTTTACCGTTAATTGGTAAACCTGGCTAAGGGACTAGAGGCTTCATTTTTCCTTTTAATTTCAAAACAAACAAGAAAATATTTTCAATGTGTTTAAGCGGTCCAGTTTTATTCGGTGATGATTCATTTCAATGCCAAAAAGCAAGGAGCTCCCCGCTTCAAAAATTGTATACACCAAGACACGTGTCCCGCCTATGGCAGAAATGTGTCACGCGCTGTGCAAAAAGGCAAAACGCGGTGGAAGTATGCTACATGTATTGAAACTAGTGGGCTCCGAGATATACTCCAGGGGACGCTGGGTCCCCTGGAGACGCTCAAATTTAGTAAAATTTGAGGGGTTTCTTCACATATTGTACATATTTATTTTAAAAGCATACCGAATACGTTATATTCCTGCCATATTAAAATGGATATTAAGTTGGCTGAAATAAGGACAGTAGCCTAGTAGAGATTGTTTATCACATAATCTGAAAATACGAGAATATAAGATAATTTGAAAATAATACTGCATGCAGGGGGGGGGGGGGGGGTCATTACGGGGTTTTACCATCCCCCCAATTTTTGCCCTACGCGCAAAACGTAACAAAATGCATATAAAAAATTGTTGACTCTTTTTGTAAATAATATGAAAAAAACTTCGTTTTCTTAAAGAGTTAAAGAGGCTGCGTCCAAAAGTCGAACCTTAAAACGTACAGGAATTAGGAGAGGCAGTTGGGGGGCTGCCGCCCCCCAAACCCCCTGCTCTTGGCTTCGGAAAGGCCCTCTTTTAATTAACAAAACAAAACACCTGTACAAAAGAGTTTTTAAAAGCGGGTGGTTTGGGGGGGGGTAGCCCCCCCAACTGCCTCTCGTAATTCCTGTACGTTTGAAGGTTCGACTTTGGGACGCAGCCTCTTTAACTCTTTAAGAAAACGAAGTTTTTTTCATATTATTTCTGTACGTTTTTCTACAATTCATGGTGGATGTAATTTAATAATTCCTGTACTCCTCGTACAGGAATTAGGACTGCCTCTCCTAATTCCTGTACGTTTTAAGGTTCGACTTTGGGACGCAGCCTCTTTAACTCTTTAAGAAAACGAAGTTTTTTTCATATTTTGTGAAAAAAAACCGCCCGATAAGGGACTTGAACCCTTGACCTTAGGATTAAAAGTCCCATGCTCTACCGAATGAGCTAACCGGGCATGTTTGAAGTCGGAATACCTGCATGTGTATAAATATAACTTTTAAATAACTTTTAAGAATTTCAAAAATTAACATGGGCTCTTATGGGGGGGGAAATGGGTTTTTCTAAGCTAGAAAATCGGGGGTTAAGATTTTCCGACGAAACTCTCCAGGAAAATTACTCGGAGAATTCCGCATCGAATGGGTCTTCGTACACCCAGATCCGATGTCGGCTGTGACCTGTAGGCGTGGCGAAAAAAAAACAAAAGGAGAACATGAACATTAAGTGGCTATGCGTGGTTTCTGGAAAACAGGGAAGGAGCCATCGGATCGAGCTGAAATTTCACGGATAAGCTCCTGGGCCCTAGGGGACCTTAACTTGTGAATTTCAGCCCGATCGGACAACGTTAAAGGGGGGGGGTTGGGGGCGGTCGAAAATTTCGGCCAGATTTTCCCCATGAAGGAAAAGTCGGAGGGGGATGAAATTTGGCAGGTTTCTTAGTTGGAGCTCGGGCTACGAAATGCACCCCTCCCCATCCCTCTGCGACCACTGGAACCGAAGATCGCTTAACATTGTCGTGGTTCGCCTCTTTAAAGAGGCACGAGTGTGCCTCCTTGATTTTTTGTAACCCCCCTCATCCGAAAAAATCTCCCCCTGAAAAAAATCCTGTATACACCCTTGTGAAAACACCCTCACCAGGCTATTATTTGCAATGAAGAGCAGGGAGTGGGAAAATTGTAAGCCTGAATTGTAAGCTTTGATCACACAACATCACATTTTCGTCGATAAAGTTTTGGGTAGTTTTTCCTTTGAGATTTTGTAAGAAACCCTGTTTTTTCCCCCTACTCCCTCCAAATTTTATTAGAACTATCAGTTTTGGTAGGTACTAAGTAAGAAACTCCTCTACTACATTCATCGAATAAGAGGCGTGACGAGCTCAGAGGGGCAAAGTTAATTACACGTGCCATTGAAAAGCTATATTATTGTAGCTATTGAGAATATTCATATATACTTTTAATCATTGAGATACTATTGCAAAGTATGGAGCGAAGCGTCGTGAAGGGGAGTATACACAACTAACGTCACTGGCCACCCTTGCCTTTCTGATAAACTAAAATAACTCCCAGAAAGCTTTGACAGTCATGGGAGCATAACGCCCTGTCGTCAATTGCTGCCGTCCGCGTCTTCTGATTGCTGGAGGGACTCAACACGAAGAAGGCCTTCGCTAATTCTAACTATGTGCTTCTAATAACGCCATTGACTGCTTTTAATTCGATATGAGGAAAGCAGAATTTAAAATATAAATTAGAATATAATTGTCGTTTGATGTTAGCACAAGTAGTTGGGGTTTTAACACTTTCTAGGCTCAGTTTTAAAGAACATTATATATGCTTAAGTTCTATGGCCAATGGTCCGTAACACGTGGAAAAACTTCAAACAATGTAATAAAAAACCGCAAAACCAGTTTCGTCTTATGGAAATACATGTATTTAACTTTCACATGGAAAGTTTCGTCAAATGCAATTGTTCTCAAACTAACTGATCAATTTCGGTATATGTCATTTAAGAACTCATAATTTCACTACTGAAAGATGTCTCCACAAAAACTGTAAAATCCCAAAATTATCAGTCGAGCTCCTATAGTGACAACGAGGTTTTAAGATGTCCCCCAAGTTTTTTACTTCTGCATTATATTGTCCAATTTGACTAAATCTAGGTTTACTAGATTTTTAGAAAACAATTCCGGGATTGTGGAACTTGACATCCAAAATTCTGATCTTTTTGGCTTTTTCGTGAAATTTACAATTTTGGTGGTTTTCATAAAATTTGTTTGCACATAATACCTGAGTTAACTCTGTTGTAGCACATTTTGTTGATGCTCTGCTTGGCAATACCGGGCCCAGGGTTTCATCCCCGCCGCAGCAAGGCTAGGACACAAGCTTGCCATTTGTCCCTGTGAAAAATACCCAACAACTTATGCGTGAAATAACCTCCTCTGTGCAGTAATGGCCCTGGAGGATCTTCATCCTATTCTATAATACCTGAGTCTAGAACGAGCACAGTATAAGTCTATATGAACAGTCGCGAAAATTTTCTTCAAAAGTGATATAGATTAAGGCGCTCGCAAAGGGAAAATGTCTTTGCGTCAAAGCAATAATTTCAGTTGCTATGGGCGTTCAGTCGCTAAACATTTGTCATTGAGCGTGCGTGAAGGCAAAGTCATGAAGAGAGGTCTAGGCTGATGTGTGTCAAAAATCTTTAATGGTGAGTATAGAACTTTTCGCTACTGTTCGTACATACCTGTACTGCGATAGCGAGGCTGGAAAAAAATTAAGAATTTTTGGTGAGTATTTGGATATAACGCAGTCAAACCTGGGCTGGAGGATGGGTACGGCTGGGGGGGGGTCTCTATATGTCGGTTGTTAGAACATCTATCAGAAGAAGTTGCTGGATCTCAATTGATCTTGTTAGGATGTAATAACTAGTCTCCATACGAAAGTTTAATTCTCTTAGTGCACAAACTATCCATGTTAGAAAAACGTCCTTGCGCAGCCATGAACAGTTACTCGTATTTTTGCCAATTTCGGCTTTTTTTAAGGAAAACGTCCTTGCGCAGCCATGAGACAGTACTCGTATTTTTGCCAATTTTGGTTTTTTTTTAAGAAAAACGTCCTTGCGCAGCCATGAGACACTACTCGTATTTATGCCAATTTCGTTTTTTTTTAAGAAAAACGTCCTTGTGCAGCTATGAGACAGTACTCGTATTTTTGCCAATTTCGGTTTTTTTAAGAAAAACGTCCTTGCGCAGCTATGAGACAGTACTCGTATTTTTGCCAATTTCGGCTTTTTTAAAAAAAAACTTCCTTGCGCAGCCATGAGACAGTACTCGTATTTTTGCCAATTTTGGTTTTTTTTTTAAGAAAAACGTCCTTGCGCAGCCATGAGACACTACTCGTATTTATGCCAATTTCGTTTTTTTTAAAGAAAAACGTCCTTGTGCAGCTATGAGACAGTACTCGTATTTTTGCCAATTTCGGCTTTTTTAAGAAAAACGTCCTTGCGCAGCCATGAGACAGTACTCGTATTTTTGCCAATTTCGGCTTTTTTAAGAAAAATGTCCTTGCGCAGCCATGAGACAGTTACTCGTATTTTTGTCACTTTCGGCTTTTTTAAGTAATTTTTCATTGGATTCACTGATGGCCTACGAAAAAAAATGCTGACATCTCTCTTATGATTGTTATTAGACCACATAGACCGTGGATGAGATTCTAAGCAGTCTTTCTGTTTGGGAGAGGAGGCAAAGTTTGTCAAAGAACAAAATAGGAATTATAGAAAAAACATCGCGTAAAAACTGACAAGTTTTGCCGTTTTTGTGGAACGGTGGGACACGGATAAGAAACCGGCCGGAATAGGGTTACAGGGTTATTCCTGCAGTAAACATGAGCTGAAAAATATATAAGGGATATTTTTAGATGAATTGTTTAATCTCAACTTTTCTGAAAAAAAGCTGCACCTCTCCTCAGTCGTAAGGGTTAAGTTACTCTTTATCTTGAATTATATGGCTATTCATTTGTAAATGATCTTGTGTTACCTTTTGCAGGGGTAGGAATAGTCCTAATTACCGTCAGCGGTATTGCATGGCGGCTCACCTCACACGATGCACCTTCATGTCGAGCAATGTTAGGCCTGGGGTCGAGATCCGAACCCGGAATTGTGGCATCTGCAGACCCAACGGCACCAGAAGCGACACGGAGCCGTTTTCTGGCAAGAATGCCTCCTAGTCATGGTCGCCCTCATCACCCTTACGCAGGTAGGTCTAGATTACAAAAATATGCTGGATAGAGCTTAACCTGCAAGAACTGCTTGATAACTGCTATATAGGATTGGTTATCCTTTTTTTTTTAAGTCACATTGGCGAAGTTCATGTTGAAGCGAATAAAAGAAGAAGTCATAAAAATTAGTACAAAGCTAAGTTTGCGTCAATAAGTTTTCACTAAACCTTTTTTATATAGTGTCAATGTCAATGGTGCTACTAGTTTCATGTCATAAAATTACAAAAAAAGTATAGTTGTGTTTTTCTTGTTACATCGTTCTTGTCTTGTCGTGGTTACATCAGAGTCTCTGGTAGGCCCCACTGGTCTTAATATGTAATTATAAAGCACAGTCCATGTTTACTGGATTGGAATTTTGGAGAAAAAGAATATTCAAAATTTCTGAAAGGAGATGGCAGTGAAGTTTGATTATCCGTCTTTCGATTAGGTTTTTAATTAGACATGATAGCGGGCTCCCCTTCAGCCGCTCCTGGAGACAGTGCATTCCCGTGGTACTGTTTGACTGAGTTTAATTTGTTAAAGTATTCATCCCCCTAAATGAAGACGTGTCACTTTTACCCCTGTAAAAGATCCGTTGCAGGAATTCAGGGGTTATCTTTTTTGTCATTTTTTATGGTTTTTTGTATTTTTAATATTTTATTGTTCTATTGTTATTCTCACAACAAGCTAAGCTTCTGTAGCTGATCAACATTTAGAGGGCTTGTTTAAACATTTTTGTTTTCAACAAACAAGTTCTAATGTATTTAAAAAAGGTTATTTCAAGGTCGAATTATGCCGCCGTTTTTATCCATGTTTTTATCCCGTTTTTATCAAATGTAGAATTTTATGTAGCCATTATGTAGAATTTTGAGCAAGTAAAAATACCGCAAAGCCCCATTAGCTCTTTTGCATAAGACTAAGCCAGTGAAAAGAGTGGAGAGCCGTAGGGGTTTCAAATCGTAACGCTTTTTACATGTAAATCCGCTGTTTCTCTGTCGTTAGATTTTTGTCAGTGTATAACTTTGTCTCTGCTATAGATGAAGGGAGAAAGATCTGTCTAATTTCAGAAAACTCTCATTAAGAAAATCTTGTCAAAATTCCGTAGTAATCTAAAGAATGTCACGATCCTATGTATTTTCTCCAAAAAAGAGCAATTTTAACTAAAAATAGACGAGAAATTCCAGAATTTCGTTCAAGTTTAGTGAAACCAAACAGAACCAAAAAAAAAATAATTTAATTAGTGTCAGTCACAATTTTATGGTGTGCGACTTAAATTCGGGTGTCTTAGAAATCAATTTAGACGAAACAGATAATACAGTTTGTCCTGATAAAACAAGAACACATCAATTTTGAACTGGGTGACTTGTTTAAGACCCATCACGTCGTCATCACGACCCATTACGTCGACGGCACGGAAGGGCAATATGGGGATTCTCCCACAATTCTGACTGAGACCGCCAGTTTCTGGAGAAGATTGAAAAAAAAATATGGTACAATTTTTTAAATTGTAGTTTTGAGGAGAGAGGGTAAACATAGGTGGCTCTTACGTACGGATGAAGGGGCGTATATAATGTCCGAAAAGCGCGTTTATGCCATTTTAGGCCAATATAGTTTCCAAGACCCTATTTGTCATACATGACGTATATACATGACATACATGACGTATATACATGACATACATGACGTATATACATGACCTTTCAATATAGTTACCAAGACCCTATTTGTCATACATGACGTACCAAAAAGGATGATGGAAATGCTTGAAGAAACAAAAAGACACAACAGCAAGGAGGATCATTTTCAACCAGTTAAAGAGAAAAATCTATTTGGCTTCTGAATAGATTTATTTAAAAAGTTGCAGTCAAGTAACCCTCCAGATTGACCCATACGGCTTGAATTTTAACATAAATAACGTGGAGGACATACTACTACTACTGCTACTACTTTAGCGAGTTTAAGTGGACAGACTTTAGCGGATATTTTTGCTCTCATCATTGCTAAAAAAAAGTACATTGATAAATTTGAAGGGCTCAAAAAATAAAATTAAAACTCTTTAAAAAAAAGATGAGAAGATTCGTTTTATTATGAGGAAGCTTGGTTTTGAGCACTAAAGACGGCTTGGCGGGGATCCAAATCATCTGCTTAACTGCAATTTTTCTCCTTCAGTGGCTAATAATTACACTCGTTGTTTTGACTTTTTGTTTTGTCAAACTCTAAAAAACTGTTTTGATCGTATTTCAGTGAAATAGGCTGCAAAGCCACTGGTACTCTTAGGAGAAAATTTTTACAGATAGAGCTTTAAAGGGGTATTACAAGATTGATTGGTGGAGAGGGAGTTTGAAACATAAACTCAACTATTTTTAACCCCAAACTTATCAAATTTCATAGAAACGTTGAAGGGAGGTGGGTCTGAAGGTTACAACCATTTACAAGAACCCAGCTGAAGAATGCACCGTTTTCGGGCCATAAAATATACCCCCTTCCATATACCGCAGCCTTTGAAAATGGCACCAGCGCTTCATTTATATATTGAAACTTGTTATTTGTTTAAAGTACTAAGCACAATGAAAGTAATATCTGATGCACAAATCGACGGGCTGCCCACTTCTCTCCTGGTATAAACTTGGGGTGCCACGTATGCATCAGTGTTCTGTCACACGTGGAATGACTACGCTACGTTTGGCTCACTTTCGCCACACCTGGCTTGTGCCACTTGGTCTACGTGGTTTCTAAATGTATGAGTGGTACTCATGCATTATTCAGAACACACTCGAGGAGTGAAGTTTGGTTAGTCCTAATGAAATATACCAAAATATGATGGAAATAAATATAATATTTTAGTTTATATAATAATACAATTTGGGCTATATTTTTGCACATTAAGGGGGCATGGGGGTAAAGTAACCTAACCCTACCCCCATCCCTCCCTAATGTGCAAATATATAGCCCAAATTATACAAGTCCTATACATTCTGTCACCCATTATTTCTCATGGTGGGTATGAAACAGGTTTTCATAGATCGTACATTCAGCAAACTTATCGAATGCGTTTTGAATAATGAAGGAGTGCCCTTTGAGTCCCTTTGATGTACAGTACATTCGATGTAAAGCGCCCCTTTGAGACTTAGCCATACCTGTCTTTAAAATTTAGAAACACTCGGGAATCCAATTTTTAATGAATAATACCTCCACATGCAGTTATGTGGTTTTTAGTAATGGAGGCGGAAACTAAAAAAAGAAACTGACGAAAAATCACTAAAAATAATTTTGGAAGTGGAAACTAAAAAGGAGTTTGGAAACGGAAACTAAAAAAAAGAAACTGACGAAAAATCACCAAAAATAATTTTTGAAGTAGAAACTAAAAAAAGAAACTGACGAAAAATCACCACAAATAATTTTGGAAGTGGAAACTTAAAAGGAGTTTGGAAACGGAAACTCAAAATATAGAAAATGACGAAAAATCACCCAAAATAATTTTGGAAGTGGAAGCTAAAAAGGAGTTGGGGAACGGAAACCAAAAAAAGAGAAACTGATGAAAAATCACCAAAAATAATTTTGGAGGCGGAAACTGAAAAGGGGTTTGGAAGCGGAAACTAAAAAAAGCTTTAGAAAATACAGCTTTCCTTTGAACACATTGTTGTCTTTTGTTATCAACTGACCGTCAGCGTTTCCATTTTTGTGGACGAAAGCGGTGTCAAATTCAGCTAATTAGTTTCGCTTCTATGTTTTCTCGGTTCAACTTGGCAACACTGACGAAAGTGTGGTACTGCCTTAAAAAATCAGAATTTTGTGACAACCAAACGAACAATCCTAGAAAACTGTGATTTCCAGGTACGAATAGACTTGAGATGCGTCCAGGGTTAAAAAAAACATTTTTGTTCTGATTGCGTTGGCAATCAGCGTTGGCAGGTAACGGTCTGGTAAACGGTGAATTGCTTCACCATTTGAAAATATTTTATTAATTTCAAGTAGGCTAAGGTCGCCTTTAAGTTTAGGCCTCGTGTTAAATTCTATCAAATGTTTCAAATACTGTTGTCTCATTGAGGTGGGGCTTTTGTCAAGACACGTCAATCAAATGACTACTAGTACTATTCAGATTTTAGTCAACAAAATTATTGACATATAGATAAATTTATCTCCTAGAAATATTTGAAACAAGGGGCTGGACACTTAACCAGCTGCGGTTTTCAAAGGGTTGGACATTTTCAGTCAAACTTAGATTCGTTACCTACATTCTTAAACTCACCCCCTTTATTGGTTGTAGTAGGCTAGTTTTATCCGTATTTTTGCCGAATTATATCTGATTATCAGGTTACTTCCAAGGTTTTTAAAGCTTCTATTTAATCTCGTGTTTTTAAAAGGAACAAATTCAAAGAAGAATTATTCAGAAGTATAATCTTTAATGTCTATTTACTAAGATATCATTCATCATAAACAAGTAAGTGTTTGTTGGTTACATGCCAAAATTAAATAAAAAAAACTAGTTTTTTTAACTGAAAGTAAGGAGCGACATTAAAACTTAAAACGAACAGAAATTAGTCCGTATATGAAATGGGTTGTCCACTCCGCAATCCCTCGCTCCTTACGCTAAAGTTTTTAATTGTTTTAAAAAGTAGAATTGTGGCAAAGAGTCAAACTTTAGCGTAAAGAGCGAGGGATTGCGGAGGAGACAATCCATTTCATATACGGAGTAATTTCAGTTCGTTTTAAGTTTTAATGTCACTCCTTACTTTCAGTTAAAAAAACCCTTTTTTTTTAGTTAATTTCTGAACGTTTCTGAATTAATACATGTTTGATTTTGGCTCTCCGCACATAAATTATTATAATGAAATTTACATATTAATTCTTTTTTGGCTAAATGGCTTTCTCTTAGTTTTGATAAGACGATTCTGTGAAATAAGGGGTGGGGAAGGAGGCCTAGTTGCCCTCCAATTTTTCAGTTACTTAAAAAGGCAACTAGAACTTTTAGTTTTTAACGAACGTTTTTATTAGTAAAAAACATACGTAACTTAAGAATTAACTTACGTAACAAAATTTTATATTCTTATTATATGTTTATTATGTATATGAGGGGGTTTGTCCCTTCGTTAATACCTCGCTCTTTACACTAAATCTTAAGTTTTGTCCCAATTCTTTAAGAATGATCCCTGAATCAGAAAAGCCGTAGAATAAATAGTTGAAATTACTAAAAAATACTTTAGCATAAAGAGCGAGGTATTTATCTCCTCCTAAATGCTCCTATATGCTTTATGCTCACCTCGCTCTTTATGCTAAAGTATTTTTAGAATCCCTCATATGCGTAATAATCTCTGTTCGTTTTAAGTTTTAATGCTACTCCTTACTTTAAATTGAAAAAACTTTTCATATTTATTTTTTCATTGTTTTTTTTTTATAGTAATGCTAGAAAATCCCACGCCCTTTTCATTGAATTTCTCTTCCCCTATGACAAATTCCTCCATGGAAAGATCCTCCCACATATCCCCATCCCCTCAACCCCACCCCCAAACCAAAAAAATCCCCCTAAAAAGGTCTGTAAACTTCCCAATAACCATTACTGTATGTAAACACTGGTCAAAGTTTGTAACTTGCAGCCCCTCCTCCAGGGACTTTGGGGGAGTAATTCATCCCCAAAGATATAGTTATTATGGTTTTCGACTATGCGGAACAAAACGGCTATCTCAAAATTTTGATCTGTTGACTTTGGGAAAAACTGAGCGTGGGAGGGGGCCTAGGTGCCCTCCAATTTTTTTGGTCACATAAAAAGGGCACTAGAACTTTTCATTTCCGTTAGAATGAGCCCTCTTGTGACATTTTAGGACCACTTGGTCGATACGATGACCCCTGAAAAAAAAAAACAACAAATAAACACGCACCCGTGATCTATCTTCTGGGAAAAAATACGAAATTCCACATTTTTGTAGATAGGAGTTTGAAATTTTTGCTTAAGGGTTCTCTGATACGATGAATGCGATGGAGTGATTTTCGTTAAGATTCTATGACTTTTAGGGGGTGTATCCCCCTATTTTTCGAAATAAGGCACATATTCTCAGGGTCGTAACTTTTGATGACAAGGACTAAATTTGATGAAACTTAATCAGCATGAAAATTAAATTCTTTTTATGTATGTTTTAGCATCAAAATTCCGTTTTCTAGAGTTTCGTTTACTATTGAGCCGGGTCGCTCCTTACTACAGTTTTTTACCACGAACTATTTGAAAACACAATATTCTGATTTTCGCTCTCCCGGGAACTGTTACTGTTGCTACCCACTCTATAGCATATGTAGCCGTAAATTCCCAACGTGGGGCACAAGCCCCATCATGGGGGGATGGTAATATTTCGATGGGTCATGTGCAGGACTTGCACCCTTCGGTTTACCCTACTCTACAGCCTTAATTTTGAAAAAAAATCATGTGAATAACGTCACATTCATATTTATTTCAAAAGCAAAAAACATACGGTATATGGTAGTATTACCATACGGTGTACGGTATATGGTAGTATATGGTAGTAGTATGGTAGTATTACATTGACGTCATGCATCGCATAAAAGGTGTTGCATACAGACAAATTAGTGTATTTTACAAATATTGGTACTTATGTATTATACCAAACACAGCCGAGAAGTTTGCTGAATATAAGATCTGAGAAGACCAGTTTAATAGCCACAAAGACAAATGATGGGTGACAGAATGCATTGGGCTTGTATAATTTGGGTTATATATTTTCACATTAGGGGGGTGGCGTTAGGGTAAGGCTAGGTTACTTTGCCCCCACTCCTCTAATGTGCAAATATATAGCCCAAATTATATTATTATATAAACTAAAGTTTTATAATTTCTTCATGTTTTGGTATATTTCATTATGATTGACCTGACTTAACTTTTTGAGCGTGTTTGGTATAATACAAAAGTACCCAAAAATTTTCACTAGTATAAAATATGCCTAGAGGATGACTTGAAAAAAGATACCAAGTTAATGGCCTTTTAAGCTTCCTTCAGGTTAATACGCGTAGAATTTTGAGTAGTAAAATTTAGATATCACGAGGGGGGCTCAGGATTCTAGAAATACCTAGGTGGGGCATGGCCCAGAATCGATTGGGAATCACTGATTTACAGCAATACCCATGTTGTTAGATTAGTCATTGGCTTGCGGCGTCTCACCGATACTCTGAGTTATGTATAGTAGATTAGAAATAGGGGTAGTCATGTCTCGATATGGGTTTTAAAAGCGGGATTTAATTAGTATGACTTTTCCGTCCTAAGAAATTTACTAAAGACTAAAAAGAGCCTAAAATCTTCTTATCTCCCAATGTACCAGAAAGTGAAATATTTTTCAATTTTACGAGGGAACTGAAGATTTCTAAGGCTTAAATGGAAGTGTTGGGGTAGTTATGAAATATTTCATAACTTCTTAAGGACTACTCAATGTCACAAAAGTTGGACCTTTTTATTTTATAAGAAATTCGCTTTAAACCTAGATTTCCGCGTAGCAGAAAACAATGGTTGTTAAAAATGACTTTCTATCATTTTTCCATAAAGTCAAAATTATTATCTCTATGAAAAGCCTTTCCATTCTATTTAAAATCTAAAACCCCATTTAAAATCATAAAGAACTTGATGAGAAAGAGAAGAAAAATTTTGCTTATTAACCAAAAAGTAAGAACGTGACGGGAACTTCGGCTCCGATTTTGGGGCGTTTAGTATTTTTTCTAAATTATTCATAGTTACAGAAAAAAAAAAAAAAAAAAAAAAAAAAAAAAAGCTACGCAAATGAGACACGTGGACCTTATTCGTCCTCTGTTTTTAGAGAATGGAGTCCACAATTCTATTTTCTTTGGATCATAGCCAAAAGTATCATTTTTTTCCAATTCTCGTGAACATACTTTTCTCGCTGTTATTGATATTTCTGATATCAAAATTGCTTTTTATTTTCATATTTTTGACGTCTAGGAAAACATTCTTTTGACAGGCAACTGATTATTTTTTTTTCCATAACGCATTATGGGGAATCTTTTTGGAAAGATGGAAAATACGTTTTAATTTTCCCCTGTAATGCATTATGCATTTATGCTCTTTTTCTCAATCATAGAAATTCGAAGACATTGCTGCTTTTCCATAATACAAATAAAAAGAGTTAAAACTCCGAGGTTTTATTTTAAGAAAGCCAAAGTTTACTAGGCTAAATGAATGCTTTGGCTCTATATCTAAGATATAGAGCCAAAGCATATAATATACTGTATTTATATTTCAATATACTATATTTTAACTATTTATATGTTTTACCTTTTGTTGTTTGTGCTCTAAAATTAATTTGTTGTTACTTAGCCTCTTTTAAATTCCGTGGCTGAACTTTTGCAGAGTTCAATACTTTATGTCCTAACACATTTTATCATTCTTTGCCCCTTAAGCAGACCAACCTAGAATTTTTTAGACTGTTGACGGGGCAAAGACTTTTCAGCCCAACTCGGCACCAGGAAGCCCCTGGAACAGGGTCTGCCAAAGGGATTTGTCCTTCATCTGTGGTCGAATGAGTTGAAGCCAGGACTTGTCCGATTTGTAGCCACGTTTCCGGAAACCACCCAGTGGTTCGACCTCCTTCATGACGTTTTGCCATGAATAGATCAACTGACCATTTTTTGATTATTAACGTAATACTTTGGTTCATGTTTAAAGATTTCCAATCCCTCAAGTAATTAAGCATCCCTAATTTACAATCTAGGGATTTGTATGTTATATTACTTTAATTTGTTCCGGAGTAAAATATCCTTTTATAACTCCCTTCTCATCCATAATAATTCTAGCCATGCAGATTCTTGTGTTGTTATAGTAACGGAGTGCTTTCTCGTAAACAAAAGGGGGTACTAGAATTTATAGCCAATTTGGAACCGCCCCTCTTTAGATGTGTTTTTTTCAGGATATCAATATCTATTGTTATGCAATGCAGTTAGAAAGTGTACTGAAAAGAGATCTATTTATCGAAGGCAGAAAAAAAAAGTGTTTTTAGGCTAGTTCTGCGCGATGTCCAATTAAAAAATCGATATAAGGGTGGGGTAAGAATAGGGGTAGTCATGTCTCGATGCGGGTTTCAAAAGAGGGATTTGATTAGTATGACAGCGTGAATAGTTACGTTAAAAAGAAATGCTAGATGATCTATTTTTCCGTCCTAAGAAATTTGCTAATGACTAAAAAGAGCCTAAAAATCTTTTATCTCCACATGTACCAGAAAGTGAAATATTTTTCAATTCTCCGGGGAACTGAAAATTTCTAGGACTTAAATGAAAGCGTTGTGGTAGCTATGAAATTTTTCATAACTTCTTAAAAACTTTTCTTAATGCCACAGAAGTCCGACCTTTTTATTTCATAAATTCGCTTTAAACAGATTTCCGGGTAGCAGAAAACAATTGTTATTAATAATGACTTTTTCTATAATTTTTATTATTATTATTAGGAAAAATAAGCAGCAGCCCTAGATACGTGATTGACATAACCGGAACGGTTCTGCTCTGTTTGGGGGAGTTGGGGGGGGGGGGTTAATTCTGAATAATTAGAAAAATGAGGCATTTTTAACTTACGAAGGAGTGATCGAATCTTAACGAAATTTATATTTAGAAGGACCTCGTAACTCAGATCCCTTACTTTAAATTGCGACCGGATCCAGAGTCATTAAGGGGGGGAGTTGGGGGGACCGGAAATCTTGGAAAACACTTAAAGTGGAGAGATCAGGATGAAACTTGGTGAGAAGAATAAAAACAAGTCCAAAATACGTGACTGACATAACCGGAACGGATCCGCTCTGGATCCGTGACATATGGGGGAGTTGGGGGGGGACTTAAGAACGGTTGACTCGATCCTAAAGAAATTTGATATTTAGAAGGAACGAATGTCTCAGAGCTCTCATTTCAAATCCCGACCAGATCTGTTGACATTGGGGGGAGTTGAAGGGGGAATCCGGCATTCTTGGAAAATACTTAGATTAGAGAAATTGGGATGAAACTTGTTGGGTAGAATAAGCAAGTGTCGTAGATACGTGATTGAGGTAACAGTACTGGATCCACTCTCTTTAGGGGAGTTAGGGAGTGGGGTTCAGTACTTTGGCGAGTTTGGTGCTTCTGGACGTGCTAGGACGATGGAAAGTGGTAGGCGTGTCCGGGAGCTGCACAAATTGACTTGATAAAGTCGGTTTCCCCGATTAGACCATCTGGGGGGCTGAAGGGAGAGGAAAAAGTAGAAAAAATGAGGTATTTATAACTTACGAGTGGGTGATTGGATCTTAATGAATTTGATATTTAGAAAGACCTCGTGACTCAGAGCTCTTATTTTAAATCCCAACCGGCAGTAAGCCTCCGATTTTTCTTTTAAATCAATCTATTGATTCTTAGAATTTTGCTAGAGCTCATACCATATGAGTTCTTGGCTCTTGGCTCGTCCAGCCTCGTCACATGTGCCATATGAGCCATAAAATTGATATCCAAATATTTTTTTTAATTATTCATGTTAAGTGATCCCAATTCCAAACCACCACTAATTCAAAAACGTTCAGAAATAAAATAAAAACAAGTTTTTTTACTGAAAGGAAGGAGCGACATTAAAACTTAAAACGAACAGAAATTGTTCTGTATTTGAAAGGGGCTGTCCCCTCCTCAACGCCCCTCTCTGAAGTTTTTTATTGTTTTATAAAGTAGAGCTGTGAGAAAGAGTCAAACTTTAGCGTAAAGAGCGGGGCGTTGAGGAGGGGACATTCTCTTTCATATAAGGAATAATTTCTTTTTGTTTTAAGTTTTAATGTCGCTTCTTACTTTCAGTTAAAAAACTTGTTTTTCTATTTAATTTCATAAAGAAACCACTCTTGTTTTTTTTAGCGTCTGATTCATATATCATCTGTCCAAAAAGTCCTGGTGGCTCAATGCCTTCCGTTAAAATTTCCACCGCACCATTCAATGCCATCTATTCTTCGTATTTCTGCTCAGCGGTCTTTAATTTCAGTCAGCAGAAGATTTATGAAAAATATTATAGCGGCTGTGAGAGGGTAAACAAATTTTCTTAAAGCTGTAACCTATCTAAATTGTATTTTTGCACTGCAAAATAGTACTATGCCAATTTTCAGAAAAAAATTCAAATAGGGATGTATTATATACATATACACGAATATTGCGTCTATTATAACGTCTGGCTTTGTATATTCTTATTCTTGTATATTCTTGTAAATTTTCTTTTGGATGTTGAATTTCTGCCATGTGGAATTCTTTTTAGTTAATTTTCTTTGATTTTTTTTCTTTCCATTTAGCTATGCTGTATCCAGAGTTTCAATATAGACCACCTCCACCTTCTTATCAAGCATCTATGCAAGAATATAGACTACGTCTACTTCTTCTTGATAGAGAGCGACCATCTCAAAACCATAATCCAGCAAGTTCACTTTCACCACCACCTACGTATAGATCAAATGCCAGTACGTTGTTAAGGTGAGTGTTAACTTCGCAGACACAAGTTAGCCAAAGTAAAGCGAGACACAGGGTATTTAATGAGGCAACTTTGGTGGTATGTGTAAAAAACGATCTCTGTCAATAAAAACGAAAAAAAATAACCTTGGTTTTACACTAAATGACTGCCAATTAAAGGGCCATTGGGTAGGCTAGTGCTGTAAGAGAGGGTGATATGTCTCCGAACCGAATTTAGTGATCCAATTCATCGTTTTTTTTTTTTTTTACCTGTAGGTTAATGTTCCCTATGCAATTTTTAGTGTGCTGTTTTCTTCTCTCTTACGGTTTGAAGCTGTCGACAAAAGACAGCAATTTTGCTATTATTCCGTAGCTGAGGTTCAGTTTTATCCATTTACCAAACTACCTTTTGAAATTTGATTTGCATTAAAATATTTAGATTGAAAATACGGTGAACCTTGGTTAAAATTTTTTTTTAAAGGACGATTTTCTTTTCTAAGACTTCTCCAAGAAACAGTTTAAGTAATATCATAATTCTAGCTGAGCGAAAGGATTGATCTCGAATAAACGAATCTTGTGATATAAGCGCCTTGTTCTGTTGGAGGATGCTACAGCTGCAGGCTTGTCGCAAAGTCGCTCGTTTCAGAGGAAACATACTTTAATAATATTATTACCTTAGACCTTTATGTTCCTTTAGATACGCTTAGGGCATCCAAGAAGAGTCGCCAGTCGTCCCTTATTGCTGCGGCCTCTTAGATATCCTTCAATTGAGTACGATTTGAGAGTTCAGTTGGGTTGCTATTTCATAAGGTGTCTTGGGGGCGTTCTCTTCTTCTGCTATAGCGTGACTGCCACCGGACGACGATCTTTAGCATTCTAACTTTGGAAATGCCAATCACATAACCTTGGTATCTTCACTTCCGGTATTTGATAACTTCAGTAATCAGTGGCTGAGACATCTTTTATCGTGCAGTAGTATTCATTATTTTTTTAATCCGAAGGCTGTTTAAAAAGTGCCTTACAAATATGCTCAAACGTGAGGTCCCTTCGAATTTGTTGGTCTAAATGCCTGGTCTCTGAACCATTGCAAAGCGTCGAAAGGACATTGTAGATGAACAGCCTCAGATTAAGTCGGAGAGAGCTCTGCTGGCTACGACAAATTTTGGTCAGTTTCCTGAAAGATGCATGTGCCTGACCGATTCTGAGCTTTGCTTCTCTATGGCAAGGAGCCGGTGCTGTGAGAGGTACTGCCTAAATGTTTGAACCCCAAAACTTACTCAGTTGCCTGGTTTTTTCAGTGTATTTTGAGGGAGATGGACCATACTTTTTCTCTATTGGCATTAATTTTGAGGCCAGAAGGTTTGACAGCGTCTCTGATTTGATTGAGGTATGCTTAAGCTTTTCCTTGCAGGTTTCTAGAAGACTGATATCACTTACGAAGTCAGCATTTCTAAGAATTTTATTTTCTACCTGGATTCCATGGCTGTCGCATTTCCTAAGAATGTTTTAGACGATGAGGATGAATTACAGTGGTGACAGCACACAATCTTGCTTCGCCTCTCTGATGATGCAGAAGTAACAGGTGTTCCCATCACTTGTCTGTACGAAGTATTCTGTGTCTTTGTGAAAAACTTCGATGGTTCGAACGAGCATATCCGAGGCCCTTCTAAAACACTTAGTGATCTACGGGGTCGAAAGATTTCTCGGAATCAACGAAGACCAAACGCAGCTTATTTTGTCATTCATTTGCTTCCTAGAGGAGCAAGCTAAAAGTGAATATGATGTCAGTGCATGAACGATTTGGCTGTAATCTGTGCTGCTCCTAACGGAAAGCAGTGGAGACCGTTCGGCTCCAGTCCATGTGCTGATTGGATTCTACTAAGAAGGTCAGTCGCTAATAGGTTGCGAGGTATTGATACCAGGATGATACCTCTCCAGTTTTTTCACTTTACAGCTTCAGCTTTTCAGAATATTCTTACGAGTGAGTTTTTTGTCCAGTCTTTAAGAATTTCTCCTGTTCTCCAGTTTATTGCCAAAAGTGTTGTCCCCACACGCATTTAACAATTATTGCGAAACGCTAAAAAACATCTGATTATTCATCCCATGCCAAAAGTAGCCGGTGATATTCGCGAATATTTACAGTATCTTTTTGAATAGTTTTTTTTTATCTCTATTATTTGTGCTTTCTGATCCCCTAGTACCAAAGCCCCCGTTCCCTTCCACCTTTAGAAAGCTTTTCTCTTGACCCTTTCCCACTGTACCTTGCTGTTTTTCTCCCAAACAACAAAAAAGTGCTTCCGTCTGGGCCTGAACAGGACACCTACTCCATATAAAGCAAACCTAATATAAATTATCCATATAAAGCAAACCTAATGACGTGTAACGTCATGTTGTAATATCGTTGATAACTTTTTAGGACTGTGCAATTGGACCTTGTGTATATACGATCCAAAAAAACATATATGCCATTCAAGTGCAAGAATTTTTGATTCCCGTTCCCCCCTCCCTTGCTATTCTTTTATGCTTTGACGTATTACTAATTTTATTCGTTGCTTATTTATCTTTTGGGAGGACATGTCTGATTATTATTATTTTAGGGTACCTTTGACTTTGGCACGTGAAACAGATGCAAGTCGTCCACCCAGCTATCGATCACGGAGCAGTGCATCTACTCAACCCGGACCTAGCATGCGTCCACAAGGGATTAATCAAGTACCTCCAATGCACAGTCAAGAACCATCACAAATCAGTTACATTTCAGACTCTTCACAGACAACAACTGTAATAAACACCGAAGTTCCTATCACCCACCAGAGAACACAATCTGAACCGGCAGCCCGACCTAAGGAAAAGTCGAGGTTTAGTCTACCCAAGAGAAATAAAGCAAAGAAAGACAATAATATAGTGACGATTGTACAAACCCAAAACGGAAGTAGTGTGATTGTTGAGCCAGAGTTGTCATCTCCGTCGAATATTCAAGATATGCAAAGTTCTTCGCGGACTGAAGTTGAAATCCTTGCGCATTTATGACATATAATCTAAAGCCTTGTTTCAATCGGTGTTATTCTCGTTCAGCACCGCCATGTAAATTAACTCCTATCAATTTGTTTTATGTAATAAATTTACATCAATTGATCAATGTAATTAATTAATTAATTCCTTGACCATTATCATCGATTTTATGATTTAGAAATTCACTTTGGAAGCTACTGAATAAAATTAATTATGATTTATATAAATCGATTTTTATAAAGTTAATTATAGATTTTGGGAGGTAAACACTTTTTTTCTTTAAGTGAAGGGGAATTTCATCTTTTATGTGGGGCTTAACCGCGTCTTTAGGTGTCGGTAACTGTATATTACCTTTTATAGTTAATGATGAAAGAGAGGACTAATGGTCCGTTACCACTCCACTTGAAATGAACTATTCTTATTCATTCTACTTGAAACCAATAAGAATAAACTGAAAAAGAACAAGGTTAATTACAAGGCTTGTCTATGGGATTCGATGTCCCATGATGAAGAAATCTTTATTTTAATTAAAACTCCCCATTTGTCAAAAGAAAAGTCCAAAATATTAATTATTAACTTTAAAGTTGTATACTCCCTTCCCTTTTTTCTAAGTTATAGCATTGCCTTAATGATTTTTTTTTTTAGATTTATGACTGGCCTTTTTAAAACACGGTGTCAATTTAGTCAATATGCTTTAATCAATGTTTCCATGTACACCTAGGCGTACTTTTTTAATTTATTTTAAGAAAAAAGTTTTTCTCTCTCTTAAAATTAATTTAAGATAAACTTACGTTTGGTTCTAATGAGAACTATTATTCGATGTTAACAATTGGGCCAATACGACTTAAAAAATGAACCCCAGAATTTTGGTCAGAGTGTACCAGGACTGATCCGATTGTCTTGAAAAACAGGGGAAAACGATTTAGAAATAAAACATAAATATAACGCGTGGGATTCCAAAGAGACTCGGGTCTGTTCTTTCAAAGATGCATCAAATTGACTTCTACACTCACAAAGGGCTTTTACAGGGTAAAAACGTTTTTTAGGCCCCATTTAGCATGAGATAGGGTATGGCATGAGACTAATAAATTAAATAGTTTAATTTTAGTGTAAATATTATTTTAGTATAAATAGTGGATATAAATAACTAAATTAACCTTAGTATATAAATGGTTTAAAAGACTAATCTTAGGAGTCGAATGGCCTAAGTTTTTCATTGGTCTCCAAACGAATGAATTACATAGGATATGTGGCTTTTCTTTGAAATTGAATTTACATAGAAATTTTTCATTAAAATTAAGGTGCTAAATTTTTGCATGAATCTAGGGCAAAAAAAAATTAGGACGTCCTGTAATAGGGTGGGATTCCTTCCACCCTATTCCAGGACGTACTGATTTTTAGCCTCTGGTGCTTTGTCAGCCTCAGGGGCTTGTCGCTACGATAAGTTGTCAGTAGTAGGAGTAACAGAAGGTTACCAAACACTGGTCTAAATACAAAAAAAAACTAGTCTTAAACTACAGTATAGTTTGTCATAATTTAAACCAGCATTACTAAAATATTAGCATTTCAATATTGCTGATACTCAAGCTTCAGTATGAATTCATGACACCAAAGATAACACATTATCTTGATATTCTTATCTTGATACATTCATATTTGGAGACATTCATACTTGGGAAAAAGAGCTTTTGACACAGGAATCATTTTTGACGTATCTGTTACTCTCTGTTATTCAGGTAGTTAAGATTAGCAATCTAAAATTTATTGGAATTAGCTGAAACTTGTTCTGGAACAATAACCAGAATTCTTGTTTTCAGGAATTTTTCTAACTCAAAACGGAGACTACATAAGGCAGGTCTAGGTTAGAGTAGGAAAATGTTGGTAGGTTTAGTAGACTAGTTATCTGATCTGCTATTGGTCAAAAAGTTAAGATTCTTTTCACGGCCGGATTTAAAGCTTTGTCGCATCCGTG
Organism: Artemia franciscana; assembly: GCF_032884065.1. Classification (NCBI taxonomy): domain Eukaryota; kingdom Metazoa; phylum Arthropoda; class Branchiopoda; order Anostraca; family Artemiidae; genus Artemia; species Artemia franciscana. Next base: position 1,680,870 of record NW_027062662.1, read on the forward strand.
CGTTTTTGTCGCTCCGTTTTTGCGAGATTTTCGGAGAAATCCCCGTAAATTCAGGGTTAATGGAAGCACTGGACAGAATGCAACTGATGAGCCAAAAGTAAAGAAAGAGAGGTGACACCGAACTGTCAGCTCCCATTCTTGTGAGACATCTGACAGTTTATAAGACGCCCCGGAATTCCTGTGTTGTTTTAAAATCACTTTTCTGGGAATAGGCAGCGCGGTGGCGGAGTGCATATGACACTTTTTCAGAGCAGTCCAGTTTTTGTTAAGAAAAAAAATCACTGTGATAGTTTATTGCGCCCCCTGGCATTGTGCACCCCTAGGCCTGGGCTTATTGGTAAATCATGGCCTGGTTTTTTAGCCTCCCTTGAAATTTTAAGTGCACGAGAAGACACGTATGCTGCAGTTTAGGGTAATTAATTATTTAAAGGACCTAATACGACAGATTTTAGGTATTATCAAGATAATGTGTTATCTTTGGTGTCATGAATTCAAAGTGAAGCTTGAGTATCAGCGATATTGAAATGCTAATATTTTAGTAATGTTAGTTTAAATTATGATAAACTATACTGTAGTTTAAGACTAGTTTTTTTTTGTATTTAGACCAGTGGTTGGTAATCTTATGTAGATAAAAATCAGCCAAATTGAGCGAAATGGGTGATTTCGGATCTCATAAAGTACAAATTTAAACTAAATTTCGCCTCAGAAAATACAAACTGTTTTAGGAAGAAATAGTGATAGAAGATGGCAAATTAAATTGATGATTCTTTCTTACTCAAGCTTTCGAATCAGTCCTGTATTCGAGTACGAGCAAACACATTTGGTACGAAATTTTTAATGATAAATGAATAATATATAAGTAATAATGAATAAATGGATAATAAGTTCATACGAATTCGTTTCACATCCCCTTATTTGAGAAAGTGTTTCTCCAAACTCCTCCTTTTTGTGTTTTGACCCAAAAACATTTTGTTCCTTTTGTCCAATTAAAGCTTTACGCATAAAATCCAATCATTTCTTTTTTTTACCGATCTACTTTTTTGTGTCATGAATTAATATTGAAGCTTATGCGTCAGCGATACAAAAAAAAAAAACGATTTTGAAACAAAGCGCCACTGGAAAAAATGGCGGTTTCTGGATATTCCGGTAACACAACCTCAACTTCACAAAGAAATAAGACTTATAATTCAGATTTTCGGAAGCCATAACGGCTTTATTGTTAAAGTACCTGATGAGATGTTAATTTAGTACGTTGATAATGGTGTTTGCTGATAATAAAAATTACACTGAAAACTCTCTTTCATCAACACTAATTATGTTTTTTGATAAATTATTCTATACCCTTTGAAGTTCTTGAGACATAACAGATACGACCTTTTAACAACCTTGATCGACATAGTATCTTACGATTTAGTTCAATCACCCTAATCATTATCCAAGTTATTCATTTGTCTTCTTATGAATAAAAGTGCACATGATATGTTTTGTTTTAAATTGAGTTTTATTTTGAAATATTCTTTAAAATTCAGGGGCCAAAACTTTGCACTCATCTAGGGCCAAAAGGAAAACAGGCTGCTCTCGAGTGGTTTGTTTGGGTAAATTAGTTAAACTTCATTCCACACTGGAATATCTCTTCTCCTAATTCTAACATAACAAACCTCAAATTAAAGCTACGGATCCTCCACACTAGATAAATAAAAACCTGATAAAAAAATTAAACATATTACAGTTGTTTTTTTGTTGTTGTTGTTTTTCCTTTTTACTAAAAATAGTTTTTTTAGGTTAAAAAATTTAAGAATATGGCACTGGACTTAACGATTCTTAACGGCGGTGCTGATCTCCGTTTCCTGGCCCTTTAGCCATGAAGTACAATGGGGTGGGGGAGGAGGGTCATATGATTCCTAAATTATGGTAATATGAAATACTCCGTAGGCTATTGAAAAACCCCTTCACCCGAAATGGGTGTCTCCTCGCATTGTATGATAACTCAACCCTCTGGAAAAAGTGACATGACTGTCAATTTCCATTATCAGATGTAAATTTGCAGAGCCTAGGGGTTTCTCCCCCAACAATGGCATGAAGTTTATGAGATTTATATGACATTTCGGATTTTTCTTTTTTATATTTCGTAAGTAAATATGTAAATATATAATTGACGTGAGTTAATATGTCCCTGTTTGCATGCATCACATTCGTATTCATTATCCGATATTGTTAGGTTCATTATAAATTAATTCCCAATTATTTTATCTAAGAGTTCTTAAGATCTACCGTCTATCAACTTAAAAGTAAACTTTAAATAAATTACTTAATAACATGGATTAATTTCTAGTAAATAAAAAAATGTTTTGCAGGGAAGGGCAAAGTAGATAATAAAAATAAGGTTTATTCGTTTCAGTTTCTAATTCTAACTGGGGGGGTAATCAGGATTCAAAGTTGGATGTTAAGTAATACTACGAGTTACGCGTGTCAGCATCGATTTATCTCGATGTCGAGCCTAGAAAATATTAGCTATATAAATAATATGGTAAAATTCAGGATTCTATTTTTAGAATAAAGCTGTAAATATATTATGAATCATAATAAATTATTAATCATTAGTTTCTAAAATTTATTATTTATAAATTAAAAAGTAAGCTTTCAATATAAACGATTTAATTGATAACATAAATTATTTCTTATTAGTATCAGGTTATAAATTAGCTATAAGCAAGAGCAAAGCAAGAAATTAATTAAGTCGATGGGGGGGGGGGTGTCGTCCTGGTTACATGGTAGGATCAATCAGACATGTCCGAATACATTTACTTCGAGGGCGATCCTCAAAACACATAAACTAGATAATATGGGAAAATTTAAAAAAAAAAAAAACACTTTAGTCCTCTTTGGGCTTCGAGGGGAACCCCCTCCCTTTGTACGTTTATGCTATTAATGTTCGGTTACCATTTTTACAACTATTACTAAAATGAGTGTGTTGTTCTTAAGGGGGTGGGGTCTCAGACGTGCTGTATCTCTTCTTCTGGCTGTGTTCTTAGTTATAGGAAATGACTGTCTAGATCATATTTTATTGCATTTGTCTTTGTTGATATTGCAACAGCCGAATAATGGTTTTAAGTGTATAAATGAAGTTAATTTTTTTTATCTGCGTTTATATTTACTTTCAAAAGATTGTTGGTTCAATTTACTTCTTAGTTATTTTCTTTCTGTTCACTTTCAAACATGAGCTACTACTTACTCCGGCTTCAATTAAATGGACAAGGGGGGTGGGGGAGTGCCCCTAGATTTTTGTCTCCCGCCCCACTCTACATCTTGAAATTAATCTTTTTGGTATTTTTATAAAAAAAACAACTAAAAAAGACATCAAATTTGCCCTCCCACATGTACTTTAAAGAAATTTTTTATTTTGCCCCCCCCCCCCCCATATTTTTGTGTTTTAAATGAAAAAAATATAAAATTCAGAAATCATGTTTTTTTTCTTAATTTGAAGGAGCCCAGCAACTATCTTAGGGTAAGATTTTAGTTCCTTTTTTTCCATTCCAAAACTTTGGCTATTAAAGATTAGGAAACTTTGGAAAGGCTTGCACGATGCATCACACGAGTTTTCGATAGCTGAACTACTGAAATCGAAAAGAATCGAATTATTTGTGAAAAAAATTCAAGAAGTATAATTTATACATGCACTCGCTAGTGTCTCTAGTAGTGTGTTGGAGCATGCCTCATCTCATTTATCGGCTTGACTATAACTTCCCCGAATGTAATCTATACAAGCTAAATATAAATACTTTTCCGACAACTTGTTAAGTAAAACGGTAAAGACAAACAGACGAATAACGACATCAATCAGTATAGCTTACTCAAAAATCCTTTAGTGCTACATTTGTTGGTAGCATTGAACTTGTGTAATTTCATCTTAGTACTACAAAAATCCCATTGTAATCTATCAAAGATACAATAACCACTTATCCGACAACTTGTTAAGTGAAACGATATAGATAACTAGACGAATAACGACACGAATCACGTGTACCTAACTGTAAACATATTTGTGCCACATTTTGCACGTTTTATAATTACACATAATGTGGTGTGCCACATTTTAGAATTACTGTCCCTTCTTGTTCTCTGCATACAATTTCATAAGTTTTTTTTTTCATTTTTGAAAAAGTAAAATTTTTGTTGATACATGACTTCTGGGGTAAGGAGTTGTAGCTTTTTTGATACCTAATCCAGGCTGTTTCAATCAGTAACCCCCTTAGTCTCTGACATTATTTACATCTCGTGAAGGGTAGGGACAAATAATCGCACTTGTCGAATAAGTAGTCTTGGGGTGCCCGAAAGCACTGAAGTAGGTGACAGGGATTTCTTTTCTTGTATGTTTTGATATTAAAGGAAACTTTTTGAGGATTTTAAAAGTAACTGCTACCCTTTATCAGTCGAACCCACATTTTTTAAATGTCAGGCTAAAACAACTAGCTTTATTTTTTGTGTCCGTGCAGACTAAAGGCTATAAATTAAGGTGCAAGCGCTTCTAGTGACGTCGGAATGAATTCCAAGGGTGAATTTAGAACAATTCTCGTAAGGTTGTCGAAAATGATACATAGCCTAAATGCTAGTTTATAATTTCAACAAAATTGCATAGCCTATTATTAAGGAGATACGAGATTGCTGTGCAAGAATCAAAGGGGTTAGGGTCTGTGGGATCCTGCCTTAAGCTTCGTAGCTTTCAAATATTTTTCCCCTCTCTGATATGCTCTCCCTGTGGAGCACAGTGGCTTAATGCTCTGTTTGTCACTATTGAGCCCAAAGATCTATCCTAATGCTGCGTGGATTGGACGATAGACCTGCTACCTATCGCTTAAAAAAAGACCCAGCAAGTCAAATGTGGATTCGATGTTCTATGCACCATCAAATGGCTTTGAAGAATCTAATATGACCCTTTTTCTCAAACTTCTTATGTATAATCTTCTAAGCTTACTTAATGATAAGCTTTTGGGATGTTAAAGACCCAAGCGTTTTACTTTGGGATGTTAAAGGCCCAAGAGGTTAAAGTTTCAATATTTCTACCTGACATTTAAAAAAAAAAAAAAAACAAAAAAAAACCAACAAGCATCCTTTAAGCTTTCGTTAAATATAAGAAGATGCACAAATAAATATGAAAAATTGTTATTAATTATCTGTCCCATTGCTCAGGGGTGCCAATTTGCAAAAACATGGTTTCGGGGGAGGGGGAAAGAAATTTTTCCTCAATTTGTTTTAATAAAAATCAAAAAGTATGTATTCTTCAAAACCTAAGGTGAGGGGGTAATTTTACAGTGTTATGTTTTCTTTAAATTAAAAAACAAAAACCAATTTAAAAAAAATAGGAGATGGGAGCAATCCCCCTCCCGAATGGCACCCCTGTAAGGACAGCAGCCTAAAATTCAACAATCTCACAAGATTTTTTTTTAGATCCCAGGGTCAGCACTGAAATCCCAAGACGAAAGTGGGAATACCTAGGAGGGGTAGCCCTGTCTATTTATTTTCTTATATCTTAGGCAGTGTTTCGGATTTTGAATTCTGTTAGTCGATCAAATTTTTAAGGGCTCTCAACTTTTATTTTCCTTATTGTGTTTAGCAAACTTCGCAAGTTTGAATTATACTAGTCAGTATATTTCTGTAAAGAGTGTTTCTACTAATTTGTTTTTTTTTTATTTAAAGTTTCTTTATTGAAGTGTTTGTTTTTGGTATGCTATTTGCTGTATTTAATATAACTGAAAGTTTTTAATCGTCTTATTTGAATAGGGTATAAAAAAATTGATTGTGCATTATTCCTGCTCCAAAAACTACCGTCATTTCAGTAATTTTATTTCAGAAAGCTTCATTTCAATTACTTTCGATTTACGTCTTTTAAGTGATCGAAGATATTAGATAAATTATAAGTATCAGTAATACTGAAAAATAAAAATGAATGGAGAAAATCATCAGAGAAAAATTTAGCACTTTATTTGAGGAACATAAAAAATGGTGAAAATCGATAATAATGGTAACAAAACATGAGGAAAATAAGCTTAAAACATAAAAGCTTGTTAAAGAGGAGAAACTGGAAGAAAAATACCACAGAGAAGCTAGCTATTAGCAAACTAACCCGTATTAAGGGGAAAAAATATAAAGAATTAAGACGAAAACATCCTTTGCATTAGAGTAAGTTTCTGGCAAACCACGGGTTACATTTTAAACCGTGTTTTCAGTTGGCTTTTCACGGACAAAACACAAAATGGATCAAATAATTGAAGATCTCATATTTCAATAATATTTTGAAATAATAGTTTCCTTGGAGTTACCTCCAAGGAAATTAGTTAACAATAGTTTCTTTTGCAGTATATTTGAAAACCGCGTATTTCAATATATTTGTATTCAGTATATTTGAAAACCGAATAATATCAAACAGTTCGTGGTAACGAACTGTACTAAGGAGCGACCCGGCTCAATAGTTAACAAGACTATAAAAAACATAATTTTGATGCTAAAAGATACATCAAAAGAATCGGATTTTCATGCTGATTTTAAATATATAAGTTTCATCAAATTTAGTCTTTGTCATCAAAAGTTACGAGCCTGAGAAAATTTGCCTTACTTTGGAAAATAGGGGAAAACACACCCTAAAAGCCATAGAATTACTTAACGAAAATCACACCATCGCATTCAACGTATCAGAGAACCCTACAGCGAAAATTTCAAGCTCCTATCTACAAAAATGTGGAATTTCGTATTTTTTGCCAGAAGACATATCACGGGTGCGTGTTTATTTGTTTTTTTCTTTTTCCCAGGGGTCATCGTATCGACCAAGTGGTCCTAGAATGTCGCAAGAGGGCTCATTCTAACGGAAATGAAAAGTTCCAGTGCCCTTTTTAAGTGACCAAAAAATTGGAGGGCACCTAGGCCCCCTCCCACGCTCATTTTTTCCAAAAGTTAACGGATCAAAATTTTGAGATAGCCATTTTGTTCCGCATAGTCGAAAACCATAAGAACTATGTCTTTGGGGATGACTTACTCCCCCACAGTCCCTGGGGGAGGGGCTGCAAGTTACAAAGTTTGACCAGTAGTATTACAGTAATGTTTATTGGGAACTGTACAGACGTTTTCAGGGGAATTTTGTTGGTTTGGGAGTGGGGTTGAGGGGAGGGAGCTATGTGGAGAATCTTTTCTTGGAGGAATATATCATGGGGGAAGAGAAATTCAATGAAAAGGGCGCGGGATTTTCTAGCATTACTGTAAAAGAAACAATGAAAAAGTTTTTTTTCAATTGAAACTAAGGAGTAGCATTAAAACTTGAAATGAACAGAGATTATTACGCATATGAGGGGTTCTAAAAATGCTTTAGCATAAAGAGCGAGGTATTTAGGAGGAGATAAATACCTCGTTCTTTATGCTAAAGTATTTTTAGTAATTTCAACTATTTATTCTACGGAATTTCTGATTCAGGGTTATTCTTATAGAATTGGGACAAAACTTAAAATTTAGTGTATGGAGCGACGTATTAACGAGGGAACAAAGCCCCTCATATACATAATAAAAACATAAGAGAATAATAGTTTGTTACGTAAATTTATTCTTAAGTTACGTATATTTTTTACTAATAAAAACGTTCGTTAAAAATTAAAAGTTCCAGTTGCCTTTTTAAGCTACCGAAAAATTGGAGGGCAACTAGGTCTCCTTCCCCACCCCTTATTTCTCAATATCGTCTGATCAAAACTAAGAGAAAGCCATTTAGCCAAAAAAAGAATTAATATGCAAATTTATTTTAATAATTTATGTGCGGAGAGCCAAAATCAAACATGGATTAATTTAAAAACGTTCAGAAATTAAATAAAAAAATGTTTTTTTTTAACTGAAAGTAAGGAGCGACATTGAGAATTAAAACGAACAGAAATTACTCCGTATGTGAAATGGGTTGTCCCCTCCGCAATCCCTCGCTCTTTATGCTAAAGTTTGACTCTTTGCCACAATTCTAAGTATTAACGAGGGAACAAAGCCCCTCATATACATAATAAAAACATAAGAGAATAATAGTTTGTTACGTAAATTTATTCTTAAGTTACGTATATTTTTTACTAATAAAAACGTTCGTTAAAAATTAAAAGTTCCAGTTGCCTTTTTAAACAACCGAAAAATTGGAGGGCAACTAGGTCTCCTTCCCCACCCCTTATTTCTCAATATCGTCTGATCAAAACTAAGAGAAAGCCATTTAGCCAAAAAAAAGAATTAATATGCAAATTTATTTTAATAATTTATGTGCGGAGAGCCAAAATCAAACATGCATTAATTTAAAAACGTTCAGAAATTAAATAAAAAAAACAGTTTTTTTAACTGAAAGTAAGGAGCGACATTAAGAATTAAAACGAACAGAAATTACTCCGTATGTGAAATGGGTTGTCCCCTCCGCAATCCCTCGCTCTTTATGCTAAAGTTTGACTCTTTGCCACAATTCTAAGTTTTAAAACAATTAAAAACTTTAACGTAAAGAGCGACGTGAAGAGTTTTTTATTTTATTTAATACATCAAAAGAATCGGATTTTATGCTGATTTTAAATATATGAGTTTCATCAAACTTAGTCTTTCTCGTCAAAAGATACGAGCCTGAGAAAATTTATTCTGTTTTAGAAAATACGGAGAAACACCCCCTAAAAGTCATAGAATATTAACAAAAATCACACCATTGAAGTTTTATATTGTTTTAAAAAGTGGAACTGTGAAAAAGTATCAAACTTTAGCGTAAAGAGCGAGATGTTGAGGAGGGAACTGCCCTTTCCGGAATAATTTCTATTCGTTTCAATGCCGCTCCTTAACTTTAAGTTGAAAAAAACTTGTTTTTTTTTATTTAATTTAAACTAAACGAGACAGTGGCACCGGTTTGTGAAGATATAGGTGGGAGGGGATTTCATCCCCTGAAATTTAGTATAGGCAGTTTTGTTACTTTTTCAATGTTGTCGCGGATAATGTCTAAAATTAGGTATTTTTTCATGAAAGGGATGAATAATTCCCCCACCCTGCCATTGACTTACCTGAAAAGAAAACATGGCTTTATTGAACAGACTGAGGGGTTGAGCTTGACCCGCGAGCAAGGATTTTTTATGGGTGAAAGGGGGCCAGTAATAGAATAAAATATTGTATAATTTGGTTAAAAATTGCTAAGAGATTTGAGAAAGTTCAGGGTTTTGAGTAGTTGACTCAGGGCCCTCGACCCTGCGTGGTTTGAGAGAAGGGTATACCCTGCGCAATTCGTATTATGCCTGTCTATGTTAAGCTTTAACGCCGTTCCATACTTTAAGAAGAGAAAAAAAGAAAAAAAAAGTTTTCCTTTATTGTATAAGCTAAAGGGCTAAATACACATTTTTAGACTCGTAGGGCTAAGGGCTAAACACACTCGTAGAAAATATACACATTTTTATTGAAATTTACAAGGTCCTGTATAAAGTTTCATTCATAAAGCTTTGATCCGACTTGAGTGATATGATTTTCCTAATTCCCTCTAGTGATGTAACTGACTCTTGGAGCTGTTCAGATAAGGAGCTGATTCGATAAGGAGCAGATGTGACTGACTCTTGGTGCTGTTCAGACAAGGAGCGTTTAAAAAGAAGGAGAGGCCCTCCTAAAGCTCCTTGAAGCCAAAGTGCTGGCATCACAGCTGCCTTAAATATAAAAATAAATTATCAAAATTTGTTAGAGGAGTGTAGTGTTAGAGGTGCTAACATAGTGGGCTACATAGCTTGTATTGGGGTTAACGCCCCGATTTTGTTCAGACATTAGAGGGCTGCTGTGCGAGCGGTGTTGCATTGCGGTTAGTACCCCGTCTTTGCTTGGGTGTAAAAGGGTTGTTGTGTTAGAGGTGTTGTGTTTGGGAGTTAACACCCCGATTTTGTTAGTGTATTAGAGGATTGTCAAAGGACGGTCAATATTTATTGTGTTTACTAATAGTGACACAGTAAAAAGAGAGAAGCAGAACTAAAAAAAAGAAACTGATATTATATAGTGGTTAAAATTCCATACCGAATTTTAGCATAAAGACTGTCTTTAGAGATGATTCTCATACCATTTGATTAATTTGATAATTGTTAAATATTTTATATAATAATTGATAAATATGGGATTAATTTACTTTGATTAATTTATGGGATGAATAATAGCAAAAAACAAGCAACAACAGACAAAATGAAATAGAGCCATACAAAGTTAAACAGATATTGCATTCGGAGGCATGAAAAGGGGTAGTTAAGGAGGATGCTACAAATATCAGATTGCTCCAGTCAAGTGTTAAAGAAAGATAAACTCGTTTCTCTTCATTGTCTTTGAAATTGAGGAGCTAATTTCGTAAATTGTTGACACAAAAATTAATTCTGACAATTTGCCCCAAACCCTCGAGCAAAGGGTGATTTTTTCAAGGTTGTTCACTAGTGGCAGGGTTTGAAGTTGATAATGGTGCTGTGAGTGACCCTCAAAGAAATCAGGGGCTGTTTTATTCTAGATGAGATGTTTTATTTTAATTGGTCAAATTTTTATACGAGAATTAAAACTCAACGTAAGTTACGATGGACCAAGCGGGTGGGGGGCACTCCCAAGAAATATTATGAAGTGGAAATATTAAAAGGATGATTGTCATTCTCAAAGTATTTTTATGCGGATATTAATTTTGAACTTGAAAAACGATTGTGGGGGAGCAGTTTCTCTCGTATTTAAGAGAACCCTAGATCATGCTGTTATTTTTAAATGAGCCCTTTTTCTTCAGCCCTTAAAATGCCTGAGTTAAGCTTTGGCGTAAAGAGTGACCGTTAAAAGGGCGGGAGCTCCCCTGATTTTGGGTTACCCTGGATATGGCGTTTGAAATGAACAAAACTACAAATGACAAGAAGAAACGCTAAAACTTTCGTAGTTTGTCCGAGATTGCATTAAAATATAAGAAATGATTCCAAAATTAAAGCAAATATTAATTTAGCAATTTAAATCTGTATTAAGGAAACGATCTTATGCTAACATGCATTTTGTTTATGTTAAAACGAATGCATTCATTTATTAAATAGTAAATACACTATACAGCACTATACAGCATATAAAACACCATGTAAAAACAAAATTTCCTTAAGTTAACTTGTTGGGGAAAATACAAGAGTAATTTTACTGATAAATAAGCTGCATGGATCTGGGACTGTCGGGAATGTTAAAAATGAAATAAATAACGACGAAGACCACACTGCTTTTCCGTTACAAACACCAAAAACAAGAAGAACAATAGGGAATTTTTTAATACAGTGGGAAACAAATTAGAATGAATATTTCGGCCCGCCAAGGGCCGTCCTCAGCAATACAAATAAGAAAAAACAACTTACGAGAGGATAAAACTAAAAGGAACAGTTTTTCAAAACAGTCCCAGCATCCTTACCTCAGTGAAGTTCAACCAGGACTCTTCCTGGTTGAACTTTGCTGAGGTAAGGATGCTGGGACTGTTTTGAAAAACTGTTCTTTTTAATTTTATTGATTTTATCGTCTCGTAAGTTGTTTTTTCTTATTTGTATTGCTGAGGACGGCCCTTGGCGGGCCGAAATATTCATTCTAATTTGTTTCCCACTGTCTTAAAAAATTCCCTATTGTTCTTTTTGTTTTTGGTGTTTGAAAACTGAACTTAAAGATAGATATTGTTTCATCCAGTAAATTTTGGCTGACCATTGGATATATTTCGAACAATTCTAGGATATCAGTATTTGTAAACTTTTATTCGAGTGTCTGATGGACTGCATTTTTACTTTTTTTTAGTGGTATGGTGATATCCTGACTTCTTTAAAACAAATTTATCTTTGAAATTGCTCTTTTCCAGTCGTACAAACCGATGCCGGAAAAAAGTTTTGGTAATGTAAAGATAGCATTTAAGTTCAATAACGCCATCTGTCTCAATAAATCGACAACTACCATTTGAATTTCTTTTAAGAGTTCTTGGATGACAGTATTCCCTGAACCACCGTAGAGAAATTATAAACATTACGATTATCTCCTATGTCAACCATTAGACAAAGCCGGACCGGGATGCTGCTCCTCCGGAGAAGTTTATAAACCAAGAGAAACATAAGCGACATTAAAATTTTTCCTGGGTAGACACGCATGTCGCATCGGTATTCTCAGCCTGGAGAACAGGAAAATGAATAAGACGAATGGACCGTCTAGGTGATAAAGAAGAATGCAATACGTTGAAGAGATAAAAAAGAAAAAGGAAAAATAATTGGTCTGGCTGCAATACTGCAAAAGGTAAAGATAACGTTGGTTTGAGAATGGAAAGAAAAACAAAGAATGAATTTATAAGGATTATCAAGGTAAAAATAAGTTTTGTTTGAACTATGCGATAACGTAATGACATTTGATTAATAAATTTGGCGTTTCTCATTTATATTTCAGTTGCATAGTTTTATCAGTTTTTCTCAAAGGGAAATTACGGGGTCAGCATGTATGCAGACTGGCAGCTAAATTGTAGTCGCTTCCTTTTTTCACATGTTTATTGATATTGGTTTGATTTTTATTTTATGTAGTACTTACAAGCTCATTAAGGAGATAACCAAATGCTAGTTTTTAAAATTTTGCCTCTTTGCTAAAAAAAAAAGGTGATGAGAGATACCCCTACCTCTGGCTCCAAACATGCCCTGGAAAAAAACCAAGTCTGATTAGCAACTGACAATAAACTTGGTAACTAGAATGATTAAATAAATTTAAATGAACTTGACGCAATTCTGAAACATTCCAAGTTTTATACCAAACTTGCACATAACCCAAAACTGGAAAGATAATGGAAAGAATGACAAGGGTTAACTTAATGAGTCATAAGAAAATGCTTCCTGATGAGAATTTTTACCTAATTTGCAATTTCGTGCCAGAAAATTTACAACAATAATAACAACAAGCGTTACTTTGTTTATAATACAAACACTATTCTTTTGATGTCCTTCAATTTTCTGGAATCTCACTAAGAATTTCACAACAAACAGTTCTTAACAGATGTTGGATATTTCCTTGGATAAAGCTATCCAATCAGTTATTAGAAGAAAATCAAAAGCCCTTACATCGAATTTCAAAGAACATTCTTATAACCCAAAAAAAGGAGTATAAAAGGCGAAAAATTCAAGGGAATATTTTTCCTTACCAAGAAGAAAAACGTTCTGACGCTCCATGGCGCAACATTACTATCTAAACCCTAGATCATTGTGAAACCTAATAGACAATCTGTGCTAAAACTATTAGGTTGCCTATTTGTGGTAAAACACATTTTATGGCAAATTTCAAATAGTTCCACCGCTTCGTAGATCACTCTCCCACTATTTATGAAATTGCGGCTATTTCCCTGTTTCAGCGTTGATCAGAAGCTATTACTGGAAATTTTCATATTTGATAAAATTTAATCCAAACCTGGATCCGCCTGAAACCTTTAGAAATCCTGGATCCGCTACTAAGTCCTAAGCCATACCAGTGAGATGGGAAAGTAGCGAACCACTTCGCCGACTCGTCCCCTTTGTTTCTGCTTTCGCAATCATAAATAATACACCATTTTCCATCGTTGATGGAGGAGCTGAGAAATATACAATGGATAGCTTAAACAAAGGGAATGGGAGGAGCTTTTATACGAGCTGAGACTGTAGTTGATAGATATTTTTTAGGATGATCGTCCTGTTTATATTTCTCTACAGGGCCCTGAACCTTCATTGGGAGTCTCTCTCGCAGGTAGTATTTATTCTTCAACCTTTAGAGCGATTCCTCACTTCAATAAGAACAAAGTATTCGAAAAATGGCTTGTTTTAAACTTGTACAAACCTGACATAATTAACCATGATTAACCGACTATAATTTATCGATTAATATGATTAACCGACTATAATTTAATTTATTTAATCATCCTCTGAAGAAACTACAAGACGTGGGTGCGTCCATTGCTTTGGGGAGGCTTGTATATGCCTCCTTTTTGGATACACTTCATGATGAGAGACAACTAAGCTGCTGTTTGAAAGTAATTTGCTACGCCAATTAGCATAAAGGTAATTTATAGGCTAGAAATCCGATAGGAAAATAAGAAATGTACCAATAAACCTCATCCAATGCTCTTTTCGACAATGATGCTCCGTACCAATGCATTTGAGCTTCACCCCACCTCATGCAATGTGGCCAGATATAGCCCCAGACCTTATACAAACATTCGCTGTTTTCTTTTTTTTCAATCGGCTTTGTTTGCATTAAATAAGTGGTTAGCACGATAGACTTGAAATCCTGAGGGCAGGGATTTGAGCCCTGGTGCTTCTGGTTATATGGAATGGAACAGAGGTTAGAGGTTTGACTCTTCAAGCTCAGCCACTCACCTCACGGTTGACCCAGCTCTAAATGGGTACCTGGAGAAACCTGGGGGGAAAACACGCGAAGCGTCAGATGATTTGTTCCCAACCACGCATTAGATTTCCAGCCGAAGGCAGAGAATCAGTAAATTGGTACCTGTGCTAACTTAATGTTTTTAATGTTAACCGTTATCCATTAAACTTTAATGTTATGTTTAATGTTTTTAATGTTTTTTTATTTGCATTATGAACCAACAGTTGGTGAGAAATCCCCATATCAGATAATAGAAAACCCACAAAATCGGCAAGACTGTCTTCCTAAGGAATTTATACTCCGTGCCTATCTTCTTTTTTCTTTCCCTAACATCTTGCTCAATTCTGTTGAGTATAGTTACCTACCTTCCAGCCCAAAAATACCCAAAGGATGAGTCCAAATAAAGATGATCCGATTCTTAAATAATAGAATGCTCTTTCGATATCTTTTTGTGATTTGAACAATACTCGAAGCATCGAATCGATGAAAAAGGTGTATTCAGCCAAGTACTCATTTGAAACCAGTCCTTCTGGCACCGTCTTCACCGTGTATTTGGATGGTGATGCCAATGGAAGCTAAAAAAAGGATAAGGATCTATAATTAACAAAGTGGTCTAGAGGTTGGCTACTCTCTGCCATAGCCAAACATCTACCATCTCCTTCACTTTTTAGAAAATTGCCAAACGGTGATTAACAAAGTGGCCTAGAGGTTGGCTGCTCTCTGCCAAAGCCAAACATCTACCATCTCTTTCAGTTTTTAAAAATTTGCCAAATGGTGATCGACAAAGTTGTCTAGAGGTTGGCTGCTCTCTGCCAAAGCCTAGCATCTACCATCTCCTTCAATTTTTAGAAAATCGCCAAACGATGATTAACGAAGTAGTCTAGAGGTTGGCTGCTCTCTATCAAAGCCAACATCTACCATCTCCTTCAATGTTTAGAAAATCACCAAACGGTGACTTTTTTACATTTTTGGATAGGGAGGAAAGGTTCAGCGGGACATATATTCCTCATTTTGTAATTTTTGTTGGGTGGTAATTTAATTCATTTAGAATTTTTGTTTTATTTTTTCTTATTTTGTTAAAGATATGATGAGAGAGAGCATTTTTATTGTGTAGTTGGTTGAGAGCTTAAGGGCTGCAGCTGTCTTTTATCAGACGCTTTGTGTCTTCCCTGGGTGGTTTTTATGTTTAATGTCTACTGTGTAAGTTTTGTAAATAAATAGTCAATAGTTACAGTTACACCTAAATTTTGCATTTGACACTTCCAAACTGTTGGAATAATCATTAATAACCTTTTACTGAGCTATTCTCAAAGGGAGACTTAGCAGGATAATATGTGTTAGTAACACTTTGATCCTCATCGTCTGCGCTACCCTATTGATCTTCCACTTGAGAAAAACTTGGCAAACGTTTTAGGCAATTGCATTAGAAACTCGCACGACCATTCGACATAACGGTGATATCTGTCTACCCTTTTAGATACAGTACTAGGTCGCATCTCAGAAAGTACGGAATATGGAATTTTTGACTTTACCATTAGGCTTGCCACGTCAAGATTGATGGAGGTCCTTCTAATCGATACCAATTTTGGTAGATATTCGGGAAACTGATGGGGCTGAACATAAGAAAACTGCTTTGGATGGTACTGGTTAAAGGCTCGTATTTTGTAAGGGAAAGGGGTGACATTTTATGGTTTTGATAATTATTCTAGAAATTTAACAGGGTTTACATATAGGCGCAACAGTGACACTACTAGAATTACAAAATGAAGAATCTACGGCCAGAAGAAAAAGGTAAAACACGGGAAGAAGACAGACTATGGAAAACCTATTCAGAAATTCTGTATCTGTATCTATTTCTTCGACTACCTTTAGATCCGTCCACTCAAAATTGGTTTTTGATTTTGAACAACCTAAAATTACTTTTCAATATGACTAGTAAAAGGGCCCTTTTTTCAGATAAGAGGGGGAGGGGAATCTGGGGCATTTTCCTTTGAAATTTCAAAATTCCTGCGGTTTTTGTATTATTTTTAAACTTCCCAAATGATTTTTCTGTTTTCTTAGTCCCTCCCCTCTCCCCATAGAAAAGTATGCCTCCAAAATAGACTAATGAGTAGGGATTATAATCCATATACAGAATCATGTAAGCTGTATCTCTAGAAAACGGGGAAAACAAAAATGTTGTGGTCCATAGTTACAAAAGTTCATGTTTCATTTTGTTTATTTTTGAAACCGAGAAAGTTTAGTAGCCATTCCACGCTGGTATGCCAGGGCCTACCACTCCTTCTTCTATTTTTTTTTTATTTTCTGTTTGATCCATTTATGCTGTGAATAATTAACCTATATCCATGTCTTTTATAATTTCTTTCCGTGCCCTGAAATAAATTGCTTCGTTCAGGTTTGGTTAAATTATATAGAATTTATCTTTTAAGTTGAATCTTAAAACAAAACAAATCATTCTTTCGAGGCCTATACAACATATATTTATAAAGAATACGTCAAGCATGTCTATGACATTTCCTGATGTTTATAGAGTTTTGTAAAACTCTATATCAGTTTTGTAAAACTGATATTTATAATGACACTATGAGGGTATTGAGCTGAAGCTTTTAGGGAAAATTTAGGAGAAGTTTCAATTAGACGAAAAAACTGTATCCATGCAGGTTTTCAAAAGAACATATAAGCGATATAATATGCAGCACCGCTCTATAATAGCTAGAATTATCTCTGAAAATTTTAAAGGAGCTAATTCGATTCAAAATTAAAAGTTCTAGTAGGCTAAAGTTTGACTCTTCCTCTAAATTCTACTTTATTAAACAGTAAAAAACTTAAGCGCAAAGAGCGGGGCGTTGAGAAGGGAACAGCCCCTTTCATACACGGAGTAATTTCTGTTCGTTTTAAGTTTTCATGTCGCTTCTTACTTTCAATTAAAAAACTAGTTTTTTTTATTTAATTTCTGAACGTTTTTGAATTAATGCATATTTGATTTTGGCTCTCAGTACATTAATTATTAAAATGAAATTTGCATATTAATTCTTTTTTTTGGCTAAATGGCTTTCTCTTAGTTTTGATCAGACAATTCTGTGAAATAAGGGGTGGGAAAGGAGGCCTAGTTGCCCTCCAATTTTTCAGTTACTTAAAAAGGCAACTAGAACTTTTAGTTTTTAACGAAGGTTTTTATTAGTAAAAAAAGATACGTAACTTAAGAATTAACTTACGTAACAAACTTTTATATTCTTATTATATGTTTATTATGTATATGAGGGGGTTTGTCCCTTCGTTAATACCTCGCTCTTTACACTAAAGCTTAAGTTTTGTCCCAATTCTTTAAGAATGACCCCTGAATCAGAAAGGCCGTAGAACAAATAGTTGAAATTAATAAAAATACTTTAGCATAAAGAGCGAGGTATTTAGGAGGAGAAGAACCCCTCATATGCGAAATAATCTTTGTTCGTTTTAAGTTTTAATGCCACTCCTTACTTTCAATTGAAAAAAAATTTTCATGTTTATTTTTTCATTGTTTTTTATATAGTAATGCTGGAAAATCCTGCGCCGTTTTCATTGCATTTCTCTTCCCTCATAACATATTCTTCCAAGGAAAAAGTCTCCCACATTGACCCCTCCCCACAACACCCTCCCCCAAACCAAAAACTCCCCCTGAAAACGTCTGTACACTTCCCAATAATCATTATTGCATGTAAACAATGGTCAAAGTTCGTAATTTGCAGCCCCTCCCCCGAGGACTGTGGGGGAGTAAGTCATCCCCAAAGACATAGTTATTGTGGTTTTCGACTATGCTAAAGAAAATGGCTATCTCAAGATTTTGATCTGTTGACTTTGGGAAAAAAAATGAGCGTGAAAGGGGGCCTAGGTGCCCTCCAATTTTTTTGTCATTTAAAAAGGGCACCAGAACTTTTCATTTCCGTTAGACAAAGATCTGTCTTCTGGCAAAAAATACGAAATTCCAAATTTTTGTATATAGGAGCTTGGAATTTTTAGAATAGGGTTCTTTGATACGCTGAATGCGATGGCATGATTTTCGTTAAGATTCAATGACTTTTAGGGGGTGTTTTTACCTATTCTGTAAAATAAGGCAAATTTTCTCAGGCTCGTAACTTTTGATCACAAATACTAAATTTGATGAAACATATATATTTAAAATCAGCGTGAAAATCCGATTCTTTTGATGCATCTTATAGTATCAAAATTTCGTTTTTTAGAGTTTCGTTTACTATTAAGCCGGGTCGCTCCTGACTACAGTTCGTTACCACGAACTGTTTGACTAATTTAATTTATGACTTACAGGTACTAACTGAGCCAACTGATAGCCAAACTGCTAGGATTTTCCTTTTTCATTATGTTTCATACGTGTTTTCATATATGTTCAATACATATGTTTTTGTGCGAGTTTCCTCATTATTTGTATTTTCATTGTAGTATTCTTTTGCATTTTTAATTTAATTTTATTACTTACAGGCATTAAGTGAGCCAGCTGATAGCCAAACCTCTGGGGGTTTCCTTTTTCACTATGTTTCATACATGTTTTCATTTATGTTTTAATATATATGTTTTCATGCATAGTTCCTCATTATTAGCATTTTCATTGTAGTATTCTTTTGCATTATTAGTTTAATTTTATGACTTACAGGTACTAAGTAAGCCAGCTGATAACCAAACGTCTGGGGGTTTCCTTTTTCACTATGTTTCATACATGTTTTCATATATGTTTTAATATATATGTTTTCATGCATGGTTCCTCATTATTAGTATTTTCATTGTAGTATCTTTTGCATTATTAGTTTAATTTTGTAACTTACAGGTACTAAGTGAGCCAGCTGATAGCCAAACCTCTGGGGTTCCTTTCCTTTTTCATGATCCTTTGTCAGCAGGGATCCCACATCTTTTGCACCTTCGGCTTGTGTGGAATCTTCCGTCAAAAGCAAAACTAAAAGAATGCAATAAAGACATCGTAACCTAAAATGACAGAAGAAATTTCCCGGTAAAAGAAATGAAAGCAGCTCAAACTGTAAAAGGAGCTTAAAAAAGAAAAAAAAACTAAGACATAAAGATAAAAAGGAATATCAAAACAAGAGGAAAGGGTGTAAATAACTTCTTATTCTATATTACCTTTGCATTTATAGTTAAAAAGTCAAAAATGCTAAAAAATAGACAAACCCTTTTATGAAAGTGAACAGTAAAAAACACAAAGAATAATAGAAGTTTAAATATTTTGGCATATCTGGAAGCCTTTATCAACAGAAGAAAACAATAAAATAACAAAAGAACGGTTTAATTAAACCAAAAAAGTTTATTTATATTATCTCTCTGTGTATGCATTAATTTCTTTCTGGTTATTTTTCTTCTTATGTTTCAGCAATTTCTTTTCTCTCTTCAATGAAACTTTTTGAGATAAGAGCGAAATTTTCAAATTTTCATTACTATTTTGGAACATATTTTTTTCGAAGTCTCTCAAAAAACTTTAAAAAAACATCAGAAATTTGTTTATTTGCACGTTTTCTTACGTTTTTACGAGTCGGACAAATATCTTGGGTGGGGAGAAGGTTAAACCCCGTACCCCACCCCCTGGACACATTATGCCCATTTATGGTTGATTGAATTTGGTAGCATAATGGCTATTTTTAGTCAAAATTAGTATATCTATGAAAAGCCAATATTTTTTTTTACTAAAACAAATCAAAATTTGATGGGACTATTTTTTCTGACGCCCCCCCCCTTTCCACGGAAAATAAAGTTTTCCAAGTTTGAGAATTTTATTTCAGTTGCTTTTTTGTTTTTTACTTTAGTTGAGAAGTGCCAAGGAAAGTGAAAAAGAGGAATTTACACACCACAAGTATCTTAAAAATCTAGGAAAAAACCGCAATTCAATTTTTTTTCTAAAGGCTTCCACCTGAAGTTCTTTAATTCTTGCCAGTAGCAGACACCAGGATAAAAAAGAGAAAACAAGATGAAAAAAATAAGAACAAATAGGGGAAATAAGAACAAATAAATGTAGGGGGAAAATCATCAAATTAAGCTAGATACATACGGCAACAAATTAATTTAATAAAGTTTAGCTTTCCTTTGAAAGCATAGTTGGCTTTAGGAACAAAACAATTCTTATTTTACGGACGAAAGCATTGTCAAACTCTAGGAGTTAGTTTTGCTTATCTTCCAAGTGTAAAGCTACCTAAATCACCATTAAAAATAAATTAAACCCAAAACGAACAGAAATTGCAGTAGATAACCTAGTCATACTCAAAAAGAGCAAAAATTAACAGGAGTAGGGCAGACAACCGACGTCCCATCTCAAGACCAAAACTTAATTTGTACTTTACTTTAAAAAAAAATTGTAAGCTTATTATGGATATACCGATATTCATCCCTTAAAAAGTCTTAATAATTCTTTATTTGTTAAGACAAAAAAGGAAAAACATTGAAAATTCTTGACCGGCAATTTGATCCCCGCTGAAAGGAAATTAATCCCCAAAATTTTCACTCCTCTGAAATCCCCCTCCCTGCAGAAAACTCCCCCTCGAAAAATGTCCGTATGTTTCTTAATAAAAACTACTATCTGTAAGTAATGGACAAAATAAATAAACTAAAGAAGACACTTAAACCTTTACACAAGAGGGTACACAAGAGATACACAAGAGGGTGCAATTTATCGCCAAAACATCCCAGCTCTCACTAAACCGTCAGATAAATTCCAAAATTAGCTCGAACGAAGGGAGGGTGAGGTAGAAATTAATGCATAATTCCCAGGGCCGTAGCCAGTATTTTCTCTTTTTTTTCTTTTGGGGGGGGGAGGGTCAAAAACAAACTTTAAAAAACACACCAAAAATCTGAAACTGATATGAGTAGTGATGCCTCACAGCTTTTAAAGAGGCATATAGGTGATGTACAATTGGAGCTACTGCCCCCTCAAGATATTTTATCGTGCACCTGGCTCTTACACAATACTATAGTGCACTTGTAACGGTATAGTACACTTGTATGTTACGTAATAGAGTTTGTTTACTTATGCACATGAATGCAGGTTGTTTTTACGTAATAGGGTTTGTTTACTTATGCAAATGGGTCCAGGTGATAGGGGGTATTTTTCCTTTGATTGTTTAAAAACCCAGGGAAGGCCAAAAAAACTCTCAGGGGTCGCTAGTCAAGGAAGCAAACGTAACTATTACATTATAGGGAGTATTAAGTTCAAGTCATTCCTCAATATGCTTTTCAAAGCGTTTCAAGACATTTCAAGATGTTTATTCAAAGACATTTTCCTTTAATGCGTTTTTCTTCAAGATTTCTTTGGTTGTAAAGTAATAGGAGAATGTTTACTTATGTTATAAAGATGACGCATTCTCGTGTAACTTGTTACAAGTCAGGGCCCGCCAGTCAATTGGGGAATCTTGGTTGTAATTGAGGATAGCACACACGTGAAGTGTTACATACATACACCTGTATGATACGTAATAGGAGATTGTTTATCTAAGTCAAGGGTGACAAAATCTCGCATGACTTATTTCTTCAGGCACCCGTGGGGAATCCCCGGTCGTAATTGAGGATAGCGCACACGTGGGATGCTATATAATGCTTTAACAGATGTTTCATTTTATTTAAGATTTTTTACTACCCTTTTTCTCAGGGAACCTTTATAATGCAAAGATTTTTGGCTACTTTAGGATTCGAAACAGATCTCCCCCTATGAAACTGTCCGCTAGACAACTGAACCAAGCCGGAATTATATTCTACCCTTTTTTCTCAGGGAACCTTTATAATACAAAGATTTTTGGCCACTTTAGGATTCGAAACAGATCTCCCCCTGTGAAACTGTCCGCTAGACAACTGAACCAAGAAGCAATTGATGTTATTTTGACTCTAGGAATACCTTCTACGTGATGACCTAATCCACGCATGGAGAAGTTCCTGCTCACTTTCTAGAACGATTAAATGGATCGCATGTTTCCAACCCTTTCAATATGAGAGCGACCAAGCATCCCAATACAAATAATTTTTGATATATTAAGCACACCCGCCTGTTACATTGCATCAATTTAAATCTTGTTACTAGCAAAATCATATTTTGAATGGGCTTTAAGTGTTACTTGCAATAGTAATAACAAAACAAAATGTCAACTTAACAATACGTTTTCTCTCTAGTAAAAGAAACATGCAAATGAAAAAAGAGACGTTTTTTTTGCATTCGGTTATTTCTGAGAGGTTTTACTGAATATGCCACGTTTCTTTGAGCCAAGACTATGCATATTCACGTCACGGTGACAATTGTGGCTGGCCCACCCTAGCAAGCACTTCCCAGGGGAAAGGTTGCTATTAGGTGTAAATTTAAGCCATATTAAGAGATATTTCTGAAAGGTCTTAATGAAAATGCCTCATTTCTATTGCTCTATTAGACGCACCTGCATGCTAAACTGTATTAATTTAGATCTTAGTATTAGCAAAATCATATTTTGAGTGAGCCTTAGATATTACGCTTTATGCAACAGAAGTGTCATTACTTGCAATAGTGATAAAAGGAAAAAATGACTACTTCACAGAACTTTTTATCGCTATTAAATGAAACACGCAAATGAAGAACAGAAAGACACATTTTTATACTTGGTTGATCTGAGAGGTTTTAATGAAAATGCCGCGTTTTTTTGAGCCAAGACTATGCATATCAATGCCACCATGACAATATATGGCTGGCCCACCCTAGCAAGCAATTATAAAGAGGGAAGATTATTATTAGAAGTAAATTTAAACTACATTAGGAGATAACTCTGAGAGTTCTTAATAAAAATGCCCCGTTTCTATTAGACGTACCTGCAAGCTTCATTGTCTTAATTTAAACCTCGATATTAGCAAAATCACATTTTGAATGTATTACGCTTTATGCAGCAGAACCCTCATTATTTACAATAGTAATAATAATAAAAAAATGTAAATGTCACAGTATATTTTCTTGCCAGTACTTGAAACACGCAATCGAAGAAAAAAAGACACATTTTTGCGGTTGGTCATTTCTGAGAGGCTGTACTGAAAATTCTTCATTTCTTTGAGCCAAGACCATGCATTTCTGGTGGACAAGCAAACATTTGAATAACTTTTTTCTTCATCTTCTGCATAATCTCGTTAGAAGTAAGTTTAAGCCACAGTAAGAGATATTTTTGAGAGTCTTTTTAATGAAAATGCCCCTTTTCTTTGACTGGCTGTTAGATTTCAGTCCCTCTTCGTAAGAAATTCTTATAATACCTCCCACTTTAACTGCATATTGCGAAACGTGATGCCTCCATGGCAATTCAAGCTGCTGTGGCACATTATGGATGACATACGACACCCTCCAGCACCCTTATTATTATTCAGGTGTTTTCACCAAAAGTATGCTTTAATTCCATTGGTTTATGTTTTCTCAAGCCATACCCTCATGGTACACCATGCTAATTAGCACCATCATGGCAAAGACACCCTTTGTCATCCTCATCCTTCCTAAGGAATTTTTCATATATATTCTGGCGGAAACATCCATTTTTACTAGAATCAATCGGTTCGTATTTTTCTCAAGTCATCCCCCTTGTGGCGCAACATGTCGATTCACGCCATAATGGCACGCTATGGCTGGCCTGAAGCATTCCTAAGACACTCAATGACTGACATAGGGAAACCTCGGGCTAGGATTTTCACACATATGGTGTCTGTTTACACTAGAATCGATAGTTTAAACGTAATGGAAAATCCCCAATAGCTCTTCTTCTGATGATTCCTAGCAATTAAAGATAGCGTGGCATCTTTGACGCCCTCTAGCGTGGTATCAACGACGCCCTCTAGTGGACATTATCACGCCTAAGGAGTTTCAATCTTTTTTCGAAAAAATAACCTTATAGACTAGAAATTATTATTGTTTTTACTTTAATAGCGGAAACTTACTATTTCATTGTTAGATTGCGACGCTCCATAGCGATTTATGCGGCAGTGGCAATATCTGGGTGGCCAATTGCATCCCTTTAATACATACTATCAATTCTAAGGCATTTTACAGATTTCTTCTTGACAATGCTTTAAATCAATTAGTTCGTGTTTTTTCGAGCCATCTCCTCATGATACACCATGTCAATTCACGCCTCAGTGGCAATATATGCCTGCCCCATCGCATCCCTGTGATACACATTATCATTCCTGTGACATTATCAACCTTCCTCTGGTTCCAGGATTTTTATCTGGCTGCCCCCTTGCACTCTCTGACTACACATCGACAATAGCTAGTTTGTTTTTTGTTTTGCCTTTTCGATCAGTGTCATTTGTACTTTGGAAGGATAAACACTTACATCTTATTTTAAAAGGTGAAGATGAACAGAAAGTACGTGCACTCGATAAAGTTATCGTTGCTTTGAATCTTCGCAAAGAGAAGTATTTGAACTATGAAACAAGCATTAATGGGGATCTTATTGGAAATAAATCCGCGCATTGTCGGGACAGTAAGGAGTTAAATTCCTTTGGAGTACTTAAAAAGATTCAAATAATGATGGTGAATATGTGAGAGGATATAAAAAGATGATAGTGCTTAAAGAGAATACAAGTCTAAAACCTTTAGTTTATGAGGAAATCCAACTTCTTGATTATCCTGCTGGTAACATATTACCCATTGATAGATCATATTGCCGTCTTTCTGGTATTATCATTCAAATGATAGCAAAGAGAAAAGGAAAGGCCTACTGCTGCACCAACGTTATAACGCATATCTTATCTGTGTACCGAAACTACAACCTATGTAAAAATCATGTCGTAATAGACAGTAAAAGTAAAATAAAGAAGGCATTGGCAGACAATATCACCAAGAAACATATAGATGTATTGATGAAAAACAAAGTTTTGGCACATATTACTACTACTATCACGGGTTTATCAGCAGATACAGTCCTTGAACTTGATAAATCGTTGATGAAATGTATGGCGAGGTCGTTAAAAGATGTGTATGACCCCAAAGTGGAATATGTGACATCTCAAGAGAAAACATGATGAAGTGTTTTATGGAATGGATTCAAATTATTCATTTTCTTAACGATGTTATTCCACATGAAATTATTTAAATAAAAATATTAAATTACAGTACTTCGTTATGTTTCCATTATTTTTAGGGTATCCTAACAAGTCCAACATTTAGAAGGTTTATTCCAAAGTCAAATATGCAAGAAAATGAATTTTGGGAGCCAAAGATACTATTTCCAGGCTCATATGGGAATCTATTTAGAGTGGTTAGCTGGATTTTTTTCCAAAATCCACACACACACACACAGACACACACACACACACACAAACACACACACACACACACACACACACAACACACACACACACACACAACACACACACACACACACACACAACACACACACACACACACACACACGCACACATTTATATTTACTTTATTTCTTTCTATAGCTTCGTCCTTAGTGTCTGGTCACAAACTTTAGCGTTACTCAATTTTTTAGCTCTTAAAAGGACGTCTCACAGCTGAAGCTTTCCAAGTTGAATAATGGAATGTGTTTATCACATTTCACTATTAAGCACTGTTTTTCTGGATTATAAAGGTCCCTAGGAACAATCCTAGAAGGTTAGGATAAACTAACCGACATAACCTTCACATGGAGGTTGTGTTAGGTTTGGTTAGTAGGCACACCATCTAACCTACCCTAACCTAACCCTCCGTGTGTCGATTAGGTTAACCTGTTATATTATCATGTAAGAAAAAGGTTGAATCCTTAAAATGTAGTGCAGGTCTGCATAAAATACCCATCGGAATCTCATTCATTTTTCCAGCTGTTAAATAAGTTTTGCTGCAGATACCCTGGGGGCAAATATATTTTGACTGCGGGAACCCGGGGTTAGGTTTAGATGGTCCAATATTTGCATGCCAAGATGGCATAATCTCGCGTGATTTTTTTTCCGAGGGACCTTTATAATCAAGCAAAAATAGGTCTTAATGTCGATGAAACGTGACTTGATAGATCTTACGATTCACATGCCTTGGGATCTAAATTGAGTTCAGTGTGTCAACATTGATTTTTTTTTAAATAGTTATATTAGAAAATTCGGTGTAACTGACTGAAAATATATTGGACTGAAACATTTCTCGTGTGCTTTCATTTTTGAAGTAGCATTCCTATTGTTAGATGAACAATGGTGTGAAGTTTATAGCTATAAATGGAATCTCAAATACAATATATTTTAATTATAATAAAAGCTATGCTGTGCAACATTAAATTTTATAAGCTGAAAAGGCTTTTATGATAAATTGTAAGACTTTGCATTGATAATGGTCATGAAATAAAAAAATGTACAAGAGGAAAATCAAGAAATATGCATTTTTTGGTGTGCAAGCTCTTTATATTAAGGGAATCCTCCCAACAGATAAAATATTAGTAGTGGAGTGTGATAAGCACATTTCATTATTCAACTTGGAAGACTTCAGATGTGAGAAATACCCCCATTCAATTCATCACCCCGAAGATAGTTCAACATTTTGCGAAGTGGATGCCTGAGAAGATACCAGATAAATAAAAGTGCATCAGATATCCGAATAACCAAATACTTTGCTCCTTCTAACAAGAATACTTAATAAGCAGCAAAGACTTAAGTAAAGCTAACCTTGACCATAGGGTAAAAATTACCCAAGAGCCCTTTTAAAGTCTGAATGCAAACAATTTTTTCTTTTATCTTCGTTTGCGTGTTTCATTTACTAGTGAAAAAACGAATTGTGAAAATTTTTTTTTACTATTATTACCACTGTGAGTAATGAGGCTTCTAATGCATAAAGCGTAATATTTTAGGGTCACTCAAAAGGTGATTTTGCCAACACAAAGATTAAAATTATTACAATATAGCGTGCAGGTGCATCTAATAGAGCAATAGAATCGAGGCATATTCATTAAGACCCCTCAGAAATAATAGAACACAAAAATTTGTCCTTTTTTTCTTCGTTTGCGTGTCTCAATTACTAGCGAAAAAATGTATTCCGAAGTTGATTATTTTTTTCTATTATTAATTTGTAAGTAATGAGGCCTCCGCTTCGTATAGTTTTCAAAATGTGATTTTGCTTTTACCGAAATTTTGATTAATGCAATGTAGCATGCAGTTGTGTCTAATAGAGCAACAGAAACAAGGCTTTTTTATTAAGGCATCTCAGAAATATCTCTTAGTATAGCTAAAATTTACCTATAATAATAACCCTCCTCCCTGACATTGCTTTCTAGGATGAGCCAGCCGCATATTGTCGAGGTGGTGTGAATTTTTAAAGTCTCGGCTCAAGGAAACCTAACATTTTCATTAAAGCCTCTTAGAAATAATGGAATGCAAAAAATGTCTCTTTTTTCTTCGTTTGCGTCTTTCATTTATGAAAGACGCGTTGTATCTTTCATTTATTCTTTCATTTATGCGCAATTTGAAAGACGCATTGTGTCTTTTCATTGCGTCTTTCATTTATGCGGGAAAACGCATTGTGAAGCTGACATTTTTTTCTATGATTACTTTGTAACTAATAAGGCTTCCGCTGTATACAGTGTTCAAAATGTGATTGGTGCGTCTAACAGAGCAATAGAAACTTGGCATTTTCATTAAAACCTCTAAGAAATATCTTAATATGCCTTAAATTTGCCTCTAATATCAACCTTCTTCCCTGAAATTGATTTTTAGGGTGGGCCAGCCACATATTCTCACGGTGGCTTGAATATGCATAGTGTTCGCTCAAAGAACCGTGGCATTCTCATTAAAATCTCTCAGAAATAAAAAAAAATACAAAAATGTGTCTCTTGTTTCTTCGTTTGCGTGTTTCATTTACTATGATGTGAAGTTGACAATTTTTCTTATTCTTACTATTCTAAGTAATGAAGCTCCTGCTGCAAAAATCGTAATACTTAAGGCTCATTCAAAATGTGAATTTGCCAATACCGAGATTTGAATTAATACAATTTAGCATGCAGGTGCGTCTAATAGAGCAATAGCAACAAGGCATTTTCATTAAGACCTCGCATATATATCTCTTAATATGGCTTAAATTTACCTCTAATAACAGCCCTGCCCTTGAAATCGCTTGCTGCGTGGGCCAGTCACATATTGATAAGATGGCGTTAATATGCATAGTCTTGGCTCAGATAAAGGTGGCATTTTCATTAGAACTTCTCAGAAATAACCGAGTTCAAAAATTTGTATTTTTTTGTAAATAAAGAAGTAAACATTTCCTTATTGCATAACAATAAAAGAAATCTTGAAGAAAAATGTCTTTTAAGAAATGTCTTGAAACGTGTTGAATAACGTCTTGAAGAATGTCTTGAAGGAAACACTCCCTATGATGTAACGCTTACATTTGCTCCTTGACTATTGGCCCCTGAAGGTTTATTTTGGTACTCGGTGGGTTTTAAAATAGTCGAAGAAAAAACACCACCTATCACCTGCATCCATGTCTAGGCACCCTAATGCCAGCCTTTTTTGGTTGGGGATGCCAATGAACTTAAGAAGAATTCAATTTGCTCATCTCTAAAATCTTGGAAAATAACTGGAATACCAAGAACTAGGAAAAACACCTCTCTAGATGTCATTCTGACTAATCTGAATTGTATCTACAGCCCTTCTTAAGTTTTACCTCCATTGGGTGATAGTTACCATCTTTCCCTCCTCCTGCCACTCTATTTTAATTTAAAGCATTCATTTTTAGTAGCTTTGGCTCTTACCAACACCTTCAAAATGCTGCCGTTCTTTCTTTTGGAACGTGACTGAGAACTAAGAATTGGTTTAATATTTACAATTTGCATAACCTTGATAAAAAAATTATTACCTTTCACAAAAAGCTAAATGATAAATATATAATTTCTCTCCCAGAAAAAAAGATGTGTGGCAGAAAAAGATGTGTGGCAGAAGTCTAGACCAGCTTGGTTTTGACCTACCTGAATCCCCATCAGTTACTGCTAATAAGATTAACAAGTTCCGTGCTTCCGTCGCCCAGAGCCTTCCGGCATTGTCTTACAAATTACCTATTGATGATCTTCCACCTGCATTCCCCTCCATATCTCCGTTTGGAAAACTTTGAAAAGCAAGTGTCTGCCCTTTATATGCCCGTTTCCGCTTATTAGTGATTTCAACAACTTCCTTTCAAAGCCCTTGTCTGTGCTTTTCAATGAGACTACTGAGTCTGGCAATTATCCGCAAATTCGGAAGCACGGCTTCATAACCCCCTTGAAAATGAAAGACGGAAAACCTGGTTTTGAAGACGTTCGTCCTATTTCACTCAATCCTGTGTTGTCTAAACCAGTGGTTCCCAACCGGTGGTACGCGTACCCCAGGGGGTACGTGAAACCCTCGCAGGGGGTACGCGAAGGTCCCAAAATTAATTTAGTCTACATCTTTAAAACTTGTTACTGACTCAGTTCCAACATTTCCCTCAAAATCAGATAACATAACCCATTGTACGTAATTTCAGACTCATTTTCAAAACTTTCGCTTTCAGTAACCCGCTAATTTTTCTCCATAGCCGCAAGGTCTCGATTTAAACTCAGCGAGTTCAGTATCTTGTCATCTGTTGAAACACGAAGTTCGTGAATTGTGGTTGCAAACAAAGATGGATAGATTCCTGATCAGGAATAACAAGAAGCCGAATGATGGTACACAAAACTCTGAACTTGCACCTAAGAAGAAGAAATATGACGAATCATCGGTCAAAGTGCGTCGATATTTGTCAGAATACCTAGGGCTCGGATTTAGTGCGACAAAGTCTGATCCAGTGAATGCACAGTGCGTTCTTTGTGGTCAAGTCTTGGCCAACAGTTCCATGAAACCTGCGCATATGAACCGGCATCTCAGTACTGTGCACCCTTCTCATGTCGGTAAGCCCATAGAGTTTTTCAAGCGTAAAAAAGAAGCATTCGCTAGTAACTGTTTGGAAATTGCAAAAGTGGCATCAGTTTCTTCAAAGGCTCTCCGGGCTTCGTATGCTGTTTCATATTTAGTTGCGAAACAGAAAAAACCGCACACCATCGCCGAATGTCTGATATTACCAGCACTAGTGAAAGTCAGTGAAATAATGTTTGACACGAAAACTGGTACTGCCCTTCAGTCTATACCTGTGTCGAACAATACCATTTCAAGAAGAATAGAAGACATTGCAAGCAATATTGTCATGCAGGTTATTGAGCAAATAAAGTTGACGAAGATGTTTGCGTTACAGCTTGACGAAAGCACGGATGTGTCAGGTGAAGCCCAGGTGATCGTCTTTGTTCGATATCAAGATTGTTCTGACATAAGAGAAAATATTCTGTTTTGTCAAAACCTACAGTCAAGAACAACAGGAGAAGAACTATTCAAGGTGATTGACAAATTCTTCGCAGAAGGGGGCATCTTGTGGGACTGGTGTCTATCAGTTTGCAGTGATGGAGCTGCCGCCCTAACAGGGAAGAATAATGGGCTCATGGCCTGGATAAGGAAGAAAAATCCAAAGGTAAAGTGGTTGCACTGCATCATTCACAGGCAAGCTCTTGCATCGAAAAGGATGAACGCACATCTGCACGAGACCCTCAACGAGGCTGTAAAAGTGATCAACTTCATCAAAGCCCGACCACTGAACTCAAGAATGTTCAAGTTGCTGTGGCAAGAGATGGGTTCAGAACATCAACATTTACTTCTGCACACAGAAGTTCGCTGGTTGTCTCGTGGGAAGATTTTAAACAGACTTTTCGAGCTTCGACAAGAAGTTCATATGTTTCTTCTGGAGCAAAAATCTGCATTCAGTTCACTTTTTGAAAACCAGGACTGGGTCTGCAGGCTGGCCTATCTTGCGGATATTTTCGACAAACTGAATGACTTGAATCTGTCAATGCAAGGTTTCCGGACGGACGAACTCTCCCTGAATTCGAAGATGTGTGCTTTCATCAAGAAATTGGAGTTCTGGCTTAAAAAGGTTCAAAGAAACAGCGTTAGTGTCTTCCCGACCCTTGACAAGTTTGCGGACGATAGTGAAATTGATAACCTCAACACGATCTGTGATTGTATTCGGGAGCATCTGACAAAGTTGCGAGATGAACTTGTGTCATATTTCCCATCGATTATGAACCAAGATAGAACGCAGGATTGGATCCAAAATCCATTTTTTGAAGACGTGACCTCAAGCTCCGGTCTTAGTGACAAGCTTACAGAGAATCTGATCGAACTTGCCAGTGATCGCGCCTTAGAACTGAAACTCCAAAATGTAACTGTTTCCCAGTTTTGGCTGGAGGTGAAAGGAGAATTCAAGGAACTAAATGAAATCGCCATGTCTGCTTTGTTACCATTCGGATCCACTTACCTTTGTGAAGTGTCATTTTCGGCAATGTCATTGATCAAAACCAAACACAGAAACAGACTGATTGTACAAAATGACCTTATAATTGCCGTTAGTGACATCGAGCCAAGATTTGATAATATTTTAGCAAAAAAGCAGCCTCAAGTTTCTCATTGATATTGTAAGTACATTTAAGCACCGTCATATTGGACAATAAATCTCGTGTTTTTGAAAATCTGATTTTAGTTAAGAAAAAAGTAAAACAACGATTCTCAAGAAAGGGGTACGTAAACTTTTTAGGCCTTGACTAGGGGTACGCGGACCGAAAAAGGTTGGGAACCACTGGTCTAAACCATGTGAAGGATTCTCTGCAGAGTGTCTAAAAGAAACAAGAGCTCATATGGCACTTGTGACGAGGTCGGAAGAGCCAATAGCCAAGAGCTCATATGGTATGAGCTCTGGCAAAATTTTAAGAATCAATAGATTGTTTTAAAAGGAAAATCAGAGGCCTAATGCCGGTCGGGATTTAAAATAAGAGCTCTGAGTCACGAGGTCCTTCTAAATATCAAAATTCATTAGGATCCGATCACCCAATCGTAAGTTAAAATACCTGAATTTTTCTATTCTTCCTCTCACTTCAGCCCCCCAGATGGTCAAATCGGGGAAAACGACTTTATCAATTCAATTTGTGCAGCTCCCTGACACACCTACCAATTTTCATCATCCTAGCACGTCCAGAAGCAACAAACTCACCAAAGCACTGAACTCCACCCCTTAACTCCCCCAAAAGAGAGCGAATCCAGTCCGGGTACGTCAATCACGCATCTACGACATTAGCGTTTTCCAAGATTTCCGGTTTCCCCCTCCAACTTCCTCCAATGTCAGATCGAGTCGGGGTTTGAAGTAAGAGCTCTGAGGCATGAGTTGTTTATAAATATAAAATTTCATTAAGATCTGGTCACCCATTTTTAAGTTAAAATACCTCAATTTTTCTAATTTTTCCAAATTAACAACCCCCAGCTCCCCTAAAGAGAACGGCTCCGTTGTAAAAAGAACGAAACTTGTAATTCCAGTAAATTTTCGGGTAATAAAAGTACTTACTTACTTACTTACTTACTTACTTGTGCTTATTTTTCCCATCAAGTTTCATCCCCATCTCTCCACTCTAAGCGTTTCCCAAGATTTCCGGTTTCCAATATTTCCAGTTTCCCACTCTAGCTCCACTCAATTTCACCGGATCTGGTTAGGATTTAAAATGAAAGTTCAAAAGCACAATATCCTTCTAAAGATCAAACATCGTTAAGATCTGATCACCCGTTTGTAAGTTACAAATACCTCATTTTTTCTAATTTTTCCGAATTACTCCCCCCTTCCCCTTTCCACCAAATGGAGTGGATCCGGTTCGGTTATTTCCGTCACACATCTTGAATTTGTGCTTATTCTTCCCTCCAAGTTTCATCCTGATCTCTCCGCTTTAAGCGTTTTCCAAGATTGCCGTGCCCCCCAATGACATTGGATCCGGTCGGGATTTAAAATAAGAGATCTGAGTTACGAGGTCCTTCTAAATATGAAATTTCATTAAGATCCGATCA
This sequence comes from Artemia franciscana, assembly GCF_032884065.1. NCBI lineage: Eukaryota > Metazoa > Arthropoda > Branchiopoda > Anostraca > Artemiidae > Artemia > Artemia franciscana. Next base: position 1,714,116 of record NW_027062662.1, read on the forward strand.
CTCCTTGGCAAGGTAAAAATACCTCATTTTTTTAATTCTTTGGGATTAACCCTTCCCCCAACTCCCTCAAAGAGAGTGGATCCGTTCCGGTTATGTCAATCACGTAAGTAGGACTTGGGATTATTTTTCCCAAAAAGTTTAATCCCGATCCCTCCACTATAAGCGTTTTCCAAGATTTTAGCCCCCCAACTCCCCCCAATGTCACCGGATCCGATCGGGATTTCAAAAAAGAGCTCTAAGACACGACATCCTTCCAAAGAGCAAATTTCATTAAGATCTGAGCACTCCTTCGTAAGTTAAAAATGCCTCATGTTTTCTATTTTTTCAGAATTAGCCCCCTCCTCCCCCCAACTACACGAAAGAGAGCGGATCCGTTCCAGTTATGTCAATCACGTATCTACGACTTGTGATTATTTTTCCCACCAAGTTTCATCCGGATCCCTCCACTCTAAGCGTTTTCCAAAATTTTTGGTTCCCCCCAACTCCCCACAATGTCACCAGATCCGGTTGGGATTTAAAATAAGAGCTCCGAGACACGATATCCTTCCACGTAAAAAAACTCATTTTTCTAATTTTTTCGATTTAGCCGTCTTCCCACTCCCCCCAGATGATCAAATTGGGGAAAAGACAATTTCCAATTTAATTTAGTCTGGTTCCTGATACGCCTCCCAAATTTCATCGTCCTAGCTTACCTGGAAGTGCCTAAAGTAGCAAAACCGGAACAGACACACTGACAGAATTTGCGGTCGCTATATGTCACTTGGTAGATACCAAGTGCCATAAAAATACTACCTCTCACAGATCTGAGACAATTCAGGAACCTCAAATTCACTTTTACTTCCCATTACCTCGTTTTTATTATAGACTGGATTAGTAGAATTCTCGAAAAACCTATTTGCCGGCTAAATTTAATTTCCATTGACCTTCAAAAAGCATTTGACCTTGTTAACCACAATATTCTAGCTCAGGAGCTTGTAACTGATTTCAGTATTGATTCTTTCCTTCTCAAATTGGTTACTTTCTTCTTATCAAATAGATCACAAGTAGTCAAATATTGGAATCGTTATTCATGTTCCTCCCTGTCCAAAATGGAGCACCCCAGGTACTCTCCTAGGTCCTATCCTTTTTTTGTTATGATAAATAGCCTCGGTAAGAAATTTCCCGACGGATGGATTTTTCTGAATTCCCTAACGGTTGTTGAAACCTGCTACCGAAACTTATTAATCAACCCTATAAGTATCCTCAATGATATCGCAGATGATGCTGCGAACTTAGAAATGAGAGTCAACCATTCTAAATCTACTATAATGCCATTATTTTCCCTTTAAACCTCATCCCTTTGCCTCCAGATATTTCTGTGATTTCCTTTAAATTACTAGGGGTTAGTATTTCCTCTAATTTAAAGTGAGATGTCCACAGTAAAGATATTGTCCATAGAACTAATACGTCCATCTCTCTCCTTAAGTTCTTGAATAAATTTAATGTTCCCCCATCCCATTCTTTAAGGATCTATGCTTCCTTCGTCCGCCAACATCTTGAATATGCCTGTCCAGTTTTGCATCCTGGCATCTCCCGCGATGACTCAGAAAAATCAAATATATTAAAGAAAGAGCCCTGAGAATAATTTTTAAAGAACTTAAGGCACCACACTCAGTCCTTCTAAGAAAGGCAAAGCTGTAAGTGTTTGAGCACAGGAGAGGACCGTCGTGCCTCCATTTTGCATTAAATGCAATAATAAAGCTTCTCACAAAAAACATTTTCCCCATAGAAATTCCCTACCACGACTCCGCCTGCCACGTACTGTTTCTCAACTCGTTCCTTTCTTGTCCCCCATCAATTGCTTTACCTCCAGATATGAAAAAATCTTTGTTCTCTTTATTACTGATAAAATAAACAGTACGTTTTTCCTCTTTCTGTTTGTTGGTACTGTTGATACCCAAGTTTTATTTTCGTTTGATTCTTTTATTTATATATTCTCGTATAAACGTTTTAAAAGGGAATATGTATTCTCTTTTAAGAGAATATATGTTATATATCTTGTTTCACTCCTTTTTAGTTTCTACCTTTTTAGCTTTTTGACATTTTGTCGCTTAATGTTTTTGACTAATGAATAATTTTGCAATTCTGATATTGTTGTTTTTGGCATTGTTTTGCCAGTTTTTTTGCTTTATTTTGGATTTTGTTTGTTTTGGTTTTATGACTCCGGAATGCAAATTCGACCCTTCGGGGCTTGTGATAGACATTCTTTGAAATAAATATCTTATCTTGCCCTAAGACAACAAATTCTATTACGTAACAACCACCTACATCCATTTGCATGAGTAAACAAACTTTATTACGTAACATACATATATATTATGCCGTTACAAGTTTACTATCGTATTGCGTAAGATCCAGGTGAACGTAATAACAATTTAGGGGGTGGTAGCTCCAATTGTACACCCCCTGTATGCCTCTTTGAAAGTAGTGAGCCGTCACTACTGATATCTACTTCCTTATGATTTCTGGTCTACACTGTTATTATGAAAGTAAAGAGTTAGATTAAACCCCAAAATCAGCAGAATTCATTTCATTTAGGAGAGGTGCTGCCCTTTCCTCATCAATACCTTCGCCTCATGGTTGCAGAAACTTTGGAGCGTGTTCATTAGATGACAAATTAAGAGTTCTAGTCCATTTTAAGTCCAAAGTGACTGGAGACCAGCCAGCCACGTGGGGGTTGTTGTATTTTCCGCAGGGTGGGGGGATAAACGTCTGGAACTCACATTCCCCATCCTCATTCTACAGTATGATGACAGTGTCGATATAGCTGACAGCCCCTAAGGCTTAAAACATATGAAGAGTTAATACTGGCTATTTTGCCTTTATTTATCAACAGTTTTACTTTATTGTGGCATTAGATAACAACAAATTCAGCCTCTATCCGTCACCTTTCAAGCTACAACCATCTAGTTGGGTTCTGGTTCCCCGGGACGCACTCAGGTGGGCTCCTCCTTATGTACCATTTCTTTTGCATTTCTGCGTACTTATTAAATTGTCAAACAAAGGATAGATATCTGAATCTCGCCCCCCCCCAACAAAATTGAATAGTTTCTGTTGGCACGAAGAAAAGAAAGAGACAAAATGAGAAGAGAAAAAAGGAGGAAATGTAATTTTCTTTGATTTTTGAAACACAGGACTTCAAATTCCCGGTGAAGTGTTTCGAATTATATCAGTACCGAAAAACCCACAGTTTCTTTTGATTTGCCATCAGTCTCGAGGGATTTCAAACTGTTTTTTAAAATCTTATCAAGTTAACCTTTCGATTATAATATGTTGCGACGCCAAATCTAGGTAATCATTACCAGTATCACCAATAACACAAATCATTATTAATTGGAATTTTTTACACTTGTTTTTAAGCACTATAGCAGCGGCTTACTTTAACCAAAGTTTATCAATTGCTGCTACTGAATTTATGATTTTAAGGAGGACTAGTTTAATCCTGGAGGCCCAAAAACCCATTTTAATCCTCAAATGACAGTCTCTGGCTATATGATTCATTTTTTCTTGGTTGTCATAGCAGAGTTTCTCCATATCCCAAAGATCGATCGAAAAAAAAAACAACTCTTGATGAGGCTATAGTAAAAAGAACATTTGGAAAAAATTTACCCTTCTTCTTTTAAAAACTGTTCCGATGATCGTCTATATTTTGTCCTTTTTGTATTCTCATAATATAGCTTTTTGTCATAGAAAGCTAGGAGAGGGCTAACTTTATCGCAAATACCGAGATCCAGTGACCCTTTTAAGTAAACAGAGATCTGAGAGTAACAATCTCTTCTTTGCACTCCAAGGGGCCCACACGTGACACCAGATAAATTCCAAGATCTCGTTTGAATCAAAATAAACCTCTAAATAGTATGTGCTATGTCATGGACAAGGGTAATAGAGGGGGAAATATCTTGTTGAAAACGACAAATTTCACATTAGAAAATATATATCTAGAAATTTTTATTTGTTTTTCAAATGATAATCGAAGATTAAGGGATACAAGAATTCATTTCAGCATAGCTCGGGTTCGTCAAAAAACACATAAAATACCAGAAAATTGTTAAAATGTTAATATTTTTAGGGGATAGGGCCAAAGACGAGAGATATCAGTATGGTTTACTTTTTCTGTTTTGAAGAGCCTCTATCCCTGGCACCGTAGTATGAATTGTCTTATGTGGGGGAGGGGGGATAATAAAAAACAAAATTTATTTGAGTAAGAAGTGCCCACAAATTCAGGAAATATAGCTTTGAGGAGGTTGCAGGCCCTGAAGCCCACCCTGATTTCCCTTCCTCCCTCCAAACAAGTTAACGTATATTTCTGTTATTTCGCCCTCCTAGGAATGCTCTTAAAACATAACCATACAAACGTACATTTATCCTTTTTATAATACTCGTACTCTTGTAATCCTGTTATGTTTATTCCTCAAGTAAATCAGGTTAATTTTTTGTAGTTTTGTAATAGTCTCCAGGGAATAAGTAAGAGAGCATAAATCCAATTAATTCATTACTTGACCTTGTCTACAAAAAATTTAGACTTAAATATGAATCTTTAATTGGTGAGCACTAGTTACAAAAACAATGACAGACTAAAACTTGAATAAGGCGAATGAATTCCTTATCATGGAAAATCGTGCACACGAGAATCTAATGGCGTATGGCACGCGTAGTGGAAGTGTGACAGACAAGCCTAGCTTGTAGTAGTCAAAGTTTGCGTAACTAATAAGAGTGGAAAAATAATTACGGAACTTAAACAAGTGTCACCGAACACTAGATGGTGTTGATACTTCTTTTTGTCGTAAGTGGCAGTTCTTACTCTTATAAGCTACCCATGCTCTTTGGTAATACTTGTGGAATTGAGCCACGCATAAAAATACCGAGAAAAAACAAAGCAGGAAATTGAAATAAATTCCTGTCTATGGGCGCGTGACGGGGCTGGATGCATTGAAAGAAAAAGGTTGTCGGAGAATCTGTCCTATACCTGCTGTAATTTTAAACTGAGAGGTTCACTTCAAAATCAAATTTCAAGAAGAAAAATTTTAGGAGAGGAGGGGCGAGACATGTATTATGACTTAGGCACGTGCGTAGCTGCAAAGAAGGGTGATAAAAAATAGTTCGCTGTTTTTTTTTCAAATTGTATCATTTGGGGATTATGAATAAACTATGGATAATAAATAATAATAAAAACAAATAAGTTGAGTTAGTAAAATTTTGTACATAAGCCCTGGGCACTGATGTATCCAGGAGACCCTGTCCCTCAAGATTTTTTCTTGCGCCCTCTTTCCCTGTTTCTTTTTTTAACTCTTTTTTAGAATAAATTCGCCAATTTGGTCAATTATTGGCACCTTTGTTACACCCCCCCCCCAAGATTTCGATCGTTCGAACCCTTGTCACATTGCACCCCCCCAAGATTTTGCTCTAGATCCACCCCTGGGCTATATCCACCCATTCTGTAGAAGGATAGCTGTGACGCGGTTGAAATGGTATTAATTATCACACTTGTTCCTAACATTGAAGCTGCTAAAAAATAATTTCTGTTAACTTAAATCCCAATTTCAGGTTGATAAAATTAAAAGTATGTAAGACTCACCTAAGTAATAACATTCCTTTAACTCATAACAGCAGTGTAAAAAATAAACCAACTAAACACTAATTTAAGATGAAACCATAGATATATCATCATGAATAGTTAATATTTGCATGAATGTAACCCAGGGTGAAACCTCACCTATTAATAATTCAGTCAATTAGAGTTAATTTATAAATGCAGCAGACATCAGCTATTTGTATTTAAAATCTTTACTAATTTGCTCGTTAATTTCTTTCTTCAAACATGTATGAATTTAAATTGGGGGGAGAGGACGTTCACACTCCAGAACTCGAAGGGTATTAGATATCCTTCAGGGGAAAGGGGTTTTGGAACGTTTGTGAAAAGCACGGGCCTAAATATGTTTTCAAGATGTCTGAAAACTTGTTTCGGTAAATCGTTTTATAATGGATACTGAACACCCAATTAAAAAGAGTAAAGGGCCTTGTGCGTACCCTAAGTCTTCAATATGGCATTTTTCTTCAATGGTAGTGAAGAAGAGTTAATATTTAGCAAAGACAATGCTTAGTTAAATTATAAACATTTCACAATACATGATAAACAATAAACATAATTAAACGAAACTAAAGTTAAGTACTAGTGCTCATGCTTGACTAGAATTACCAACCATAAAATGTTAATGACGACAAGCTTTCGGTGGGCGAAGGTGAATGTAGTACACACTCGGTTTTTTAGCCAGATTCACGACTAATGTTGCAGCACCTATCCCCCTAACTTTCCTCGACCCCCACGCCCAGCACAGGATGCTCAATCTCACAGTTGAACCAAGCGCTATTCAAAGAGCCCCGTATACCGCGCTAATCAGATAGTTGTAATTTGAAAATGGCGTCTGAGCAAATAAAAAGTTTTAATATCAACAGTTACATCAAAAGAATCAGCTTTTTGTGCTGATTCCAAATATATCCATCAAGTATAGTAGTACCCATAAAATGCTACGAGTATGAGAAAATTTGCTTAAGTTTTGAAATAGGGGAAACACGCCCTAAAATTAAAGCAATCTTAATGAAAACCACACCTTCAGATTCAGCGTGCCAGAGAAACCAGACGTATAAGTTTCAAACTCCTATATACAAGAATGTAAAATTTTGCTATTTTTGCCAGAAGAAAGATCACGGATGTGTGTTTAATTATTTTTTTTTTTCTTAGGGATGATCGTATCGAAATAATGGTCCTAGAAGATCGGGAGAGGGAGTATTCGAACGGAAATTAAAAGTTCTAGTGTACTTTTCAAGTAATCGAAAAGATTGAAGAGCAACTGGCCCCCTCCCACGCCCATTTTCCCCAAAGTTATGTGATTAATATTTTTAGATATTATTTTGTTCAATATAGTCGAAAGATCAAATAAATATTCTTTAGGGGTAAAATGAACCATTACAGTCCGTGGGGAGAGGCTTCTAAGGTATGAAACTTGCCCATTACTTACGCATAGTATTTGCTATTGGGAAGTATACAGATATTTTTCAAGGGGGAAAGTATTTTTTGCCTGGGGTGGATTTTCATAGGGAGAATGATTCCAGGGGGTGAATTTTCCAGGGAAAATTTTACATTGGAGGGATTTGGCAGAATTCCTATACGAAATTCCTTTTAATTGTCTAACATTATCTTTACCAACTCAATTTTGCCTGTGGAAATGTTCGGGGGGTTATTTTCCACGTGTTTTGATTTTCGGTAAAATATTTCCACGGAAGGGGGCATTTTCGGAATGACCAGGAAACCGATTAGAAATTAATGTCTTTTTCAAATGAAAGTATGATAAGGAGAATTTTTCCAGCTGAATTCTGCAAGAAATTTACGGGGGGGATTTTCAGCGAGGATAAAACTCTCTGAAGTGAATTTTAAGGGGGCGTGGGGTTGTACTTTAAGTTGGATGAAATTTCCAGGGAGGTGAGTTCTGTAAGGGGCAGGGGTATATTTCATGGATGAGAAGCCTGATTCACCGGCATTATTTGAAAAAAAAATAATCATAAATTAGATAACAAAAAAAATAATTTTTTTTTCAGCTGAAAGTAAGAAGCAAAGTTAAATCTCGAAGCAAACAGAAATTGTTCAGTATATGAAGATTGCCCCCTCTTCATTATCTTGCTCTTTACGCTAAAGCTTGACTGTTTGTCCAAATTTTTGAAGAACGGCTGCTGAAACACTAGGGCCGTTTAATTAAAAAAAAAAAACTTTTTTAAAAGTTCTAACATCTTTAGCATAAAGAGCAAGGCATTGAGAAGGCGGCAACCCTTCATATACTGAACCATTTCCATTCATTTTGAGGTTTAATGTTGCTCCTTACTATCAGTTAAAAAAAAAACTTGTTTTTCTATAATGTCCCACAAGTGGTGCTGGTGTTACGTGAAATGTGACCAATAACAGTAATAGTCCTCAATACGTTTATCTTAGTTCTTTTTTTTGTAGGTGGTAAAAAGAAAAAAAAATAGAAAAGCGAAAATAGTGAGTAGTCAGTAATATATTATATATGGAGGTAGCTCTACATTTATGGGTGAGTATGTGAATCCAAAACGTAAGGACTAGGACTTCAGCACTTATTAGGCGTTTCAATTACCAAAAAGGGACTTGGGAGCTTTATTGGAGTTTCGATTAAAAATTGGAAGTAAAAATTTAGACAATAAAATGTGTTTCAAGCCAAACGGAAAACAGAAGATTAAACTCAAACGGAAGATTAGTCTGGCAATGGATGTTCAATCATAAATAAATGTTCGTGATAAAGCTTCTAAGTTAGCCTCATCCTGAGACAAAGGAAGGGAGGGCGGATAAGATCCAGAAAACTGGTGGATTTGATTCCAGGCTCATCAAAAAAAAAAAAAAAAATCAGTTCAATTGTAAATTAAAGCAATAAAAAATATATAATAATTATTTTCATGGTAATCTCTTGTCTTTAATTATATTAGGGGCGTAGGCTATGCAGGAGTTGTATTTCGTGAGGGAAGTGTTTTAGTTTATCAAAAGAAGCAGATTAAACGAAAATATTGTACGACGATATAATTTAATCTTGAGGGAAGGGTGAGTAGTATAGTGCTACCAAGCTGAATAAAAACAAACAACTATTAGATAGTACTAATGCTACAAGCCTTTTGTGGACCAAATTGTGTTTTGAGTAGTATTAATTCTTTTAATTTTTTTAATCTAATTTTTTTTCCATATTTATAACATACGAAAAAAGAGAACAAAAAAAAAAAAAAAAAAAAAAAATAAATAAATAGAAAAAAAAAAAAATCTTAAGTGCATAGCCATGGTTGTTTAGGACGACAAAATTTTGTTTCAAATCAATTTATTTTCTCATAGTTTCTTTATGTGTATTTATTAGTTTAATATTGAATAAGTCAATAATAAGGGATTTAATAAGATAATATTTTATTCCATACAGATACTAAGTGAGCAAGTCGATGGCCAATCCGCTAGGGTTTTCCTTTTTCATTATGTTTCATACATGTTTTCATAAACATTTAATATATATGTTTTCATGAATGCTTCCTCCTTATTAGCATTTTCATTAAGGTTTTCTTTTGTGTTATTAATTTAATTTTATGACTTACACGTATTAAATGAGCCAGCTGATAGCCAAACCTCTGGTGGTTTTCTTTTTTCATTGTGTATCGTGCATGTTTTTATATATTTGTTTTCATGCATGTTTCTTTTTTATCTACTTTTTCATTTTGTGCTCCCTTATGTTATTAATATAATTTTATGACTTACAAGTACTAAGTGGGTGTTTTCCTTTTTCATTGTGTTTCGTGCAAGTTTTCATATAATTGTTTTCATGCATCTTTCCTTATTATCTTCTTTTTCATTTTGTGTTCCCTTACGCTTTTATTTTAATTTTATGACTTACAAGTAGGCTACTAAATGAGCCAACTATTAGCTAAACTTCTGGGGGTTTTCCTTTTTCATTGTGTTTCGTGCATGTTTTCATATATTTGTTTTCATGCATGTTTCCATATTATCTTCTTTTTCATTTTGTGTTCCTTTACGCTGTTAGTTTAATTTTATGACTAAAAACGTACTAAATGAGCCAACCGATAGCCAAACCTCTGGGGGGTTTCCTTTTTCATTGTGTTTCGTGCAAGTTTTCATATAATTGTTTTCATGCATGTTTCCTTATTATCTAATTTTTCATTTTGTATTCCCTCATGTCATTAATTTAGTTTTATGACTTACAGGTACTAAGTGAGCCAATTGATACCCAAATCTGTGGGGGTTTCCCTCTTCATTGTGTTTCGCACATGTTTTCATATAATTGTTTTCATGCATGTTTCCTTATTATCTTCTTTTTCATTTTATGTTCCCTTACGCTATTAGTTTAATTTTATGACTTACAGGTACTAAATGAGCCAACTGATAGCCAAACTTCAGGGGGTTTTCCTTTTTCATTGTGTATCGTTCATGTTTTCATATATGTGTTATCATGCGTGTTTCCTAATTATCTTCTTTCTCATTTTGTGTTCCCTTACGCTATTAGTTTCATTTTATGACTTAATGGAACTAAATGAGCCAACTGATAGCCAAACTTCTGGGGGTTTTCTTTTTCATTGTAAATCGTGCATGTGTTTGTAGTTTTGTTTTCATGCATGTTACCTTATTATCTACTTTTTCATTTTGTGTTCCCTTGTGTTATTAATTTACTTTTATGAATTACAGGTACTAGGTGAGTCAATTGACAGCCAAATCTGTGGAGGTTCTCCTATATACACAAGTACTATTACAAGTACTAAGTGGGTGTTTTCCTTTTTCATTGTGTTTCGTGCAAGTTTTCATATAATTGTTTTCATGCATGTTTCCTTATTATCTTCTTTTTCATTTCGTGTTCCCTTACGCTTTTATTTTAATTTAATGACTTACAAGTAGGCAACTAAATGAGCCAACTATAAGTTAAATTTCTGGGGGTTTTCCTTTTTCATTGTGTTTCGTGTATGTTTTCATATATTTGTTTTCATGCACGTTTCCATTTTATCTTCTTTTAATTTGTGTTCCAGTATATTATTAGTTTTATTTTATGGCTTGTAGGTACTAAATGAGCCAACTGATATCCAACCCTCGTAGGGTTTCCCTTTTTCACACTGCGTCGTGCATATATTATTTTCATACATGTTTCTTTATTATCTTCAGAGGCGCCATTTGGGGGGGGGGGGGGGGGGGGCAAATGCCCACTCCAGATTTTCCAGGGGGCCCAAGCTTCCACCAAAAAGGGTCCTTTGCCGGCCATAATAATAACACTATTTGCTATTAACCATTGTAAACTTTGAAAGCAGGTTAGATACATAATCTAATTCTCAAGTTGTGTCAAATGCCCGTTTCCTAGATGATTATATTAATATTATAAATTCTGAACATTTGCAGTAATTCCTCTAAGTTGATAGACTAAAATAGGTCAGTTCCTGGCCTATCATTTCTTGATGGAATTGTTCCTTGTTATCTTCCAATTGCACTACATAGAAGCAATTACGCGAGCGACGAAATCGCTGTCTCAGCAACTCCATGCCGTCGCCGTCAACTTGGTTATTTCTCGATCGTACACCCTGATTCAGGCAACAAGAAGCAAACTCACCAACCTGCGTTCAGATGCTTCATTTGTATCGCTTTTCAAGAAGGCTAAAGAGTTTGCAACAGAACTCAAAATTGAAGTACCTGCTGTGAGTGGACCCACAACTAGACCCTCCTCTGTTAGTCAGAAAGGACAACCTTGAAGAATTCAAAAGATCACCAAGCATCTGAAACAATTTGTGACAACTTCAACGCTAGGAAAGAATTTCATCGAATCTGGAAATTGGACTACTACTTTGGCGGATGAAATGAAGCAAGAATACTTCAGAACTTTTGACCGTCTACTAGCTGAATTTGACAGAAGGTTCACAGCCTAACTTGCCAGTACTGAGTAAGCTCGAAGCCTTGGATCCAAGCTCAACCAAGTTTATGGACACAGAGCTGCTCAAGCTTTTCTCTTCTCTTTACGGCGAGCTGGATATCGACAGCATTCTTCTCGAATCTCAAGGTGGTATTGCCAAGTGTTTCTTGCTCAATGAGGAGATAAAGCCGAAAAACTTGCTAGACATTGTCGACCACCTTCAGGCATTACCGGTGGCTTACTCAGAAGTAATTAAGGTACTTCGTATTGCTGCCACACTTCCTGAGACAACAGAGAGCAATGAGCGTTTGTTTTCTAGCCTAGAAATAGTGAAAAACTACCTGCAGTCTACAACAGGAGATGATCGTCTCAGTCACCTCCTTTTGATATTTACAGAGAAGGATTTAGTAAAAAATTTGGACTACAACCAGCTTGTTGACGATTTTCCAAAGATGAAAGCTCGGCGGTTCCCCTTGTTACCTTGAATGTTGTTATATATTTTTTTCTTGTTATGTTTTTCCTTTTTGTAAATATATTTGATCTGGAAGATTTCTGCTGAAGGGACACTGAGATTTTGGTTACAACCCTCAGCATAACAATGAATGTTACTTTCACCGACGTATTGTTTACTTAAATAAGAAAGTTTCTCGCTGAGGAATGCCAGCCTGTAGTCTGGTTGAATTTTCCACTTTCAGTTTAATCACTTAACCTCGTTGATTGTATTCTTCGTTTTTATAATTAATCTTAGGGGTCAGTGTGGCTGAGTTCCACATTTGGTTACAGTACATTTCCAAGCAACAAATGGGTGCTGAAAATGCATTTTTACTTAAAATATTTGATCAATGTGCTGCCAAAACCCGGACTTTTCTTACACAAAGTGAATCAGGGGGGCCCCAGATGGAGTTCATGCCCACCCCAAGATTTGGACCAAATGGCGCCTCTGATTATCTTCTATTTAATTTTTCGTTCACTTATGTTATTAGTTTAATTTTATTACTTACAGTCATTAAGTGAGCCAGCTGATAGCCAAACCTCTGGGGTTCCTTTCCTTTTTCATGATCCTTTGTCAGCAGGGATCCTAAATCTTTTGCACTCTCGGCTTGTGCGGAGCCTTCCACTAAAAGCAAAACTAAAAGAATTCAATAAAGACATCGTAACCTAAAATGGCAGAAGAAATTTTCCGGTAAAAGCAATAAAATCAGCTCTTACTGGAAAAAGATTTTAAATAACGAAAAAAAAACAACAACAAAAAAAAACACATAAAGATGAGAAATAAGGGCTATAGGAAGGAAAGGAAAGTGTTTAGATAAATTCTTAGACCATATTGCCTTTCCATTTATAGTTAAGATGAGATGAAGATGTTCAAATATAGGTGACATTTTTCTTATAAGACATCGAGCTGCAAAAAATCTTTAGTAAAAATAATAAGAAAAGTCCAGATATTTTGGCTTTTCATCCGGAAGCCTTTATCAACGAAAAAAAAGAAAGAGAAAAAACAAGAAATAACTAGCTTAAATAAACTAAAAAACCCAATTTGAATATGAATAAAATAAACTCACTGCGTTTCTTTCAGTTTCGAATCGTATTTGTTAATGTAATATATTTCTTCTAATGCTACTTTATAAGATCATTTGTCTCCTTGTTTTTCACCCCTTTCTTTTCTTTCTCATAAATAAAACTCCCAGAGGTGAGACCACTATTTTCGTATCATTTTTTCGAAATTTGTTGCCTTATTAAAAATTTTACCTATTTTGATATTTATTTTTCATTGTAAATATAAAAGAAATGGGTGTCATTTTAGTCACCAAATTTTTAAATCCTGGCCTCTGTGAATTATGTGACATTAGGTAAAAGAATTTTAAAAATATACACAAGATAAAAATGACTAGGTCAAATGAAGAGCGAGCTTGCTCACCTTATTTAGGACCGAGGCCATATCAAGGATTTTTGTTCGGGATATTTGTTCGTGGGTATTTTTTGGTTGGAGGGGGGGGGGAAGGGGTGTCCAAAAACCTTAAAAATGCATCGGAAATTTGTTTATATACATTTCTGTGTTTTTTTTTATGGAACTTCGTATTAACCAAGTGACATATAGCGCTCGCAAATTCTGTCGGTCTGTCTGTCCCGGTTTTGCTTGTTTAGGCGCTTCCAGATAAGCTAGGACAATGAAATTTGGCACACGTATCAGGGACCAGGCCAGATTAAATTTGAAATAGTCTTTTTTCCGATTCGACCATCGGGGAGGGGGCAGACGGTTAATTCGGAAAAATTAGAAAAGATTAGGTACTTTCAACTTACGAACAGATGATCGGATCTTAATGAAGTTTGATATTTAGAAGGATATTGTGTCTGAGAGCTCTCATTTTAAATCTCGACCAGATCTGGTGACATTGGGGGGGAGTTAGAGGGGGAAACCTAAAATCTTGGAAAACGCTTAGAGTGGAGAAATCGGGATGAAACTTGGTGGAAAAAATAAGCACAAGTCCTAGATACGTGATTGACATAACGGGAACCGATCCGCTCTCTTTGGCGGAGTTGGGGGGGAGGGTTAATTCTGAAAAATTAGAAAAATTGAGGTATTTTTAACTTGGAAGGAGTGATTGGACCTTAATGAAATTTCATATTTAGTAGGACCTCGTAACTCAAATCTCTTATTTTAAATTCCGATCAAATCGAGAGTCGTTGGGGGGAGCTGGGGGCCGTAAATCTTGGAAAACGCTTAGAGTGGAGAGATCAGGATGAAACCTGGTGGGAAGAATAAACACAAGTCCAAGATACCTGAGTGACATAACCAGACTAGATCTGCTCTCTTTTGGGGAGTTGGGGGGGGGGGGGTAATTCGGAAAAATTAGAAAAAATAAGGTTCTTGTAACTTATGTACGGGTGATCAGATCTTAGTGAAATTTGATATTTAAAAGGATCTTGTTCTTCAGAGCTCTTGTTCTAAATCCTGACCAGATCTGGTGACTTTAGGGGGAGTTGGAGGGGGAGACCGAAAAGCTTGGAAAACGTGAAAATTGAGGTATCTTTATATTACGAATGGGTGATCGGATCTGAATAAAACTTAATATTTAAAAAGATTTTATGTCTCAAATGCTCCATTTTCCATTCGAATCAGATCTGGAGATATCGGGGTTGGAGGGGAGAAACAGAAATCTTGGAAAACGCTTAGAGCGGAGAGATCGGGATAAAACTTGATGGGAAGAATAAGCATAAGCTATAGATACGTGATTGACATAATTGGCATGGATCCGCTCTCTTTGTGGGAGTTGGGGGGGATGTTAATTCGGAAAAATTAGAAAAATTGAGGTATTTTAAACTTAAGAATGGGTGACTGGATCTTAAAGGAATTTGATATTTAGAAGGAACTCATGTCTCAGAGCTCTTATTTTAAATCCCAACTAGATGTGTTGACATTGGGGGGAGTTGGCGGGGGAAACCGAAATCTTGGAAAACGCTTAGACTGGAGAGATCGGGATGAAACTTGCTCGGTAGAATAAACAAATGTCGTAGATACGTGATTGATGTAACCGACTGAATCCACTCTCTTTGGGGGAGTTAGGGGGGATCCAGTGCTTCTGGGCAAGCTAGGACGATGGAAATAGGTAGCCGTGTCCGGGAGCTTCACAAATTGACTTAATAAAATCGTTTTCCCCGATTAGACCATCTGGGGGGGGGGCTGAAGGGACAGGAAAAAGTAGAAAAATGAGGTACGTTTAACTTACGGGTGGGTGATCGGATCTTAACGAATTTTGATATTTAGAAGGACCTCGTATCTCAGAGCTCTTATTTTAAGTCCCGACCGGCATTAAGCTTCGGATTTTCCTTTTAAATCAATCCATTGATTCTTAGGATTTTGCTAGAGCTCATGCCATAATGAGCTCTTGGCTTTTCCAGCCTCGTCACAAGTGCCATATGAGCTCTTAGCTCTTGTTTTACAAGGCGGACAAATATTTTGGGGAGAGGGGTTCATATACCGAATCCCCTTGGATATGGCATTGCATATGACTGTGTCTTCTTATGCTTGATCCTATCTAACAGAGAATTGAAAAGCTTATAGTCAAAATCAATTTATCTACGAAAAGTCAAGCTTTCATTCTAAATGTCTAAATGTTAGGTTATTTATGCCCCCAATTAAATTCTTCATGTCCCCAGTTAAATTATTCATGTCTCCAGTTTAAATTCTTTATGTCACCAGTTCAGTTTAACATATCCCCAGTTAAATTATTCACCTTATTGAAGTCTATAAAGAACTTGAAGAGAAAAGTAAGAAAAATCAGTTTATTTTCTAAATTAAATCAAAGTTTATTGGACCATTTTTTCTGGCCTTGGTCGTTTGGTACGGTTCCCAAAATCATCACAGTACGAATGCGAACTGATGAAAATAGACAGACCAGGAGTTTACTCAAGTGAACCGTCTTCCACATGCGAACCCTCATTTTACACTATGAGGTTAAAACATTTATGCAGCTGAATAGTCCCTAGGGCTTAAAACATGAAGAGTATTATTCTTGGCTTTGTTTATCAAAAGCTTCTGGTGTATTGTGACATTAGA
Source organism: Artemia franciscana (assembly GCF_032884065.1). Classification (NCBI taxonomy): domain Eukaryota; kingdom Metazoa; phylum Arthropoda; class Branchiopoda; order Anostraca; family Artemiidae; genus Artemia; species Artemia franciscana. The sequence goes on from NW_027062662.1 coordinate 1,730,151, forward strand.
TAACAATTAAATAAACAGGTAAAGGTTTTTCAGCTGAAAATAAGGAGTGATATTAAAACTTCTAAAGACCAGAAATTATTCCGTATATGAAAGGGACAGCCCCCTCTTTAGCACTTCGCTCTTTACAATAAAGTTGTTTTTATTTGATTTCAGATGGTTTTCCCAAGAGCACCGGGATATCAATGAGACGCAAAATGGTGGATATCAATGAGACGCAAAATGGTGCATACGATCTTCGAAGGCTGAATCAAAACTAATTCATCAGCAAACAACAAATAAAATTATTTATAATAAGCTGATAATGTAAATTAGCTTTTTGTTCTTGAATTTCCCAATTTCCTATGTGTCTTTGTTCTTTTCCCTTTTTTAGATTCAATGACTGTAATATTTTTAGGTGACATATTTTCCATTACATCGTCATTTTTTTACTGAATAAACTACTTTTAAAATATTCAAACTTGACTTAGTTAATTTTCTGAAGCATTATAATAATATAGTTGAAAAATGGTCAAGCTTAGACCAAATAAATGAATTTTGGGAGAACAGCGCTAAGATTTAGACTAACTAATTAAATTTTTGTGAAAAGCTTTAGATAGATAGATGTTTATTTACAACAAGAATTAAACCATTTAAACAAACAGCGCAAATGCCTAATGGCATACTTAAGCGCGTGGTATATCACCAAAAAAAATAAAATAAAAAAACACACAAACAAAAGAAAAAACCGTCATTACTTCGGCTTAAACTAATTTGCACTTCTTTCGGAAATCAAACTTCAACAATTACAACGGAAAACATATTATGGGAGACTAGCAACATCATTTCTTAATAACTTTAGAATTTTATTTCTATCATTACAATTTCTCACAGCTATTGGGATTAAATTCCAAACTTCTGGACCAATATGACGCAAACTAAATCCCGATCGCACCGTTGCCCTAATTTCAAAAGAGAAATCAGAACTATGAGATGTTGGGTAATTGTGGAATTGTGAATTTGTCGGGAATAATCTTGGGAAATTTAGTGAAAATTGTCCAAAAACATAATTGTGGCAAATATTAGAAATATTTTTATTTCCACTACAGAATTTACAGAAATTTAACTTCCACTACACTTTACCTCCAGCCCCCTAATGTATCGCGCATTTTGCCATGTGTTACTCTTGTTTTTACCGTGTACTTATAAATTGAATCAATGAAAACAAAATCAATGAGTTTTTTCCTTTTTTTCATAAAAAATAAATTTTTATAAATTCATAAAATTAAATTAATAACATAAGAGAACACAAAATGGAAAAGTAGATTCAATAACTGTAACATTCTTGTGTGACATATTTTCCATTATATACTGATTTTTTTTTTTTTTTTTTGCTACATGAAATGCTTTTAAAGAATGCAAATATGACTTTGTTAATTTTCTGAAGCATCATAATAATCTTTTCACTATCTTTCCCAAGAGAACGAGAGGAAATTTCTGAAATTTGAATTTTCCTTAGAAAGTTTGAAATTTCTTAAATATGAAACAAAGCTGAATTTAGAACCTTTTGTTACCTTTTGTTTTAATCTTTTTTTTAATCTTTAATTTAATTTAAATTTTGTTTTGTTACCTTTTTTTAATCTTTTTGTTACTCTTTTGTTACCACACTGCTTATTTCCTATTTGGGATCATGGTTCAAATTCACCATGTTGTCTAAGATATAGTTGTATCTTTGAAAAATAACCTAGGCCTTATAATTATAAAACATAAACTAGATACAAATTAAAGAAAAATATAATTTGATTCCCAACTTAATTTTCTTTTCAAGCAGAATAGGCTCTAATCTACTGCTGGTAGCTTGACCAATGTATATTTATTATTTCTTATATTAAGGGGGGGGGTACCCCTATTCAATGTATAGCTCTTCACGCTAAAGTTCTTAAGTACTTTTAAAGAGCTTCTTCAAATTAAACAGCCCTTGTGTTTCAAGAGTCGTTCTTAAAGAATCGGTACAAAAAGACAAACTTCGGTGTAAAGAGTGAGGGAGTGAGGAGCGGGCAGTCCCCTATACATTATTATATAGAGGATATATAAATCCTATATATCAGGGCAATCACCTAATATACGAAGTAATTGATGGTTCCCAAAATCACCACGATCTTTTTTCCCACGCTCACAATGCCCACGACTCAAAATACCAACAACTCAAAATGCCCACGATTGGATAAATTTTAGGTTTCAGTCTTTAATTAGGGATGAGGCAAGGGGTTGCTCACTCCTCAAACCCGTGTAAACCGGGTGCCGGTGCCGGAAAGCGCTGGGAGGGTGCCATTCCATCCTAGACACGGTAAAAACTGACAAAAGTGGAAGGTGCCGGGTGGGTGCCATTTCATCCTAGACAGGATAAAAACTGACAAAAGTGGAAGTTGCCGGATGGGTGACGGGGGGTGCTGGGAGGTGCCATTTCATCCTAGACAGGGTAAAAACTGATAAAAGTGGAAGGTGCCGGGAATGAATGTACAACGGGTGCCAGTGCTGGGATGGTGCCGGGAATGAATGTACAACGGGTGCCAGTGCTGGGATGGTGCCGGGAATGAATGTACAACGGGTGCCGGTGCTGGGATGGTGCCGGGAATGAATGTACAACGGGTGCCGGTGCTGAAAGGGTGCCATTTCATCCCAGAAGATGGTAAAAACTGACAAAAGTGTATGGTGCCACGTGGGTGAAAAATAATTGTTTTCTGTGTTTCTTGATCAGTTTAGAATTGTTTGCGTTCAAGTAAAGAACCAATGTCGTATAAAATTGTGCCGACACAGGAGCAAATCCAGGAGATATAAATCCACCAGTTAACTTGCATCATGAATCAAAGAAAGATTCTTTGATTAAAAATAACAGTTTTAGGATTTGTGTTTGGGATTTTACCCTGTCTAGGATGAAATGGCACCCTTCCGGCACCCTCCCAGTGCCCCCCAGCACCGGCAAACGGTGTAAATGGTTTTGGGGAGTGAGAAACCCCTCTTTCCATCCCCAATTAAGGACTGAAACCTAAAGTTTATCCAATCGTGTGTATTTTGAGTCGTGGGCATTTTGAGTTGTTGGCATTTTTCGTGGGCTTTTTGAGTCGTGGGCATTTTCAGTGTTAGCCGAAATAGTTGCTGTTCGTTTAAGTTTTAATGCTGCTCCTTACTTTCAGTTAAAAGAACTTGTTTTTATTTAATTTCTAATCTTTTTTCAACTAATGATGGGAAATCAAATTTCTCTCCGAAGATTGGGGCTAACTGGCCTCCAAACTTTTTAGACACCTAAAAAAAGAACATTAGAGTTTTAAAGTTTACGCGTATCCATGATCCACAAAATACAAAATTCCATATTTTTGTAGATAGAAACTTGAAACCACTACAATAAGGTTCTCTGATACGCTGAATCTTATTGTGCGATTTTCATCAAAATGTCTTGAGTTTTAAGGGGGGTATCCCCTTTTTCGAAAATCCAGCAAATTTTATCAGGCTCCTATCTTTTGATGTGTAACACTAAACTTTACGGATCTTATATGTTTGGCATAAGCATAATAAACCAATTCTTTTAATGCATCTGTTGAAATAAAAATCCATTTTTAAAAGATTCGGTTACTATTGAGCCGCATTGCTCTTTACTACAGTTCGTTACTATGAACTATTTGACAAATTCAGCCAAATCATCTTCTGTTTACCACCTTTAAAGTTATGACCATCCAGTTGGGTTCTGATGCTCAAGGACACACGCATTTGGGCTCCCCCCAAAAAACCTTATTTTTCCTAAATTTCCGCATACTTGATGAATTATCAAACAAAAATTAGCTATCTTAATCCCCCCCCCCAAAAAAAAATGAATAGTTTATGCAGGGAGGAAGAAAAGAAAGAAGGGAGAGGAGGCAAAAGAAAAAGAGAAAACAAAGGAAGCACAAGTGCCAAAATATGATTTTGCTTGATATTCGGAACGTGCTTCTGTAAATTCCTGGTGAGGGGTGTCTGCTCAAGAAAATACCCGCCATTTGTTTTGATTTGCAATCAATATCGAGAGATTTTAGAGTTTTTTTTAAAATATTACTAAAGTCTCCTTCTGATTATTAACATGTTACGAGGCCAGATCCATGTAATCGTCACTATCATCACTAATAATCCAATATTATCATTTATTGGAATATTTTTAAATTTATTTTTACACCTGTTTCTTAGCACTATAGCAGGTGCTCTCTTTTTACCAGAGTTTAGCCATTTGTGCAACCTGATGTATGAATTTGAGGAGAACAGAAACCCTTTAATCCTGGAGCCCAAAGAAACTAAGTTTAATCCCCGTAAGATTTTCTTCTGGCAATGTAATGTACTTTTTTTCAAGAAGGGGGATTGGTTGTAGTAGCAGAGTTCCTCCATGTCACAAACATCTATTCTGATTACAGTCTATCTTTGTCCTTTTTGCCAGGTCTCATTATATAAACGTTTTATGTAGAAAGTTAAAATAGGGCTCATTCTATTACATATACTGAGATCCCGTAACCCTTTTAAGTAAACAGAGATTTGAGAGTAACAATCTCTTCATATATTTTACATCAAAAGTATATATTTAGGAAATTTTATTTGTTTTTGAAATTAAGACTGAAGGTTAAGGGATGCAAGAATTCATTTTGGAATGGCTTGTATTCGTGAAAAAAAAACAAAAAACAATAAAATACCAGAAAAATTGCTAGAATCTTAATAATTTTAAGGTACAGGGCCAAAGACCAAAGATATCAGAATGATTTGCTATTTCTGTTTTTAAGAGCCTCCATCCCTGGCACCTTATTAGGAATTTTCTTCTGTGGGGAAAAGAGGGGTAATTGAAAAACAACATTTATTTGAGCCAGAAGTGCCCACAAATTCAGGAAAAAACAATTTTGAGGGGGACGCAGGCCCCAAGGCCTATCCTAATTTCCATTCCTCCATCCAAACAAGTCAATGTATATTTCCGTTATTCCCCCCTTCTAGGTATGCTCTTGTAACCTAACCTTACAAGGTTATATATATCCTTTTTTGTATAATATAGTTGTACTTTTGTATTCTTGTTATCCGTGTTCCGCAAGTACTGCAGGTTAATTTTCTTGGCAGTTTTGTAATAGTCGCCAGGGAATAAGTAAGAGAACATACAACCAATTAATTCATTATTTGACCTGGTCTATAATTAAATTTAGCGTTAACTATGGATCTCTAATTGCTAAGCACTAGTTACAAAAACAATGACTGACTAAAGCTTGAATAAGGCGAATGCGTTCATTGTTATGAAAAACCGTGTACAATGGCATGTAGAATGTATGTTATGGAAAACCGAATCTAATGGGGTTTGTCACGCGTAGTAGAACTGTGACAGAAAAGCCTAGCTTGTACTAGTTAAAGAGTATGCTTAACTAATAAGAGTGGGAATTGGTACTAGAGACAACAAACAAAACTATAAACGCCATCCATTGTTTGGCAATACTCGGTATTTTGTCAATGTAATAATCAAAATTGATCTGTTATATTTGACTATAATAATCAGTAATTGATGTTAAAAGTAAAGATCACCATCTAGTAGTGTCTAAGGTTAATTTAAAGCTGAAATTTCGGAAGGGCAACTCCCTCCCGGAAAGTTATGATGTTGGTAGACTTCAGGATGAAAATTCGAGGACCAGTTGAGTACTAAACTTGAGAGTTTAAAATTTGACAATGTGGAAGATGGATGGAATAATTTCAGAAAAACAATATGTGAAGTTGCAGATGGTGTCCTAGGGAAGAGTGCTAGGACTGCAACTAGGACTATTAGTGAAAAAGCTTTAGGTTTAATAGAGAGTAGAAGGGATTTGTATAAGAATTATCTGAGTGATAGGTCGTATGAAAACAAAAGGAATGTAAAGAAAGTGGAGAAAGCATTAGAATATGAACTAAGGAGATGTGAAATGGAGGCGATGGATAAAATTGCTGAGGATCTGGAAGATGCGGCTAGACGGTATAATAGTAAAATATTATACTGACATGTTAATAAATTGAAAGGGAGTAGCCAATCCGGACTAGTCCCAGTTAAAGATAGAAATGGGGCCACAATTAATTATAAGGAAAAAGTTAAAGAAAGATGGGTGGAACATTTTGAGAATGCGCTAAACCGAGATACAGTTGCAGAAAAAGATATAGATGAAAATGAAAAAGTTTGTGATACATTGGATGTGAAGGAAGATTTGTTTAGTGAGGAAGAATTAGCGACAGTACTAAAAGGATTAAAAAATAATAAGGCCCCAGGTGCTGATAGTATGATTAATGAGTTCCTTAAATATGGTGGCTCTGAGGTTAGGAATAAGTTACTGAAGATTATGAACATGATTTTTGAAAAAGGAGAAGTACCCAATGATTTTAGGAAAACCTTAATTAAACCACTGTATAAGAAAGGTGACAAGAGTGAGTGTCGTAATTATCGAGGCATTAGTCTGGTCTCTGTAGGTAGCAAATTACTGAGTAATATGATACTTTTTAGACTGAGGCATGCTGTAGACAAAGTTTTAAGGGAAGAACAATGCGGTTTTAGAAAAGGTAGAGGATGTGTCGACCATGTTTTCACTCTTAGGTTAATAATTGAGAAGTCCCTGCGTTGTCAAACACCTTTGGTCCTTAGTTTTATCGATTATGAGCAAGCTTTCGATTCTGTTGATAGAACAGCGTTAACAAAGGTCTTATCGTTATATGGTATACCAGAAAAATACATTGAAGTGATTTGCGCTATGTACGAGAATAATACTGCTGCGGTTAAGGTAGGAAAGAGGGTTAGCAACTGGTTTTGTATCAAACAGTTCGTCGTAACGAGCTGTAGTAAGGAGCGACCCGGCTCAATAGTAACCAAAACTCTAAAAAATGGAATTTTGGTACCAATAGCTGCATCAAAAGAATTGCATTTTAATGCTGATTTTAAATATATAAATTTCATCAAGTTTAGTCTTACCCATCAAAAGTTACGAGCCTGAGAAAGTTTGCGTTATTTAGAAAATAGGGGGAAACACCCCATAAAAGTCATAGAATCTTAACGAAAATCACACCATCAGATTCAGCGTGTCAGAGAATCCAACTGTAGAAGTTTCAAGCTCCTATCTTAAAAATGTTGAATTTTATATTTTTTGCCAGAAGGCAGATCACGGATGCGTGTTTATTTGTTTGTTTGTTTTTTTCTTTCTTTTTTCCAGGGGTGATCGTATCGACCCAGTTGTCCTAGAATGTTGCGAGAGGGCTCACTCTAACGGAAATGAAAAGTTCTAGTGCCCTTTTTAAGTGACCAAAAAATTGGAGGGCACCTAGGCCCCCTCCCACTCTAATTATTTTCCCAAAGTCAACGGATCAAAATTCTGAGATAGCTATTTTTTTCAGCGTAGTCGAAAAAGCTTATAACTATGTCTTTGGGGATGACTTACTCCCCCACAGTCCCCGTGGGAGGGTTTACAAGTTCAAAACTTTGACCAGTGCTTACATATAGTAATGGTTATTGGGAAGTGTACAGGCGTTTTCAGGAGGATTTTTTGGTTGGAGGCAGGGGTTGAGAAGAGGGGGATATGCTGGGGGAACTTTCAATCGAGGAATTTGTCATGGGGAAGAAAATTTCCATGAAGGGAGCGCAGGATTTACTAGCATTACTTAAAAAAAACAATGAAAAAATAAATATGAAAAAGTTTTTTTTTCAGCTGGAAATAAGCAAAAGCATTAAAACTTAAAACGAACAGAAATTATTACCCATATGAGGGGCTTGCCTCCTCCTAATACCTCGCTCTTTACGCTAAAGTATTTTTAGTAATTTCAACTATTTATTCTACAGCCTTTGTGATTCAGGGGACAAAATTTAAGCTTTAGTGTAAAGAGCAAGATATTGACGAGTGGGCAAACCCTCTCATATATGAAGTAAAAACATATGAATATAGTAGTTTGTTATGTAAGGGGCTTTTCCTTCTCAACGCCCCGCTCTTTACGCTAAAGTTTTTTGCTGTTTTAAAATGTAGAGTTAAGAGAAAGAGTCAAACTTTAGCGTAAAGAGCGGGGCGTTGAGAAGGAAAAGTCCCTTTCATATACGGAGTAATTTCTGTTCGTTTTATGTTTTAATGTCACTCCTTACTTTCATTTAAAAAACTCGTTTTTTTTATATTTAATATTAAATCAGGAGTTAAGCACGGTTGTGTTCTATCCCCCTTTATATGGATCATTTTGATGGACTTCGTCTTAAGGAGCACAGGAAAGGCAATTGGAGACCATGGAATCAAATGGGGAGGAAGAACGCTCTTGGACTTAGATTATGCTGATGATTTAAGCATATTAGATGAAAGTGTGAGCAAAATGAATGAATTTTTAGAGGTTTTACGAGTTCAGGGTGCTAAAATAGGCTTGAAAATTAATGTTAAGAAGACTAAGTCACTAAGGCTAGGAATAACTGAAGATGAACAGGTGACATTAGGTAACGAAAAGATTGATCAGGTTGGGAGCTTCAGTTACCTTGGTAGTATTATTAGTAAAGATGGTGGGAGCAGTGAAGATGTTAAAAGTAGAATAGCTAAGACTCAGGGTGTTTTTTCACAGTTAGAAAAAGTTTGGAAGAATAGAAAGATAAGTCTGCAAACCAAGATTAGAATATTGGAAGCTACAGTGATGACACTGGTCAAATATGGCTCTGAAGCATGGGCACTCCGAAAAGCAGATGAAAATTTACTAGATGTTTTCCAGAGAAATTGCCTACGGATTGTTCTGGGTACCCAGCTGACTGACCGTATTTCAAACAGTAGGTTGTATGAAAAGTGTGGTTCAATCCCGCTTTCTGGGGCTATAATGAACGAAAGGTTGAGATGGCTAGGGCCCGTTCTACGGATGAAGGATGACAGATTACCAAAGATTGTCCTTTTTGGCCAAACGTCTGGGGCTACACGGAAAGCAGGTCGTCCTTGTCTGGGTTGGGACGATGTCATAAATAAAGATTTAAAGGAAATGGGAACATCCTGGGAGGGTGTAAAGAGGGAGGCTTTAAATAGATTAGGTTGGAGAAGGAGCGTGCGTAGCTGTGTTGGCCTCAGGCGGCTTGGTGCTGCAGTGAGTTAGTATTATTAGTAGTAGTAATAATCAGAATAGTTAATCTAATTAATGTAATTGGTAAAATTAGTGGAATAATAAATGTCTCATTCCAGTTAATAAAAAAAAATACAAAACAAGTAGGATCCAGAAATTTTATTATATAACCCTAGGACTATGTCCAAGCATTTTGTGGGAGTGGGACTGAGACACGGTTGATATGGTATTAGTTTTCACACTTGTTACTAAACATTGAGGGTTCTAAAACATAATTTCAATTTATTTAAATCCCGATTTCAAGTTAGTAAATATCCAAGTATGTAATACTGAACTAAGTAATAACATCACTTTAACTCATAGCAACAATGTAAAAAAGAAAACTAAACATTAATTAAAGATGAAACCACAGATGAATCGTCATGAATAAATAATATGTGTATGAATGTAACACAGGATGAAACCTTGGACATTAATATTACAATCAATCGAAGTTAATTTGTGAATACATCAGGTTATGGTATTTAAAATCTTAACCTACTTCTCTTTAATTTCTTTCTTCAAATATGATACGTATGAAATTAAAGGCAAGGGTTTCATGCTGAATGAGGAGCATTTGACTAGTGGTAGCACGGCCGTATCCAGGAAGGGGGCTTAGGTACAGACGTGGCTCCAGCATTTTTATTGGGGGGGGGGGCAAAAATGTCAAAGTTGAGCTGCTTTCAGTATTAAGATTATCTTCACTTTCTGTTAATGCGTTACTATAAGAAGATGTAGATGGTAATCCAATCCCATCCCTTTTCAATACCTTCTTCTACTTTCCATTGCTTTTTTAAAGTTAGTTCAGAGCCAAAGAATGTAAAGAGCTCTGTCCTTAATAAACTAAATAAAATTGATCCGTTATAAAACACATCAAATTTGAGAGCTGGAAAAAACTGTTTTTTACGGAACTGGTTAAGGAACTGAACGTTTGGCCATCTTACATCGCTGAGCCAACAGATGTGCTTATTCTGAATTAATAGTTTACAGAACACATATTACCCCAGCTGTACCGATCCTTGGACTACATGTGCTTGCCTTCTTCCACCTCGTGGGGGGGGGGTGTACCAAGCGGTTAAAAAGTTAAGATATCACACATATTCCTTATGTCTTCACACGTAAAAAAGTTACTATTTAGCAAAGACGTTACTTGGTTATATTCAAAAATACTACAGAATACAATAAACAACGTACATGTATCAAAAAACACAAATTAAGTAGTGTACTCAGCTTTTACCGCAGCTTAGATAGCAATACAGCTATGAAAACTCGATTTGTTTTTGGGACACAATGCGCGGCAGTGATACTAGTGGCTGAAGACAGGAAACTGGCAGCACAACTTAGATACCAATATTGGTATCTAAGCTGTGTATGCAACACAACAAAATTGCGTTCCCGACTACGGTGTTGTAGTACGATCTACACGTCGGAGCGGCTTGGAGGAGCCGCCAAGTTTAGAGCTCTGTACCAAAAGCATCTCGTGGGCAAGATAGGAGTTTTCATAACTGTATATCGGTATCTAAGCTGTGGCTTTTACAAACGCAGTAAGCAATGAGTTGCTGTAGACGACAGTAGTGTACTGTAAACATGTATTTGGGAGAGTGATGGTGAGCTTAATAAGCTCGGTTTTTTTCTTCCAGCCTTACTGTTAATATTAAAATGCATGTCCCCCTTCCATTTCCTTCAACTCCAGCGTCCATCATAGACACTAAATCTCGTAGTTCAGCTACATGCTATTCAAACAGCCCCTTGTATCGTGTCATTCAGTTGCATGTGATTTGAAAATGAAGTCTTAACAAATCAAAAAGTACATCCTTTAAATTGGCACTGTTGACCTTATACAGGGAAATTATAACCCCCTCATTGAACAACAAGAAAAAATCACTTTTATATGGGCAGCAGTGACATGTCCTCTTATTTTTCTTCGCCGCTATGGAGGCACTGGAACATCATAGAAAGCTGTTTGAGGACTCGTAAAAGCTAATTCTTATATCTCATTTTTTTTGTATTTTCGACATAAAGTGCCACATGAACGCCAAAAGCGCAATTTGGGTGACATTTCTGAAGTGGAAAGGCTGGTTCGGAAACTTGGACACCATCTATAGCTAATTATAAGTTCATTTATAGACTATTTTGTAAATTTAATTGCTTTTTATAAGTTGGACTTAATAAAGCAATCATAAAGTGCCACATGGCACCCAAAAAGTACACTTTGGGTTGTTTTTTTTTCATAAGAAAAAAAGGATATTGCAAAATGAAGAAATTCGGCGGACTAATTTTCCCCCACCTCTGTGGAAATTTTCGCACATGGAGAATCTCCCTTGAAACTTACCCTACATTTGAAATAGCTACAGTATTTTTAATTTAAGGTATTCGAAAAAAAAGTGTGATTTCTTTACTTCACAAAGAGCATTGTTTGATCAAGGATACCCAGAAAATCTGAATAACTCTTGGCAGCATTGCGGTTGAAACCTTACACTAATTAAAGTTTGCCAGGGATGCCAATTGTATAAGAAAAATTGATACTTAGAGTTAAGAAATATTTAATCGTATAAGAAATATTGACACTTAGAATTTGGAAGTTACCTTCTTCTTTGGGCATGAGGCTTACACATTTTCTGAAGAGGGGGAGGGTGGAGGATACTAAATATTTGTTTATGTCTAGAATTCCTTTCACCAATCAAATCTCGGTCTCCTAATTCTGCATGTTAAAACTGATAACTATAGAAAAAGAGTATGGGCTGGCGCTGCTTAGATGTGAGCTTAAAATTTCTAAATTGTACAACAATATACATATATTGTTTGGATTCACTTAATCCTACTTGCAACAGACATTTAACACAGCACATTGATGCAGAGATAAATGTCACACAAGTAGCACTGGCGTTACTTGAAATGTGACTAACAAAAGTAATATTCCTGAGTACTTTAATGCCAATTGTTTTTTGGAGATGGTTAAAAGAAATATTTAGAAAAACGAAAATAGAAAGAAGTCAGCACGGTATTGCGCATACAGGCAAATAAATTTACAGTTATTTTGACTCTTTCTCTCAACTCTACTTTTTAAAACAGTAAAAACTTTAGCATAAATAGCAGGGCGTTGAAGAGGGAACAGCCCCTTTCATATACGGGGTAATTTTTGTTCGTTTTAAGTGTTAATGTCGCTCCTTACTTTCAGTTAAAAGAAAACTTGTAATTTTTATTTGATTTCTGAAATTTTTTTTAGTTAATCCATGTTTTTATTTTGGTTCTCTGCAGATGAATAATTAAAGCGAAATATGCATATTTAGTTATTTGGCTAAATGGCTTTCCCATAATTTTGATCAACTGATTTTGAGAAAAAAGGAGGGGGTGGAGGCCCAGTTGCCCTCCAATTTTTGGGTACTTAAAAAGGCAACTAGAACTTTTAGTTTTTTACAAATGTTTTCATCAGTAAAAGATATACATAACTTATGAATTATCTTACATAACAAACTACTATATTCATATGTTTTTACTTCATATATGAGAGGGTTTGCCCACTCGTCAATATCTTGCTCTTTACACTAAAGCTTAAATTTTGTCCCCTGAATCACAAAGGCTGTAGAATAAATAGTTGAAATTACTAAAAATACTTTAGTGTAAAGAGTGAGGTATTAGGAGGAGGTGAACCCCTTATATGCGTAATATTTTCCGTTCGTTTTCAATTTTAATGCTACTCCCTACTTCCAGTTGAAAAAAACTTTTTCATATTTATTTTTCCATTGTTTTTTAAATAATGCTAGAAAATGCTGTGCCCCCTTTATGGAAATCTTCTTCCCCCATGACAAATTCCTCCATGGAAAGTTTCCCCCCAATAACTTCCTCTTCTCAACCCCCCTCCTAACCAAAAAACCCTCCTGAAAACGTCTGTACACTTCCCAATAACTATTACTATATGCAAACACTAGTCAAAATTTGCAACTTGCAGCCTCTCAGATGGGGACTGTGGGGCAGTAAGTTGTCCTCAAAGACATATTTATAACGTTTTTTGACTATGCTGAATAAAATGGCTCTCTCAGAATTTTGATCCAACAATTTTGAGAAAAAATGAGCATGGGAGGGGGCCCAGGTGCTCTCCAATTTTTTGGTCACCTAAAAAAGGCACTAGAACTTTTCATTTCCATTAGAATGAGCCCTCTTGCGACCTTCTAGGACCACTTGGTCGATATGATGACCCCTGGGAAAAAGAAATTTTCCCAGAAATCTTCTGGCAAAAAATACAAAATTCCACATTTTTGTAGATAAGAGTTTGAAACTTCTACGATAGGGTTCTCTGATACGCTAAATCTGATGGTATCATTTTCGTTAAGATGCTATGACTTTTAGGGGGTGTCTCCCCCTATTTTCTAAAATAGGGCAAATTTTCTCAGGCTCCTAACTTTTGATGGGTAAGACTAAACTTGATGAAAATTATATATTTAAAATCAGCATTAAAATGCAATTCTTTTGATGTATCTATTGGTATCAAAATTCCTTTTTTTAGAGTTTTGGTTACTATTGAGCCAGGTCGCTCCTTACAACAGTTTGTTGCCATGAACTGTTTGATAAATGAGTATCAAAACCGACACTGCTTGTCTCCATTTTCTTCTAGTATTTTTGTCTTTGAAACAGAAACTGATGTGGTTATTATGATTGTGTCACAAAAATCTTTTGTAGTGCAATTTGGTCAGAAAAATGACACTATTTATTTCTAATCTGAAACTGTATTTGATGTCAACCAGGTTTGCCATAACCTTTAGGGACTAAAGTGTCAAATTCAGTAAAAAAAGGGACACTTTTAGTGTTCTCCTAGAAAATTAGCCAATATACTTTAAAAGTTGACAAAAAAAGACTTTAAATGGTTTTCTCATGACTCCAAGGCCAGATTTACGTTTTTCTTTTTCAAGTAAAAGCAAAGCAGTTCTTCAAATAAGTAAAATCCCATAAACCACAAATTGCCTTATACGCAAAGAAGAAAAAGAATTCAGTACAATTTCTTGGGTTCTCTTGAACCTTTGGTTGTACTGATTATCCTTCTTCCAATAACTCAGCAAAGCCCTGTTTTTACTATGGTGTTTTCCAGCACCAAAGCCGGCTTTGCTGCTTTTTGGATGACAGTTTTCATTTTTGGCAACAAATTCGAAAGCGCAGTCTTATTTCAGGAACTGCAGAAGATTCTGAATCATTTGTTCTGTGTTTAAGGTGTTACAGGAACATAAAGAGAAGTTGGAGTAAAACTAAGATGAGTGACAAAATGTGTTGTTTAGTTTTTACATTTTCAGCCAAAATGTCAACTCTGTACTGCGAGAAGACGAAAACAGCAATAAAACCTGTCTTCACTATGAGCCATCTTGGCTGAAAAACGCCATAATGAAGACAAGGCTTAAAGATTTGCCCCAGTAGACCACAAATACAATGTCTGTTGCTGCTGACATGGCTTAATTGCCCTCAATCCCTCTTTTCCTTCAGTAGCATATCAGATCTTCTGCAAAATTTTGTTGACCATTTCCTGCAGACTGATATCAAGTGAATTGAGACTTGATAGCAAGTGAAACGTGCTTGGATTGGAACATGCTTCACATCCTTTTCACCTGGCTTTTGCCAATGCCTTTGGTTACACTGTTCTTGCAAAAATACACAACCACAGCATTACTTCATCTAAACATTAATGTATTCATGATATCAATTAACTAAGAGATCAAACTTGATAAGAAGAGAAATAATGACAAGACAAATATTGCTTGTTCTATATAAAGCTAATCTATTCTTGAAAAAACAAAGAAATGTCAAATTCTTTGCAAATAGTGACAAGACAAATATCACATGTGCTCAATCAAATGTTGAAATAAAAAAGAAAAAGCACAAAAAACCAAAGGGAAAGGCTTTTTGGTGTCAAGAATAGCTATGGTTTTTCAAGGAAAATCTGTTTCTACCAACTCTTTTTCTTCTGAGAAGAGGTCAACAGCATCTGTAAAAGACAGTGGAAAGGCTTATTTAATTGCAATCCTTTTCACCTATAGCAGACAAATGTCTGAAAATGTCTAAAATGTCTGGTGCACAAAAAATGTCTAAGCAAATCTGAAATATTTTGCACTAGGCCTTTGCCATCTTTGCAGCTCAAGATGGAACAAACTAAAAAAGCTAGACAGCATGACAAGACCTTTATAAGGGAAAGACTGTGCTGGATTACAAATATGGTGCATTCCATGTTATGAAGGCTAATGAAAAGTGAGCAGATACAGAATGATTTGGATTCCAATTCAGTAGCCTTATACAGAGGTTGAGCCACACTCTGGGTTCAGAAAAGGCCAAGTTTTTCAAGAAAGAAAGGAGAAAATTACAAGAATATGAGAGTATGAAGGGAAACTTTAATGCAGAATTCCTGTACAAGAAATCTGTTCAAAGCTTCAGCTTTTTTTTGAAAAATATTCAAAAAAATCTAGACCATTCTTTGGGCAATCTAAGACTACCTAGAGCAATCATAGGGACCCAAAAAGGATCCAGACGGTGCTCCCAGAGGCTCCAGGGCCTGGCAACTTGGATTGTTTTGCTAGCATGAGAACCAGCTCATATTTCTAGTATGTTTGAAAGTTTAGATAGGTCCCCTTGGTCACACAGCATGAGAACCTGCTCATTTTCCCAGTATTTAGAAAGTTTAGGTAGGTCCCCAGTCACACACCATGAGAACATGAGAAAAAACACACAAAAGATTAGATTAATTTATTTCAAAGACATGTGTACAAAACATTTTGCTGTACCTGCTAAGAAAGCCCCTTTGGGCTTGTTGGCAGCAGGTGGCAGTCATCTCTACTCTACATATTACTACATACAAAGATTCTACTTATGACACTCACGCATTATTACTATACTTTTGCATCATTACCATACTATTCTTTTGCAAGGATGAATCTCTTAACAACAGCTTTGAAGGAAGCCAAATGACTCGAATTTCTTATTTCAATTGGAATAATATCCCATACAGAGGGGGCAAAATTTCTAATCACGAAAGAAGCTCTAGCCGTATTTCTAAATGGGTGTACCAGATTTGATGCCCCTCGTGTATTGTGGCTATGAAGATCACAATTAATGGAGAAAAAATTTTCGAAAGAAGAGGGAAGTATATTATTAATAAATTTATATGTGAAAATACACATATAATGAAATCGTCTGCAAAAAGGATTATACCAGCCTCTGACAAATAATACTTAATCCAATCAATAAATATTAAAAATAAAAGAGGACCTAGTATAGAGCCCTGGGGTACTCCGCAAGTTATCGTACTAGCTTCAGAAGTAAAACACCCATTCACCACAACCTGCTTTCGGTCACTTAAATAAGATTCAAACCAAGACAAACTCTTTCCGGTAACACCGATTTTTTCCAGCTCAAGTAATAACTGTTTATGGTCAATCGTATCAAAAGCCTTTTTCAAATCCAGGAATAAAGCAGCTGGAATCAGACCCGCTTCAAACGACGTATTTACCCAGTCAACAAGTTTAATGGTTGCCATTTCTGTGGACATTTTTTTTCTAAAACCAAATTGAGTATTTATAAGAATTGTATTATTTTCAACGTAATCAGTTAGCCTGGATCCTATCACCTTTTCATATATTTTTGAAAAAAAAGGGAGGATAGAAATGGGTCTTTTGTTTGAAGGGTCGTCTCTTTTACCTCCTTTGTACAATGGTATTATTTTAGCCACCTTCAAAACTTCCGGGAAAATTCCTTTTTCCATAGACTTATTAATCAAATTACATACAACTGGTGTTAAAACTGATTTAACTGATTTAGCAATCTTAAGAGAAATCCCGTCTACGCCACTTGAGTTTGATTGGATTCTACTGATAATTGTACTCACTTCACTTATGCTACAAGCATTAAAAACCAGCTGATTTTCTACTGGAATTTCCGACTGAACTATTTTGGGAGGTCGCTTAATTCTTTTCCGAGCATCGTCACAAAGTTTCGCTCCCTCACTAGAAAAATAATCACATAAATAATTCGCAACATCATTTGGGGTAGTCAAATTCCCCCTCTCTGTTTGTAATTTATTAATAACTTCTATTTTACCCTTTTGACCCAGGAGTGAATTTACTGTTTTCCATGTTTTTTTCATATCACATTTATGGTTCATAAATTCATTTTGTAAATACATTTTTTCAGCTTTCCGTTTTAATCCGTTTAAAGTATTCCGGTAATTTTTAAACTGCTGAAAATTAATGACAGATGGTTCCCCTAGGTATATTTTATACAATTCATTTTTCCGACTTATAGAATTTAGAATGCCCTGTGTAATCCATGGTTTCTTAGGGAATTTCGTACTACCTCGTACTACCTTTAAGTCTTCTTAGAGGACACGTATCATTCAATATCTTTGTAAATATTGGAACAAAAATGTCATACGCAACCGACGGGTTATCTTCTTCAAAAACTGGAGTAAAATCTGCATCATCCATTTCTCTCTCAGATTTTTTTAAATTATCATTTCTTAAATCACGAAAATATGTTTTATTTATTTGACCACTCTTATTTATAATCCTGTAAGATTGTTTTATTTTACTAAGAAGAAATATATGGTCGGATCCATCCGTGAGTAGAACATCAGCATACGAACTTTCAAGCAGCTTTCCATCCACAAATATATTATCGATAAGAGTCGCAGACTAATCAGTTACTCGTGTAGGAATAGTTACCAGGGGGTACTGGAATGATGAAATCATAGAGTTAAGAAAATCTAGGCGGCTTGTACTTTTAAGGAGGTCAATATTGAAATCCCCCATTACTACTTTATATTTATGATCATTACTAAATTTCTCAATTAAATGCTCCATTTTCTCAATAAAAACATCCTCATTAAATGACGGTGTCTTATAAACTAAACCAACAACTACATTTTTATCAGATTTATCTTCTATTTCAATAAAAAGAGTCTCAAGTCTTCCTTCAAGCCAAAGTGTGAGATCCTCGCTTACCCAATACGAAACTCCTTCCTTTATCAACAAAGCCAGACCGCCTCGCTCCATAACCTGTCGTTCTTTTCTTTCACTAACATATCCTGGAAACTGGAAATCCCACACTGAAAAAGTATCCCTATTCGTTACAAACGTCTCACATAGTCCTATTACTAACGGTGTTTCTTGCATATCACTTAATATGTTGCACAGTGTAGGGTATGCAGTCCTAAGGCCTTGGCAATTCCAAAATGCAAAAATAGTATCTTCTTTGACCGACCATTTCTTCAGCGACTGACTATCCAAAAAATTACTAGCTTTCATTGCTTGAGTATTATTTCCTTCACTTAAATTATCATTTGCAATAGGGGTGGATAATAATTGGTCAACAGACAGCCGATTACTTTCTAAGTCTGAAAGCCTGTCGGTCATACTATTCATGATAATACACTAGTATGCTCAATAGTGCGAACTCTTTGATATCTTAATGACGAAACAAACAAAAAAGTTTTTGACACGAGATTAGCGAAACAAAGCAGCCAACCCCAAATAATTGAAAGAACTGAGGATGGATTCAACATGTCAGTACTGGTCACTGATCAGGTCATTCAGTGACCTAATTTTCAAGATGGCTGAACTGTTTTCCGGTTTGGCTAGCACACGGCCACCATCAGTCCAAACATTCCGAGCTCCAAATTTGTCGCGTGCCAGATTCAGCAGTTGCTTACGTTTTGGTGTTTAATACTCAGATATAAATACTTTCGATCGGGCGAGCTTCTTTTTGTTCATGAACACGCGGTTTGCACACTCAGATGAATGAAAAGTGACGAGAACAGGCGGGATAACATTTTCCGCTGATCTAACTCGAGTACGTAAGCGCTCAGTTGACTTGATGTCACTAGCAAGCACACGGATCTCCATCTTAGCATTGAATAACTCTAGAACGCTATTGGGCAGCGTTTCTCCACCTAGCTGAGACAGTCCATGGATTAGAAGAACGTTCGATCTTCTTTCCTGTTCCAAATCGTCGTTGCGGTATTCTAGAATTTCGATGCGATTTTCTAGCGCCGTTATTTGAGCTTGAAACCCCTTAAGCATCTTTTCAATATTTGCAAATTTTGAACTGTAATCGAGACTTATTACATCATAGATCTCGGTAACAATAGTGTTAATTGCTTGTTCACTGATCACGCCTTTGTCGCCTGAACATTTCTCAATCACCTGTTTGTGAATATCCTGACGAAGATTTTCTTTCAATTTGGCAAATTCACTCTGCGCGTTTACTAGGGTAGACGAGAGTGAAGATACACTGTTTGTCGAAGCAGCACCAGCAATTCTCATTATTTCTTGATACACATCCGGAAATGTGGCTAGTTCAGTAAAAGCACCTTGAACTCCTTTCGACTTTTTCTTTGAAGCTTCGGGGAAATTTTTTTCGAACGGCAAAATGAATCCCTCACTCAGTGATGCTTTTTCGTGTGATCCGTAGCAAAATACTTGATAAGATTTTCCCTTCTTCGATGCAGTTATACCAACTATTCGAACAGGCCACAAAGGGTAGCCGTAGAATTTGCCAAACGCAACGTCATTAACACTGTAAGACATCGCAAACTTGATAATGTCTAATTTCCTGAGCTTCCAACAAAATGGGAAGTGCGGGACCCGGTACACCTGTCCCCAGCAGTTTAAGTACAAAAGTACGGCCGGTACCACTACGGCTCTTCTGTACCGTTCCCGCTCTCTTCTGCAGTTGGAGAGCTCGACGAATTAAATTTTTTTTTCGCCAAAATAGGTTGATGTGGCAACACTGCTGGCTGATTAGTTGGCGTTTCCTGATTTTGATAAATTCAATAATTTCAAATTACTTGTAAAGAATAAGAGTCCATAAATTTCCACTTGATTAAGCACAATTTATTTTATTTTCCTGTTCAGCCACTAAATTCAGTGCTAAAATCAATGCTTAATTTTGGATTTCACTAAATTATCGATAAATATCGGATAGTCTTAACTAAATTCGCACTGCTTTATCCCGACCTATATTATATAGGTCACTGATCATGAAAATATCTATAAGAAAATCCACATCCAAAAAGTGACTGAGCAGCAGCAAATCAGGATTAGATAGTTTGCTTCTAATAACTATACAGGCCGCACCTTTGCATAATCCTGTAGAATAAAAGTCATAAGAAACCTTAAGCTTTTATTTACCAGCAGTTATATGCTTGCTTCAGTTTTCTATCAAAAATACTTTTTCTAAACTCTCTTAAGCCAGTCACATGCTTCACGACATTTGAAATTTCGCGATTTTAAAAAGGAAAGTAGCGCAGATATGATAAAAAAATCCCTAAGACGAAAACGAGCCTGAAAAGCACAAAGCACAAGTTAAAAGCAGTTGCAATTAAGAAAAAAATGAAAACAAAAGGTGCCTTTGCCTTTTTTGAAAAAGGTGCCTTTTTTCACCCAACAGTGGCATGGTGTCACCCAGAGTGAAAAAGTGTCAAAAAAGCACTAAAAGTGTCCTTTTGTAGCCCTGATGTCAACGCTGTGAAACAAACTGAACATGAATAAAACTCCTGTGGATGATAAACTTCCTGTATTTGTGTTTCCCCATATTTTAAATTTTTACCTTGATAATCCAAAAAGTTTGAAGCAAGTTTTGACTATCTATAATCCCTATGATAGTACAATTTTATTCAAAGGTGTGTAGGCCTAATGAATTAAACTTAAGTGTGGTATACAAATATTTGACTTAGCCTATGGTTAAGGTATGGCTACTTGTAAGGGAAGAATCATGTAGGAAAAAGAAAAGAAAGAAATGTTTGGCTTTTCTAATTATTTTGCCACTGAAGGATAGAATTACTATACAGTGGTCCTTCCAAATATAATTAGCCTAGTATTTTCTTAAGTTGCAAAATATCCTAAGTATGCTTAAGTTAGGCTACAAAGTTTAATGCAAACTTCCAAATCTGGCCTTGTTCTATATTTTTCCTTTTGTTTGGAGGGGGGGGGGTGAATGAACATTATAGATTTTGCAGCTCTTCTGTAGCCTAGGCTAATACCCCTGCTTTTAACTCACTACAGCACCAAGATGTCTCAGGCCAACACAGCTACACATGCACTTCTTTCCTCCTCTATTGCAATCTGTATAAAGCCCCCTCTTTTACACCCTCTCTACTTTTGACATCTGTGATTTACCAACCATAGACTACTCACTAAGAATGCTACCCAAGTTAATAAGTCAACTTGATTGATTTTCTTGTTACCCAAAATCACCTCTTCACCTTCACTCATTCCTAGTCTTAGCAGCTTAGTTTTCTTAACCTAATTGGGTATGTGCTATCCCATTGACTTTGCTTTGCTCTTCAGGACAAAGTCTATATAAGAAGTTGTAAACTATATTGTTCTTAACCCCTGATTTGATACAATACCAGCCACTAATATTATATCTTACCTTAACTGCAACAATGCTATTTTTGTACATAGCACTAATTACTTTTGTGTATTTATCTGGTAGGCTGTACCTTACAAGGATAGGACCTTTGCTAAAGCTATTTTATTAGTAGAATTACAGGTAAAATTCTAGTTAATTGACTTCTTGCTATCTCAGAAAGGGTTTAGGTTAGGAAAATGAAACTTTCAGGGGTGAATCTACAGACTAAAGTATGTCCTAGGAAAAGATTTTTAAAGCAACTACCTCCACTCCTACTCCCTTTAGAGGGCCCTGACCTTTGATGACCTTTAAAAATATGTGTGCTATAAAAGTGAAACCTTGAAAAATAGATCTTCTGCTTAATTGAAGTACAACAAAATTGTTTTCAGCTTCATAACTTTGCTCAATTCCATTTTATAAGGTTTTAGAAATATGCAAATACATATCCTAAATTTTGAAGAAAAAAAAAAACATTGATATGGCCCAAAATTCTTCTCAAATAACAGGAAATGCATTTTCAGAACTAAAGGTGTCAGAACAGAACTAAAAAGCAACTAGTTAGTGAAAATTATGGTAAAATGTTGTTTTGTCAAAATTTCAATAGGTATAGACCTGTCATGTAGGCAAATTTCAGGGCCCTCTAGAAGAAGAAAGAGTAGAGGTGGGTGCTTTAAAATGCCTTCCCAGGACGTACTTTAGCCTGTAGACCCATCCCTGAAAGTTTCATTTTCCTAACCTAATCCCTTTCTGAGATAGCAAGAAGTCAATTAACTAGAATTTTACCCATAACTGTTCTTCTCTTAAAACTTAATCTACATCTTCTTTAAGTTTAAAAAGTATCATCATACTGAGCAATTTGCCTAGTGCCTGTATAATTACCACCCTTATCACCTTGATTACAGAGGAGTTTAATTGTTTTCCTAAAATTGCTGGGACTTCCCCTTTTTGAAAATCATTTTCATAATCATCAGTAATATATCTAACTTCATAACCATCATATTTAAAATAAAGTCATTTACTACACCATCAGCACCTTGGACCTTATTATTTTTTAATCCTTTTACTAATGTCAATAATTCTTCCTTCAGATCCAAAGTGCCACAATCTTTTTCAGTTTTTTCTGTATCTTTTCCTGTCACTCTATCTCACTTCATCATATTCTTAAAATATTCTGCCCATCTCTTTTAAACTCTTTTGTTATCACCAATTATGGCCCCAATGCAGAAAGTTAATGTAAAAAAAATTAAAAGATAAATAAAATTCAGTAAAAGCCAAAAATTATAAGAATCAAATTTTTAGGCTTTTGGTATTAACTCTTATAATTTTTGGCTTTTATTGAATTTTATTTATCTTAATTTTTTTCATATTTAGTTCCATGTTTGTTTTGTTGGTTTTTTCTTTGGCATTTTCCTTGAATATATTATTATGGCACTTGGTATCTACCAAGTGACATATAGCAAATGCAAATTCTGTTAGTCTATCTGTCTGTCCTGGTTTTGCTACTTTAGGCACTTCCTGGTAAGCTAGGACAGTAAAATTTGGCATTATCAGGAACCAGATAAGATTAAATTAAAAATTGCCATGTCCCCAATTTGGCCATCTGAGGGTGAGTGGCAGGATGGTTAAATCAGAAAAATTAGAAAGAATGAGGTATTTTTAACCTCAAAATGGGTGATTGGATCTTAATGAAATTTGATGTTTAGAAGGATATTGTGTCTCAGAGCTCTTATTTTAAATCCCGACCAGATCTGGTGACATTGGGGGAGTTTGGGGGGGGGGCTAAAATCTTGGAAAATGCTTAGAGTAGAGGGATCAGGATGAAATCTGATGGTAAAAATAGGCACACGTCCTAGATATGTGATTGATATAACTGGATTGGATCTGCTCTCTTTAGGAGAGTTGGGGGGGATTCTGAAAAATTGGAAAAAATGGGTTATTTATAACTTACAAAGGAGTGATTGGATTTTAATGAAATTTGATGTTTGGAAGGATATTTTGGTCTCAGAGCTCTTATTTTAAATCCTGACTGGAACCTGGTGAAATTGGGGGGAGTTGGGGGGAAGGAAACCTAAAATCTTGGAAATGCTAAGAGTGGAGGGATTGGGATGAAAGTTGGTGGAACAATAAGCACAAGTCCTAGCTACGTGATTGACATAACTGGAACGGATCTCTCTTTGGGGAGTTTTTTTTGGGGGGGGGGTTAATTCTGAAAAATTAGAACAAATGAGTTATTTTTAACTTGTAAAGAAGTGATCAGATCTTAATGAAATTTGATGTTTGGAAGGATATTGGATCTCAGAGCTCTTATTTGAAATCCTGACCAGATCTGTTGACAATTGGGGGAGTGGGAAGGAACCTAAAATTTTGGAAAACACTTAGAGTGGAGGGATTGGGATGAAGCTTGGTGGGAAAAATAATCACAAGTCCAAGATACATGATTGATGTAACCAGAATGGATCCACTCTCTTTGGGGGAATTCTGAAAAATTAAGAAAAAATGAGGTATTTTTAACTTACAAAGGAGTGATTGGATCTTAATGAAATTTCATATTTAGAAGGACCTCGTAACTCATTTCTCTCATTTTAAATCCAGACCGGATCCATTGTCGTTGGGGGGGGGGACTAAAATTCTTGGAAAAGACTTAAAGCAGAGAGATCAGGATGAAACTTGGTGGGAAGAATAAGTGCAAGAATTTGGAACAATTAGAAAAAAATGAGGTATTTGTAACTTATGAATGGGTGATCAGATCTTAGTGATATTGGATATTTAGAAGGATCTTGTGCTCTAGGACTCTTATTTTAAATTCCGACCAGATCCGGTGACATTGGGGGGGAGTTGGAGTGGAAACCAGAATTCTTGGAAAATGTGAAAATTGAATTACCTTATGAATGGGTGATTGTATCTTAATGAAACTTGATATATAGAAGAATATCATGTCTCAGTTGCTCTATTTTCAAATCAGATCCGCAGACATAGAGGGCTGGAGGGGGGAACCAGAAATCTTGGAAAACGCTTATAGTGGAGAGATTGGGATGAAACTTTATGGTAAGAATAAACACAAGTTATAGATACAAGATTGACGTAATTGGAACGGGTCCGTTCTCTCTGGAGGAGCTGGGGGTTGTTAATTTAGAAAAACTAGAAAAAATGAGGTATTTTTAACCTAAAAATAGGTGACCAAATCTTAATGAAATTTGATGTATAGAAGGAAATCATGTCTCAGAGCTCTTATTTCAAGCTCGACCAGATCTGTTGACATTGGGGGGAGTCGGAGGGGGAAACCAGAAATCCTGGAAAACACTTATAAATATTGTAGATACGTGAGTGAAATAACCAGACTGGATCTGCTCTCTTTGGGGTAGTTAGGGGGTGTGGTTCAGTGCTTTGGCGAGTTTGGCGCTTCTGGACGTGCTGGGATGATGAAAATTTGTAGGCATGTCAGGGAGCTGCACAAATTGACTTGATTAAGCTGTTTTTCCTGATTTGACCATCCAAGGGGCTGAAGCGAGAGGAAAAATTAGAAAAATTAAGGTATTTTCAACTTACGAGTGGGTGATTGGATCTTAATGAATTTTAATGATTAGAAGAACCTCGTGACTCAGAGCTCTTATTTTAAATCCTGATCAGCATTAAGCCTCTGATTTTTCCTTCTAAAGCAATCTATTGATTCTTAGAATTTTGCTAGAGCTCATACCATATGAGCTCTTGGCTCTTTTGACCTCATCACAAGTGCCATATGAGCTCTTAGCTCTTGTCTTGTTCATGCTGAAGAAGAGAGGGAGTTGTCCTCTTGAAATATTTGCTCTGTGTATTTTTTCAGTATTCTCATTTGCCCTTTAAAAACGCCATATTTGATTGTTTTCTTTCTTTATATTAGGGGTGGAGAAAGGAAATTATGAAAGAGTATGTTATAAATTATTAATATGTTATAATTTATAAAGAGTTATAAATTATGTTACAAGTATTGCTTCTTTGCCATTAAATGCCATTCCTTATTCTATTTAATCTTTTTTAGATTTAATCAATTAATTGGTAGTCTTGATTTATGCATGCTTGTGCCCTCTATCACACTTTTCTTGTAGTATCTTCAAAATATACAAAGGCTGGATCTGTTTATTGTTGTAAAACAGTTCTCTAGTAAATATTGGTGTATATCAGTCTCTACTTTCTACAAGGGCCAGTCCAAGGGTTAGCATTACAGTGTAATAATTCCTCTTGGATAGAAACAGATGAAATATAATAAGAAGTTGCACTGTAACTTTCCCTGTCATAATCGTATTTGGGAAAACCTTTCAGAGTATCAGTGAGCCCAAAAAGTAATATAGTGCTATTGCTAATACTGCTTGACTGCTTTTGCCTAAAGATGGGAAAAATCAACATTTCTAATATCAGCGGAGGATTTTGTGATTACAATGTCCAAGATCAATGGGGCAAAATTAGCCATAAAGACATTGGTTTGTGTAATTTGTTATTGCAAATAATTATCTTGTGAAGTTTGCAGGAATTGACTTTCAAACAACTCATCAGGAAGCTATTTTGCATTTAAATTCCAATTGGTAGAGGTTAGGTTAAAGTTATCAACTAGTAGAAACTCAGAAATAAACCAAGAATCAGAATAAAACACTAATATTATTTCATTATTAAATATAGATAATTCACCAACACTTGGACCTAGATAAACCACTGCAACTCTAAAAGAACTTTGGGAGCCAGGCAATATACATCAACAACTAAGCATTCACTGATGCTTTATGCAATGAGCTCGTCAACTTTCATATGTTTCAACAATGTATGAAGATAAATTAAAATCCAATATTTAAAGTTACTATTTATTGTGAGGTAAAAGCACACACTTGTTGGAAATACATATCTGGTTGTTGAGAGTTCTAAGGCAACGATTCTTTAATAATAACAAGATGGGTGTTTTGGCTGGTATTAGGGCTTGAAATTCCCCAATTTTTTTAGTCCTTGTCTGTGTAAAGAACAGACAAATCATTCCACTGTTTCCCCACCGAAAGGCCTCACTTTTGCAGCTTCCAGTACTGCTTTCCCATTTCTAATATTCCAACTGCCTGCTGCTTTCCTTTCAATAAGTTATTTTTCCAAAACATTTTAATTTGTCTTGTGTGCAAATTAGGCAGTTGTTTGGTCATTAAAGAAACCAAAACCTGGAAGTATAGCCTTTATGCTTGCAGATCATTTGTCAAGAAAAAAGAAGCAACATTCTGTTCCACAGGGTTGCAAATTATTTATCATTGCCATTATTTGTCATCACACTTTGCAGCATGATCAATTTTGTATATATTGCTTTGAGAAGGTTTTCAAACAACGGTTTGTTTGTTAGAAGAATTCTAACAAGAAAGAATTCTTGTTAGAATTCTTGAATAAAGCTTGCCAACAATTTTTATTAGCTCACAGAAACACAAATTTTTTATTTTTGTTTTAATGGTGCAAAAACAACTTATCTAGTACTAATCATTATAAGATCGCCAAAAAAGTACTCAAAGGAAAACTTTAGAGGCCTATAACTCAGGGAATATACATTTTCTCAGTAAAATAAGGAAACATCTATTCATTATTTAGATTTTTATGGCACTTGGTATTAACCAAGTGACATATAGCGATCACAAATTCTGTCTATTGGTCTGTCTGTCGGTCTGTTTGTCCTGGTTTTGCTACTTTAGGCACTTCCAGGTAAGCTAGGATAATGAAATTTGGCAGGCGTATCAGGGACCAGACCAGATTAAACTAGAAATAGTCGTTTTCCCGATTTGACCATCTGGGGGGGGGAGTGGGGGGCCGATTAATTTGGAAAAAATAGAAAAATGAAGTATTTTTAACTTAAAAACGGTGATGGATAGGATCTTAATGAAATTTGATGTTTGGAAAGATATTGTGTCTCAGAGCTATTATTTTAAATCCCGACCAGATCCGGTCACATTGGAGGGAGTTGGAGAGGGGGGAACCTAAAATCTTGGAAAACGCTCAGAGTGGAGCAATCGGGATGAAACTTGGTGGGAAAAATAAGCAGAAGTCCTAGATACATGATTGACATAACCGGAACGGATTACGGATTACGAACTTACAAAAGAGTGATCCTATCTTAATGAAATTTCATATTTAGAAGGACCTCAAACTCAGATCTCTTATTTTAAATCCCGATCGGATCCAGTGTCATTAGGGAGGGGGGAGACCGGAAATCTTGAAAAACGCTTAAAACGGCGAGATCATGATGAAACTTGGTAGAAAGAACAAGTCCAAGATAGGTGACTGACATAACCAAACCGGATCCGCTTTCTTTAGTGGAGTTCAGGGGGGGGGGGAGTAATTCGGAAAAATTAGAAAAATGAGATATTTGTAACTTATGAACGGGCGATCAGGTCTTAATGAGATTTGATATCTAGAAGGATCTTGTGCTTTAGAACTCTCATTTTAAATCCCGAACAGATCCGGTGACATTGATGGGAGTTGGAGGGGGAAACCGGAATTTTTGGAAAACGTGAAAATCGAGGTATCTTACAAATGGATGATCGGATCTTAGTGAATTTTGATATTTAGAAGGACCTCGTGACTCACAGCTCTTATTTTAAATCCTGACTGGCATTAAGCCTCTGATTTTCCTTTTAAAGCAATCTATTGATTCTTAGAATTTTGCTAGAGCTCATACCATATGAGTTCTTGGCTCTTGGCTCTTCCGACCTCGTCACAAGTGCCATATGAGCTATTAGCTCTTGATTAAAATCTTTCAAGGTTCCAAAAATCATATCCCAATTTGGGCTTTTGGATACTTAAACAACTACATGTATTTTACAAAATAAGAAAAATTCAGAATAAAAATAGTAGTTTTTGGTAGTATTCAATGACAAATAAAAATAAATCTTAAAAAAGCAAAGAGATGGAATATATTTTAATTTAATATTATATAAATTTTTTATAATCATCATCATCATTATATTTATAACCCATCGCAAAAAAAAACTGGGCAGAAAGCCCAGAAAAAGACAGAGTAAAAATCAAGAAAAGAAAAAAAAAGAAAAAAAAAGAAAAAAAGAAACAACAAAAATAAAAACACACTTTGACAACTACAAACAAGGGACAAACAGAAATGACCAAAGATGGGAAGACATCTGGCATTTAGTAGTGAAATCACAAATACGCTTCTCAACAACTCCAGCTGGGTTTACCGAATGATACTTTCTTTGCAGAAAAGAGTCACTTGTTCAAGTTGGAAGTTCCATTAAATAATTTGCAAATTTAAAGTAAAGGAGAATAACTTGCTTTCTTTTGCCATAATTAAGGAAAGACCAAACAGGAGCAAGGGCAAGTAAGTGAGGAACCGTTAGGCTATTATATAAGTGAGAATAGTGAAATCTACTTAGATAGGAAACATTTGAAGCCAGGGAGGCATACGCAGCCCAGGTCTAACTGGCATAATTTTTAATTGCCAGGTTTACAGTTTCTTTCAGGTTTGCTCCAATATGCATGCCCAGGTAAGTAAGGCTGCTAGCAAAAGAAAGCTCAGAGCCGGATAGACTTATTTAGTTTCTATTCCCTTTATAGTTGGATGGCAGAACAACTGTTTTATCGGTATTAAAGCTCAAACCAACTATAAAAAAACAACAACAAATTTTTAACTGAAAGTAAGAAGCGACATTAAAACAAATAGAAATTATTCTGTATATGAAAGAGACTGTCCCCTCCTCAATACATCACACTTTTCAATAAAGCTTTTTATTACTTTAAAAAATAGGGTTTTGACATAGAGTCAGACGTTAGCGTCAAGAGCGAGATGTTGCGGAGGGGACTGCCCCTTTCATATATGGAATAATTTCTGTTCGTTTTAAATTTTAATGTCGCTAAATGTTTTTCAACAAATGCAGGTTCGAATTTGGCTCACCGCACATGAAAAATAAAAAAGGAATTTGCATGTTAACTTTGGCAAAGTTTCCCTCCGTGTAAAATTTCCTCTGGAAAGTTCACTTTTAGAAACTACCCTCCTTACACCCATCGGAAAAATATCTTTGTACTTTCTCAATAACCAATAAAATATGTAATATTTTACGGGAAGATACTCTAGACAATTCCAACCCGATATTGAATTCGGTTTGATTGAATTTCAATTCCCTTTATAGTCGAATGGTAGAACGACTGTTTTATCAGTATTAAAGCTCAAACCAATGTGTTTGTACTCTTAATTATTGTGTCTTAACTCTGTTGATTTATTCACCAACTTCAGAGTTGATGGTTTCATAATCTTTTCCCATGCTATACTGTTTTGAGAAGTGCATTTGGCAAAATAGCTATACATTTATTGTTGGTAAGATTTTTTATTGTGGGAATGTGCATGCTGACAAAGAAAAAATAATTTTATGCTGAAAATGGAACAAAAATATAACAGAAGCTAATTGTACTGTCTAAATCCACAGAGTAGCAATGTTTTACTTGTTTTGAAAAAATATATGCTAAAAGAAAATCCTTGGTTGGGGGGGGGGAGGAGGTAATAATCAGCTATCTTAAACTGGATCAGACAGTTTTGGGCTTTTAGCAACAACATTTTTTGCTGATATATTAGAAAAGTTCATTTTCAGATTATTATATTTTATTTCTCACCAAAGTTTGGCTATTAATCCAATCCCTCTCCTGGGCCTGATAAATTTTTTAGGGTTTTGCAAGGAGTTAATTCACCTTCTTCTGGGCAGTGGCTCTTCTTCAAACATTTGAACTATCCTTTTTCCAGAGACATACTTGATCGCTTTTTCTTTGAAGTTTTTTTTTTTTAGTTTTGAGCACAGCCCCTAGAAAATATGCAGTTGTTGACCCAGAAGGTCAAATAAAACCCAAGTCCTGTGTTGATATTGTTGTCAGACATGTGGCACCATCGTTAACGTCATGCAACATTGAGGACAAATTCCGGATTCAGATAACCGAGTTTAGGAATTCAACAGTAAGTTATATACATAACTACAGCGTGTGGCTTGTAGCTTAATTTCATGAGAATATGATGTGTGAAACGATGATTTAAATATAAATAAAGTATGAACAGTCTAGTGGTCACAAAAATCATGGAGCATTCCATTTTTTGAGACATTGGTATATTTAAATACTTCTAAATTTTTTCTTGACAACTATTTAGTTGCAAAAAGTTTATCTTAAAAGATAAAAATGCAAAACTTATGAGTAAAAATGGACTTCAGTCATGAAATATATATATATATATATATATATATATATATATATATATATATATATATATATATATATATATATATATATATATATATATATATATATATATATATATATATATATATATATACATATATACATATTGCTAAAAATTTTACGTATTTCCACCTGAAAGAAGCTTAGAAGGCCATTAACTTGGTAGGCTATCTTTTTTTCTGAGTTGTCCTATATGAATATTTTATATTAATGAAAAATTTTGTATGTATACAACACCTTTTATATAATGCCTGGCGTCATTGATATGCTATAATGTATCTTTTTTGATCTTTAAATGCATATGAATGTGACGTCATTCACATGGTCTATTATGGCACTTGGTATCTACCAAGTGACATATAGCGATCGCAAATTCTGTCGGTCGGTCTGTCTGTTTGTCCTTCCCGGTTTTGCTACTTTTGGCACTTTCAGGTGAGCTAGGATGATGAAGTTTGGCAGGCGTATCAGGAACCAGACCGGGTTAAATTAGAAACTGTCGTTTCCCCGATTCGACCATCTGGGGGGGGGAGTGGGGGGACGGTTAAATCGAAAAAATAGAAAAAAGGAGGTATTTATAATTTAGAATGGGTGATCGGATCTTAATGAAATTTGATGTTTGGAAGGATATCGTGTCTCCAAACTCTTATTTTAAATCCTGACCGGATCAGGTGACATTGGAGGGATTTGGGGTGGGGAAACCTAAAATCTTGGCATACGCTTAGAGTGAAGGCATTGGGATGAAACTTGGTGGGAAAAATAGGCACAAGTCCTAGATACGTGATTGACATAACCGGAACGGATCCGCTCTCTTTCGGGGGGGGGGGGGGGTTGTGGGAATGGTTAATTATAATAAATTAAAAAAATGAGGTATTTTTAACTTCCAAAGAAGTGATTGGATCTTAATGAAATTTCATATTTAGAAGGATCTCTTAGCTCAGATCTCTTATTTTAAATTCCGACCGGATCCAGTGTCATTTGGGGGGGGGGGCTGAAAATCTTGGAAAACGCTTGAAAACACAAAGAGGAGAGATCAGGATGAAACTTAGTGAGAAGAATAAGCACAAGTCCAAGATAAGTGACTGACAGAATCTGACCGGATCCGCTATCTTTTGTGTAGTTGGGGGGGGGGGAGTAATTCAGAAAAATTAGGTATTTGTAACTTACGAACGGGTGATCACATCTTAATGAAATTTGATATTTAGAAGGATCTTGTGCTTTAGAAGTCTCATTTTAAATCCCGACCAGATCCAGTGACATAGGAGGGAGTTGGTGGGGGAAACCGAAAATATTTGAAACCGGATATCTTGGAAAACGCTTAGAGTGAAGAGATCAGGATGAAACTTCATGGGAAGATTAAGCACAAGTTATAGATACGTTATTGACACAATTGGAACGGATACGTTCTCTTTGGGGGAGCTGGGGGTTGTTAATTTGAAAAAAATTAGAAAAATTGAGGTATTTTTAAATTAAGAACGGGTGGCAGGATCTTGAATGAAATTTGATTTTTAGAAGGAACTCATGTCTCAGAGCTCCTATTTCGAATCCCGACCAGATCTGTTGACAATGGGGGGAGTTGGAGGGGGAACCGGAAATCTTGGAAAACGCTTATAAATGTCGTAGATTCATGATTGACGTAACCGTACTGGATCCCCTCTCTTTGGGGGACCTAGGGGGTGGGGCTCAGTTCTTCGGCGAGTTTGGTGCTTCTGGACATACTAGAACGATGAAAATTGGTATGCGTGTCAGAGAGCTGCACAAATTGACTTGATAAAGTCGTTTTCCCCGATTCGACCATCTGGGGGGCTGAAGCTAGAGGAAAAATTAGAAAAAATGAAGATCTTAATGGATCTTAATGAATTTTGATATTTAGAAGGACCTCGTGACTCAGAGCTCTTATTTTAAATCCCAACCAGCATTAAGCCTCTGATTTTCCTTTTAAAGCAATCTATTGATTCTTAGAATTTTGCTAGAGCTCATGCCATATGAGCTCTTGGCTCTTTCGGCCTCGTCACAAGTGCCATATGAGTTCTTAGCTCTTGTTTTTCAAAATTGAGACTATTAGAGTATAGTCAGCCAAAGCGCTTACGTCTTCATGTGACTCATCTGTAGGCTTTTTCCTGTATGTAATATCAACGTAAGAAGAGATAAAGATTACTATAGAATATTATGTAAACTATAAGATATTTTTTATTTTGTAAACTTTAAAGTAATTTATAATATAGACTAGCTGTTGGGGTGGCGCTTCAGGCCACCCCAACACCTAGTTGGTGGGGCGCTTCGCGCCCCACCCCCAAGCCCCCCCGCGCGCGTAAGTCGTTACGCGCCATATTAGTTACGCGCCATTGTAGTTGCGTCCCTGTGTCCCACCTGTGAATAGATATATATATATATATATATATATATATGTTTTTAACTACGTAAAACATGCGAATATACAACATTCATCGCTGTCCCATTGTCTGTGCATATAAATAGATTGTCAGGTTTACTGACTCTTGAACATGCAACATATAATTGTCCATGGGAAAAACAATCCGTATTCAGATCTATACCTCATTATTCGAATGATGTGTCCCTGTGTCCCGGTCGTCATTTGTGTCCCGGTATCCCAGTTTGTAATTTCTCTTTGAGTATCCCGGTCGTCATTTATATTCCCTGTGTCCCGGTGTCCCGGTCGTCATTTGTGTCCCGGTCTGTAATTTCTATTCGAACAATCCCTGTGTCCCGGTCGTCATTTATATATCCCGCCTCTGCCCCCGGCGTCCTCGTTGTAGTTGTGTCCCTATGTCCTGGTCGTCATTTATATTCCCTGTGTCCCGGTCGTGATTTGTGTCTGGGTGTCCCAGTCTGTAATTTCTCTTTGAGGTTCCCGGTCGTCATTTATATTCTTTGTGTCCCGGCCGTCATTTGTGTCCTGGTGTCCCGGTATGTAATTTCATCAGTTGACAAACATGACGTCAGTCGACAAACAACTTCATGACGCATACAACTCAATCCTTATAATGACGTCAGTCGACACACAAACATGACGTCACTCGACAGACACACACACACAGACAACTTATTTTTATATATATAGATTTACTAGCTGTTGGGGTGGCGCGCCCCAACACCTAGTTGGTGGGGCGCTTCGCGCCCCCCCCCCAAGCCCCCCCGCGCGCTTAAGTCGTTACGCGTCATATTAGTTACGCGCCATTGTAGTTGTGTCCCTGTGTCCCACCTGTGAATAGAGATAGATATAAATATATGTTTTTAACTACGTAAAACATGCGAATATACAACATTCTTCGCTGTCCTATTGTCTGTGCATATAAATAGATTGTCAGGTTTACTGACTCTTGCACATGCAACATATAATTGTCCATGGGAAAAACAATCCGTATTCAGATCTATACCTCATTATTCTAATGATGTGTCCCTGTCCCGGTCGTCATTTATATTTTCTGTGTCCCGGTCGTCATTTTTGTCCCGGTGTCCCAGTTTGTAATTTCTCTTTGAGTGTCCCGGTCGTCATTTATATTCCCTGTGTCCCGGTCGTCATTTGTGTCCCGGTGTCCCGGTCTGTAATTTCCATTCGAACAATCCCTGTGTCCCGGTCGTCATTTATATATCCCGCCTGTGTCCCCGGCGTCCCCGTTGTAGTTGTGTCCCTGTGTCCCGGTCGTCATTTATATTCCCTGTGTCCCCGTCGTGATTTGTGTCCGGGTGTCCCAGTCTGTAATTTCTTTTTGAGGTTCCCGGTCGTCATTTATATTCCCTCTGTCTCGGTCGTCATTTGTGTCCCGGTCTGTAATTTCTCTTTGAGTGTTTTTTCTTTTTAGTTTTTTTTTTAGTTTTTCATCTTTTTTTTCTTTTTTCAGTTTTCTTTTTCTTCTTTATTTTTCAGCGTCACTATGAAGTACGTATCGCCGAACCTTTGTTTTTTTTAACTTAAATCTGGTAGGCATTGATGACCTTATCCAAGTCAAAATCCCAAACCCAATCATCATCGCTATCATTTTCAGTTTTGATGTTTTGACTCTCGCTGTCCAGGTGGATTTTCATCTAACTGCGCGGTTTTGCGTTCTTTAGCCGCAAGCCTGTTTTCTTGCTGTTCTTGTGATTCCTCGGCACGCTTTCTTTTCTTACTTTCTCTATCAGTTGCAAGCCAGTTTTCTTGCTGTTCTTGTGATTCCTCGGCACGCTATGCTAATATACAACATTCTTCGCTGTCCCATTGTCTGTTCATATAAATAGATTGTCAGGTTTACTGACTCTTGAACATGCAACATATAATTGTCCATGGGAAAAACAATCCGTATTCAGATCTATACCTCATTATTCTAATGATGTGTCCCTGTGTCCCGGTGTCCCGGTCGTCGTTTATATTCCCTGTGTCCCGGTCGTGATTTGTGTCTGGGTGTCCCAGTCTGTAATTTCTCTTTGAGGTTCCCGGTCGTCATTTATATTCCTTGTGTCCCGGCCGTCATTTGTGTCCCGGTGTCCCGGTATGTAATTTCATCAGTTAACAAACATGACGTCAGTCGACAAACAACTTCATGACGCATACAACTCAATCCTTATAATGACGTCAGTCGACACACAAACATGACGTCACTCGACACACACACACACACACACACACACACACACACAGACAACTTATTTTTATATATATAGAAGATTTACTAGCTGTTGGGGTGGTGCTTCGCGCCCCCCCCAAGCCCCCCCGCGCGCGTAAGTCGTTACGTGTCATATTAGTTACGCGCCATTGTAGTTGTGTCCCTGTGTCCCACCTGTGAATAGAGATAGATATAAATATATGTTTTTAACTACGTAAAACATGCGAATATACAACATTCTTCGCTGTCCCATTGTCTGTGCATATAAATAGATTGTCAGGTTTACTGACTCTTGAACATGCAACATATAATTGTCCAGGGGAAAAATAATCCGTATTCTGATCTATACCTCATTATTCTAATGATGTGTCCCTGTGTCCTGGTCGTCATTTATATTCCCTGTGTCCCGGTCGTCATTTTTGTCCCGGTGTCCCAGTTTGTAATTTCTCTTTGAGTGTCCCGGTCGTCATTTATATTCCCTGTGTCCCGGTCGTCATTCGTTTCCCGGTGTCCCGGTCTGTAATTTCTATTCGAACAATTCCTGTGTCCCGGTCGTCATTATATATCCCGCCTGTGTCCCCGGCGTCCCTGTTGTAGTTGTGTCCCTGTGTCCCGGTCGTCATTTATATTCCCTGTGTCCCGGTCGTGATTTGTGTCCGGGTGTCCTAGTCTGTAATTTCTCTTTGAGGTTCCCGGTCGTCATTTATATTCCCTCTGTCTCGGTCGTCATTTGTGTCCCGGTCTGTAATTTCTCTTTGAGTGTTTTTTCTTTTTAGTTTTTTTTAGTTTTTCACCTTTTTTTTTCTTTTTTCAGTTTTCTTTTTCTTCTTTATTTTTCAGCGTCACTATGAAGTACGTATCGCCGAACCTTTGTTTTTTTTAACTTAAATCTGGTAGGCATTGATGACCTTATCCAAGTCAAAATCCCAAACGCAATCATCATCGCTATCATTTTCAGTTTTGATATGTTTTGACTCTCGCTGTCCAGGTGGATTTTCATCTAACTGTGCGGTTTTGCGTTCTTTAGCCGCAAGCCTGTTTTCTTGCTGTTCTTGTGATTGCTCGGCACGCTTTCTTTTCTTACTTTCTCTATCAGTCGCAATCCTGTTTTCTTGCTCTTCTTGTGATTCCTCGGCACGCTATGCGAATATAAACAATCTTCGCTGTCCCATTGTCTGTGCATATAAATAGATTGTCAGGTTTACTGACTCTTGAACATGCAACATATAATTGTCCATGGGAAAAACAATCCGTATTCAGAACCTCATTATTCTAATGATGTGTCCCTGTGTCCCGGTGTCCTGGTCGTCATTTATATTCCCTGTGTCCAGGTCGTCATTTGTTTCCCGGTGTCCCAGTTTGTAATTTCTCTTTGAGTGTCCCGGTCGTCATTTATATTCCCTGTGTCCCGGTGTCCCGGTCGTCATTTGTGTCCCGGTGTCCCGGTCTTTAATTTCTATTCGAACAATCCCTGTGTCCAAGTCAAAATCCCATGACCTTATCCAAGTCAAAATCCCAAACCCAATCATCATCGCTATCATTTTCAGTTTTGATATGTTTTGACTCTCGCTGTCCAGGTGGATTTTCATCTAACTGCGCGGTTTTGCGTTCTTTAGCCGCAAGCCTGTTTTCTTGCTGTTCTTGTGATTCCTCGGCACGCTTTCTTTTCTTACTTTCTCTATCAGCCGCAAGCCTGTTTTCTTGCTGTTCTTGTGATTCCTCGGCACGCTTTCTTTTCTTACTTTCTCTATCAGCAGCAAGTTTTTTGGCATAGACTCTTTGAGCAGCTTCCTCGGCTGTTGCCATTGTAGGTTCTTCAGTCATTTTACAATTAAACATTTTTCCGTGAACGAATGTCTTAAATACCTTTAATGACGTCATCATCATAACAAACATGACGACAACTAACTTCATGACGTCAGTCGACACACAAACATGACGTCACTCGACACACACACACAGACAACTTATTTTTATATATATAGATATTAACATGCAAAAGGCATTATAACTACATGCAAAAAGTATAGCAAAAAACATTTTTAGCCTATGTTATGTTAAATATTAATATAGTGAGGAACAAAACAAGAATATACTAATTCTGTAGTTGCAATCTAGTGCGAGTTAAACATTTCCTATAGTAGCAAAATATAACGGAGATCAACCTATAGCCCTTAGTAACTGAAGAATTAAAATAGTGTTCTAAATAGAGGATCAGAAACGTTCATTATAAATGGGAGAACCAGCTGTAGCCCATGGTAACTGAAGTACTAAAAGGAATCACTGTACAGATGATGATGCAACACATACTTATCTTTGCAGCAGATAGTATAATACAAATCTATTTTAATCAAACAGTTCGTGGTAACGAACTTACTATTAAGCAACCTGGCTCAATAGTAACCGAAACTCTAAAAAATGGTATCTCCATACCAACTGATACATGAAAAGAATCAGAACTTTATGCTGATTTTGAATATAAAAGTTTCTTCGAGTTTAATCTTACCCATCAAAAGTTATGAGCCTGAGAATATTTGCCTTATTTTCTAAAAAAGGGAAACACCACCTAAATGTCATAGAATCTTAATGATAAGTACACCGTCAGATTCAGCGTATCGAAGAACCTTACTGTAGAGGTTTCAAGCTCCTATCTGCAAAATTGTGGTATTTTGTTTCCTTTTTTCCAGAAGAAAGATCACGGATGCGTGTTTTTTTCCCAGTGGTGATCGTATCGACTTAGTGGTCCTAGAATGTCACGAGAGGGTTCATTCGAATTGAAATTAAAAATTCTATTGACTTTCTTGATTAAAAAACAACATTTAAATTAGATTAATAAACTTTTTTTTTTAATCTGCATTCTTATGTACAAGCATGATGAATGGACGTTGTCGAATTGAGTGTCCAAAACAGATATTAGCAGAATGAGAAAGCAGCAGCTCTAAAGAAATGTCAAGTTTTGATCCAGTATCTAAAACGATACTGGATCAAACAGTTCGTGGTAACGAACTGTATTTAAGAGGTGATTCAGCTCAATAGCTACTGAAACTCTGAAAAACGGAATTTTGATACCAATAGATACATCAAAAGAATCGGACTATAGCAAAGAGCAAAGTCATGCCCAACAGAACTGAACCCTGTTTTTTTAATATTAAATTTAAAAGATATATTTTAATGCAATACATTAAAAGTTCTCAATAACAGGGAATCGAACCTCGGTTTTCCATGTAAAAAATTGAGATGCTTTCTATTATACCATCGAAGACTTCTGAAATATTAGTTACATATAACCAAAGTAAAAAACGAATAGTAAAGCTTATAATAACTGATTATTACTGGGAGACTATTACTCGAACCATACGTGAGGTTCGAACTCGAGACCTTAGAATTACAAGATCTACGCTCTACTGAGTGATTCACCAATGTTTGTATATTATAAATGAATACCCATTTTGAGACAATATCGAAAACGAGTTATGGAAATTAGCTGCCTTACTTTTTGAAGTTCGTCTCTTACTATACCAAATAAGAAAGAGCCACAGACTTTTTCCTGTTCGTAATTATTTGTAACAGTTCGTGGTAACAAACTGTAAGTAAATAGCAACCGAAACTATAAAATGGAATTTTGATACCAATATAAATCAAAAGAATTGGATTTTTATAATGATTTTAAATATATAAGTTTCGTCAAGTTTAGTCTTAGCCATCATTAGTTACGAGCCTGAAAATTTTGCCTTACTTCCGAAAAAAAGGTGAAAGACCCTCTAAAAGTCATAGAATCTTAACGAAAATTACACCGTCGGATTCAGCATATCAAGAGAACCTTATCGTAGAGGTTTCAAGCTCCTATCTGCAAAAACGTGGAATTTTGTATTGTTTTACGCCAATAATAAAGATAAATGTATGAAGACATTTTGCTGGTTGGGCTGCTAAAAAAATTTCCTGACAGGTACCTTAGAATAACAATACCTACGCTCTTATGAGTGATCCACCAATGTTTGTGTATTATAAATGAATGTACATTATAAATGAGACAAATATGTAAACGGCCGTCGTCCACGGGAGTTATCATATTCGAAATATTTTTAATTAGACTTATAATACTTATGATGGCCATGAGAATCACAGTACAACCGAGATCAAAAACTAATCTGGAACCTTGAATGTTTTTGGCGATTGAAAGAGAGAAGAATTCTTATCTGCTACACGTTTTTGTCACTTCTTCCTATGCGAAAAAGTGACACATCCTTGCTGCTCAAGATGGGGGACTGTAAATCTTCTACATGTTTTTTTTTTGGTTATGATGATTTCAATGATGCAGTTTGATCCGACACCATCTTCAGGGAGTTTCAGGCTATTTTTCAAAAAATCTATAAATTGCTTTTTTTGCGATAAATTTTACCATTAGATTAATCAAGACGGTAGTTATTAGTCCTGAATCAGCTTCAAAGAGCAATACTTCCTCACTTGACTTGTTTTTTCAAAACGTCTTATTAAATTTTTTGGTTATTGACGGCTAGAATTTGTTCTTTACTAGGTTGCAGCTGACGCTGCAACCATTACATACATTTATAATTAGTTTTGCCGATTATATTTTAAATTACGGTTTATTTAACCACAATAGACACTAGAGGTAGCAACTTATATTCAAATGAGCCCTTAAACAGCTCTCTAGATACACTATCTAGTGTATACTTTTATTTCTGTTTCTAATAAAATTTCCTCCAAAGTTAAACAAACAAAAGGCAAAGAGAAAATTGAGCTGGAACTGAATACGTTATGTCAGCTCAAGTTTAGATAACTGAAGTTATAGCTAGAAGGAAATATTTGTACAATAAGAAACAATGATCATTTCCTAGATTTTCAAAGCCCTGTTTGGTGCAGAAGCGTCTTATTTAAATTCTACATGCGGATTGCTTGCAAACTCACTTGTTATTTGTAGTAGATAAATAATATCAAATTTATAGTATGGCATTATCAATGACATTTTGTTTCATGTAACATTAGAACAGATGTCCGAGAAAGAAAAAAACTGATTTAAAATGTCCTACTCTATATATGCTGATGATAGTTTAAGAAATCGTGATGAAAAGTGGCTGAAAAAATATCAAATGATAGAGATATTTGAGACTATTGACAAAGATACGGGCTCTCCTAAGGGTGAAGATCTGTTGTTACGTACGCCTATCATACATTCTTCGGGATACGAAACAGTCTATACTCCCAGTGAAATATTAAACACGGACATTGAACAGCTGTTCAAGTCTCCTGGTAGAAACAACGTAATGTTGGATGCATGCGAGGCTATTGACAAAGACAATGACGTTCTAAATATCGGAAATATGTTGGCACCTTATATTGCATATCCTTCACGATGCACAGCATTCGACAAGCGTCAATACAGAAAATGGTGAAAGGGATGTGCCGTTTAAGTGTTCCGACAGAAACAGCGTATTTCTGAAATAAAAGAACTTATCACTTTCCCTTTCATACTTTCAAGAATGCAAGTCAAGTGGCATTCCCATGACAACCCTGGATTCAGAACATGTTTTCCAAGATGAAAAGTGCCTGGAAAGAGCTCAGTTGGTGGAGGTATGCAAGACTATTGACAAAGACATTAACCCTCCTTAAGGTGAAGATCATTAATAACATCTCATATAAAATACTCCGGAATTCAAATTAATTTGTATGCCCAGTGAAATTTTGAACATAGATACAGAAAATGATGAGTTGTATTATCTGCCCAAGTCTCCTAGTAGAAGCAACATGATGTTGGAGGCATGCGAGGCTATTGACAAAGACAATGACGTTCCAAATGTCAGAAATACGTTCCCATCTTATACTGCAAGCCCTTCACCATACACAGCATTCGATATTACCAATCAAATGGCAAACGTCTATGCAGTAAATCATATTTTCATATTTCCAAGAATGTATGTCGAGTGGCACTACCATGACAACATTGAATTCAGAACGTGTTGTGCAAGACGAGCCGCTCAATTTGTCATGCAAAACACAATCAACGAAAAAAATGCGTATTTAAACCCTTTTATATGCCATCGTTGTCCCGGAAAACCTGAACATTACGTTCAAATTTTTTTTTTTAACAAGTGCAGCCAAATCGTAGTTAGATCAGTAACTGTTGGCTATTAAAGACATTAATGACCTTCCGTAGCCGAAATTTAAGAAGAAGAAAAACAGGCTTTGAATGAAGCTTATAATGACAAATGATTCCAATGTAATGTTAACTTGATAATATTACTTTTTATCGTGAATCAACACCAATTTGAAAAAAAATTGTTTGACCGAAATTCAGCCAAAAAAATTGTTTCGAACGTTTTCAAACTTTTATGTATGGGCAAAGAAAACGCCAATTTTAAAACAAATAAGGGTGGAGGCATGGACTCCTAATAAATGAATGAGCCAAACAATGTGTTTAAACAAACGGCTTAAAGACTTGATCCCTAAGTCTCTTGCCCTAGAGAACCAAATGCTAAGAAAAATAGGCTAAGGTCACGAACCCAAATAGGTTAAAATACGGTTTTGGAAAGATCCGAAACATCGTTTTTCCCAATAACTTTTATAATTCGGAAATCCCTTGGCAAAGGAGAAGCTAGCGTACAAAAAAAGTGTTTAATGCCTGGGCCCTTATGTCAAGGATTAGTGTTTTTCATCGACCTGGAACCTTCATTGTAATCAGAAAGGGATGGGGTATTTTTGCTAGGTTCCCCCGTCCCTTCGTAGTCTTTTTTATGTTCAGTTTGATTTATTTATTAAAAATGTTATGCAACAAAAATAATACCCAGTGGCAATGATATTTTCAAAAATAGTTTTGTGGATTGGCGGCGGTTATTGTGAGCCTCTGGGCCAAACGAATGCCATTCTATATGAAAATAATAAAAACTAAAAATTAGTTTTCCCTAATAAGGGGACTGAGATAAAAAAAAACACACATTTTTTGAAACGACTTGAAAACTACATCTATGAGTATCTGTATTTTGATTTTAGCGAAGCACCAATAACAGTCTCCCCTATAGTTTGTGTAAGTAGGGGGAAACCCCTCTCAGGTGTTTGGTAATCTTTGTTTCTGTTTTAATTCCATTTGATTATTATTCTTTTTAATTTCTGTTTGTTTTGGGTTTCATTCATTAAGGCAACATCTAGTAATTTCTAAGGGTTACTTAGTTATTTATTTGGTTTTCTTGTTAGTCAGTTTGGGATCTTCATTTTTTCTTCGTTTATTTATTATAGTCTCTGTCTGTTCTGAGTTTATCATGTTGCAAATTACTTTGTGTTTGATTGTTTTAATTTTAAGCGTTCTCTTTACTTAAATTTGAAGGTTTTTTTTGGGTGCGGGGGTTAAAAGCTGATCAAACAGTTCGTGGTAACGAACTGTAGTAAGGAGCGACCCGGCTCAATAGTAACCAAAACTCTAAAAAATGGAATTTTGATACCAATACCTACATCAAAAGAATCGCATTTTAATGCTGATTTTAAATATATAAGTTTCATCAAGTTTAGTCTTACCCATCAAAAGTTACGAGCCTGAGAAAATTTGCGTTATTTTAGAAAATAGGGGGAAACGCCCCCTAGAAGTCATACAATCTTAACGAAAATCACACCATCAGATTCAGCGTATCAGAGAACCCTACTGTAGAAGTTATAAGCTCCTATCTACAAAAATGTGGAATTTTGTATTTTTTGCCAGAAGGCAGATCACGGATGCGTGTTTATTTGTTTTTTTTTTTTTTTTTTTTTTTTTTCCAGGGGTGATCGTATCGACCCAGTTGTCCTAGAATGTTGCAAGAGGGCTCATTCTAACGGAAATGAAAAGTTCTAGTGCCCTTTTTAAGTGACCAAAAAAATTGGAGGACACCTAGGCCCCCTCCCACGCTAATTATTTCACCAAAGTCAACAGATCAAAATTCTGAGATAGCCATTTTATTCAGCGCAGTCGAAAAACCTTATAACTATGTCTTTGGGGACGACTTACTCCCCCACAGTCCCTATGGGAGGGGCAACAAGTTACAAACTTTGACCAATGCTTACATATAGTAATGGTTATTGGGAAGTGTACAGGCGTTTTCAGGAGGATTTTTTTTGGTTGGGGGAGGGGTTGAGAAGAGGGGGATATGCTGGGGGAACTTTCCATCGATAATTTGTCATGGGGGAAGAAAATCTCCATGAAGGGAGCGCAGGATTTACTAGCATTATTTAAAAACACAATGAAAAACTAAATATGAAAAAGTTCTTTCAGCTGGAAGTAAGGAACAGCATTAAAACTTAAAACAAACAGAAATTATTACCCATTTGAGGGGCTCACCTCCTCCTAATACCTCGCTCTTTACGTTAAAGTATTTTTAGTAATTTCAACTATTTATTCTACGGCTTTTGTGATTCTGGGGTCATTCTTAATGAATTGGGCCAAAATTTAAGCTTTAGTGTAAAGAGCGAGGATCTGACAAGGGGGCGAACCACCTCATATATGTAATAAAAATATGAGAATACAAGAGTTCTTTACGTAAGCTAATTTATAAGTTACGGAAATCTTTTACCAATAAAAATATTCGTAAAAAATTAAAAGTTCTAGTTGCCTTTTTAATTAACAAAAAAATCGGAGGGCAACTAGGCTTCCTCCCCCGCTCTTTTTTTCTCAAAATCATTCGATCAAAATTATGAGAAAACCATTTAGCCAAAAAAAAAAAAATGCAAATTTCATTTTGATTATTCCTCTGCGGAGAGCCAAAATCAAAACATGCATTGATTCAAAAACTTTCAGAAATTAAATAAAAAAAAAACAAGTTTTTTTAACTGAAAGTAAGGAGCGACATTAAAACTTAAAACGAACAGAAATTACTTCGTATATGAAAGAGGCTGCTTCCTCATCAACGCCCCGCTCTTTACGCTAAAGTTTTTTACTGTTTTAAAAAAAAGAATTGAGAGACAGAGTCAAACTTTAGCGTAAAGAGCGGGGCGTTGATGAGGAAGCAGCCTCTTTCATATACGAAGTAATGTTTTTTGATTATTCCTCTGTGGAGAGCCAAAATCAAAACATGCATTGATTCAAAAACGTTCAGAAATTAAATAAAAAAAAGAAGTTTTTTTTAACTGAAAGTAAGGAGCGACATTAAAACTTAAAACGAACAGAAATTACTTCGTATATGAAAGAGGCTGCTTCCTCATCAACGCCCCGCTCTTTACGCTAAAGTTTTTTACTGTTTTAAAAAGAAGAATTGAGAGACAGAGTCAAACTTTAGCGTAAAGAGCGGGGCGTTGATGAGGAAGCAGCCTCTTTCATATACGAAGTAATGTTTTTTGATTATTCCTCTGCGGAGAGCCAAAATCAAAACATGCATTGATTCAAAAACGTTCAGAAATTAAATTAAAAAAAACAAATTTTTTTAACTGAAAGTAAGGAGCGACATTAAAACTTAAAACGAACAGAAATTACATCGTATATGAAAGAGGCTGCTTCCTCAT
Source organism: Artemia franciscana (assembly GCF_032884065.1). Classification (NCBI taxonomy): domain Eukaryota; kingdom Metazoa; phylum Arthropoda; class Branchiopoda; order Anostraca; family Artemiidae; genus Artemia; species Artemia franciscana. Next base: position 1,774,916 of record NW_027062662.1, read on the forward strand.
CAACGCCCCGCTCTTTACGCTAAAGTTTTTTACTGTTTTAAAAAGAAGAATTGAGAGACAGAGTCAAACTTTAGCGTAAAGAGCGGGGCGTTGATGAGGAAGCAGCCTCTTTCATATACGAAGTAATTTCTGTTCGTTTTAAGTTTTAATGTCACTCCTTACTTTCAGTTAAAAAAAACTTTTTTTTTTTATTTAATATTAAATAAAGTTGTAGTGGGGCCCTGTGGATCCGGCCCGACAGATAAGGGTATACTATTGGAGCTACTAATCCCTCGGTATACCTGATTAACCGCATACATGTGGCTTTTACGTTTCACTACATACGATCTAGCAAGTTTTACATATTGAAGTTAATGAACTTTTAAGTAAGAATCATTGCGCCAGTAAATTCAAACGACCTCGGCAATGATGTAGGTTTTGCGCAGAGGATGTTGTATGCTTTTGTAAATTTAACTGTTAAAGGTCAAACAGGTTTTGAGGGTCAATGACACTTGTTTTTGGGAATGCTTACCTATGTTGAGAATGACGTAGTCTTACGTGATTTGTTAGATTTGTTGAGAATGACGCATTCTCGCCTAATTTGTTAGAGGTCAGGGACTGCCGGTCAAGTGGGGAGCTCCCGGTTATAACTGAGGACGCCGAAATTTTTACCTATGTTGAGAATGACTTAATCTTGCGCCACTTGCTGGATTTATTGAGAGTGACGTAATCTTGCGTGACTTGTTATAGTCCAGTGTGGTATCCTCTATTGTATCTGAAGACGGCACACACGTGGGTGTTTCGAAATGGCGGTATATATTTGAGTGTAGCGTATTGGCGGCGCACGAGTGACTGTTACGTAGTGACGGCGCATGTGTGGGATTTTACGTAATACTTTAAACACAATTTTCTTCAGGATTTTCGCCCACTTTAGGAATCGAATGCATGACTAGAGACTTCCCAATGACCTGACCAGAGCCTTAACCATCTGTACGAGAAAACTATTCATAATATTGTTGATCGAGAAATACATTCTATACGACAAGCTATCCTCCACTGGCACCCGTCACCGAGGAAGACCAAAGAATCCGCTCCGTAGGACATGTGAACGTGACAGAAAAGCCCTCCCGACGAGACTCATATCCAGAGTGGGAAGATGTGTATGCAGCAGATCACATGAGGGAAGATTGGAGGCTACTCACCGACGCCCTATGTGCCTCCGGAGGCACTTGAGGAACTAAGATCTAAGGTCATATACAAGATACAAATAACAAAAGGTAAAACAACAAGGAATTAAAAAAAATAGATTAAAAATATCCTAGAATCATCACTTAAAGTAAGTCCATTAATAAAAAGAATGGGATAACCGTTTCCAAAAGCATATCTCTGATAAAACTTCATGATTTACAAAATTAAAACAATGGAAATTTAAATATGGATGCTCAATCGTTGGAATACTGAGATATTTATTGCATCATTTCAATGTTGGACGTCCTTCTACTCGACAATAATTGAATGGATGAAGTGCTTTCAAGAACGAAGTTCAGTTGCAATATTTTGTTTTTATTAAATAAAAAAAACGAGTTTTTTTAACTGAAAGTAAGGAGCGACATTAAAACTTAAAACGCACAGAAATTACTTCGTATATGAAAGAGGCTGCTTCCTCATCAATGCCCCGCTCTTTACGCTAAAGTTTGACTCTTTCTCTCAATTCTTCTTTTTAAAACAGTAAAAAACTTTAGCGTAATGAGCGGGGCGTTGATGAGGAAGCAGCCTCTTTCATATACGAAGTAATTTCTGTGCGTTTTAAGTTTTAATGTCGCTCCTTACTTTCAGTTAAAAAAACTCGTTTTTTTTAATTAATTTCTGAACGTTTTTGAATCAATGCATGTTTTGATTTTGGCTCTCCGCAGAGGAATAATCAAAACGAAATTTGCATATTTTTTTTGGGGGGGGGGGGGGCTAAATGGCTTTCTCATAATTTTGATCGAATGATTTTGAGAAAAAAAGAGCGGGGGCGAAGCCTAGTTGCCCTCCGATTTTTTGGTTAATTAAAAAGGCAACTAGAACTTTTAATTTTTTACGAATCTTTTTATTGGTAAAAGATTTACGTAACTTATAAATTAGCTTACGTAAAGAACTTTTGTATTCTCATGTTTTTATTACATATATGAGGGGATTCGCCCCATCGTCAGTACCTCGCTCTTTACACTAAAGCTTAAATTTTATCCCAATTCATTAAGAATGACCCCTGAATCACAAAAGCCGTAGAATAAATAGTTGAAATTACTAAAAATACTTTAGCGTAAAGAGCTAGGTATCATAAGGAGGTGAGCCCCTAATATGGGTAATAATTTCTGTTTGTTTTAAGTTTTATTGCTGTTCCTTACTTCCAGCTGAAAAAGCTTTTTCACATTTATTTTTTAATTTTTTTTTTTTTAAATAATGCTAGTAAATCCTACTCTCCCTTCATGGAAGTTTTCTTCTCCCATGACAAATTCTCGATGGAAAGTTCCCCCAGCATATCCCCCTCTTCTCAACCCCTCCCCCCAACCAAAAAAATCCTCCTGAAAACGCCTGTATACTTCCCAATAACCATTACTATATGTAAGCACAGGTCAAAGTTTGTAACTTGTTGCCCCTCCCACGGCAACTGTGGGGGAGTAAGTCGTCCCCAAAGACATAGTTATAAGGTTTTTCGACTACGCTGAATAAAATGGCTATCTCAGAATTTTGATCCGTTGACTTTGGGAAAATAATTAGCGTGGGAGGGGGCCTAGGTGCCCTCCAATTTTTTTGGTCACTTAAAAAGGGCACTAGAACTTTTCATTTCCGTTAGAATGAGCCCTCTTGCAACATTCTAGGACAACTGGGTCGATACGATCACCCCTGGGGAAAAAAAAAAACAAAAAAACAAATAAACACGCATCCGTGATCTGCCTTCTGGCAAAAAATGCTAAATTCCACATTTTTGTAGATAGGAGCTCGAAACTTCTACAATAGGGTTCTCTGATACGCTGAATCTTATGGTGTGATTTTCGTTAAGATTCTATGACTTTTAGGGGGTGTTTCCCCCTATTTTCTAAAATAACGCAAATTTTCTCAGGCTCGTAACTTTTGATGGGTAAGACTAAATTTGATGAAACTTATATATTTAAAACTAGCATTAAAATGCGATTCTTTTGATATAGCTATTGGTATCAAAATTCCATTTTTTAGAGTTTTGGTTACTATTGAGCCGGGTCGCTCCTTACTACAGTTCGTTACCACGAACTGTTTGATTCTTTTTATTTTAAATTTATTCCTTATTTCAAGCTTTTCATGGTTTAGATTCCTCCCTCCTCAATAATGAGGGCACCTTGTTGTATAGATGCAAAATATTCTTGTAGTTTTATGAAATTGAGTATTTTGTTTTTCCATTGTTTGTCCTCTATGAAACATGTGATTTGAAACATTAAGTCGGTTCCCTATGTAGTTTTGCAAATTTGTTCATCGGACTCTCTTTTATATTTCTGACGAGCTGTGACCATAGTGAATGGGACAAACAACATCACAAAACACTCCCGCAACCCGGTTTCTTTTCAGATCAAGATAGAAAGAGATTCTTCCACTGAATATGAGCAAATACACTAAACCTGAATCAGTACGCTTTTCTTAAAGATAAATCATTTCCTTCTAGTAATTCTCTTATCTACCCACATTATAGGTTTTGATGATTCATTTAAGAGATCCCAGTCAACATACTGAATCAGTTAATCAGGAGCATTCAACTCTACTGAGCATGCTGAATTTGATTTAACGATTCGACATAAAAATCAGATAATGATTCAGTTAAGAGATCCCAGAGCATTTACTGTTTAAATGTACAAGTAAATCCAAAAGATCTCGAAATCGCGACCTGGAGTTTTCGAATCTCAAAATGGGAACCTGGAAATTTCTCCCAGAGGAAATGTCAAGACATCGAAAGCATAAATCTGCCCAAAACCCCGAAGTAAAGAAAAAGATCATCAAGCCCATTATTAGTTCCTGATAAGTCTTAAACCCACACCGTATACAAAGGGCCTAATGGATTAATCTTTGGGAAGTACATGAAAAATAGAGAAAAGCACAGTGTTGCATTACTTTAAATAAAACAAGTCTTCAAATTTTAAATAATACTGTCAATTTACTGGTCTGAATCTGAAACTATATTTTTATTGCCAGCATCTTTGCCGTATATTTGATTAGTCGGTTATGTAGATGATATTTTTCAGATTTGAAAAGGGCTGATTTACAGAGGCTGTATGCGTGATCAGGGGCCGTGTATGGGATCTATTGGTTTTGTTTTGTTGGTTTGTTGTATCAGTTGCATAAAAATACAACTTTTTCCTCTCGCCCTTGCTAAAGCTGATATTTTCATAGTTAAAAAAGGGCCTGGATTTTATCTTGCCTTGAAAGTGGCCAGTTTCTGGTTGTTTTCAGAACGTAGCCAGATTTAGTTCTACGTCTACTGCTACTACTTCTACTTTTTTTCGTGAATGGCACAACTCGGCATCTTTAACCTTTAGTTGCCTCATTATTATTTTCTTTTCTATTGATGTGTAATTTTTCATTCTAGATTTTTGGAAAGAAAGATGTCCCTGCAATACTTCATAAAGAAAGTGACACAGGCGTCCTCCAAGCGGATAGTGATTTGGGAATGGATGATTTTCGGTTGACCAAAAGTGAATTCGTAACGGAATCTGTTACCAAAGGTAATTGAATCTAATGAATAATCGTCAGATGATCATCATATGATCCCATCACTGTTACCCGAAATGAAGCCCGTGATTGTCCTGTATATCAGGTGTCAAAATCCTTAAGAAGTTTTATGATTCATTTCAATATTTTACTTCAAATTCGTAAACTTGCTATGCAAATGAATAAGGTAGCTATAGTCGCTGCAAACACAAGCTTGCGTCTATAGGAACTTTATAAACGAAATTATGTCAAAATATAAAACCTTCCTTCTTGGATATATCGAAATAAACCCACTTGCCCTAGTTAACGCGATCTTAGCTTAAGAGATTCGAACTTGAAATAGTCATAGGCCGGTATGAGTCATGCTTTTAAATAACTTTGGCATTTGTATTAACCTAGCCATGCTTTTCAATATCTTACTGATACTCAAAACTTAAAGTCATTGGATGTCCCTTATACGAGCCGTGTCATTGAAATAGCTCTCGTGATTGTGTCAACCAAGTATTTCTTCGTAACACATTTTATGTTGCCTGGGATATCAAACGCGGTTAGGGGTGCCCGAAACGCTGTTATTCCGGGAGTTTTTTTTAGGCCATTTTGAAGGGTGACCAATCTGTCGTGGTTTTATTTATTTATTATAAGTATGAGCATCAAGTAAGAGTGGAGATGAATGAATAAGCTCATATTCCATTTTCTGCTATTATGCAATTATTGTTTTCATTTGAGTTTTCATTTAGTGCAAATACCGTATATGCAGGGCGCGATAGCGAAAAAAAAACAGCTGCTGTAGAGCTCACACGAAACAGTATTTATGGAAACTATTCACTTCGATATTGTATGTCTACTAACAGTTTAGTACATCATCTGGATTACAATTCTCTAGAGAAACTAATCGATCCTGGGCCGTATCCAAGATCTTTAAAAACTTACTTAGAAGAAGGACGGTCTTACAAGTCAAGGTTCTCTAAATATCTTACCATATCTTAATATACGACAAGATTTAAATTCAAAAAATTATTATCATATGCCTGGGTGGTGGGTCAAGTTTGCACTAATAGCAAAAAAATGCAAAAAGGTCAAAATGCCAAAAAAGACTAAAAAAGTTAAATTAAAAAAATATTTAAATGAATTAAACAAATGAAAACGCAAAGGCAGTTTAGTCAGGTGGGTAAAATAAAAGCATATTTTAGTAAAAAAAGCATATAAAAGACTATTGAATAAGTTCATTTAATTATTGGCCGAAGACGGTTAAAAGAAGGGTTGGGAAGGAATTGAATTTACCATCTCATCCACGTATGGGAAAAAGTTGTTAATTTTCTCTGGAAAAGTTTATTGGGGTGAAAATAAAGAGTTTCGTCAAAGCAAAGTGAGCAAGGTCAAGTTTAAAGGTGACCAAATTGGCTTTCTGAAGGAGGGAGATAAAAGGGACTTCACCCACATTAAAGATAATTCTTAGGGCCTCTTTTTAGACTGTCTCTATTATGTCTGGTTATTCATTATAGATGACAGACAAGACAGGCTTAAAGGATTAAGCTTGCGAAAAAGAGGAAATTCTCCGGGATTCAATCTCGAATATTAAAATTTTATGTTGTAACTGGGTTTAAAGACAAATGACATATCAGGTTGATTTTGTACTACCAAATCTTCGAAGAAATTTGTTCGGATTTATGTTGCCTTTCGCTTTGTTCTTTGTCTAATTATTTATGTCCATATTTTGCATAAAAGGGATAAAGTGCCCAAAAAGTCATTATCTATAAAAAGACGGAAATTTGGAGCAAAGTCCGATTAACAAGGTTGGAAAATTGCATACGAGACTTAGGGAATAAACATCATGTTTCAACTCGAATGTTTCATGGAGAATTAAAAAAGAAAAGTGAAACTTGCAAATTTCAAAACAAATCAGACATTTTAAACAAATCATACCGTGAAACTCAGTGGGACGGAAAGATTGTAATTTTTTTGCCAAACTGTATGTTACAATCGCATACTATGTGCATTTTCTCAGGCACAAAGGGGTTGTTTTTTGTTTTAGTTTTATTTCATTTAATTTCAAGAATTCAAGTAGCAATTATGGGTAGCATATTAACTGTTTTTCTGGTGCTGCTTCACTATTTTTTATTATTAACTATCATGAATATTGAAAAAAAAAAAAATCTTAAAAAACACCTGACGTATAGCTGTGAGTACAAAAAAGGAGGAGCCTACGAATATATTGCCTATATACAACATGGTGTCCTAATCATTGAAGAGGAAAGAATGTAAACCATAAAAAATTTAAAATAAAAACAATCAAAACAAAAGACCACAATAGAACCCTATTCTTGGAAACATTACATCAGCTTACCTCAACGCAGAAAGATTTTGCTTATAGCACACACAAATAATAAAGTGCTTGGAGTAATTAAACGATTTTAGCACCTAGTAGCCAAAGTAGCTAGTGATAGTAGTATCAAATATTAATGCAACAAATATAGACCATATTCTCTAAATAAACATGGGATCCTCACACTCGCGCTGGTAAAAATTACAACTTGGTGTAACATTTTTGAACATGAATCATCTTCTGGAAGACGGTTTTGAAAGTTTCAAACTCTAGGAACCAAACTTTTCAGCTAGTAGCCCTGTAGTGCACAAATCTGAAGGACTTGCTTGCGCTCGGTGAACGATTTTGAAAGTATTCAAGAGAGTATCTTAAACGCCACATTGTTTTTTTCTTTTTTCGATAAGAAAAGATAGCGATCTAGCATGTGCAGTAAAATCTAGCATGTGCAGTAAAATTTGGGACTTCTTTCCCTGCTAACATCATCTTATGCTTCAAATCATGACATGTGACTAAATTAAATGATGCTTGGCTATTAAATTATTCTAATTCAGCATTGATTAAATAATTGATGTAAATTGAGTTAAATATTTATTTAATTCAATGATTATAATGGTATTGCAATATAACTCAATCTAATATAACTTAAAATATAATTCAAAGTCTCCTAGTTAAATCTAATAAATAAACAGTGTCATTTGTTTCCAAACACCTACTAATTTTCTCACATCATGGATGCTTTAGGTGACTTATCTTACTTCGAATAATTTGTTCTTAGCAAGACGTAAAGCTTTTTGTACAATTCCTAAACTTAATTAAAGAATCCAAAACATTACATTCAATGAAGATTGGGCAGACCTTCTGTTAAACTTCTGCTATTATGTCTTATTGTCAGTGTTATATAGAGGGTATCCCAAAACGAAAACCTGATTTGAATCTTCTATAAATCTAACTGATTTGTTTGAAAGAAGCAAATAAATGCTTCTTTCTTGATTTAAATTCTCTAAGGTGTTTTCTATAAGGTGTGGCTTGTGAGATGTTTCAAACAGTCCAAATTGGCTATTTAAGTCTACTTCTGTATTACTAGCATTGTTTCTAATAAGTGTCATTCTCAGTTTAAATTCTCTACTATAAATCTAACTGATTTGTTTGAAAGAAGCAAATAAAACATCACTGTCTCTTCAGAAGATGTTGAAAAAAAAATACGTGAAGCACAACATTGGGCATATGCCCCCCCCCCCCCTGCTAGACCCACAGGCACTTATTCTAACCGTGAAATATAGCCTGAGGAGCTTTGCCTGGTTTTTGATAAAGGGAGAAAACACCCACAAAAGTCATGGAATCTTAATGAAAATTGTACCGTCTTATTCGGTGTATCAGAGAACCCTATTTTAGAGGTTTGAAGCTTCCATCTGCAATTTTTTTTGGCCAGAAGAAAGAACCTGTGATCTGAATTTTTATGTTGCTGCTGGGAGGCGCTGTGCTCATAGCGGTAATACCTTTAAATTCCTGCTTTGACCATGTTTACCACAAATGGTTTCTTTTATACAGTTTTACCTTTCCTTTGCTTCTACTGCACAACCCCCTTACAGTAAAAAGCCCTTTCACGGAAGAACGAAATCGTATATAAAACAAGGAACACAAAAATCTTCATCCTTGTGAACTTATGTACTTTAAAAGCTTCTGGGGCATGAGAGCTAGCATTTTATTTTGCTACTAGATTTATCATTTGATTTATTTGTCCTTATTATTTGGCTCTTTGCGATTTTATTTTATTTATTATTTTCTATTTGTGCTTTTTAAATAGTGTGCTTGTTCAGCGTTATAATTGTACTTGTTCCTAATAGACCTCATCTAGTGCCGTTTTGTAGGGGAGGGCCAAAAGGCCATGTCCCCGTAAGGTTCAAAATAAAAAATGTGTGGTAAACTGCATGATTTAGTTTTTAACTCAGTTTTTTTCTAGTCCCCACTCACCACCAAAAATAATCGTGAATTTTTGCCCGTGTCAAAGAAAAACCTTATCAATTATTGATTAAAATGAATGAGACGTTTCCTTTCATTGTTTTCATTTCTGATTGGAAAAAAATATGAAGTACTGCATGGTTCCAGTCTTGAGGTGGAGGTGTTCAAGCTACGATGATTTGCGACACTGCATACCCTCTTTCAGCCTCAATTGGAAAATATTATCGCGGCAGCAAATCAGTAGAAAGCTACCTCTTCATACCCGAGACGTATGCATGGTAAAATGTCTTAAATTTTCTTTTTTGAAATATCAAATAGTCTTGGAATTTTTTATGAGCGCCCCTCTATTTTTGTATTTCCCCCACCCCTTCAGGTAAAATGCTTGCAGAGGCTTCTGCTTTATTTTTGAGTGTCCCTGGAGACATGGGTGGAACTAATTCACCTCATAATGTTTTATTTTATGCTTATCTACTTTATTTATGCTTATAAGCAGAGATATAATTATTCATTCATTCTTTTTTTCAGATCAAAGGATAGATGCCCGTTCAAGTCCTAATTATTTAGCTTTACTCGTAGCTGCTATTTGTGTTGCAGCGCTCATGTTACCAACGACAGGTGACGCTGATACCCAACTGCCAACTTACCTGCATCTGACTTTGCATCAAAAACTTGTATTTGCATATACCCTAGGTAAGTAGTCTGCTATTTGCGTTGCTGCACTCATGTTACCAACGACAGGTGATGCTGATACACACCTGCCGACTTACCTGCATCTAACCTTGCATCAAAAACTTGTATTTGCATATACCCTAGGTAAGTAGTCTGCTATTTGCGTTGCTGTACTCATGTTACCAACGACAGGTGACGTGGATACACAACTGCCAACTTACTTGCATCTGACTTTGCATCAAAAACATGTATTTGCATATATCCTATGTAAGTAGTCTGCTATTTGCGTTGTTGCAATCATGTTACCAACGACAGGTGGTGCTGATACACAACCTCAACGTACCTGTATCTGACTTTGCATCAAAAACTTGTATTTGCATATACCCTAAGTAAGTAGTCTCAGAAGATTTGATATAATTTCAGATTATTTAGTTGCATCGGGGAATTACGATTACGGTTCTATACTTCCGTGATAAAGAGTGTGCTTTAAGCTAATTGGTTTGTTTTTGTGACCTATGACGTGACTTGACGTTTTGTGTCGTTATATTTTGTGAATTTTGCGACATGAAATAATATCGGGTTCCGGCTGGTGACGTAACATTTGTGTTACGTGAAAGAATAACAGGTAAATATTTGCATCAATGAGCAATCGAGATTACGGTCCTACACCTCCGTGATAAAAATAGGCTTGAAGTTCATTGGTTTATTTTTGTGATGTGTATTCGTTAGCGAATCTCATTATTTCTTATTTCTTGATAGCCAAACAACCCCGCCAATATAAAGTTTAAATAACTTTAAGTTCATATAAAGCTGGGAACTTGAAACAATATCTTAAAAATGCTTGCGCCGTCTGGCTAGTAAAACCTCTTAACTCAGTTTAGCTTTATATTTGTGCTTCATAGTGGAAATGATATTGACTCTTGCAGCTTTTTTGGCTTTATTTTTGATTACCAGAATCACTCCTGTTGAAGCCGTCGCTGCGACGAAAACTGACTTAACAAAGTTGCGTTTCCTTTCCACCATTTTGGTGCCATCTGTCTTGACTACGCTGACTACATTGCACTTACTGCAAGAAGTCACGGATGGTGCATCGTCCACCAGTGGAAACAAACTGACACGAAGGAGACGTGGATGCCGGGCAGGGAAAAATGAAACGAGAAGGCGCACGGGGCAGCTATTTTGGTACTAGTGACAATCCGTGACAATTGTCCTTCACCAAAACAAGTGTTTGAGCGAAAGCTGGTGAAAATCAAGATATCTCAAACTCCAAAAATACTGAGTCTTAAGAAAATTGACGACACCCCGTGTGCCGCATGCAGGACAGCCCGCCCGTTCTTAAGCCGATAGTGTCCCATTGGCCCACCATGCCTAATTTCCTCTCAGCTAACTGTCGATCCCTTTTTGACAAGATGGAAAACTTAGAAGTCCTGCTCCGTAGCAGCAACATAGCTGTTGCTACTGTGAAGGAAATTTGGAACCTTGATGAGGCTGGATACAACTCATTTCTAAGTAGTCGAAATAGTCGAGGTAACAACAGGCTCGGTGGTTGTGTGAAATCTTCGGAGGTGTAGGAATGTATCAGGTAACTCCTTCCTGAACTCACAAATCCAGATCATGAGGTTACATGGGTAATATGCAAAATGGACTACGCCCACTGTTATGGCCCTGACCTGTGAACGCAGCCGCCTTTACCCGGGCGACAAGTGAAATCAAGGCGCGGCAAAAAAAAATTAAAATGATCAAAAATGCAAAATGCTAGTATGGTCGTGAAAAAGTTGACTCCCTGCTCAACACCGAACCTACAAATTGGCACCGCTCGGTCAAAGCGATGAGTGGAAATGTTCCAAAAATCTGTGTAAAGATATCTGACGATAATGGGCGAATACTGGGGCCTAGTGTCAGATTAGTTAGGATCTAATCTTCATCCTTCAACTGTGATTCCAACCAAAATAAACAGAAAATACACATTCACTGATTGACAACATGTTTTCCACATTTTGTCCGGCGATGATATTAGTCATCACTTGCGACAAAGCTGATCACTTTCCTATACACACTATCTTCAACACAGTGAGGATGTCAACTCCTCTCGTAAGAACTAACAAGGATCTACAAGTAGTCAATCTTAAACAGGAGAATCCTAAACCGTTAAAAGAAGAGTTAAAAAAAGGTTTCTTGGGACAGTGTACTAGCAAAAGAAGATGCGAACGAAGGTTTTGAAATTTTCCACAATTCGTTTGTAGCTGCAGATAAAACCTGCTGTTTTAAAGAGAAACCAAGAAACTATGAAAGAAAAAATACACCAACATCCCATGGTTTACCGAAAGCTTACTTTGTGTGCATAATTAAGAAATAACAAGTTATGGGCAAATTACAGAAACCTCAAAAAAAACCAAAGAACCTAGAGAGATATGAGACGTATAAGAAATGGCTTCATTCAGTTCTGAGGAAAGCAAAAAGAGATTATATGAGTAACAAACTATCAAAAAGTGGGAAAGATGGACGAAAAGTCTGGAAGTTTTTTATTTCGGTTTTGCGACCAAATAATAAAAGATCAGAATTGCCTTCCATATTTTTTGTCAACCCACTCAGGTTGCAAAAGAACTCAGTACATTTGTCACAGGGATAGGAAAAATTACATCTAATTCTGAGAGAAGTCCCCAGAAACCTTAAAGTATTACCTTGAATCAGCATGTACCAAATCAATGGCAATGACTCCAGTGACATCAACTGAAGTGGGGCTAATTGTAAAGACCTTGAAAGGCACATCAGCATCTGGATTTAACAGGATACACACGAAAGCCTTGAAAGCAGTCCTCCCTTTTATCCTTGAGCCATTCACTTATTTGGTAAAGTTGTCTCTAAGAAGTGGTGTTTTTCCTTCGATACTAAAGAAAAATTCCTCTGCATAAAGGTGGCCCACAGGACGATCCATCGAACTTCCGACCCATAGCAATATTATCTGTTTTATCAAAAGCTTTTGAAAACCATACAACATAGAGATTATTTTGTATGCATACTTTTTTAAGATTACTAGTGATTTTTGGGATATACTGGAGGTAAATTATGTTTTGGGGCTTATCGGGATTCTCACATGGTAAATTATCGTTTCGAGAAAGAATTTCGAGAATTCCACCAGAATTTCGAGTAACGCCTACAACAGCATAAGGACGGTATCACCAAAGCTCTGAATTCTAATGTTACTTTTTTTTCTCTTGGTTCTGCGTTAAGCAGCCATGTTTTTGAAAATACAAAATACCTAGCCACAAAATACTTTTTGAAGAATCTGTTAGTATTAGCAATGATCTAGGCATAAAGCAAGTAGTTCGAGAAGCAATTGATATCAGACTTAAGATTAATAATAATAATGTTTCCTTAAATAGGGATTTAGGAGAATATTCACTAAATGCTCTATACACAAATTTAATTAAAAATGAACTTACGAAATATTATAAAAAACAAATAGTTATTAACACAGAACCTGTCACAAATAGACCTATGAGGTCAGCAGCGAAAAAAGCTAGGCTGGCATTAAAAACATGTTTTTAAATCATCCTCTTTCATTTCAATGAATTGCCTCGTTTCATCACAATTTATTTATCAGTCCTGGTTGAACTTCGCTGAGGTAAGGATGCTTGGACTGTTTTGAAAACTGTTCATTTTAGTTTTATTGATTTTATCCTCATTTAATTTTTTTTTTTGTAATGCTGTAGGCGGTCCTCGGACACATGCCTGAAATATTCATTCTAATTTGTTTCCCACTGTCCTGAGAAATTCCCTATTGTTTTTCTTGTTTTTGGTGTTTGACATTACTAACAAGCAAGATGAACTTATAGCATTCGCCGACGACGCTACAATGACCTACTACGGACTCGACAGTCTTCACTCCACCGGAAGCTTGAAAACATCATAGAAGAGATCTATATGTGTTTGGATGCCAACAAACTTGTCATCAATGTGGAAAAATTTTGCATCGTAATATTTTCTAGTTTAGGAACCCTTCACCCGGAAATAACAGGAATTGTGACGTCTCTTGGAAAGGTTCAACGACCAGCAAATGGATTTGCAAAATATTTAGGAGTACTAGTGGATTAAAACCTTTTTTTCCTTCCTCACATCTATGCTGTAGAATTAAGTATTTCGAGGGATCTGGGTATCATGAGGAAACTGAAGCACAAACTCCTACGTAAAACCACCCTTCTCTACAATGCGCTCGATTTCATCCGTAAGAATGGCTTGAAGGTCATCAAACACACAGAACATTATGTCTCGCTGAAATCGCTATTTGAGCTCTCCTGTTTGATTTTTGCTTTCAGATTCTTCTCCGGCTTTCTTCCACCACCTTTTAGGAATCTATTCCGTTTGGTAGCAGAACAGCATCTTCCAATTACAAGACTTCTCACTGATCCATATTCGACATACGCCAACAGTGAGGTCCAATTTTTCGCCTGACATCGTCTGCGCTAAGGCTTACAATACCCGTCCGCTTTAAATGAGAGGTAGGAGCTCCCTTGGTTCTTACAGAAAGAGAATAAAAAATGTCTTGTTTTGAAATAAATTAAATTGAATAAAAAATTTAAATAGATAAGAGATTTTAGTCATTATTGAGTAAATTTTTTTGCGTGGGGATATGAGTGGTTTGCTCCTGGATGAAAAGGTGAGGACTTGTAGGGACAGTTTTGTTGGTAGGGGCCATGGTTGTAAAAGAAAGCCTTAGTGCGTAATAAGTTTTGAGGCGATAAGGGACTCAGCATGCATTTTTGCATAGAGACGAGAGATATGTATGTTATGAATGTTATTTTTTTTTAATAAACCCAAGTGAACTGACTGAACTGAGTGACGGTAATGCATTTCTCACCTCCATGTGTACCACTTTTCCAGTCGTTACTTCCCCGGAGAAAGCCTCGCTTCTTGATGATTGCCCTAACGAAGGCATAATAGCACTCAGTTTATTTAGGTGTATAGTGAAATCAGGAAAGTGAAGACAAACGTCTCTCCTTTCCCAGGCGAAATCCCTGCAAAGCTTATGCGTGAATTTGCTTTGTTTCTAGCCTTACCTCTCTCAGTTCTTATAAACCAGTGCTTTGCATCTGGGACCTTCCCTAGATCGTGGAAAAAGGCCCACATCCGTGCAATTCCTAAAGTGAACCCGCCCAAGGCGTGTGATAATTTAAAATCAATCACCCTAAAACCATGTCTACCAAAAGTGACAGAATCGTTCATCTTGCGGTGGTTACTAGAGCAAGTTATGCTTTTGAAAAATACCAATATGAAAAACTCCCAAAACGTGGGACGTCTATATACCTATTCAGAATATATGATCAGATCTTGAAGTGACTTGAAAAGCAAGGCTCTTTTATCGACCTAGCCAGCCATCAACTTTCCCAAAGCTTTTGATCTCCTATCACACCTAGTGGCCTGTCGGACCACTATAGTCCCTTGTCCGCCAAATTCTTGAGTATGGGCATTGTTCTACAAGACCATACTACAACAAGGACATAGATGCTCTCGAAAATGTTCAGAGGAGGATAACTAAATTCTCTCCCAGGTTACGTTCCCTTCCCTACGAAGAGCGGCTGAGAAAGCTTGAAATCCCAACCCTTGCCTATAGATTCCATCGTGGTGATCTTATTGAAATGTACAAGCTCTGCAATGGAGCCTATGATAACGTACCAGCCCAGAGAATCGTGCAGTTCAATAAAAATCATCTCCGAGGACATCAGTACAAAGTGAGTACGGAACGCTTTTACAATGACATGGGCCGATGGACTTTCGGCAACCGAGTGGTTCAGCATTGGAACAACTTACCAGAAAGAGTAATCTGCTCCACAAACCTACTGACATTCAAGAAGGAAGTTGATGAATATTATTCAAGTGACATTTTCTCCTTGTGCAAATTTAGAAGAAATGCAAATTAAGATTGTTGTTTTGTAGAGGCTTAACGGCCAGGTAAAAAGGATAAAAAAGGATACGGCATTAGACTTTACAGTCCGTACCGGCGGTGCTGATCTCCGTTTCTTGGCCCTTCAGCCAGGAAGTGCAATGGGGGGCTGGGGGCCAGCCATCCTGTG
This sequence comes from Artemia franciscana, assembly GCF_032884065.1. Lineage (NCBI taxonomy): Eukaryota > Metazoa > Arthropoda > Branchiopoda > Anostraca > Artemiidae > Artemia > Artemia franciscana. The sequence goes on from NW_027062662.1 coordinate 1,790,636, forward strand.
CTTTCGCACACCCTTCCTGTTTACCTTCCCCAGATTTCTGCAGGTACCCATTTAGAGCTGGGTCGACTCTGGCTAAGCTTACAGAGTCACGCCACTGACCCCCGTCCCAAAATGAAGAATCGGGTACACCGGGATTCGAACCCGCATCCTCTCAGACAAGGGATCCCGAATCCATTGCACCAACCCACTCGGCCAGCCATCAAATTTGTGAATATATTGATCTACTTATTTACGAAACAACGTCAATTTAGTTTATTTTGTTCCCATAGGGCCATGGGAACATAATTATGGCTTGCGTTTGTCTATTCCCTCCACATCGTCTTGTATGATTTTTCACTGATCATGTATTTGCTTTTGAATTCGTTTTCTTATTTTAACTTATCTTTTATATGACTGCATGTGTTGCAAATTAATTTTAAATAATGTAATTAATGACAATTTATAAATTAATTGATTAATTTGCGAAACTAATTGATAAGTTCTCTCTTTCAGGCCTCATGACTATGGTGGTCCTAAATCATTGAAAATCTGACGGAGATTACTATTCGTACGTGTAGTTAGCTTATGTAGATACGCTTGATCGGTCTGTGTGTTTTTTTATATTTTTCCGTTGGTATTAAAATATTTTTTGCATGAATTTCTAATTTTTGGGAAATAATTAAAAAATTACAACTCGACCACCCCTGGAAAAAAAAAACACACATCCATGATCTTTCTTCTGGCAAAAAAAAACGAAATTCCACGTTTTGCAGATAGGAGCTGGAAACCTCTACAGTACGGTTCTCTGATACGCTGAATCTGACGGTGTAATATATATTAAGATTCTATAACTTTTAGGGTATGTGTCCCCTTTTTTCAAAAATAAGACAGGTTTTCTCAGGCTCGTAACTTTTGATGGTTAAGACTAAACTTGATGGAACTTTATATTTGAGAGCAGCATAATAATCAAATTCTTATGATGTATCTATTGGTATCAATTTCCGTTTTTTAGTTTCGGTTACTATTGAGCCGGGTCGCTCTTTACTTACAATTCGTTACCAAAAACTGTTTGATAATGTTAGAACCAAGCGTGAATCATCGCATAACATGCGTAGAAAATTAATAAGAATACAAGAAACTGGGAAAAACAATTGATAATCAGGACAAAATTTTGGGTAAGTGTCCGAGTGCTTTACTCGAAGCCATACTGAAAATCATCCAGAAAATACTATACTTCTAAAAAGGAAAGTAGACGGAAAAACATAGCTGGCTTAAAACCTTTGCTGAATACACCCGATAAAGATATTGCCCGATAATTAGCCGGATTCCATCTTCTTGCTTTTCCGACATTTGTGAAATGATAGGTAAATGCTTCTTGAATATCAAGTTTACCATGGATTGCTTTTTAGGAAGATCGAATCAATATGATTGACCCTTGAATAAAGGACGCTCAATCTTTATAAATAAACGTTAAATGATTATGTTAGTGAGAATGCAATTAAATTGTCATCTAAAGTTATTTATACGTAACTGGTGTCTGTAAAAATTTCGATGTACTTATGTAGATTCCAAGTACTAGTTACGTATTAGTTTGTTTAATTAATTTTTATACTCTGAAGCCTGAGCGCAATGAAAAGCAGAGGAAGGTTTGCTAGTTTTTTTTCAGAGAAATTGCCTACGTGTTGTTCTGGGTACCCGGCTGACTGACAATATTTCAAACAATAGGCTGTACGAAAAGTGTGGTTCAATCCCGGTTTCTAGGGCTAAAATGAGAGAAAGGCTAAGATAAATAGGGCCCATTCTATGGATGAAGTATAAGAGATAACCGAAAATTGTCGTTTTCAGCAAACCGTCTAGGGCTAAACTGAAAGCTGGTCTTCCACGAATAGGATGGGAGGATGTAAAGAAAGATTTAAATGAAATGGGAACTTCCTGTGAGGGTATAAAGAGGGAGGCTTTGAATAGAGGGATGGAGGAGGAGCATCCGTAGCTGTGTTGGCCTCAGGCAGCTTAGTGCTGCGGTGAGTTGTTAGTAGTAGTAGTAATAATAAATTTTTTTATGGAAAAATTATCCTTTCATTCTTGTAGATTAAAAGAATCTATAGATGTATCATCTTATATTCATGCATACGATACCTTCCTTTTGGCTAATAGGATTAGTGAAGCTTACGCTTTATGGTCTGCAATTAGACGTGTAAGCATCCCCTGAAGCTACTATTTCTCGTGGGTTTTTATGAATTTACACTGGATTCTGAATGCTGGATAATTTTTGGGGTTTCTGTTTGTTTTGATGGGCTTTTTTGGGCTGAAAAATCTCTTCCTTGCTATGTCCTACATTTAGGGCTGCATCCCCGTAGTAGCAAAATATTTGCAGGTATGAATATATAAAGAGTCGCAAGTAATATGCTTGACGTTATCTGTGCAGGATTTCAAATTTTGTTTATTGAAGAGCATCTGCTAAGTGTCGAAAACCAAGTTCTTACCAAAATTGGTCCAAGATTACACAAAGCCTCAATTCATGATGGAGGTGTCAAGGAAGCCTTTCATTTCAGGCTCAGGGACGTCTGCTCTGCTACTAGCCACCTCAAGTGCTTTGCGTGGACTTGAGAAGATGTGTTGGTCCCCGCTCTGTACTGATTTTTAGGGCTATTGCTTTTCTACTTTTCTTTTAGGGCTATTGGAGGTGAATGGAGTTCGTGCAGAATAAGGCAGGTTCTATCTGCTTACCACATGCCTCTACACACGAGGTTTTTTCCCTATCTGAACAATCCGATCAGAACGGCCGCAACCTCATGTGGTGGTTGGAGCCCACCCAGGGAATATTGGTACCTTGGTTTAACCTAGTTCTAATCAGATTCCAGGCCTGGGGTCAGTTGGGCTACCGACCCTCAACCCGAAAATTAAATGCTACGAAAAGGGACAACATAGGCTTGGACCCGGATTCTCTTTTAAGATCTTGATCATCGCGCGCCATTGGACATGCTGACGACGTCAGAAAGACTGACAGACTAAACCTTATAGACCAAAGAGGGCTACGGACAGCCACCTGGAATGTCTCGAGTCAAAGACCTGCGTCAAAGAGCCTACTCTCCGAAGAACTTCGCAAGAATAAATTGCCGATTCTTACAGAAACCCGTCTTACCGGAAGCAGATAAGAGCCAATAGGTAACATTGACTCATTGCTCTGTTCTGGAGGAAGCACAAGAAGGAATGGCGTTGGCCTTGAACTAAATAGCCCTATAAGAAGGGCCTTACTTTCACACGAAGCTGTATCTGACAGATTAACGAAGGCCCGGTTTGGACACAAGCACTGTTATCGTATGCCATGCCCTGACCAATGATTCTGATGATGTGACTAAGGAGGATTTCTACTCTGCTTTGTCAAGATGCCTTGCAACAGTGCACTCCCTCCATGATGTAACTGTTCTTCTTGGCGACTTCAATGCGAGAGTGCGCGATGATATGGGTGTATGGCGCGGTAAAGTTGGTCCTGTATCCCCCGACCCACTTAACGACAATGGGCTTTGCCTACTTGAACTGTGCCGATCGCAAGACCTTTGCACCGCAAACACCTACTTCCAACGCAAAACTATTCATCAGTACACTTGATATAGTAACGACGGTCGTACAAAGAAGATTATTGACCACGTCATTACTTCCAAACGCTAGAGATCATTGGTAAAGAACTGTAGAACTTACAGATCAGCAGAGATTGAAAACGCAGACCACAGGCCATAGATCAAAGACGGGAGGCAAGACTTCTTGGGAACATGAACACATATCGAAAGCTTACTGGAGTACGGAACAGACTCATTCACCGGGATAGAACCCAGTTTGTTTTAAGGAAGGCCGATGAAATTGAATAAGCTGCAAAAAAGAAAGACATGGGCAGCCCATTCAAGCATCTCTGAGACTTCACGGGAAATAAAACTCCTACCTTGGTTCTTGTCATGAAGGTTCTTGTCTTGAGCAGTGCAAGGACTACTTCCGTTCCCTCCTCAACAATACTAGCCCATCTCTGCCTCCTAATGATAGTCCTAGCCAACCTTGCAGTCAAAGACATGAAACAGATGCTCCTCCAGACGAGCCTTTCAGCCCCTCAGAAATCGGATATGCAGTAAAAAGGCTCAAGAATAATAAAGCTGCTGGTATCTGTGGCTTAAGCTCAGAGCTGCTAAAATAATGAGGTCCTGCAATGCTCCTGTTTCTCTACACCATGTTCTCTACACTCTGGCAAACGGAGATAATTCCCAAGGATTGGCGGAAATGTTTCATCATCCCTTTATGGAAGAGGAAAGGCTCAAGTAGCGACTGCTCCAACTACTGGGGAATAACCCTACTGTCTCTCCCTGGCAAACTGTTTTCAATGGTCCTGCTGGATCGATTTCGAAATATCATTCGAAAAATCCGGTGACCGGGGCAAGCTGTTTTTATGTCGGACCGTTCAACCATCGAGCACATTTTCACGATTCGACAAATAATAGAAAAGACCACAGAGTTCCAACAGAAAGCATTTATGGCATTCGTCGACTTCCGTGCTGCATTTGACTCAGTCGATTGAAAAGCTCTTTGGTGGATTCAAGAGTTGACAGGCCTACCCGAGAAATATTGTAGACTTCTCAAGGTGCTGCACTATGGGACGGAGGGCTGTGTACAAGTAAATGGTCGGAGCAGGCCGTTGTGCGACAGGGGTGTACCAAGGATGTGCAGTGGCTCCGTTGCTCTTCAATGTCTTCGTCGATTAGATTATGAAAAAACCAATTCACGTCTCAGCTAAGGGCTCAAATTTGAAGATCGTGTCATCACAGATGTTGATTTTGAAGATGACTTGGTCATTCTGGTGGACTCCATGGAGCAACTGCTGGAAGCGCTACGAGCTCTGCGAGAAATGGCTGCCAAAGTAGGGCTGCGTATAAACAGGAACAAAACTAAAATCTTGACCGTAGACCCATCTTCTCCTAATGCTAACTCTCCAGTTAGCCTGGAAAGTACCACTGGCATCGAGGTTGTTCAAGACTTCACCTACCTGGGCTCCATAATTTCTTCAAATCGCTCCCTTCTCACTGAGCTACAATCGAGATTATCCAAGGCGTCTTCTGTCATGGGCAGAATGAATCGTCATCTCCGGTGAAAACTGAACATCAGTCGCACAACCAAACTGCGAATCTTTAACGTTCTAGTCGGCTCTGTGATGCTTTATGGAGCTGAGACATGGCAAGCATTAGCTGCAGCCCTAAAAAAAAATCGACGTATTTAATGCGAAGAGCCTGAGGAGGATCGATGGCCTACGATGGTCCGACTTCGTGAGCAATGAGGAGCTTCTACTGCTCACAAAGTAGTCTTGGTTTTCGACTCAAGTAGCTGAGCGAACCTTACGATGGTTCAAGCACCTGCTGCGAATGCCACCACATATACTCAGAAAGACGATCTAAGACTTTGACCCTATCAAAGTCGGTTGGTAGCGACCTCACGGCCGACCGCTGAAACGTTGGTCCGACAGCCCGTCCGAGTTCTTGACGATGGCAAACATCAGACAAGGTGAAGAGCAAATACTTGCCATGGACCGAAGTAGATGGATGAGGCCGACACCACTCTCTACGCCGAGCAGCGCCCGACGGGAAACTTATGTCAAGCAAGTCAAGCTTTTCTTGAGACCTTAGTAGTTTCAATGATCTAAATAATATGAAAATTTCAACTTAAAACGTTAAATGTTCAAAAACATCTATAAGATTGATATTTTGACTGACAAATTTACAGCTTTGAACTGGAATTACGAGGAGTCTTATAAGCTCATATCCAAGGGTTAGCAGCTATGGAATTAGAAGAAATAGAACTTATCTATTCAGGCAAGAATTATGGGGTGCAAAGGCAGGCATAGTGTTCATGATGAATAAGGATGCTGGTAAGTCATGTTTAGGTTGGGATTTTATTGATGAGAGAATACGAATTGCCTATTTAAAAAAAAGGTAAAGGATACGGCATTAGACTTTACAGTCCGTACCGTCGGTGCTGATCTCCGTTTCTTGGCCCTTCAGCCAGGAAGTGCAATGGGGGGTTGGGGGTCAACCATCCTGTGCTTTCGCACACCTTTCCTTTTTACCTTCCCCAGATTTCTCCAGGTACCCATTTAGAGCTGGGTTTACTCTGGCTAAGCTTACAGAGTCACGCCACTGACCCCCGTCCCAAACTGAAGAATTGGGTATACTGGGATTCGAACCCGCGTCCTCTCAGACAAGGGATCCCGAATCTATTTTGCAAACAAAAATTGCAAGATCTCACTCATAGTAGTAAATGCCCTTGTATAGTAGTGATTCAGATATATTCTACTTACCGCAATAGGAACAAATTGACAGGACCTCCCGTAGAAATATGGTATAAGAGGAATTTGATGCAAAGGCTGGTAGAACTAGGGACATATGGTATTCTAGCCAAAGTAAATTTGAAATAGGAAAAAATCAGTAATGGTTACAGACTGCTGTAATTGCTTAGGTATAACAATCTACTTATGACCAATGCAGTATTTTTAAAATGGCCCACAATTTAACATACAATTCCCTTGATGGTAAGAACGACCTTGTTGATTATGTTATTGTAAACTAGGGACTGACATGAACGATACAAGATAATATGGTATTTAAGAGTGATGTTATTGATGTTAAAATTAAAAATCACCATCTAGTAGTACCTAGGCTTAATTTAACGCATAAATTTAGGAAGGGTAACTACCTTCCGAGAAATCATGACGTCAATAGATTCCAAGATTAGAATTTGAAAGAAACTTTCTACGAAAAGATAAATTGAATAATTGTAGGAGACTAGCTTGTGAAGTCGCAGGTGTTCTCTTAGGGAGGAAATATTAGTGAAAATGCTTTAAGTTTAGTAGAGAGAAGGAGGGGCTTGTACGAGACATTTGAGTGATAGATCATACGAAAATAAAACGAATGTAAGAGAAATTGAGAAAGCATTAAGGCAAGACCTAAGAGGGTGGGAAGTCGATGCCGTGGATAAAGTTACTGAATATCTTGAAGATGCAGCCAGACGGCACAATTGCAAAATACTGGGTTAGTAATTTAAAAAATAGAGAGGAAGAGTCAATCAGGACTCGTCCCAGTAAAAGATTGGAACGGAAATAAAATTAATAATAAGGACAGTGTTGAGGAGAGATTGACAGAACATTTTGACAAGCTCTGGGAAAACCACGATAAATATACAGGAAATGATAGAGAAGAGATTGAAAAATTTGTGACAACATGGAAGTGAAGGAAGATTTAGTTTGTGTGGATGAATTAGTAATAGTACTAAAAGAATGAAAAAAATTGTGAGGTTCCTAGTGCTGATAGTTTCGTAAATGAGTTTTTTAAATGTGGTGTTTGTGAAGTAAGAGATAAATTACTCAAGATTATCAATATAATTTGTGAAAAGGGAGAAGCACCTAGCGATTTTAGGAGAACTTTAATTAAACCACTTATATAAGAAAGGTCATAAGAGTGAATGGGGTAATTATAGATGGGGTACCTTGGCCTCTGTCGGAAGCAAATAATTTAAGCATGTCAAAAGCAAGTGATAATGCTTTTTATACTTAAAAATTGTGTAGATAAATTTTTTAAGATAGGAACAGTGTGGCTTTAGGAAGTGAAGACGGCGTGCTGACACAATTTTCACTCTTTGAATAAAAATCAAAAGCGCCAGAATCATCAGATCCCATTAGTCCATAGTTTTATAAATTATGAGCAAGCTTTACATTAAAGTGATTAATGCTTTGCATTAATAATGATGCTGCATATTCAATTCAATTTATTCAAATAAAAATAAAATATAACACCAATAATAATAAAGATCCTGGAAGCGAACTTGTTGAGGACCACAACCACAGAAAATTGAAAATGAAGAAGAGAGAAAAAAAGGAGAAAACATGGGTAACTAAAGCAAATTGAATAAGAATTTAGAGAGTTATAATATCAAAATTTTAGTACATTGTTATACAGCGTGCGAAAACTTGTGGATAGCTTGACACTGGAGGATATTATATTCCATTGAAGTATAGATTTATAAATGGAAGATCGCTGGGCGGAACTAGAGACACACTTGGGGACAATGAAGGAACGGCCGGATGAACGGAGACAGATGCCTTCGGAATTATTAATATTAAAATAAGATAATAATTGAGGAGGAAGATTTTTATGGTAAGCGGAGTATGCAAGGTATGGATTTAATTTTTTTATGATTTGTTCAAAAGGAATAATACCAAAATCGGAGTACAAGTCCTGGGTGGGATATAGTCGGGGCAGCTGAAAAACTGCTTTGATGGCACGGTTTTGGGAAGATTTTACTTTATTGGTAACTGAAGGAAAATTGTTGCCCCAAACAGATCCACAGTATGAGATATATGGGTAAATAAAAGAGTAATAAAGGGTGACAAGGATATCGGGAGGAAGAAAATAATTCGCACGATTAATCATACTTACCTATCGCAAAATTATGGCTCTGATGTAGGACACGTGTGTTGGAAATGATAGGGAGGAGTCTATGTGGACACCAAGAAACTTGGCAACTTCGACCTGTGGGAGGGGATTGGTAGAATATTTTAGGCCAAGTGCTTGCTGAGCTTCATTTTTTGTAAGGGGTTCGAAATAATACAACCTGACTTTTCAAAAAGTTGCTATCGTCAGCAAAAAGTACTGGGTGCACTGATGGACCCAGGTCCGTAACCAAATCATTAATACAAAAGAGAAAAAGTATTGGACCAAGAACAGAGCCCTGTGGGACGCCCCTTCGGACAGGTAGGGGATGTGAAGTCAACCCGCCCAGACTCACACTCTGTACTCTACCAGAGAGATAAGAGCCAAACCATGAGAAAGGAACTCCACGAATCCCTAAGTTGTTGAGTTTACTTAATAGAACACTGTGATCAACGATATCAAAGGCTTTAGAAAAGTCCAGAAATAAGCCCAATACAGTATTTTTAAGGTCAAGTTGGGAACGTATAAACTGTGTGGTGTCTATTAGTGCATGAGCAGTTGAAAATTTGGAACGGAAGCTATATTGATGAGGAGAAATCAACGAATCTGAAGAATGAATCCCAAATAAAAAGGGAGAATGACGTCGGAATATAATCCTCTTGAGCACTTTAGATATAACTGGGAGAAGTGAGATTGGACGATAATTACTTATCTCAGACGGATCACCTTTCTTATGAATCGGGATAACAATTGCTGATTTAAATATTTCTGGGAAGACTCCATTGGTCATAGACAGGTTTGCTATGTGCACAATGGGTTCACAAACAGAAGTCAGGTGTACTACTATTAGAGAGACATTTGATAACTTGAAGCACCTCTTTACAATCAGTTGGAGAGAAAAGCATGGGTCCAGGATTCTTGCTAGGTTTTACTGACTTGGAGAAGGAACAGGAGTTAGCATTTGGAATATTAGTGAAATAATTATTAAAAGCATCAGGTACTGAACTTGGGTCAATTAATCTGCCACTGATGTCCTTAAGGTTAATAGGTACAGATCTTGAATTCCTTTTTTTTGAAAGAATTTCATTTATTGTGGACCAAATTTTTAGCAAGTTCCCTTTGCAATGAGAGATTTTTGAATAATGATAATTTTTTTGCTTCCCGAACAAGTTTAATATATAAATTTTTGTATTTCTTATAATTAGTCAGGTAAATAACGTTACTGGTTTTGCAAGCTAACTTATATAGGTAATTTTTTCGGTATGAAGAGATTATCAGGCTATTAGACATCCAGGGGCGTATATGGGTAGTTTTTCGGTTTGATTTACGAACTGGAAATGTTGAACTGATAAGATCACTCAGTCCCTGTGTAAACCATTTATGGCTGAATTAACATCCTGACAATCCGAAACCTTGGACCAGTCGAAGGATTTCAAACGATCCGTGAACCTGTTCATATTCACAGTATTATATATTCTATTATACGTAGGGGTTTTAGTTCTAGAGGGTTGAGTAGCTGGTAGGGAGGGTAGCGAGAGATAGATTGGAAAGTGATCTGACAGGTCAGACAATATTATTTTGGAGGACAGGTGGTTTCCCAGGGAAGTAGATACAAAAATGTTGTCAATTACAGTAGCTGTAGACCTCACAGGATCAACTCTAGTAGGAAAAAGGATTGTGGGAAGAAGACCACTTGAGGTGAATGTTTCAAAAAAGGTATCACAATCATTATTATTGCTAACATTTAGTAAATTACAATTGAAGTCCCCAAAAACTATTTCCTTCTTTTGTGGTAAATTAATAAAACTAGAAAAATCATCAAACAGGTTACAAAAGAAAGGGGTCGAAAATGAGGGGGGATTATAAAAATTAATGAAAAAATTTAAAGAATTATCGTCAACACTTATGTCTACGACCATTGAATAAATGCATCTATTATTTATAGGTTACGAGAATAAGGATTCACAGTCTAATAGCCTGATGAATTTCAGACTTGACCGGATGTAAAGAGAAATGCCGCCAGAGGACTTGGTTAATTTTCTTTCAATATGAATAGCTTGAAAACCAGGGAGGGAAAATTCATTCTTATAGTCAATTTCTGAAAGCCACGTTTCCGTTATTCCAATTACGTCGAAAGGGCAGTAATCATTAATTAAAATTAAGTCTTTAAAATTAGCCCACTTATCCCGTATACTTCTAATGTTAAAGCAAATTACATTAAGTTTGGTCTCTTCCATTAGCTTAGGTTTCACATTTTTCACAAAATCAAAAGTGTCGAGATATTCACAGTTAATTTGGTTTAAAGGGCTAGCTATGGGGCTGGTGGGCAAATTATTTTGGTCATCGTAATAGTTAAAAACAACATTATTACACAGTGATAAATTCGTGAGAAACATAAAATCTTGTACAGTGCACATTTAAATATCCATTGTGGTCTGAGTTGTGGCTGGTGGGCAAATTATTTTGGTCATCGTAATAGTTAAAAACAACATTATTACACAGTGATAAATTCGTGAGAAACATAAAATCTTGTACAGTGCACATTTAAATATCCATTGTGGTCTGAGTTTCATCATCTCCTTGATTAGAATATTTGAAATCTTCTTTGGATGTTGTGGCAATTTCAGAGCCTGCATGGATTTGATTTACAGTTGAGTCTACAGGCTTAACTAGCTTAATCTATGTCCTTTTTCATGGAGGATAATTGAGCCATAGCTGTTTCTAATATGTCATCACCTAGGAGTTTAGTGATAGCTTTCTTCTTGAGAATAGTTTTGGTCTCCTCAGCTTCATTACTAACCTCAATTAAGTGACTGACTGTGAGATAAGTTGCAAGCCTTTGCCATTCTTGGCTATTTTTAGATGAATCTTTTGGAGGGCAGGATGTTGAAGCAAACTTAGGTAAGGGATGGGGGGAATGACTAGAACTTTGAGTATGAACATTATTTTCCTCTTTTGGAAATGATACTGTCTTTGCATCTGCTACAGCAACTGTTGCTTGGCTTCTACTGGGCCGATGGGGTGTGGGTTGCCAAGGGATTCTTGCAGCTACTACTGAGTAGGTTAGGTTCAAGATTGTTTTTGGAGGGTTGTGTGTCCCTTACGGTTACAATTTCTGCAGAAAGGGTCTGACTCAGGGCATTCACTAATTGCGTGGCAATTATACTTCTCTGTAAGTGTGTGTTCTCTGTAGTGCCGTCTGTACACTTCCCAATAACAATTATTATATGTAAACACTGGTCGAAGTTTGTAACTTGCAGCCCCTCCCCCAGGGACTGTGAGGGAGTAAGTCATCCCCAAAGACATAGTTATTATGGTTTTCGACTATGCTGAACAAAATGGTTATCTCAAAATTTTGATCCGTTGACTTTGGGAAAAAATGAGCGTGGGAGGGGGCCTAGATGCCCTCCAATTTTTTGGTCACCTAAAACGGGCACTAGAACTTTTCATTTCCGTTAGAATGAGCCCTCTTGCGACATTCTAGGACCACTTGGTCGATACGATGACCCCTGGGAAAAAAACAACAAAAACAAACAAACAAATAAACACGCACCCGTGATTTGTCTTCTGGCAAAAAATACAAAATTCGACATTTTTGTAGATATGAGCTTGAAACTTCTACAGTAGGGTTCTCTGATACGCTGAATGTGATGGTGTCATTTTCGTTAAGATCCTACGACTTTTAGGGGGTGTTTCCTCCTATTTTCCTAAATAAGGCAAATTTTCTCAGGCTCGTAACTTTTGATGGGTAAGACTAAACTTGATGAAACTTATATATTTAAAATCAGCATTAAAATGCGATTCTTTTGATGTAGCTATTGATATCAAAATTCAATTTTTTTGAGTTTTGGTTACTATTGAGCCGGATCGCTCAATTCGTTACCACGAACTGTTTGATATGGAGTCATAAAAGGGTTGTGTTCTATCCCCATTTACATGGATCATTTAAACCGACTTTGTTTTAAAGAGCACAGCAAAGGCTGTAGAAGAAAACGTGATCAAACGAGGAAGTAAACTTTCCTAGACTTACATTCTGCTGACAACTTGAGCATCTTACATAAAATACTACAAAAATTAATAAAATTTTGGAGGTTTCGATAGTTTCGAGCGCAAGAATAGGTTTATTTCCTCAACACCTCGCTCTTTATGCTAAAGTTTTTTAATGTCTTAAAAAGAGAGTTGAGAGAAAGAGTCAAACTTTAGCATAGAATAAAGTATTGAATAAAGCAATTACAATTATCTTAGGCTCAATTAAATTGAACCGTATTCAAAAAACACTTTATATAAACATAAAAGAGTCTGGAACCATAAGACTTTTGACTAAACCCGAACTTCTTACGCTTAGCCCCAGAAGCACTAGTTGGGAACTCACATCACCGTTGATTGAAACAAATCAGAACGGAATTTCGCAAAATTATAGGTCCAAACAATGACCAGCCTTTAGATGTTCGCCCACATAAAACCATAATCCACATGATTAATCGCTTGTTTTAAATAAGACATGAAATAATTTAGCTAAAAATTAAAGGGTTATGTGGTCTTTAACAAAATGTATACTAAGCACAAATAAATTATATAAAACGAAAACAACATAAGGAAAAATTAGGTTCTTTTTTTTCTTCATGATAATCAAGTACCTGAAGTGTAGAAAGGTCCTTTTTATCCAGAATCAACATATCCAAATCCAAATTCAACTCATCCAAAAATTATCCAAATACAAACTCATTTGAAAAGCTATTAAAATCAGCGCTGTTGATCTGTTGAACTATCAGGACCATCTATTCTTGCTCTTTTCATTTTTCCGTCCTTGAATATATCAATTTGAATGTTGGTACTTATTGGTTTGGAAATATTTCCTGCTTGAATTATACTAGTTGAACGTAATGCTTGATCAGATAAAAGACTGATGTTTTCCAAATTTGTGTCTCTCTTTTTACCTCTCTTTTCCTCATTGTATCCTACTTCGTTAGCTACTCCGTCAACATGTTCTTCCATTTAAGTCCTGAAATACGAGAAAATACAGAAGCTTAAATTTCAGTAGTAAAACATATAAATGCAATATAAACTGATATAGTAGAAAAATATAAAGTATGTAGTATATTTATCCCTCATGGGTGGAGGGTGAGTTTAAAGAAAACGAGCGTGATATAAGAAAATGTAAAAGTGAGTATTTCTGATTTTTTAAAGTATTGTTTTTTCTTTTTTTGGAGGGGGTCTTGCTAATGAAAATGTTAATTAAAATTGCACCATCAGACTAAGCGTATAAGAGTGTATAACTCTACAGTAGAGGTTTTTAGCTCCTATATGCAAAAATGGGGATTTTTTTTTGTTAAAAGATAGATCATGGATGCGGGTTTGATTGTTTGTTTTTTCTTTTCTCTAGATGTGATCGTATCAAACCAGTGTACCTAGAATATCGAAAGAAGACTCGTTTGAAAGGAAACTAAGAGTTCCAGTGCTTTTTTTAAGTTAAAAAAGATTGGAGGGAAACTAGTCCTCCTCCCACGGCCCTTTTCTCCAAAACCGCTCAATCAAAATTTTGAGACTACCACTTTGTTAATCATTATTGAAAAGTTCATAGATTACACCTATGGAGATAACATGACCCCCCCCCTTCAGCCCCTGGAAATAGGTCTTGAAGTTATAAAAATTCCCTATTCCTTACTTATAGTATTTGTTATTGGGAAGCGCACAGACATTTTTCGGGCGGAGGCCGGATTTGGTGCTTAGGATGGGTTGCCATGGAGACAATATTCCATATTAAGGGAAATTTCTGGGAGTTAAGCTTCCACAAGAAATTTAACATTAGGGAGGCTTGAAAAAATTCCTATATTAAATTATTTTATTCATCTCACTTTGTCTTTTCCTATTCACTTTTACATGTGGTGATATTCTGGGAGAATTGTCCGAGAAAAGTGTTTTGCGTGTTAGAATTCCCAAGAAATAATACACAAAGGATTTCTGGAATGATAGAAAAATGGTTAATACCTAAATTATTTTTCAAATTAATTTTAAGGAAAATTTTACAGACTAAATCTTTTGCAAGATATTTTATTGAGGGCATGGGGAAGAATCTTCAGTGGTACGAATTGCCCGGAAGAAATTTTACAATGAAAAGGAGGTATATTACATTGGAAAAACTTTCCAAGGAGGGGCTTCCAATGAGGGGAGGTAATTGTTCAGGGAGGATCAGCCAGATTTACCGGAATTATTTGAAAAAAAAAATGGAAATTAAATTAAAGAACAAACTTTTTTCAACTGAAAGTAACGAACAACATTAAAATTCATAACTAACTGAAATTATTCAGTATGGGAAAGGGGCTGTCCCCTCCCCAGTACCTTGCTCTTAATGCCAAGGTTTGACTGGTGGTTCCAATTTCTTAAGAACGACTCCTGAAAAACAAGGTCCGTTTAATTAAAGTAGGAATCTTTTTTTTTTAAACGCTAAGAACTTTAAGATGAAGACCCAGGAACTGAGGAGGGGGACCTCCTTTCTATACGGAGTAATTTCAGTTTGTCTTGAGTTTTATTGTTGCTGCTTACTTGCAGCTGATAAAAAACTGTTGTATTTAATTAATTTAGCTAGATTCATGTTTTAGACCATGAAATAAAAGGTTTTGCACTGGAAAGCTTTTGTGTTGAGGGTAGAATGACCAATCTGTACTAGTCGGAAAACAATAACTATAGCTCATGAATTTGATTTTCTTTCGTGTTTCTTTTGTTGAGCTAACTAAGTGAGATGCCAGCAAAATCTTTAACTTTTCACGATATAGACTTGATATTTTATGTCGTTAACTACAAAAACTACTATTAATAACTCACCACAGTACCAAACCCGCTGAAGCCAACATAGCTGTGTAAGCTCTTCCTCCACCCCCATCTATTCAAATCCCCCTTCTTAACACTCTCCCAGAAAGTTCGTATTACCCTTCTATCTTTCTTCAAGCCATTCCCCCTAACTTTGGACAACCCGCTTTCATCTTTTGCAGTCTGTCATTCTTCACCCCTATAACGTGCCTCTAACGGGCCCTAGCCATCTCAACTTTTCTCTCTTTATAATGGGTTTGAACCATACTTTTCTCACAAGCTACTGTTAGAAATAGAGCCAGTAATTCGAAAACGCCAAGCAATTCTTGAGCAATTTCTTTTGATTTACATCTGGAATTTTTATCAGATTTTTTTTAATTAGAATTTCTTTCCAAATTGAAGCCCATGTGTTGGCATTCGAATGACTATACTTGACTATCGAAAAAACAACAACTATAGCTCATCAAAAATGAGTTTCTTTCAATTTATCATTTTGTCATCCTTCATCCCATCAACATGTCCTGGCCATCTCAACCCTTCTCTTTTTATGGCGGGATTAAACCACACTTCTCGCACAGCCTACTGTTTGAAATACGGTCAGTCAGTCGGGTTCCCAGAACGATTCGTAGGCAATTTTATTTAATTGAACTCTGGAATTTCAGCCGTAGTTGTTTTTTTATAATAGTATCAAATTCCATAAAGTGAACTAACCCATCAAGCAGTTCGTAATAACAAATTGTAGTAAAGAGTGAACCGGCTCAATAGTAACCGAAACCCTAAAAATAGAAATTTTGATACCAATAGATGCATAAAATGAATTGTATTTTAATGCTGATTTAAATATATCAGTTTCATCAAGTTACAAGATTCATAACCATCAAAAGTAACGAGCTTGAAAAAAGTTTGCCTTATGTTAGAAAATAGGGGAAAAGAACCTCTAAATGTCATAGAATTTTACAGAAATTCACAACATCAGATTCAGCATATCAGAGAACTTTACTGTGGAAGTTTCAAGCTCCTATCTATAATTAAATAAAAAAACAAGTTTTTTGAAATGAAAGTAAGGAGCGACATTAAAACTTAAAACGAACAGAAATTACTCCGTATATGAAAGGGGCTTTTCCTCCTCGACACCCCGCTCCTTACGCTAAAGGTTTTTATTGTTTTAAAAAGTAGAGTTGCGAAAAAGAATCAAACTTTAGCGCAAGGAGCGGGGTGTCGAGGAGGAAAAGCCCCTTTCATATACGGAGTAATTTCTGTTCGTTTTAAGTTTTCAAAAAACTTGTGTTTTTTATTTAATTTCTGAAAGATTTTGAATTAATGCATGTCTGATTTTGGCTCTCCGTACATAAATTATTAAAATGAAATTTGCATATTAATTCTTTTTTTGGCTAAATGACTTTCTCTTAGTTTTGATCAGACGATTTTGAGAAATAAGGGGTGGGGAAGGAGGCCTAGTTGCCCTCCAATTTTTCGGTTACTTAAAAAGGCAACTAGATCTTTTAATTTTTAACGAACGTTTTTATTAGTAAAAAAATACGTAACTTAAGAATTAACTTACGTAACAAACTTTTATATTCTTATATTTTTGATTATATATATGAGAGGGTTGGTCCCCTTGTTAATACCTTGCTCTTCACACTAAATCTTGTTTTGTCCCAATTCTTTAAGAATGACCCCTGAATCAGAAAGGCCGTAGAATAAATAGTTGAAATTACTTAAAAAAATTTTAGCATAAAGAGCGAAGTATTTATCTCCTACTAAATACCTTGCTCTTTATGCTAAAGTATTTTTAGAATCCCTCATATGCTTAATAATCTCTGTTCGTTTTAAGTTTTAATGCTTCTCCTTACTTTCAATTGAAAAAACTTTTTCATGCTTATATTTTCATTGTTTTTTTTTTTGTAGTAATGCTAGAAAGTCCTGCGCCCTTTTCATTGAATTTCTCTTCCCCCATGAAATATTCCACCAAGGAAAGATCCTCCCATATAGCCCCCTCCCCTGAACCCCACACCCAAACCAAAAAAATCCCCCTGATAACGTCGGTACACTTCCCAGTAACTATTACTGTATGTAAACATTGGTCAAAGTTTGTAACTTGCAGCCCCTCTCCCAGGGACTGTGGGGGGTAAGTCATCCCCAAAGACATAGTTATTATGGTTTTCGACTATGCGGAACAAAATGGCTATCTCAAAATTTTGATCCGTTGACTTTGGGAAAAAATGAGCGTGGGAGGGGGCCTAGATGCTCTCCAATTTTTTTGGTCACTTAACAAGGGCTCTAGAACTTTTTATTTTCGTTAGAATGAGCCCTCTCGCAACACTCTAGGACCACTTGGTCGATACGATGACCCCTGGGAAAAAAAAAAAAAAATAAATAAACACGCATCCGTGATTTGTCTTCTGGCAAAAAATACGAAATTCCACATTTTTGTAGATTGGACCTTGAAATATTTTCTATAGGGTTCTCTGATTCGCTGAATGCGATGGTGCGATTTCCGTTAAGATCCTATGACTTTTAGGGGTGTTACCCCCTATTTTCCAAAATAAGGCAAATTTTCTCAGGCTCGTAACTTTTGATGACAAAGACTAAATTTGATGGAACTTATATATTTAAAATCAGCATAAAAATCCGATTCTTTTGATATATCTTTTAGCATCGAAATTCCGTTTTTTAGAGTTTCGTTTACTATTGAGCCGGGTCGCCCCTTACTACAGTTCGTTACCACGAACAGTTTGAAAATATGGAATTTTGTATTTTTTGCAAGAAGACAGGTCACAGATGAGTGTTTATTTGTTTGTTGTTTTTTTCCCAGGGGTGATCGTATCAACCTCGTGGTCCGAAAATGTCTTGAGTGGAATCATTTGAACAGAAATTAAGAAGTTCTAGTGCCCTTTTTAAGTGACTAAAATAATTGGAGGGCAGTTATGCTACCTCCCACCCTCATTTTTTCCCCAAACTAGCCAGATCAAAATTTTGAGATAGAAATTTTGTTCAGCATAGTCGATAAACCTAATGACTTTATTTTCGGGGACAACTTAATCCCCCACAGTCCCCAGGGGAGGGACTGCAAGTTACAAACTTTGACCACTGTTTATATATAGTACAATTTGTTGAGAAGCTTATAGACATTTTCAAAGGGAATATTTTCTAGTGGGGGGGGGGTCCGGAGAGAGGGTTAAATGGGAGTATCTTTCATGGAGAATTTATCATGAGGAAAGAATAATTTCTATGAAGGGAGCGCAGGATTTTCTAGCATTATTTAAAAAAAAAACAGTGAGAAAATAAATAAAAAAATTTTTCAACTGGAAGTAAGGAGCAGCATTAAGGCTCAAAAGGAACAGAAAATATTACGTATATAAGGGGGTTCGTCTCTTCCACAATACCTTGCTCTTTATGCTAAAGTATTCCTAGTAACTTGGACTATCTATTTTACGGGCTTTGTGATTCATGGGTCATTCTGAAAGAATTGGGACAAAATTCAAGCTTTAGTTAAAAGAGCGAGGTATTTACAAGGGGGCGAACCCCCACATATACGTTACAAAAATACAAATATAGAATTTCGTTACGTTAGTTAATTCGTAAGTAACGTATATTGATTACCAATGAAAACATTCATGAATAAAATAAAAAGTTCTTGTTGTATTTTTAAGCAACCAAAAATTGGGGGGTAACTAGAGCTCCTCTCACATCTCTATTTTTTATCAAAATAGTCCCGTCAAAACTATGAAAAAGCTATTTAGCCAAAAAAAAAACATTAATGTACAAATTTTGTTTTAATTATTGATGTGCGGTGAGCCAAAATCAAAACGCATTAATTCAAAAATGTTCAGAAATAAAAAAAAAAGTTTTTTCAACTGAAAGTAAAGAGCGACATTAAAACTTAAAACGAACAGATATTATCCGTATATGAAAGGGGCTGTCCCATCCATAACGTCCCGCTCTTTACGTTAAAGTATGACTCTTTGTCACAGTTCTACTTTTCAAAACAGTAAAAAAACATTAGCATAAAGAGCGGGACGTTGAGGAAGGGACATTCCCTTTTATATACTGATATACTGAATAATTTGACTTTGTTTTAAGTTTTATTGTTGTTCCTTACTTTCAGTTGAAAAAACTAGTTTTTTTTTATTTAACATCCCAAAGGGAAGGGTAGTAATGTCTTCTGAAATTCACTTCAACGGTTCTCAGGCATATTCAGTTTGTAGCATAGTTTTTTGCTTACAAAACACCGTTATTTGAAAAAAACGTGTTTCGTGTTTAATTTTTTACTATTTTCCAAAGCTTACCAGGAAACCTTCTTCCCTCCGCCAGTGTAAGATTTACCATCAAAAATACCCCTGGAAATTTTAGTCTTTTGGCATGGAATAGTAATTAAAGCTGAAACTAAGGAGCACCATTAAAATTTAAAACAAATAGAATTGATTCCGTATAGGAGGGGGGCTCCCACTTCTTCAATCCTCATCCTTCACACTGAACTTTGAAAGATATGTAGAAATACTTCTCATTCAAATTCAATGGCCCCTTTGTTCTAACGGTCTTTCTTAAAGAATTATGACAAAAATCTACTTTGGTGTAAGGAGCGACGGCTGAGGAAAGGCTCCCTTCATTTAGGAAATAGTTTTTGTTTGTCTTGAATTATAGGGTTGCTCCCTACTTTCATTAAAGAAATAATTTATTATTCTGTAGAGTTCCAAGTAAAATATATAATATTTACATCACAGGAAAATTAATCAGAGGCGCCATTTGGGCAAAATCTTGGGGTGGGCATGAACTCCATCTGCCCACCCCCCCCCCCCCGATTCACTTCGTGTCGCGTAAGAAAAATGCAGATTTTGGCAGCACATCGATCAAATATCAAACAGTTCGTGGTAACGAACAGTAGTAAGGAGCGACCCGGCTCAATAGTAACCAAAACTCTAAAAAATTGAATTTTGATATCAATAGCTACACCAAAAGAATTGCATTTTAATGATGATTTTAAATATATAAGTTTCATCAAGTTTAGTATTACCCATCAAAAGTTACGAGCCTGAGAAAATTTGCGTTATTTAGGAAAATAGGGGGAAACACCCCCTAAAATCATATAATGATTTAACGAAAATCACACCATCAGATTCAGCGTATCAGAGAACCCTACTGTAGAAGTTTCAAGCTCCTATCTACAAAAATGTGGAATTTTGTATTTTTTGCCAGAAGACAAATCACGGGTGCGTGTTTATTTGTTTGTTTGTTTTTGTTTTTTTTCCCCCAGGGGTCATCGTATCGACCAAGTGGTCCTAGAATGTCGCAAGAGGGCTCATTCTAACGGAAATGAAAAGTTCTAGTGCCCTTTTTAAGTGACCAAAAAATTGGAGGGCATCTACGCCCCCTCCCATGCTCATTTTTTTCCCAATGTCAACGGATCAAAATTTTGAGATAGCCATTTGGTTCAGCATAGTCGAAAACCATAATAACTATGTATTGGGGGATGATTTACTCCCCCACAATCCCTGGGGGAGGGGCTGCAAGTTACAAACTTTGACCAGTGTTTACATATAGTAATGGTTATTGGGAAGTGTACAGACGTTTTCAGGGGGATTTTATTTTGTTTGGGGGGTGGGGCTGAGGGGAGGGGACTATGTTGGAGGATCTTTCCTTGGAGGAATCTGTCATGGGGGAAGAAAAATTCAAGGAAAAGGGCGCATGATTTTCTAGCATCAAACAGTTCGTGGTAACGAACTGTAGTAAGGAGCGATCCGGCTGAATAGTAACCAAAACTCTAAAAAATTTTGATATCAATAGCTACATCAAAAGAATTGCATTTTAATGCTGATTTTAAATATATAAGTTTCATCAAGTTTAATCTTACCCGTCAAAAGTTACGAGCCTGAGAAAATTTGCCTTATTTAGGAAAATAGGGGGAAACACCCACTAAAAGTCGTAGGATCTTGACGAAAATTACACCATCACATTCAGCGTATCAGAGAACCCTACTGTAGAAGTTTCAAGCTCCTATCTACAAAAATGTGGAATTTTGTATTTTTTGCCAGAAGACAAATCACGGGTGCGTGTTTATTTGTTTGTTTGTTTGTGTTTTTTTCTTTCTTTTCCCCAGGGGTCATCGTATCGACCAAGTCGTCCGAGAATGTCGCAAGAGGGATCATTCTAACGGAAATGAAAAGTTCTAGTGCCCTTTTTAAGTGACCAAAAAAATTGGAGGGCATCTAGGCCCCCTCCCACGCTCATTTTTTCCCCAAGGTCAACGGATCAAAATTTTGAGATAGCCATTTTGTTCAGCATAGTCGAAAACCATAAGAACTATGTCTTTGGGGATGACTTACTCCCCCACAGTCCCTGGGGGAGGGGCTGCAAGTTACAAACTTCGACCAGTGTTTACATATAATAATGGTTATTGGGAAGTGTACAGACGTTTTCAGGGGGATTTTTTTGGTTTTGGGGGTAGGGTTGAGGGGAGGGGGCTATGTGGGAGGATCTTTCCTTGGAGAAATATGTCATGGGGGAAGAAAAATTCAATGAAAAGGGCGCAGGGCGCAGGACGAATCTGGTCACGTTAGAAAAAAACGTCAAATTCAGAGCTTAATATACAATGCTGGGTGTTCGGAGCCTCTCTATTATGGAGTATAATTTGAAAATAACACAACTATACGAGCGATAAAACATATATACCACAACCATAACTTAACTAACGAAAGAACTGCTAAGAGATAACACAACTATAAAGCGAAAACAGGTGAAAACTAACGGGAAAATAAACGAACTAAGAGGTGGAAGGGGCCCAGAGAAAAAATATAATCCTTTTCCAATTTTGAGCCTAACTTCCGCAAATGAGTAATAATGTCAGAAGCCCCGAAATACCGAATTATTTTCTTTCAAACAGTTCTTGGTAACGAACTGTAGTAGGAGCGAAGAGGTTTCGAGCTCCTATCTACAAAAATGTGGAATTTCGTATTTTTTGCCAGAAGACAAATCACGGGTGCGTGTTTATTTGTTTTTTTTGGTTGTTTTTTTCCCCAGGGGTCATCGTATCGACCAAGTGGTGCTAGAATGTTGCAAGAGGGCTCATTCTAACGGAAATGAAAAGTTCTAGTGCCCTTTTTAAGTGACCCAAATAATTGGAGGGCACCTAGGCCCCCTCGCACGCTCATTTTTCCTCCAAAGTCAACGGATAAAAATTTTGAGATAGCCATTTTGTTCTGCATAGTCAAAAACCACAATAACTATGTCTTTGGGAATGACTTACTCCCCCACAGTCCCTGGGGGAGGGGCTGCAGGTTACAAACTTCGGCCATTGTTTACATATAATAATGGTTACTGGGAAGTGTACAGCGTTTTCAGGGAATTTTTTTTGGTTTGGGGGGTAGGGTTGAGGGAAGGGAGCTATGTGGGAGGATCTTTCCTTGGAGAAATATGTCATGGGGGACCAGAAATTCAATGAAAAGGGCGCAGGATTTTCTAAAATTACTATAAAAAAACAATGAAAAAATAAACATGGAAAAGTTTTTTCAATTGAAAGCAAGGAGTAGCATTGAAACTTAAAACGAACAGAGATTATTACGAATATGAGGGGTTCTAAAAATACTTTAGCATAAAGAGCGAGGTATTTAGGAGGAGATAAATACCTCGCTCTTTATGCTATAGTATTTTTAGTAATTTCAACTATTTACTCTACGGCCTCTCAGATTCAGGGGTCATTCTTAAAGAATTGGGACAAAACTTACAATTTAGTGCAAAGAGCGAGGTATTAACGAGGGTACAAACCCCCTCATATACATAATAAAAATTTAAGAATATAAAAGTTTGTTACGTAAGCTAATTCTTAAGTTACGTATATTTTTACTAATAAAAACATTCGTTAAAAATTAAAATTTATAGTTGCCTTTTTATGTAACCGAAAAATTGTAGGGCAACTAGGCTTCCCCACCCCTTATTTCTCAAAATCTTCTGATCAAAACTAAGAGAAAGCCATTTAGCCAAAAAAGGAATTAATATGCAAATTTCATTTTAATAATTTATGTGTGGAGAGCCAAAATCAAACATGCATTAATTCAAAAACGTTCAGGAATTACATAAAAAAAACTAGTTTTTTTAACTGAAAGTAAGGAGCGACATTAAAACTTAAAACGAACAGAAATTACTCCGTATATGAAATGGGTTGTCCCCTCTGCAATCCCTTGCTCTTTACGCTAAAGTTTGACTCTTTGCCAAAATTCTGCTTTTTAAAACAATTAAAAACTTTAGCGTAAAGAGCAAGGGATTATTGCGGAGGGGACAACCCATTTCATATACGGAGTAATTTCTGTTCGTTTTAAGTTTTAATGTCGCTCCTTACTTTCAGTTAAAAAAACTAGTTTTTTTTTGTAATTCTAAGTAAAAACGCATTTTCAGCACCTGTGTGTTGCTTGGAAATGTACTGTAACCGTATATGGAACTCAGTCACACTGACCTCCAAGATTAATTATAACAACGAAGAATACAATCAACGAGGTTAAGTGATTAAACTGAAAGTGGAAAATTCAACCAGACTACAGGATGGCATTCCTCAGCGAGAAACTTTCTTATTTAAGTAAACAATATGTTGGGGAAAGTAATCCTCATTGCTATGCTGAGGGTTGTAACCAAAATCTCGGTTTTCCTTCAGCAGAAATCTTTCAGATCAAATATATTTACAAAAGGGAAAAACATAACAAGATAAAAAAAATATTACTACACTCAAGGTAACAAGGGGAACCGCCGAGGCTTCATCTTTGCAAAATCGTCAACAAGCTGGTTGTAGTACAAATTTCTTACTAAATCCTTCTTTGCAAATATCAAAAGGAGGTGAATAAGACGATCATCTCCTGTTGTAGACCGCAGGTAGTTTTTCACTATTTCTAGGCTAGAAAACCAACACTCATTGCTCTCTGTTGTCGCCAGAAGAAGGATCACGGATACGTGTTTATTCGTTTTTTTTACTTTCCTAGGGGTGATTTTATCGACCCCAAGGCCCTAAAATGCCACGAGAGGGCTCATTCAGACGGAAATTAAGATTTTGAGTGCCCTTTCAATGTAACCAAAAAAATTGGAGGGCAACTAGGCCCCCTCCCACACTCATTCCTTTCCCAAAGTCACTAGATCAAAGTTTTGAGATAACCATTTTGTTGAACAGTCACAAACTAAATAAATATTTCTCTGAGGATGATTTAATCCCCTAAAGTTCCCGGGGGATGGGCTGCAAGTTATGAGCTTGGACCATTTTTTACATATAGTATTGGTTAATGAAGAAGTATAATGGAATTTCAGGGGGTATTTTTCAGGTAGTGGAGGGGGAAGGTCAGGGGTGGTTACGTGAGAGGATCTTTCCACGGAGAAGAAGAATTTCCATGAAGGAGACGCTGGATTTTCAGCATTATTTAAAACAACAATGAGAAATTATATAAAAATAAGTTGTCTGTGGGTCTGTCGAGTCACGTCATGTTTGTGTGTCGACTGACGTCATGTTTGTCGACTGACGAAATTACAGACCGGGACATCGGGACACAAATCACGACTGGGACATCGGGACAAATATATATATATATATATATATATAAACTATATATCTATATATATATAAACAAGTTGTTTGTCTGTGGGTCTGTCGAGTGACGTCATGTTTGTGTGTCAACTGACGTCATGTTTGTCGACTGACGAAATTGCGATGAAGTTGAAATTATTGGTGAAAGTAATTCGTATCAATCACACTTTTTGGGCCTGTCTCACTGACTAATGAAAAATAAAGTAATTTTAAAATAAATAGAATTACTGTCCATTATAACTAAAATGTGGTTATGGTAATAGAGTGTTCGAAAAAAAATAAAGTATAAATATTCCAAAGAGTAGAATTGTATTTATACAATCTAAACAAAGTCTTAAGAACCTTACAGTGAAATCTGATTAAATTTAATTTTATTCAGAAAATAGGCCAACAGCTTCTGAATTAACCCAAACTCTTAAAAGTAAAATTGTAAGATTTGTCTATATCTGTTAGTTATTGTTTATCATATGTCTATAATGTGTTTTTTCCTTGAATACAAATATTTTCCTCAAATCTTTTCCTTTACCTTGTAGATTTTTTCAATCTCCTCCCATTTCAATTATAATAGTATTAGAAATCTCAGTAAGTGACTCCCATACCAACTAAAAAAAAAACTGTTCGCTACTTTTTTGAGATGTATTTTTTCTGCAATTTTGAATGATTTAACCCTTCAAAGTTGGTCAATAAGACAAAAAAATTCAAAAGTTATAAGTCCAATCAAATTCAAATCTTAGGCATTATATAAAGTAACACTTAATCAAATTTGTCAGCCTAAGTAAGGAGTAGTGTGGTGGACACAGCATATTATTTTATTTTTCATCGGGACACTTTGTATTGAAGAATTTGTCACTGATCAAACATTTCGTGGTAACGAACTGTAAGGGGCGACCCGGCTCAAAAGTAAACGAAACTCTAAAAATCGGAAATTTGATACTAAAAGATACATCAAAAGAATTGGATTTTAATCCTGATTTTAAATATATAATTTTCACCAAAATTTAGTCTTTGTTATCCAAAGTTAAAAGCCTGAGAAAATTTGCCTTATTTTGGAAGATAGGGGAAGATAGCCTCTAAAAGTCATAGAATCTTAAGTGATCAAAAACTGGAGGGCACCTAGGCCCCCTCCCACGCTCATTTTTTTCCAAAGTCAACAGACAAAAATTTGAGATAGCCATTTTGTTCAACATAATCAAGAACCATAATAACTATGTCTTTAAGGATGACCTACTCCCCAGAGTCCCCGGGGGACGGGCTGCAAGTTACAAACTTTGACCAGTGTTTACACACAGTAATGGTTATTGGGAAGTGTGCAGAAGTTTTCAAGGGGATTATTTTGTTTTTGGTTTTTTGGGGGGAGGGTTATTTGGAAGGATCTTTCTTTGGAGGAATATGTCTTGAAGGAAGCGAAATTCAATGAAGGGGGCACAGGATTTTCTAGCATTACTATAAAAAAAAGCAATGAAAAAATAAACATGAAACAGTTTTTCAACTGAAAGTGAGGAGCAGCATTAAAACTTAAAATGAACAGAGATTATTAAGCATATGAGGGGTTATTCTCCTCCTAAATACCTTGCTCTTCATGCTAAAGTATTTTTAGTAATTTCAACTATTTACTCTAGGGCTTTTCTGATTCAGGGGTTATCCTTAAAGAATTGGGACAAAACTTAAGCTTTAGTCTAAAGAGCAAGGTATTAGCGAGGGGAAAAACTCCCTCATATACATAATAAAAATATAAGAATATAGAAGTTCATTATTTAAGTTAATTCTTAAGTTAAATATATTTTTTACTAAAAAACGTTTGTTAAAATTTAAAAATTGGCTTTTTAACTAACCGAAAAAACTGGAGGGTAACTAGGCCTCCTCCTCTACCCCTTATTTCTCAAAATCGTTTGATCAAAACTAAGAGAAAGCCATTTAGCCAAAAAAATGAATTGATATGCAAATTTCATTTTAATAATTTATCTGCGGAGAGTCAAAATCAAACATGCATTAATTGAAAAACGCCCAGAAATTAAATAAAAAAAAAATAGTTTTTTTTTAGCTGAAATTAAGGAGCGACATTAAAACTTAAAACGAACAGAAATTACTCCGTTTATGAAAGGGGCTGTTCCTTCCTCAACCCCCGCTCTTTACGCTAAAGATTGACTCTTTCTCTCAATTCTACTTTTAATAAACAGTAGAAAACTTTAGCGTAAAGAGTGGGACGTTGAGAATGGAACAGCCTCTTTCATACACGGAGTAAGTTCTGTTCGTTTTAAGTTTTAATGTCGCTCCTTACTTTCAGTTAAAAAAACTAGTTTTTATGGCACTTGGTATTAACCAAGTGACATATAGCAGTCGCCAATTCTGTCGGTCTGTCGGTCTGTCGGTCTGTCGGTCTGTCGGTCTGTCTGTCTGTCGGTCCCGGTTTTGCTACTTTAGGCACTTCCAGGTAAGCTAGGACGATGAAATTTGGCAAGCGTATCAGGGACCGGACCAGATTAAATTAGAAATAGTCGTTTTCCCGATTTGACCATCTGGGGGGGGAGTGGGGGCCCGGTTAATTCGCAAAAAATAGAAAAAATGAAGTATTTTTAACTTATCAGCGGGTATTTGGATCTTAATGAAATTTGATGTTTGGAATGATATTGTGTCTTAGAGCACTTATTTTAAATCCCGACCGGATCTGATGACATTGGGGGGAGTCGGAGGGGGAAAACCTAAAGTCCCGGTTTTGCTACTTTAGGCACTTCCAGGTAAGCTAGGACGATGAAATTTGGCAAGCGTATCAGATTATACTGAAGCGTATCTGGACCGGACCAGATTAAATTAGAAATAGTCGTTTTCCCGATTTGACCATCTGGGGGGGGAGTAGGGGCCGGTTAATTCGGAAAAATAGAAAAAATGAAGTATTTTTAACTTATGAGCGGGTGATTGGATCTTAATGAAATTTGATGTTTGGAATGATATTGTGTCTCAGAGCTCTTATTTTAAATCCCGACTGGGTCTGATGACATTGGGGGGAGTTGGAGGGGGGAACCTAAAATCTTGGAAAACACTTAGAGTAGAGGGATCGGGATGAAACTTGATGGGAAAAATAAGCGCAAGTCCCAGATACATGATTGACATAATCGGAACTTATTTGTTCTCTTTGGGGTAGTTGGGGGGGGAGTAAGTCTTAAAAATTAGAAAAATGAGGTATTTTCAACTTACGAACGGGTGATCGGATCTCAATGAAATTTGATGTTTAGAAGGATATCGTGTCTTAGAGCTCTTATTTTAAATCCCGACCAGATCTGGTGATGGGGGCGGGGAGTTGGGAGGGGGAACCTAAAACTTGGAAAACACTTAGAGTGGAGGGATCGGGATGAAACATGGTGGGAAAAATAAACACAAGTCCTAGATAGATGATTGACATAAACGGAACGGATCCGCTCTCTTTTGGGTAGTTGGGGGGGGGGGGGGTTAATTCTGAAAAATAAGAAAAAATGAGGTATTTTTAACTTACGAACGGGTGATTGGATCTCCATGAAATTTGATTTTTAGAAGGATATCGTGGCTCAAAGCTCTTATTTTAAATCCTGACCGGATCTGGTGACATTGGGGGAAGTTTGGGGTGGGGAGACCTAAAATGATGGGAAACGCTTAGATTGGAAGGACTGGGATGAAACTTGGTTGGAAAAATAAGCAAAAGTCTTGCATACGTAATTTACATAATTGGAACGGATCCGCTCAATTGCGGGGGGGGGGGGGGTAATTCTGAAAAATAAGAAAAATAACGTATTTTTAACTTACGAAGGAGTGATCGGATCTTCATGAAACTTCATATTTAGAAGGACCTCGTAACTCTGATATCTTATTTTAAATCTCAACCGGATCAAACGTAATTGGGGGGGCAGTTGGGGGGACCGGAAATCTTAGAAAATACTTAAAGCGGTGAGATCAGGATGAAACTGGATGGGAAGAATAGAAACCTGTCTAAGATACGTGACTGACATAACTGGACCGGATCTGCTCTCTTTGGTGGAATTGGGAGGGGGAGGTAATTTTGAAAATTGAGGTATTTGTAACTTACGAAAGGGTGACCAGATCTTAATGAAATTTGATATTTAGAAGGATCTTGTGCTATAAAGTTTAACTTTAGGTTCTGACCTTCTCACAAGTGCCAAATGAGCTCTTGGCTCTTGGCTCTTCCGACCTCGTACCATATGAGCTCTCGGCTCTTCCGACCTCGTCCAAATGAGCTCTTGGCTCTTGGCTCTTCCGACCTCTTACCATATGAGCTCTCGGCTCTTCCGACCTCGTCACAAGTGCCATATGAGCTCTTAGCTCTTGTTTTTATTTAATAATTCATAAGGAGCTCATTTGATCAAATATTGAAAGTTGTAGTGTCCTTTTGATGGGGTTGCAGCAGTAGCTGCAACCCAGTAAATGGTGAAACAACACCCATAGTAACCGAAAATCAAAAACCACGTTTAAAGAAAAAATTAAGTGAGAAAAATAGCCAAATTCAACCCAAAAGCCATGAACAACTGTTATTTAAATTAGTCTTAATAGTAATTGTTATTTTGAAAACAAATTTAAAAGAATTACAAATGCTTCTTTATATTCAATAATAATTCAATACTGAATAAAAATGAAAAGCACACAATATTGAATTTGCCATGGCTGAAAATTCTATCCTGAGAACTTATAGTCCTCTGGCTAGAACGACATGAGAAATCATTTATTGCATGAGTGCTTTGTATATGCCCAGACAAGGGGACAGCCAAGAATGTTGTATATTCGCAAGTTTTACGCTGTTAAAAACATATATATATATATCTATTTATATTCTTAGGTGGGACACAGGGACAAAACTACAATGGCGCGTAACGACTCACGCACGCGGGGGGACTCGGGGGGGGGGGGGGTTGAAGTTATCTATCTATATATATAAAAATAAGTTGTATGTGTGTTATATCTGTTACGCCAGATTACATTTTCTATATATATAAAAATAAGTTGTATGTGTTTTTGTGTTGAGGGTTTGCTTATGACCTCTGAAAAATAAAGAAGAAAAAGAAAACAAACAAAAACGTAAAAAATGGGAATTGCATAAATATTTCGAAATATTTTGACAATAGATTAAAGTAATTCGAAAACCTTAAAACAGATACTTAAAATTTGAGGTTTATTATAAATTGTTGAGCTCTAGTAAGCTTGGCACGTGAAAATTTTTCCAACTGTCAATGATATAGAATGTTACCAAAATGCAAAACCTGGCTTGTGGTTCAAAGAGAAAGGGCCAGATTAGGAATGTGCAATTTACGTCAGCAAGGCGTGTCGAGGAACTACCAGAGCAACGCGAAACCAGACTTGCTGCCGAAATAGAAAGTAAAAAAAGAAGGCGTGTCGAGGAATCACAAGATCAACGTGAAAACAGGCTTGCGACTTCAAGAGATAATGCCCGATTAGGAATGTGCAATTTACGCCAACGAAGGCGTGTCAAGGAACTACCAGAGCAACGCGAAACCAGACTTGTTGCTAAAAGAGAAAGTGAAAAAAGAAGGCGTGTCGAGGAATCACAAGAGCAACGTGAAAATTATCGCATGGCATTCAGGTACAGCCCAGTCGATGATTATAGTAGATGTGGTCAAATCGGGACTATGTCTTAAATTTGTCCCTACTGCAAGGCCTTTAAATTTAATGGTGAAACAATGGGAATGTGTTGCAGCTCAGGAAAAGTTAAACTTCCTCAACTGGCTGCACCCCCAGAACGTCATAATCTAAGCGTTTTTTTTTATCAAACATCAGAAAATATAACTCATGTTTCCAAATGAAGTTGTTTGCTGCCCAAATCGAAAATCAAGATCAATTTATGTCTACTTTCAAAGTAAAAGGTCAAATTTATCATAGAGGAGGGTCCTTTCTACCATTCTCAGGCGAGAATCATACATTTTTACAACTGTACTTCATCAGTGATAGCAATTCTGAATTGAATGCACGTTGCAAAATGTTTCTCGACGTTGAAAGGACTATCGTTTCCGAATTGCACCTTCTTTTCCACGAAAATAATGATTTAGCGCATCTGTTCAAAACAGCTATCGATTTGATGCATAAAATTGATACGCATAAAATTGTTATTTCCGCTGACAAAACGCCAACTGGCGATCAGAGCCAAGACTCCTGTAAGAAAACGCAAACCATCAAGGATCACTACTAGACCAATAACTGAAACTTTGATCCGTGAATATGGCCGCTCGATTGCCAAATATGACTTTCCAGAGATCTCATCGGATGTTTCTCTTGAGCAAAGGGTGTGCACTTTCAGTGAAAAATTTTACTCCAAGCACCTCGAGATGTTTCCAACAAAGACTGTGGTTAAAAGTGAATACGACGAGCCATGGACTATGCTCACTATTATAGCCCTGACCTGTGAGCACAGCCACCTTTACTCGGCCAAGAAGGGAAATCAAGGTGCGACCAAAAGAACCTAATAGTTAACATGATCAGAAATGCCAAACGCTAGTATAGTCGTAAAGAAGTTTACCCCCTGCTCAACACTGAACCTACAAAGTGGCACCGCTTGGTTAAAGCGATGAGTGGAAATGTTTCGAAAACCTGTGGTATGAAATCTAATGATAATGGGCGATTACTGGGGTCTAGTGTGATATTAGTCTGGATCTAAACTTTACCCTTCAACTACGATTCCAACAAAAGTAACAGAAAATACACATTCACTGATTGACAACATTTTTTCTACATTATGTCCGGTGATGATTTCAGTCATCACTAGCAACAAATTTAATCACTTTCCTATTCACACTATCTTCAACACAGTAAGGATGTCAACCCCGCTCCTAAGAAGTAGCCAGAATCTTCAATTTGTTAATCTTAAACAGAATTATCTTAAACTGTTAAAAAAATAGTTAAAAAAGGTTTTTTGGGACAGTGTGCTAGCAAAAGAAGATGTGAGCGAAGGTTTTGAAATTTTCCATAGTGCGTTTGTAGCTGCATATAAAACATGCTGTTTTAAAGAGAAAACAAGAAACTGTGGAAGAAAAAATATACCAATATCTCCATGGGTTACCGAAAACTTACTCATGTGCATAAATAAGAAATAACAAGTTATGGGCAAATTACAGAAGCCACCCAAACCCAGAAAAACTAGAGAGATATGAGACGTATAACAAATGTCTTCATTCAGTTTTGAGGAAAGTAAAAAGAGATTGTCGAATAACAAAAAAGTGAGAAAGATGGGAGAAAAGTCTGGAAGGTCATTAATTCGGTTTTGCGACCAAATGATAAGAGAGCAGAATTACCTTCCATACTTTTTGTCTGTTTTTGGCTGTTACGGAACCCACTCAGGTTGCAAAAGAACTCAGCACATTTTTTGCAGGAATAGGAAAAATTACATATAATTCTGCGAGAAGAACCCAGAAACCTTACAAGCATTACTTTGGCTCAACATGCACCAAATCAATGGCAATTATTCCTGTGTGATCAACTGAAGTAAGGTTAATTATAAGGCATCTGAATTTAACCGAATACATATGAAAGATTTGATTGCAGTCCTTCCTTCTATCCTAGAGCCATTAACTTATTTGGTAAACTTGTCTCTAAGAAGTGGTTATTTTCCTTCAATACTAGAAAAGCACAATTAATTCCTCTGCATAAAGGTGGCCCACAAGACGATACACTGCATTTCCAACCCACAACAATATTATCTGTTTTTTTCAAAAGTTTTTGAAAAACCCTTGCAAAGACTACTTTACCAGTTTCTTGATAAAAAAGGATTTTTAATAGTTGTCAGTTCGACTTCAGCCCTGGTCATTCAACAGAAGACGTTGTGGCATCTCTAAGCTTATTCATCAACAGGGTACTTGACTCAGGTCTTCTGCCAGCTGATATGTTGATTGACATCAAGAAAGCATTTGACAGCGTGGATCATACAATCTTACTGGAAATTCTAGAAAGCATTGGAGTGAGAGGGATAGTTCTGCAATGCTTTAAATCTTACCTTCAAAATTGGTTACAATGGTAACAAGCCAAAGACCGACACTACCGTGAAATTTGTGCACTCCAAGGATCAATCATCGGTTCCCTTTTGTTTTTAGTCCATGTAAATGACCTAACTCGCATCCTTAATTCGAACCATGACGTTCCAAATTGATGTAGCCTATGCTTTGATCAAACATCTGAGGACATTACTAACGAGCAAGATGAACTTATAGCGTTCATAGACGATGCTACAGTGACTTGCTGTGGACTCGACATACATTTTCTCCACCGGAAGCTTGAAAACATTATAAAAGAGACCTATCCGTGGATGGATACCAACAAAATTGTCAGCGTTGTAGACAAATTTTGCATCCTACTATTTTTTAGTGTAAGTTCCCTTCACACGGATATAACAGGAATTGTGACGTCTCTTGGAAAGCTTCAACGACCAGCAAATAGATATGCAAAATATTTAAGAGTACTAGTTGATTAAAAATTTCTTTCCTTCCTCACATCCATGCTGTTGAATTAAAAGTTTCAAAGAATCTGGGTATCATAAGGAAACTGAAGCACAAATTCCCACGTAAAACCCTTACCCTTCTCTACACTGCACTCGTTAAGCCCCGCTTACAGTATTGCTCAATGAGAGGGCGATCGGCGTTCAAATCCCATCTGAAAAAACTGGATTCCATCCACAAGAATGCTTTGAAGATCATCAAACCACAGAAGATTATCTCTCGCTGAAATGACTGTTTGAGCTTTCCTACCTGGTTTTTGCTTTCAGATTCTTTTCCGGCTTGCTTCCACCATCTTTTAGGAATCTATTTCATTTGGTAGCAGAACAGCATCTTCCAATTACAAGACTATCCGCACTGGTCCATATTCGAACTACGCCAACAGTGAGGTCAGATCTTTCACCTGACATCGTCTGCGCTAAGGCTTGCAATATCCGTCCGGTTGAACTGAGAGATAGGAGCTCCCTCGGTTCTTGCGAAAACAGAATAAAAAAATTCTTTGTTGTGAAATAGATCAAATTGAATAAATAATTTATGTGGATAAGAGATTTTAGTCATTACTGAGTAATTTTTTTGCGTGGGGATTGGAGTGGTTTGCTCCTGGATGAAAAGGTTGGAAATGTATGAAAAGGAAACTTGTAAAGACAATTTTGTTGGTAGGGGCTATGGTTGTAAGGGAGAGCCATAGTGCGTAGTAAGTTTTGAGGCGATAAGGGACTTAGCATACATTTTTGCATAGAGACGAGGGATTATGTATGATGTTATGACAGTTATGTTTATTTGTTTGTTTTTCGTTAACACAAGTGAACTGACTGAACTAAATGACTCTAATGCATTTCTTACCTCCTTTTGTACCACTTTTCCAGTTGTTACTTCCTTAGAGAAAGCTTCTCTTCTCGATAGTCGCCCTAACCAAGGCACAATAGCACTCAGTCAGTTTAGGTGTATATTGAAATAAGGAAAGTGAAGACAAACGTCTCTCCTATCCAAATCTGATCTGTCTAGTAGGGGAATCTATCCGTAATCTGAAGCTGATGGTTCCTAAACTCTAAACTCTAGTTATTGTTCTCGATTTTCTGTCCAGAAAACATCAAAAAGTATTTGCTTTACACGAAGAGGACTGTGACTCAGATTTGAGTAAAATAACCTGTGGTGCCCTCCAGGGGACGAAACAGGCAGGAATAATGTTTCTTGCCGTGATTAACTACTTTCTAGTAGAACATAATGTCAAATACAAATTTCCCGACGATTTGTCGCTCTCAATCGCCTATCTTCTTCATGGGAATTTCCCCACCAAGCAATTCCCCGAAATCCCTTCCGATCTGATAAGTTTACAGTGATCTGATATAAAATTGACTATTTTCTCTGTTGAGTTAAAAATACTTAGACTGAACCCGCTAAAGACAAATTCGTCCCCCCTGAAGTACCTTTCCCTGTTGTGAGTGAGGAGGCAAAAATACTAGGTGTCGTTTTCTCACTTGATTGCATCTTTACTACCCATATTAATAGTGTGACCCGTAAAGCTAACGGGTCACACGGGTCTCTGCAAACTCTTTAAAAAATGTGTCGCATCGGATGCAACGCCCACAGTGTTCTTCAGGAATACCTCTGCTACGTATTCCCCACACTTGAATACGTCTGTTCCGTCTAGGGCCCGTCAGTATTAAGAACCACCTATATAATCCATGAACAGGAGTCAGTCCAAAAATAGGCCACCAAGATC
Organism: Artemia franciscana; assembly: GCF_032884065.1. Classification (NCBI taxonomy): domain Eukaryota; kingdom Metazoa; phylum Arthropoda; class Branchiopoda; order Anostraca; family Artemiidae; genus Artemia; species Artemia franciscana. Next base: position 1,825,637 of record NW_027062662.1, read on the forward strand.
TTCCAGAGTAATATGGACATATTCTACCACGATGCCCTAGCAACCCACGAACTCCATAGTTTGGAAATCCGTTTAGGTGACCTTATCCTGAGATTTGGCAAAATGCCGCTGTCTAACTTTTTGTAAGAAATTATTTCTTTGTGCTAATATTTTACTTAACAGGAACAGCACAACATTAATAGTACAGAAAAAAAATGTCGGAAAGCAGTTGAATCTAGTTATTATTTTCTCTCAAAAGCAAAGTAAATTGACATGTAAAATTCAGAACTAAAATCGGTAGAGTGAATCTCTTTCCCTCCCATTTTAAAAACGTTTTAGTAGTCTCTCAATCCAGGGTGGTGAGTTTGAGCTTTACGACAAACCCTTCTACAATACCCCGAATGATAATATTTCACTTTTAGAGGATGTTCTCCTGACTCCCAGCATTAATTTTAATACTTACTCCCTGCCAAAGTTGCCTCTGAATACAGTTTTTTGAAAAAATCTGTTGTTAAAGAGTTTGATAAAAAAAAAAAAACTTTTCATTTTCCCATTTCCCTCCTTACGAACGCCAAAAGTTTCAATTTTGAAAAGTTAGTTGAGTCAAAAGCAGCAGGAAATTAACCTATATTTATATAGTTGCGGTTACTGAAGTTCAGGCACAAAATCCAGATATCCTTAAATGACCGGTTTTTCAGGCTTTTATAAAGCTGCGCCCAATTGACCACCCACTGGGGGAAAAAGGAGGAAGAGTAGTGACTATCGCAAAGGATTGGCTATCTCCTATTTTTATCCATGTGCCATTTGTGCCTGGTTTAGATGATGCAATGAAATCATTTAGATATATACTAAGCCCAAATGCCTTCCGCAACCACACACTAAATTAATAATTTGCGCACTTTAATATTATAAGCATGTCTTGACTTTTTGACAAAAAGTATCCAAATACCAGTATTTTTATACCAGGAGACCACAAATGAACTTTTTCTTAATTATCTGTGGAAAGATCAGAAGCTTAAGCAAATTGTTATTTTCCTTGCTTGAAAATGTGGAACCAGTTTGGATGTTATTTGCACCAAACTTATAACCTATTACAATACTCCCAACACCCTTCCCCCCCTCAATGATAGCCATCATTTCATGCTACAATTGAAACCACTGCTAATTTTTAAAACAAATTATTCAGTTTCTTAATTTTCGTACTGGTCAATAACAATTCAAGGTCTTTTTGATTTTGGATTTTGGATTAAGTCTAAGAGTTGGGATGATGTTTTCTCGTAAGTAAATCTTAAATTTAAGGTTAGTTTGTTTCATACAAAATTAATGGCAAATTACCAAAATTGTCTCCCAGCAGTCATTAAGAAGGTGTACTCCTCCGATAAAACTTACATTAATGAAAAATAAAAAGGACTAATCCATTTGAAACTAAATCTTTTTTGCCTCGGAAAGAAAGAGGAAGCCTTAAACCTCTGTAAACAGATAAAGATAAAAATACGTCGTCCTGCTTATCGTTATGGTAAGAACCAAATGAAATTACTTAAAACAGAGCTAACCTCAGCAATGGTTTAAGAAAGTGAAAGAAAATAGGGGGTTGCTCCTGCAACAGTTTGATTATCTTCTGGACGACGAACCACCTCAAAAGACAGCCAATGAGCTTAATAAACACCTAGGAAAACCAGATAATCCCTGATACTCCAAAAGATAAAAATCCTGAAAATCTCAGCGAAGAACATAATAGAAAATATTAACTAGTGTTTATCCCATTGATACCCCAATTGATCTAATGAAAGCACTTCCTGATACTGTCAACCCTTGCTTGTTAGTATTTTAATGACATTAGTAATCCTGGATGTTACCCGTTGTCCTGGAAGCTTGGCTACATTACCCAAACCTAAGAGAAGGAAGGCCTGAACGTAGTACGATCAATCACCTTCACTGCAGTTTAAAAAAAAATGTGCAACAGTTTCTTAACTAATTGGTTAAAGGCAGGGATTTTGGAACTTATTGACTTGGAACTTATCTACTTCACACTATATTGTTAGTCTACTTAATATCGTTCTTAAGAACCTTGAACCTCCTGATGCTTGGTCGTATTAGTTGATCTCCAGAAAGCGTTTGACCTATTTGACCAAAATATCCTTGTAAATAAACTGCTGATGGAGTTTAAAGTGAGTCCCTTTCTAGTTAAAATTGTTGCCTCCTTTTTAACAAATCCTTCCGCAAATCCTAATTTGCAGTTACCACGTGGCTAGATTTCTTCCAAATCGCTTTTTTTCTTATCCTTAGCTGCGAAGTTGCTGCTCTCACACCCTGAAATTATTCTTTTAATTCCTTTTTTGGACTTGGAATAGTCGATATAGCTTATTTGGACTTGATATAGCCAGTTATTGCTACAGTAACTCTATAATTTGGCAGTTCCCCTATAACCTCTTTTTGATTTGCTGGAAAAACAATCTTAAAAACTTCAAAAGCTCTCATGTAATTTGCGGTTTTGGACATAGGATAGTTTCAATTTGGGGTATATTTGCAGGTAGGATAGTTTCAGTTGGAGCTGATTTAGAGATAAGATAGTTCCAATCGGAGCCCTTTAGGAGGTAAGATAGTTTTGTTCCAGTGTATCGGTGTGTCAGCAACTATTACCATAAATAATAACCCACCAGGGACGGATACAGTATTAATGTTGGATGAAGGACACCGGCCAAAAATTAGCTCCCAAATCGGTATTTTCGCCCCTTCAACCCTTTAAACATTAGAATTTTCGATATTCTTTGGGGCTCGTGCCCTTAAAACCGCACAATGGATAGCACTAATAATGTGTTATATCAATGTTTGAACAGTTGGCTATTATCGGAACCTTCCTTACAACTAGTTTTATATTTTAGAGTGATTTTGTGGTACAGCACAGACTACCAATGATGCTATAATAAACAAGGAAACAAGTATCTTGGCCCAATACGCTTTTTTTTTTTTGTTCCCAAGACGCTCTCTGGCATTATCTAAGATTCTTGGGTAGGGAAGTCATCCCATGATTTTATTAAGGGTATACTGTACCTTTAAGGATAAATATCTTGCTCTTTGTGAAATTTGTGTTTGTATGTCCAAACTTTATTGAATCGAATCTTCCCATAAATCGTAGAACTTTGATAAGAGATCCTAATAAATGACAGAAAACTAAAAGCTGACTCATACTTTCACGGGAACCTTAGAAAAACCATTTAGCTTGTCCGTTTTGAGCTGGAGATATAAGTATTCAATTTTCATGATATGTACATCATGAAAGAATGTGAAATTAGTTTTAGTTGTTACCATAGGGGCATAGGGAACATAATAATGGCCTGTGTTTGTCTATTCCCTCCACATTGTCTTGCATGGTTTTTCATTGATGATTTTTTTTCTCTTTTTTATTCGTTTTCTTATTTTAACTCATCTTTTATATGACTGCATGTGTTGCAAGTTCATTTTAAATAATGCAATTAATGACAATTTATAAATTAGTTGATTAATTTGCAAAACTAATTGATAAGTTCTCTCTTTCAGGCCTCATGACTATGGTTGTCTTAAATCATTGAAAATCTGACGGATATTACTATTCGTGCGTGTAGTTAGCTCATGCAGATACGCTTGATCGGTCTGTGTGTTTTTTTTTTATATTTTTGCTTTGGTATTAAAACAATTTTTTGCATGAATTTCTAATGTTTGGGAAATAATTAGAAAAGTTACGACAAGATCAAAACTAGGAAAAAAAATAATCACACATCCATGATCTTTCTTCTGGCAAAAATACAAAATTCCACAATAAGCAGATAGGAGCTGAAAACCTCTACAGGAGAGTTTTCTGATACGCTGAATCTGACGGTGTGATTTTTATTAAGATTCTATAACTTTTAGGGTGTATTTCCCCCTAAGTTTTCTCAGGCTCGTAACTTTTGATGGTTGAGACTAAACTTGATGAAACTTATATATTTGAAAGTAGCAAAATAATTCAAGTCTTTTGATGAACCTATTGGTATCAAATTTCCGTTTTTTAGTTTCGGTCACTCTTGAGCCGGGTCGCTCCTTACTTACAATTCGTTACGAAAAACGGTTTGATAATGTTAGAATCAAGCGTGAATCATAGCATAACGTGCGTGGAAAATCAATAAGAATATAATAAACTGTGAAAAACAATTAATAATCAGGAGAAAATTTTGGGTCAGTGGCCGAGTGCTTTACTCGAAGCCAAACTGAAAATCATCAAGAAAATACTTTACTTCTAAAGATGAAAGTACACAGAAAAAAAAAATGGCCAATTTAAATACTTTGCTGAATACAACCGATAAAGACATCGCTTGATAATTAGCTGGATTTCCCCAAGGTCCACCCTTATATGAAACAATCACCTGAGCTCGCTTAAGTGGATTTGGAAAAATTCTATTCTCGAAAGAAAGGTTTACAAAACCTTCCAAGGAAGAGATATTTAAGGAGGAATGAATTTCCTTGCCTTGGTGCACATAGCAGAAGAGGCTCAACCTTTTAATCCATTGACAAATCTGATTATAAGAACTTCATAAACTGCCGCCAGGGCCATGGACTTTATAGACTTCAAGTAAGTTCAAGGACTAAGACACGATTTGAAATCAGGCTTAGAAACAGGGTAATCTTACTGAAGCTGCTTTTCCAACATTTGTAAAATGATAGGTAAATGCTTCTTGAATATCAAGTTTACCATGGATTGCTTTTTAGGAAGATTGAATCAATATGATTGACCCTTGAATAAAGGACGCTCAATATTTAGAAATAAACATTAATTGACGTAAGTGAATTCAATTATTAGTGACAATGCAATTAAATTGTCATGTAAAGTTAATTATACGTAACTGAAAAGTGTTTGTAAAAATTTCGATCGTAATGATGTAGATTCCAAGTATTAGTTACTTATTAGTTTATTTAATAAAATTTTATGCTCTGAAGTCTGAGCGCTATGAAAAGCAGAGAAAGATTTGCTAGATTTTTTTACCAGAGAAATTACCTAAATGTTGTTCTGGGTACCTGGTTGACTAACAATAATTCAAACAGTGGGCTGTACGAAAAGTTTGGCTCAATCCCGCATTTTAGGGTAGAATGAGAGAAAGGTTAAGGTAAATAGGGCCCATTCTGTGGATGAAGCATGAGAAATTGCCGTAAATTGTTCTTTTCAGCCAACCGTCTAGGGCTAAACGGAAAGCTGGCCGTCCGCTATTGGGATGGGAGGTTGTCGTAAAGAAAAATTTAAATGAAATGGGAGCTCCTCGTGAGGGTATAAATAGGGAGGCTTTGAATAGATTGGTATGAAGGAGGAGCTTGCGTAGCTGTGTTGGGCCTCAGGCGGCTTAGTGCTGCAGTTATTTTTTAGCAGTAGTAGCAATAATAAACTTTTATTAAAAAATTATTCTTTTATTCTCGTGGATTAAAAAAACTCATAGATGTATCATCTTATATTCATGTATACGATACCTTCCTTTTGGCTATTAGGATTAGTGAAGCTTACGCTTTATGGTCTGCAATTAGGTGTGTAAGCATCTCCTAAAGCTACTATTTCCTTTGGGTTTTTGTGAATTTAAATTTTATTCTTTTTGCTGGATAATTTTTGGGGGTTCCGTTTCTTTTGGTGGGCTTTTTTTGACTAAAAAATCTCTTCTAAGCTATGTCCTACATTTACGACTGTATCTCTGTAGTAGCAAAATATCTGTAGGTATGAATATATATCGAGTTGCAGGTAAAATGCTTGCATTTATCTGTGCAGGATTTCAAATCTCGTTTATAGAAGAGCATCTCCTAAATGTGGAAAACCAAGTTGGTACCAAAATTGGTCCAAGATTGCACAAAGCCTCAATTCATCCTGGAGGTTTCAGGGAGGCCTTTCAATTCAGGTTTAGGGACGTCTGCTCTGTTCCTAGCCACCTCAAGCACTTTGTGTAGACTTGAGAAGATGTGTTGGTCCCCGCTCTGTACTGGTTTTTAGGGCTATTGGTTTTCTGCTTGTCATTTAGGGCTGTTGGAGATGAATGGCGTTCGTTTGGGATTAAACAGACTTTGTGTGCTGACCATGTGCCTCTGGATATGGGATTTATCCCCTAACTAAATACTCCGAATAGGACGGCCGCAACCTCATGTGATGAATGGAGCCAACCCAAGGAATCTCAGTAACTATGTTTAAACTAGATTTAATCAGATTCCAGGCCTAGGGTCAGTTGGGCTAGTAGCCCTCCACCCGAAAATTAAGTGCTACGAAAAGTGACAACATAGCCTTGGACCCGGATTCCCTTTTAAGATCTCGACCATCGCACGTCAATGGACATTCTGACGACCTCAGAAGGACTGACAGACTTAACCTCATGGAAAAGGAGCCTACGGAAAGCCACCTGGAATGTCTTGACTCTGAATTCCCCTGCAACAAAGAACCTACTCTCTGAAGAACTTCGCAAGAATAAAGTGCCGATTGCCGGTCTTACAGAAACCCATCTTACTCGAAGCAAATAAGAGCGAATAGGTAGCATTGACTCATTGCTCTGGTCTAGAGGAAGCACAAGAAGAAATGGTGTTGGTTTTGCACTAAAAAGCCTTACAAGAAAGGCTTTACTTTTACATGAAGCTGTTTCTGACAGATTAACGAAGGCCCACTTTGGACAAAAGCATGGCAAAATGACTGTTACCCTATGCTATGCCCTGACCAATGATTCTGATGATGTAACTAAGGAGGATTTCTACTCTGCTTTGTCCAGATGCCTTGCAACAGCACCCCCAACGATATAACTGTTCTCTTTGGTGACTTCAATGCGAAGATGCGCGATGATATGGTTGCATAGCGTGGCACAGTTAGTCCTGTATCCCCTGACCCACTTAACGACAATGGACTTTGCCTACTTGAACTAGGCTGATCCCACAACCTTTGCATCGCAAACACCTACTTCCAACGCAAAACTATTCATCAGTACATGTGGTATAGTAACGACGGTCGTACAAAGAAGATGATTGACTAAGTCATTATTTCCAAACGCTGGATATCGTCGGTGAAGAGCTGTAGAACTTACAGATAAGCAGAACTTGGGAATGCAGACCACACTCTTGTGTGCGCCGATCTTCGGCCTTACGTCCATGCACAACGATTGAAAAGAAAATCCATTGCTGCAGATATTAGAAAACTAAAGGAACCAGATACTCTTCAGGAGTACAGTATTGAGATATCGAATCACTTCAAGCCCCTTGGCTCATTTGATAGTAGCGAAGATCTCTGGAAGTACTTTAAACCGCAGACCAGTGAAGCAGCACAACTAGTGCTTGGCAAGAGGAGTTACCCAAAGAAATTGTGGCTAACTAATGAAACACTGCAAGTTATAGAGAAAAGACGGAAGGCAAGACTTCTTGGGGACAAGAACACATATCGAAGACTCACTGGACTACAGAAGTGACTCATTCACGGGGCAAGAACTCAGTTTGTTGTAAGGACAGCCGATGAAATTGAACTAGCTGTAAGAAAGAAAGACATGGGCAGCCTATTCAAGGATCTCCGAGACCTCACAGAAAATAAAACTCCCACCTTGGGTCCCGTCCTGTCCAGGGATGAGGCACGTCTTTCAGATGAAGGCTCTGGTCTTGAGTGGTAGAGGGACCACTTCTGTTTGGTCCTCAACAATACTAGCCCATCTGTGCTTCCTAATGATAGTCCCAGCCTACCTTGCAGTCAAAGACATGAAACAGATGCTCCTCCAGACGAGCCTTTCAGCTGCTGAGAAATAGGACATGTAGTAAAAAGGCTGTAGAATAACAGAGCTGCTGTTATCTGCGGCTTAAGCTCAGACCTGCTAAAATATAAAGGTCCTGCAATCCTTCTGTTCCTCCACACCCTGTTCTCTACAATCTGACAAACGGAGATAATTCCCGAGGATTGGCAGAAGGGTGTCATTATCTCCGTATGCAAGAGGAAAGGCTCAAGAAGTGACTGCTTTAACTACCGGGGAATAATCCTACTGTTTTTCCCTAGCAAACTATTTTCAATGGTTCTGCTTGATCGATGTAGGAATATCATTTAAAAAATGTGCTGGTCTTATGTTGGACCGTTCAATCTTCGAGCAGATTTTCATGATTCGACAAATAGTAGAAAAGATCAGAGAGGTCCAACAGAAAGCATTTATTACGTTTGTCAACTTATGTGCTGCATTTGCCTCAGTCGATCGAAAAGCTCTTTGGTGGATTCTATGGTTGACTGGACTACCCGAGAAATATTGCAGACTTCTGAAGGTGCTGCACTATGGGAGGGAGAGCTGTGTACAAATAAATGGTCGGCGCAGCCCGTCCTTTCAAATCACGACAGGGGTGCCCATAGGACGTGCAATGGCCCCATAGCTCTTCAATGTCATCGTCGATTACATTATGACGAAAACGACTTCACGTCTCAGTTTTGGGCTCAAATTTGGATATTGTGTCATCACAGATGTTGAATTTGCCCATGACTTGGCCATTCTGGTTAAACCTCTGTAAACAGATAAAGATAGAAATACGTAGTCCTGCTTATCGTTATGGTAAGAATTAGTCAAATTTCTTAAAACAGAGCAAACCTCAGCAATAGCTTAAGAAAATGGAAGCAAATAGGCTGTTACTCCTGCAACAACCTTGATTGTCTTCTGGACGAACCACCTGAAAAGACAGCCAATGAGCTTAATAAACACCTAGCCAGCATTGTGTAAACTCTCTCGGAAAACCAGCTAATCCCTGATATTCCAAAAGAAAAAATCCCGGAAATTTCAGCGAAGAAAAAAATAGAAAATATTAACTAGTGTTTATCCCATTGATATCCCAATTGATCTAATGAAAGCATTTCCTGATACTGTCAACACTCGCTTGTTAGTATTTAATGATATTAGTAATCCTGGATGTTACCCGTTGTCCTGGAAGCGGGGCTATATTACCCGAACCCAAGAGAAGGGAAGCCTGAACGATTTTACTGGAGTACGATCCATCACTCTTGATGCTTGGTTGAATGTTTTATTAGTTGATCCACAGAAAGCGTTTGACCTAATTGACCAAAATATCCTTGTAAATAAACTGATGACGGAGGTTCAAGTGAGTCCCTTTCTAGCTAGAATTGTTGCCTCCTTTTTAACAAATCCTTCCGAAAATCCGAATTTGCAATCACCTTGTGGCTAGATTTCTTCCAAATCATTATTTTTTCTTGTCCTTAGTTGCCAAGTTACTACTCTCACACCCTGAAATTATTCTTTTAAGTCCTTTTTTGGACTTGAAATAGTTGATATAGCTTATTTAAACTTGATATAGCCAATTATAGCTAGTAACTGTAAAATTTGGTAGTTCCCCTATAACCTCTTTTTGATTTGCTGGAAAAACAATCTTAAAAACTTCAAAAGCTCTCATGTAATTTGCGGTTTTGGACATAGGATAGTTTCAATTCGAGTACATTTGGAGGTAGAATAGTTTTAGTCGGAGCGGATTTGGAGATAGGATAGTTCCAATCGGAGCCCATTTGGATGTAGGATAGTTTCGTTCCAGGGTATCGGTGTATTAGCAACTATCCCCATAAATAATAACCTACCAGGGACGGATACATAATTAATATTGGGTGAAGGACACCGGCAAAAATTTAGCTCCCGAATAGGTATTTTCGTCCCTTCAACCCTTTAAACATTACAATTTTTGACCTTCTTGGGGACACATGCCCTCAAGGCACGCGCATCAAGGCATGGAAATTCATTCCTCCTTAAATATCTTTTCCTTGGAAGGATTTGTAAACCTTTCTTTTGAGAATAGAATTTTTGCACATCCACTGAAGCGAGCTCAGGTGATTGTTTCATATAAAGGTGGACCTTGGAGGAATCCAGCTAATTATCCGGCGATATCTTTATCGGTTGTATTCAGCAAAGTATTTTAACCAGCTATGTTTTTCCGTCTTCTTTCCTTTTTAGAAGTAAAGTATTTTCTTGATGATTTTCAGTTTGGCTTCGAGTAAAGCACTCTGACACTGACCCAAAAATTTTTCCTGATTATCAATTGTTTTTCAGAGTTTCTGACATTATTATTGATTTTTTACGCACTTTATGCTATGATTCACGCTTGATTTTAAGATTATCAAACAGTTTTTGGTAACGAATTGTAAGTAAGAAGCGACCCGGCTCAATAGAATCGGAAACTGTAAAAAACGGAAATTTGATACCAATAGATAAACAAAAAGAATTGAAGTATTATGCTGCTTTCAAATATATAAGTTTCATCAAGTTTAGTAAAAACCATCAAAAATTACGAGCCTGAGAAAACTTGTCTTATTGTCTAAAGAAGGGGGATACACATCCTAAAAGTTTATAATCTTAGTAAAAATTACACCATCAGATTCAGCGTATCAGAGAACCCTACTATAGAGGTTTCCAGCTTCTATCTGAATTTTGTATTTTTGCAAGAAGAAAGATCATGGGTGCGTGTTTATTTTTATTTTTTTCCAGGGGTGGTAGTGTCTTAATTTTTCTAATTATTTCCCAAAAATTGGAAATTCATACAAAAAATATTTTTATACCAACGAAAAAAAAAAAAAAAAAAAAAGACCGATCAAGCGTATCTACATTAACTAACCACACCTACGAATAGTAATCTCCGTCAGATTTTCAATGATTTAGGACCACCATAGTCATGAGGCATGAAAGAGAGAACTTATCAATTAGTTTCGCAAATTAATCAATTAATTTATAAATTGCCATTAATTGCATTATTTATAATTAATTTGCAACACATGCAGTCATATAAAATATGAGTTATAATAAGAAAACGAATTCAAAAAAAAAAAATACACGATCAATGAAAAATCATAAGAGACGATGTGGAGGGAATAGACAAACACAAGCCATAATTATGTTCCCTTTGTCCCTATGGGAACAAAATAAACTAAATTGACATTATTTCATGATGTACGTAGCATCAAAACTGAATACTTATATCTCCAGCTCAAAACGCGATAAGCTAAATATTTTTTCCAAGGTTCCTGTGAAAGTAAGCTTTTAGTTTTTTGCCATTTATTAGGATCTCTCATCGAAGTTCTACGATTTATGGGAAGATCTGATTCAATAAAGTTTGGACATACAAACTCAAATTTCACGAAGAGCAAGATATTTATCCTTAAAGGTACAGTATACCCTTAATAAAATAATGGGATGACTGCCCTACCCAAGAATCTTGGGTAATGCCCGAGAGCGTCTTGGGCCCAAAAGAAACAAAGCGTATTGGGCCCAGATACTTGGTTCCTTTTTTATTATAGCGTCAATGGCAGTCTGTGCTGTAACATAAAATCACTCTAAAAGATAAAACTAGTTGTAAGGAAGGTTCCAATAATACCCATCAGTTCAAACATTGATATAACACATTATCAGTGCTATCCAGCGGGCGGCCTTAAAGGTGCATGCCCCCAAGAAGGTCACAAATTGTAATGTTTAAAGGATTGGACGGGCGAAAAAAACTGATTTTTTGCCGGTGTCCTCCCCCCGACATTAATTCTGTATCCGTCCTTGGTAGGTTATTATTTATGGTGATAGTCGCTGATATACCGATAAAGTTGAACGAAACTATCCTACCTCCAAATGGGTTCTGATTGGAACTATCCCATATCCGAAAGCGCTCCGACTGAAACTATCCTACCTCCAGATGTACTCAAATTGAAACTATCATATGTCCCAAACTGCAAATTTCATGAAAGCTTTTGAAGTGTTTAAGATTGTTTTTCAAGCAAACAAAAAAGAAGTTAAACTGTAGCAATAATTAGCTATAACATACAAGTCCAAATAAGCTATAACAACTATTCCACGTCTAAAACAGGACTTAAAAGAATAATTGCAGGGTATGAGAGTAGCAACTTCGCAACTAAGGATAAGAAAAAAAGCAATTTGGGAGAAATCTAGCCAGGTGGTGACTGCAGATTCAGATTTGCGGAAGGATATGTTAAAAAGGAGGGAACAATTTTAACTAGAAAGAGACTCATCTGAAACTCAGTCAGCAGTTTATTTACAAGGATTTCGTGTTTTCTGGATATCAACTAATAAAAGATTCAACCAAGCATCAGGATTTTCAAGGTTTTTAAGACCGGTTTTAAGAAGACTAACAAGATAGTGTGAAGTAGATGTCTCCTTAAGGTTTCTAAATTCTTGTAAGTCAATAAGTTCCAGAATTTCTGCCTTTAACCAATTAGCTAAGAAACCCTCGCACATTTTCGAAAAAAACTGCAATGAAGGTGATTGGTCATACTCCAGTAAAATCATTCAGGCCTTTCTTCTTTTTGATTGGGGTAATATAGCTCAACTTGCAGCACAACGGGTAACATCCAGGATTACTATTATCATTGAAATACTAACAAGCGAGTGTTGACAGTTTATCAGGAAATGATTTTATTAGATCAATTGGGATATCGATGGGATAAACATTAGTTAATATTTTTTATTTGTTTTCTTCACTAGAATTTCCTGGATTTTATCTTTTGGAGTATCAGGGATTTGCTGGTTTCCCGAGGGAGTTTGCACAGTGCTGGCTAGCTGTTTATTAAGCTCATTGGCTGTCTGTTCAGGTGGTTTATCCAGAAGAAGATTAAGGTTCTTGCAGGAGCGACCCCCCCCCCCTAATTTATGTTTCACTGTTTTAAACCATTGCTGAGGTTTGCTCTGCTTTAAGTAATTTAATTTATTCTTACCATAACGATAAGCAGGACGACGTATTTCTAATTTTTTTTTTTTTTTACAGAGGTTTAAGGCTTCCTCCTTCTTTCTGAGGCGAAAAAGTCGTAGTTCCCAATGGATTAGTCCTTTTAATTTTTCATTAATGTGAGTTTTATCTGAGGAGCATACCTTCTTAATAACCGCTGGTATAAAATTTTGATGATTTGTCATTAATTGTGTATGAAACAAACTAACCTTTGAATTTAAGATTAACGCACGACAGAACATCCTCCCAACTCTTAGACGTAATCCAAGATCCAAAATCAAAAAGACTTAGACTTGTTATTGACCGGTACGAAAATTAAAAAACTGGGTAATTTGTTTTAAAAATTAGTAGTGGTTTCAATTGTAGCATGAAATGATTGCTACCACTGAGGAGGGGAGTAAAACTTGCGAATATACAACATTCTTCGCTGTCCCATTGTCTGTCCATATAAATAGATTGTCAGGTTTACCGACTCTTGAACATGCAACATATAATTGTACATGGGAAAACAATCCGTATTCATATCTATACCGCATTTTTCTAACAATTGCCCTTGAGCTTTGTTGATGGTGATTGCTAATCGAACCGTCCCTGTGTCCCCGTCGTCATTTATATATCCCCCTGTGCCCCCGGCGTCCCCGTTGTAGTTGTGTCCCTGTGTCCCGGTCGCCATTTGTGTCCCGGTATCCCAGTCTTTAATTTCTCTTTGACTGTCCCGGTCGTGATTTATATTCCCTCTGTCCTGGTGTCCCGGTTGTCATTTGTGTCCCTGTGTCCCTGTCTTTAACTTCTCTCTGAGTGTCCCGGTCATCATTTATATTTTCTGTGTCCCGGTCGTCATTTGTGTCCCGGTGTCCCGGTCTGTAGTGTCATCTTATAATAACGTCTTTACAAAGCCTTATATACTTATAATGACGTTACATGCAAACCCACGAACAAACAAAATGCATATATACAACTTATTTTTATATATATAAAAATAAGTTGTCTGTGTGTGTGTCTGTCGAGTGACGTCATGTTTGTGTGTCGACTGATGTCATGTTTTCGACAGACGAAATTACAGACCGGGACATCGGGACACAAATGATGACCCGGACACCGGCACATAGGGAATATAAATGACGACACTCAAAGAGAAAGGGACTGGGACACAAGGAATGTTCGATTAGCAATCACCATCAACATAGCACCGAGACACAAATGACGACCGGGACACAGGGAGTATAAATGACGACCAGGACATAAGTTAAAAAAAACTAAATAAACTAAAAAAAAGGTAAAAACTACAAAAAAACTAAAAAGAAAAAAACTAAAAACTAATAAAAAAAACTGAAAAAGCTAAAAAACTAAAAAAAACTAAAAAAGAAAAAACTAAAAAAGGAAAAAAATGAAAAATAAAGGAGAAAAACAAAACTAAAAAAACGAATGTATATACAGACCGGGACACCGGGATACAAATGACGACCGGGACACAGGGAATATAAATGACGACCGGGACACAGGGACACAACTACAACGGGGACGCCGGGGGGCGCAGGGGGATATATAAATGACGACGGGGACACAGGGAATGTTCGATTAGCAATCACCATCAACAAAGCTCAAGGGCAATCATTAGAATCATGAGGTATAACTAAAAAAACTAAAAAAAGGTAAAAAACTAAAAACTAAAAAAAGACCAATTCAAAAACGAATGTATATACAGACCGGGACACCGGGACACAAATGACGACCGGGACACCGGGACACAAGGAATATAAATGACGCCCGGGACACTCAAAGAGAAATCACAGACAGGGACACCGGGACACAAATGACGACCGGGACACAGGGAATATAAATGACGACCGGGACACAGGGACACAACTACAAAGGGGACGCCGGGGGGCACAGGGGGATATATAAATGACGACGGCGACACAGGGAATGGTCGATTAGCAATCACCATCAACAAAGCTCAAGGGCAATCATTAGAATCATGAGGTATAGATCTGAATACGGATTGTTTTCCCATGGACCATTAAATGTTGCATGTTCAAGAGTCGGTAAACCTGACAATCTATTTATATGCACAGACAATGGGACAGCAAAGAATGTTGTATATTCGCAAGTTTTACGTAGTTAAAAACATATATATATATATATATATATATATATATATATATATATATATATATATATATATATATATATATATATATATATATATATATATATATATATATATATATATATATATATATATACATATATATATATATATATATATATATATATATATATATATATATATATATATATATATATATATATATATATATATATATATATATATATATTCACAGGTGGGACATAGGGACACAACTACTATGGCGCGTAACGACTTACGCACGCGGGGGGGCTTGAGGGGGCGCGAAGCGCCACCCCAACAGCTAGTTTTTATATATAATTGTTTTTTTTACGGCAAGTCGCGTGCCATTACAAAGCTTTGGTGGGTTGGTGGACGTCTATATTCTTGGCTGCCAGAATCGCTCGTTCACTTAGCCATTTATGATTTTTATAATTGGTTAGAATATTCGGAAATACTTTTTCAACCAATTCATTTTTGGACGTCACTAAATTACAGAATTCAGCAGGTAGTTGTATACGTCCTGAAATTAAGTCTACTGGGAGCTTTCCGTTTCCAATTGCCAGCAATTGATCTGAAAATGTTTGACCAGAGCCATCGTTTTGCAATCGGACGCGCATATTTGTAGTTAATTTTAATGTCTTTACGTGTGCCCATAAATTAGAATTTTTCAGGCAAGCATTCATTTCGTATGCAGTGGTTGATCTAGGTATTATAGGTAATGTTGTGATTCCTCGACACGCCTTCTTTTTTTACTTTCTCTTTCAGCAGCAAGTCTGGTTTCGCGTTGCTCTGGTAGTTCCTCGACACGCCTTCATTGACGTAAATTGCACATTCCTAATCTGGCCCTTTCTCTTTGAACCGCAAGCCTGGTTTTGCTTTTTGGTAACATTCTATCTTTTTCAATGTTATTCAATTTATCAATGTTCATTCTAACATTGACAGTTGGAAAAATCTTTACGTGCCAAGCATGCTAAAGCTCAACAATTTATAATAAACCTCAAAATTTTAATTATCTGTTTTAAGGTTTTCGAATTACTTTAATCTATTGTCAAAATATATTGAAATATTTATGCAATTCCCAGTTTTTACATTTTTAGTTTCAGTTTTCTTTTTCTTCTTTATTTTTCAGACGTCATATGCAAACCCTCAACACAAATATACATACAACTTATTTTTATATATATATAGAAGATATAATCTGGCGTAACAGACATAGTGTAACATAGTGTAACAGACATAACAGACATACAACTTGTTTTTATGTAGATAGATAGATAGATTGATATATAGATTTACAAGATAGTTCTAATAAAACGTGTCATAGCTATCTCAACCTTTCTCACAAAAATAGATCTAAAAAATCGAGACTGTGTCTAAAAATAGTTCTGATTTTCAGCAATTGCAAAAATATCCTGTCTGTAAGAGCTGAACAGAATTGATACCTGTGAGAAATCACCGAGGTTGAATATTTTTTTAAGCAAATTAAAAAGGGAGGAATTAATATGCATTCATTTCGATTGATAAAAAAGTAATATTTTAGTTCTTTCAATAAAATGAAAATTTTACCAAATTTTTTTAATTTTGTAAAAAAAAGAACGTAAGAAAAGTGCAAAGAAAAGAACAATGCCTATGGTAGAAGAACAAGACGAGTGTCTGCTACAGAGAACTGCAAAAAAAAAATAAGAATTTAAAATGTCCAGATCAACTTACAAATGACATATTCAAGAAGATAGAAGAAGTATCAATTGAAAAAGAAAACCAATATATTTACAATTCAGCGTCCATTGAAGGAAACACCCTTACCTTAAAACAGGTACGTATGGTGCTTGAACATCCTGATATATTCAATCGAACTTCGAAACGCTGTAAATTATCCAAACATTAAACTATTAAAAATAGACGTTAATGAAATTGTCAGACTTAAAGACGCTGTAGATTATCTACGAGGTATTGTACTCAAAAAAGAAAAAAGAAATATCAGAAGCTGTAATTTTAAAATTGCATTATCATGTATTAGGTAGGATAAATCCTAAGGAAAGCGGAGTTTATCGACATGTGGGGGTGACTTTTGGAGATCATAAGTGTCCACATCCCCTAAGAGTAAAGTCTTTAATGGATAAATTTTATAACTGGCTCAACTCAGATGACACCAGATGATTACATCCCGTTAGGTACGCTGCACTGGCTCATTTTAAGCTGGTGTCTATCCATCCATTTGTTGATGGCAATGGAAGAGTATCCAGGTTACTCATGAACTTAATATTAATGAAGAAAAATTATCCTCTTGTAATAATACACAGATCAAAAAGAAGAAAATATTATCAAGCGATAAGAGATAGTGACCTAGGTGATATCAGCTCTTTTATTAGGTTTATCGCTCAAGAGACAGAAGCAACCCTAGATTTCTTTCTTTCGGCAATTAGTCCAGAAGCCAGGTCCGGAAAATGTGACACCCCCCTCGCCCAAATAAGCAGAAGATGAAAAATAAAAGTGATTCAGGAAGACCAAGATAAAAAAAAACAAAAAAACAGTTACTTCAGGTTGATTCAACATGTGATTCTGACGCAAATACGGATTTGCTGATGGATGATAATGAAGAATATGACACAAATTTGGAAAATCAAAAAAAAATTTAAAGAAAAAGAATTTTTAAAAGCACTTTTGGTATTGTAAAGCTGGCTGGCAAAAGGAGTCTAATTTTTTTTTTGCAGAAGTAAGAGACTTAATGAAAGTAATTTACAAAATTAAATATCAAGAAACTAGGTGACACTGACTCCTTTAGATTTATAAGGACTGATTAAAAGGCATCTTACATTTATCAATCAGATTTAGTATTCGAACTTCCAGTTCTAGTGAAAACCTGTGGGACTGCTTGTCAAATGGAATATCTGTGATTTGAAATTGATATGTCAATATTTAATCCAGAATAGTTGATACTTGCTGGAGAACAAGTAGTAAATGTGTTCCTGTTTGTTTTTGCACTTATTTATGAAAGTAGTCAAAATTACAACACAACGTGGCCAAAGGCACATGATCTATGCTGTACCTCTGACCAGTTGATGTATATATTTTGACCTGTGTTTACTCTAAAAAAAAATATTGCAATACGTGTTCCAGAGATGAAATGTGTGCTTTAAGAACAAAAGTTGGTTATGAATCTAATGTACCATTTCATAATGAAATTACATAAAAAAAACTTGTTTTTTTAAGTGAAAGTAAGGAGCGACATTAAAACTTAAAACGAACAGAAATTACTCCGTATATGAAATGGGTTGTCCCCTCCGCAATCCCTCGCTCTTTACGCTAAAGCTTTTAATTGTTTTAAAAAGCAGAATTGTGGCAAAGAGTCAAACTTTAGCGTAAAGAGCGAGGGATTGCGGAGGGGACAACCCATTTCATATACGGAGTAATTTCTGTTCGTTTTAAGTTTTAATGTCGCTCCTTACTTTCAGTTAAAAAAACTAGTTTTTTTTATGTAATTTCTGAACGTTTTTGAATTAATGCATGTTTGATTTTGGCTCTCCACGCATAAATTATTAAAATGAAATTTGCATATAAATTCGTTTTTTGGCTAAATGGCTTTCTCTTAGTTTTGATCAGACGATTTTGAGAAATAAGGGATGGGAAAGGAGGCCTAGTTGCCATGCAATTTTTTTCGGTTACATAAAAAGGCAACTATAAATTTTAATTTTTAGCGATTTTTTTTATTATTAAAAAATATACGTAACTTAAGAATTAACTTACGTAACAAACTTTTATATTCTTTAATTTTTATTATGTATATAAGGGGGTTTGTACCCTCGTTAATCCCTCGTTCTTTACACTAAATCGTAAGTTTTGTCCCAATTCTTTAAGAATGACCCCTGAATCAGAAAGGCCGTAGAATAAATAGTTGAAATTACTAAAAATATTATAGGATAAAGAGCGAGGAATTTATCTCCTCCTAAATACCTCACTCTTTATGCTAAAGTATTTTTAGAACCCCTCATATTCGTAATAATCTCTGTTCGTTTTAAGTTTCAATGCTACTCTTTACTTTCAATTGAAAAAACTTTTCCATGTTTATTTTTTCATTGTTTTTTTTTTATAGTAATTCTAGAAAATTCTGCGCCCTTTTCATTGAATTTCTGTTCCCTCATGACATATTTCTCCTAGGAAATATCCTCCCACATAGCCCCCTCCCCTCAACCCCATCCCCAAAACCAAAAAAAAAATCCCCTGAAAACGACTGTACACTTGCCATAACCATTATTTGTGTAAAGACTGGTCGAAGTTTGTAACTTGCAGCCCCTCCCCCAGGGACTGTGGGGGAGTAAGTCATTCCCAAAGATATAGTTATTATGGTTTTTGACTATGCGGAACAAAATGGCTACCTCAAAATTTTGATCTGTTGGCTTTGGAGAAAAAATGAGCGTGGGAGGGGGCGTAGGTGCCCTCCAATTTTTTGGTCACTTAAAAAGGGCACTAGAACTTTTCATTTCCGTTAGAATGAGCCCTCTTGCGACATTCTAGGACCACTTGGTCGATACGATGACCCCTGGGAAAAACAAAAAACAAAAAAAAAACAAATAAACACGCACCCGTGATTTGTCTTCTGGTAAAAAATACGAAATCCACATTTTTGTAGATAGGAGCTTGAAAATTTTTCTGTAGGGTTCTCTGATATGCCGAATGCGCAGGTGTGATTTTCGTTAAGATTCTGTGACTTTTAAGGGGCGTTTTCCCCTATTTTCTAAAATAAGGCAAATTTTTTCAGGCTCGTAACTTTTGATGACAAAGACTAAATTTGATGAAACTTATATATTTAAAATCAGCATGAACATCTGATTCTTTTGATGTATACTTTAGCATCACAATTCCGTTTCTTAGAGTTTCGTTTACTATTGAGCCGGGTCGCTCCTTACTACAGTTCGTTACCACGAATTGTTTGATACAGTCTCGAAGGAAAATGGTCAAAAATGCAAATTTTTTCAGGCTCGTAACTATGAAACTTATATATTTAAAATCAGCATGAACATCTGATTCTTTTGATATATATTTTAGCATCACAATTCCGTTTTTTAGAGTTTCGTTTACTATTGAGCCGGGTCACTCCTTACTACAGTTCGTTACCACGAACTGTTTGATACAGTCTCGAAGGAAAATAGTCTCGAAGCGTCGAAGGAAAATGTTCCAGAAAGCAACGTGTTTTACTTGCCTTTCCTTCATGAAGCACCAAACAACCATGCAACAGTTGACAAATCTCTGCGAACGTTCATGGCGACAAGTAAAGCTGTCGGATGTTACAATACGGTGGTCAAGCAAGATCTCTTCATTATCAGCTAGCACAGGGAGTGAAAAGTAAATACCCAGATTACTTCAAAAACGTAATCCTATGGATGGGAGGCTTCTACCTCCTGCTCAACTATCTCAAGGCAGTTGGTAAGATAATGGACAGCTCCGGACTCAAAGAGATTATAGTGCAGGCAAAGCTTCTGCTTCCTGGTACTTGCAAAAAGGTATTTCAAGGGAAAGGCTACTACCAAGCTATCAATGCCTACTGCATACTGTACGAGGTCTTGCTAGCCCTCTACTGGGAGTCCTTGGAAGAGTATTACTCCGAAGTCACCCACGTTTGCTTTCTGGTGGCAGTTCTTGGAAATACTTGAAATAGCGATGCAATTCATTCATGCTGAACGAGACTGTGACTCGGAGTCTCATTTGACAGCAATTGCTCGGTTGTTGCCATACTTGGCGGCGACTGACCATCCTCAGCAGACAAGATGTCTCATACAGTACCTATCATACATGCAAAGTTTACCACAAACCTTTCCTGATGTACACAGGAAGTTCATGAAAGGATGCTTCGCAGTGAAGAGAACGCACACCAGGTTCATGGCCACCTGGTCTGATCAGATACTGGAATGTACAGTGAACAAGGATGCAAAGACGACGGCCGGAATGATAGGAGAACAAATGGATGAGAGACAGACTGAAGCTTGGATTCTTACCATACCGATTTTCGCTGCCATCAGCATAGGTTTCCTGCAAGTAGTCAACGTATCCACAAAGACATTGAACATCACGAAGACAATCAGTCGCCGACGACGCGATTACAACTTTCGCGAGATAGAGTTCGAGACATTTTCACTACATGTGGCAATCAGTTCAGCAGAGTGGACTTCGACCTGGTGAATATTGTGACTTCAGAAGTTTTGGACGATGAGAAGGTTGTTTCTGATATTAGTTGCGTAGCCACTAAAGAAATAGAGGTGGTTGAGGACTTTCTGTGCAACAAGAAAGACGATGTAAAAAAGGTTGCACTCCGAGCTTTCCCTTCAGAGAGAAAAACTCAGAAAGTGAAGGGTGTCCCTAGAACCGATCTCCTGAGCTCTGAAGCAACAGCCTTGAAGAGAATGATTACTGCTCAGTTGAGCTACAGTGAAGAAAAGGAGAAAGCAGTTACAAAGATCCTCACAAAAGAGATTCTCCTTTTCCCTCCATCCATTTTTGAACATCTTCCGCAACAATCAACCAAGACTGCCTCTGGATGAAAAATGAGGACGGGGAACAAAAGCTGTGCTGTTGAACTTGCTTCGAAAAAAAGGAGGACTTGCAGCTTGGCCGGCGACTTTGAAATCCAAAGAAACAACACCAGCTACAGTACACATCATTAACCCAATGTCCAAGATGAGGTTATATGGGCCTGTCAGGTTTGAAACAGTCAAATCCTTCGCCTAAAGATTGCTTCTATCGTTGCTGAATGATCTTCCAGTGGGTATTCCTGAAGTCGACATTGTTGCAGATTGGTACGACGGGCTGTTTGGGAAGCTCACGGACACCGGACTGTCGATCTCCTTGAAACCAGCACGCAGACTCCAAATGAGGGAAAAGGAAAAACCTCCAAATTTCCACTGCTAGCACAATTGAAGAATGGGATGCCGTACTTGCAAGCTCAGCGTCTAAAAGCTGGCTCCTCGAATTTTTGTATGAAACCTGGGAGCAGATGGGTGATGAGCTTCCGAGCCCACTCAACCCTTTCTCTCAGGTGGGTTTAAGGAGAGATTCAAAGCGTCTCTGGTCAAGCGTGGCTGAAGTCCAACTTTACCAGAACACTGTGACTAAGAGGAATGCTTGTCCTCCAGCCACGAAGAGGCTGACCAACACCTTATGACATATGTCAAGCACGCTAGCCGTTACGCTTGTAGCATCATTGTTCATGCCAACGACACAGACGTGGGAGTAGCCTGTGTTCATTTTTTTGAAGAGCTTCAAGCTGAAGGACTGAGCGAAATTTTCTTGAAGTTCCTGACTTACATTATCCCAGTACACGAGCAGGCGGTTGGAGTCCGCTTGTCCAAAGAGGAGCAGGTTATGTTACCGTTCGTGCACTGTCTGTCAGGTTGTGACACAACGAACTTTTTCTTCGGCGACGGGAAAGATTCTTTCTTAAACACCGCGGCGCCTCCAACGTTTGCCTCAAAAATGGTCTCTGTGACGGAGCGAATCAAGGAAGCAGAAGGGAAGCTTTCTGTCGACGCGTTTAGAGAAGTTTACAACCTATCAAAATTCCTGGTCATTGAAAAACACGGCAAACAGGCCGGATTCAATTCACTGACCAGTGTAAGGGCTTACATTTGGTGTCAGAAACAAGATGTGAGAAGACTGCCACCTTCTGACAACAACTTCAAGCCATGCATACGAAAAGCCATATTCGCTACACGGATAATCTTGTTGTCAGTACAGGCTCGGCCGAGCGTTCCAGATCCACTCCTCCATGTATGGAAGATGGCTGAAGGGGGAATAGATGCGGTCGTCTCAAGCTATAAGGAAGCATCAAGCCTGGAAGCTTACTGCAGATGCAAAAGTGGAAGATGCAGAAGAGACTGTAGCTGCTCAAAAATAAAAAGATGCTGCAGCTTTTGCTCCTGCCACGGAACGAGGAGGGCATGCAGGGAGTCTGATCTTGCCCCGTCTGAATTCTCGGAAGAAGAAAATGAGGAATATTTTTGAAAGTTTTATTTGATACCTTTTAATTTTAATTACAACAGGTCCCTAATCATTTACTATTACCCAATTTTACGGGCAGGCCGAGTAAGACAACTCCAGTGCGCCGACTGAATCTATCTGTGAAGCAGAATTCTTTCATGTAGTAAATATCTCAGTGGCAAATCAGGTCCCAAAAAGGTAATTGCAGACGCCTTAGTACACCAGAAAACATATTCGTCCATTCTAAAAAAAAAAAACTCTTTTTAGTCAACATTTTTTTTAAACCTATTTTTATTTTTAAGTAAAAGTTAAAAAATTTAAACAGTTAGGAAGTTTGAAGTATTCCTACCCTTTGAAGAAAAACAAAATTATGTCCCTTTTCACGATACGGCTAGTGATCATTTCAGTGACACTACAAAAAATTGCAGACCTTTTAAAAATAAATATAGTTTATATTTTTTTAGCTCAAATTGTACAGAAATGAATGGACTTTTTTTTCGAATATGAAAAAAAAAGTTTGTTACCTTGAAGAAATTACAAGTTTTTAGCCTTTCTTTGAGATATTTGTCGAATTTTACAGCACTTATTTTGAAACTACAGTACATAGAGAAAAAAATAGTGTTTTTTTTTCAATTTAAAAATCATATTCTTGTAGATCTAGATCTCTTCTTCCGATTGATATAACACTACGCCGGATTCGTCAACCCAATAACTCGCAAAAAAAAAATCCTGAATCGTAACTTAGTTATAGGCTAAATTTGGCGTTTTTGGTCTATATCTCAGAAACACCCCAACGGCGTAACATGCGCCCTATGATATTCGTTTTCAGCATGGTCGACTACCCTAAGATCCGTCCTCAGCATTTTTGTACCTTCCGGCATGGGTGGGTGCAAGATACAGAATCTGGCGCTCTGACTACAAGTTAAAATCCCAAACCCAATCATCATCTCTATCATTTTCAGTTTTGATGCGTTTTGATTCTCGCTGTCCAGGTTGATTTTCACCTAACTGCGCGGTTTTACGTTGCTTTGTTGTTTCCTCCTAGAGGTCCCTTTTTGGCAACATTGTAGAATTAATTATACTTTCTTTTTGAGCCGCAAGCATTAATATTGAATCAAGTCCAATTTATGATAATAATTTCTACATAGCTTCAAATTTTGGGTTTACTATTTTAAGGTTTTTGAATTGCTTTAATCCATTGTCAAAATATATTCAAATATTTTTGCAATCGCCAGTTTTTTACTCTTTAAACAGTTTAATATAATTGAAAGCTCTTCCATAATGCCTTTCACTTTTCCTAAGATAGCCCTGGAGGTTTTCACTTAATACCCTGAGCCGTTCCAGAAATATGGCGGGTGTACCCTTTTGACAATCAGAATGCACTTAGTGGGTTTTGATTTTGTTCAACATCCCTCTCAACATTTCCTGAAAGTAGTTGAAATTAGAAGTAGTCGCAATCGTAAGTAGTCTCGCTCACAACTAGTCGCAGTTGCAGCCGCAGTAGTAGTAGTGGTCCTGAAAGGTTTAAGATAATACCATTAGTCGTTCCCAAGACATTGCATTGTGTTCCCAAGACAAGTATCTTTTGATGGAGTACAGCACCCTCCTCAACATTCTCTGAAGTCTCATCTTGGCTTTTCGGACAAATCCAGGATCGAAAATTCCTCCTTTCCCATTGATATATCCTCTATACAAAAAAAGGCAAATTGCATAATTCACAACCATGTCTCGGGGGCTATGGGGAGCTTCGCATCCATGAAGGCATAGTTCTAAGACCTTTTGACTACATTGAAAAAAATGTGTTTTTCCTTTAAAAGTACCAAGGAGACTAAATATGAAGTCGGACTAGTGGAAGTAGTTAAGTGAAAACTTCATCAAGCATATCTTAAAAATCTTGATTGAAATATTAATGAAGAAGACATTCGTATGTAGTTTCTGGTCGTAGCAAGTGCCAAATTAAATGAAAAAATGTGTCTAAAAAATCAGGAAAAAGAAGCAAAAAATCAGCAAAAAGATTCAGACATCACCAGACTGTTAATGTTTAAATTTTACAGACGAAATGTATCGTCAAAAATAACTAATTAGTTTTAATTATTTTCAACGTGGCAACACTAACAAAAATATTTAATACCCAAAATTTTGCACACCAAAAAAAAATCCAAAGAAATCAAGGTTGTCAAGTATGAGTAGACACAGAATCGGTGTCGGGGGCAAAATAGTCTTTCATTCGGTGTTCTTGGTGCTGCAATAGTTTTATTTTTTTTTCAAAAAGCTTAATAGATAGTATTGATATACAACATCAAACAGCACCTTGCTGTGCTAAAACCCAACAGAATTAAGTGTGACCAAATGAAGTGCCTTCAAAGATAAAGGCTTTTCTGCAAAATTTTTGTTTTAAGTCATCTTACAGCAACATTATATAGGCTTTATGACAATATTTTGTTTTTAGCCACCCTGAAGACGAATAATGAGGCTTCTTGACATTTTTTTTTGTCTCTAGCTATCCTGAAGTAGAATTATATAGGCTTTTTAACATGATTTTGGTTTTGCAGCATCATTGAAGCAAAATTATATAGGCTCTTTGGCAATGTTTTGTTTCCAGCTATCCTGAAGCAGAATTATATATGCTCTTTGGCAATTTTTTTGTTTCCAGCTAACCTGAAGCCGAATTATATAGGCTTTTGGGGAATATTTTGCTCCTGAATCAGGAAAACACATGCTAAAACGATACTTATTGGAACACATAAATCCTTCATATAATAATTTAACATTTTTTATTCTAATAACAACAACATATTCATAAAAAACGGCTTTGTTGATGATAATCATTTGAGCTGAAATGCGATACTAGGGCTGCTGCAGAAACTCTTGCTTGCAAGTCAAATTTTTCCAGGTCATGTGCCCAAATCACTTCACCCCAACGAATTGTCTAAAAAAAAGAAAAAACTGAAGTTATCGCACAGTTTCTTTAAATTACGATCTAACTGATAATTTGAATCAATCAAGTCAGGCCAAATTTCCGAGGAGAAGGAGCGTCAATTAAACTTCCTTGAAATCGGGATATCATGAAAATTCTTTACTTCACCAATAACAAATTAGAGATTTAATTGAATGATGATCAGAACCTGGAATGAAAAATCAGGACGAGGGAAATTGACAATTATTAAAAACTTTTTAAGTTTGAATTGTGATTGTAAATTATACAGACCAGGGTGAGCCCACACGGGTATTGAGGTGCATTTCAAAGGAAAATTTAAGGGCATGCTGAACTAAATCAAAATACATTTTAAGCATCCAGGTTATCAAAAATACATATCTGCAATATCTTAGGAACGGAGTAGGGTATTAACCTGAATCTTTAATGGCCACCACTACTACTAATGGTACTGTTACAGCAATTGTGACTTATACGTCTTGTGACTGTGAGAATTTGCAACTAAGATTACTAACGATGGTGACTACTTGCAGCTGTGACAACTTGCGACTGCTTACTGAAAATGTTAAGGGAGATATTGAGCAAAATCAAAGCAGACTATCGGCATGCGAATAGTCAAAAAAACATATCACCAATACCTGAAGGGCGGCTTAAGGTGTTATAAGTTGATACTTCCAGGGCATCTTAGGAGGGTTTTGGAAAGTGATTGAAGGTCAGCCAGCCCCTCCCCCTTGCCACATTTAGATACCCCCTCCTAAACACTGGTCAAAATTATGAGGAAAAACACATTTTGTTCAATATTGTCAAAAGGTCTTAGAACCATGCCTTCACGTATGCAAAGCTCCCCATAGTCCACGAGACATGGTTGTAAATTATGCAATTTGCCCTTTGTTTGTATAGAAGATATATCAAAGGCAAAGGAAGGATTTTCGATCCTGGGTATGTCCGACAAAGCCAAGATGAGACTTCAAAGAATGTTAAAGAAGATCTTGGACTCCATCAAAAGATACTTTTGGCATCACGGCTATCAAAGAGCGTATCTACAATGTCTTAGAAAAGGCAAATGGTATTAACTTGAAACTTTCAGGACCACTACTACTACTGCGGCTGCAACTACGACTAGTTCTGACTGTGACTACTTGCGATTGCGACTTCTTCTAATTGCGACTACTTTCAGGAAATGTTGAGAGGGATGTTGAACAACATTAAAACCCACTATGTGTATGCTGATTGTCAAAAGGGCACATCCGCCATATTTCTGGAACGGCTCAGGGTATTAAGTGAAAACCTCCAGGGAATGTCTCAGGAACAGTTAAAGGTGTTAAGGTAAAAATTTAAGAGAATTTTGAGGGGGAGGTAGAACTTATTAAAAATCTAAGTATGCACACCCCGATTGTCAAAAGGGCGTATCTGTAATATTTCAGGTTCAACTAATGGTATTTAGTTGAAGATTTCAAGTGATATTGAACTCAAGCAAAAGGTACTATGTACATTCAGCTTACTAAAATAGTGTGAGCAATATTTCAAGAAGAGTTAAAGGTATTAAGCTGAAACTTTCACGGAATGTTGAAATGGTTTTAGAGGCACTATGTGCATCCCTGTTGTCAAAAGGGCTGTGAAACATTTCAAAAATGGTTAAGATATTAAAGTTGAAATTTCAGATAATGTTGAGAGGGTTGTTGAACCCAACCAAAAGACGTTATGTGTATACCTGTTGTCAGAATACTATTTTCTATACCAGACAGGCAAACGCTCGCTTCAAAGTGACAAATAAAAGGTTTAAAGATTCGAAATAAAAAGAGCTGAGCGATTTTTCTGGCATATGTGCATTCTCCTATTCCATTTTCGTTCATTTGTAATATTTTTAACATTCTCCCAGGAGAATTTTTTTCGGGTACATTGTCTGTAACTTGCCGTTGAACAAAACCTAAGTCAAGAACAGTCCCAAATCTAGATTTCAAACTGAACAAAATTATAAAATGATTATAATAAATCCCAATCAAAGCCAACGTTCCAGTCACCTTATGCAAATTAAGAATTTAGATTAGAATAGCATATTTTTATTCTTTGGCCAAAGACCTGAAAAACAGTGGAAATATTCATAATATTAACCCAATAATAAAGCTTTGGTAGTCAAAACAAATAGATATTAATTACAAAAAAAAAATACCAAAATAGAAGTTTTTTAAAGAATAGTTTATAGCCATACTAAAGTTAAGACGGGCAGATTTCAATTCATATAATAATTCAAACTCAAAACGGCTACAGATTACTATCACAGTTGATAGAACAAAAATTAAAATATATAATCACGTTAAACTTAAAGACGTTAAACATACATAGATAAAAAAAAATCTTCGATAAATAAATCCATAGATTAATAAATAATTCTTGAAACGAGTAATAATCAAATTGAATTTTAAAATTAAAACGAACGAAATACTACAAACGGGGGTTTGTAGTAAAATGACCTTTCTAAGTCATCGTGGAAATGATCTAGTGTCAAGTTTTGGCTATTTTGGAAATTTAGAGAATTTCTTATAACAGAAACATTCCAAAGCTTAATAAAATTTTACCACAGTTCGACCCTGAAACGATCTTTGAAAGTCATCATGGGAATGGCCTAGGTTAAATTTTTTCATCCAACACACACGCTGACAATTTTGAAACTGCACAAAGCTATATAGAACACATAGGCTACTCATATTTACAATTAAAACAAGAATCAAAATGAGACCTTTCAATTCTAAACAATGAATTTGATATACTCAGTGCCCTAAAAATCACGGGAGAGGTTCAAGAAATGTTATTATACTGTTATATGTTATATTAAATGTTATTATACTGGCACCTTTAAGACATATTACCTCACTTATTGCATTCAATTCGGACCACTGAAAAGATTAATTAATTCACACCATAGAAATTTAGTACATATATTCCATTGCAGAAAGGTACAGACGTTAATAATAATAAAAAAAAATAAAGCATTTCTACACCTTACATGAAGGATCTTGGTATCGACTGTAGTTAATTTTATCACTTTCAATGGTCTTCGCACATTTTTTTAAGAGCTGGAGGAATCTCACGACCCTTCGGACTGCATTCATATTTCTATTTAATATTTCACACTCGAGAGGGAGGGATCAAACCGGGGCTTAGAAAGATAAGACCTTTTCTGTCCCCTAAAAAAAATGCTAGATACCTGAAATACTGCCTCTAATCTTGCAAGTCTCACAGCCTGTTCAACAGTTAAACGTTTGGCAAAAACTGCTATCATCAAAATAGTTGATTTCAGTGTCTCTGTACCAAAAGACAATCCTTGAAAATACAAAGGGACATAATATTAGAACAACTAATATCTCTTCTCTTATGGCGAAAGAGAAAAAAAGCTGCATTAAAAAGTCATAACAACACGCACTAGTGACAATTTTTATGCTGAGAGGGGGGGGGGGGGGTAACACCGATTAAAATTTGCATAAATCCAAAGGCTCCCTCCAAACAAACGCTACTGAAAACACATTCAATGATTAAATAATCCAAATATTTGCTGACAAAAAGTATTTTTAATTGCTAACAGCTATTAAAGCTTACGGTAAATTAATGAATAATCTGATTTCCAGCATCAGGCGAGGCAGAACAACGCCTGATTCAAGAGAGAAAAACAGAACTCCCATCCTTCCAGTGAAAATTTCACGAATTGTGCCCCCCTGCTTGAAATTGTAGCTGTTAGGCGAATGGTAGGAATGTCATTATTCCACTTTAATTTTTTGTATCCATAGATTAGCGATACTTCTCGACAATAAAAGTCCTTGCTGGACCCAGGGTCATGAATCTTCAGGCAAAGATCGATCCACTGGCCCACCACTGGACACCATAGGCAATGGTTATGCTCTTACTTTTCTACTTACTTACTAGGACTTAGTTCCTCCCACGGCGGCTGGCCTATAAGGCGACAACAGTGCATCTCCACAACAACCTCAGAAGATCTTGCAGCCAAAAGTCTTCCAAAGATGTTTCCAAGCAGTGTAGCATTTTTCTCTAGATGTAGGCCAAGTTTCGCTTTCTGCCGTTCAAGTCTTCTTATATCAGGAGAGGGGAACAACAGATATCATGGGAGAGCCTGCCATATGGCCCCAATGCCACCATCTACTACTTGGGATCTTCTGGACTATCAGTAGTTGCTTTGTTCATTCACGTGTGGAGTTGTTGGTAATTCTATCAGACCAGTGGATTTCCAGGATACGCCGAAGGCAATTGTTTTCGAAATCTTGTATTCGTTTCTCGACCGTTTTTTCATTGTCCGTGCTTCGCTTCCGTAAATTAACACAGAAGACCTTGTTATTCGGTTGTCGGAGCTTGAGCCTTAAACAGTATGCAGTTTTTCCAGACTTTGCTTGGTTTGGTAAAAGCACTGCCTGCATAAGCAGTACCGATGCGTGTAGTAACTTTACGCTCCAGGTTTGCATCAAAATTTCCGATGCTTCCAAGATACTTAATTTCTGCAGGCTCCTCTATCTTATAAAAACCGACATTAAGTATCCGCCCAGAGCTGTATTTCCGTTTTTCCGTATGACTTCGGTCTTTAGACAATCGTATGACTTTCGCTCTATTGACAATCACACTCGTCGTGCTTGTTTTTAGAGTTCTGTGATTTCCTGCTGAAAATCTCCTCTAGGACGGGAAAGGAGCGTAATATCATCAGCAAAATCACCGTCAAAGATAGTGCGGCTGTCATTCAACTGAACCCCTCCAAAAAAGTGACATAGCCAAAACAAGTGACCAATGAAAACCATGTTGAGCACAGGAGAGAGGATACTGTCTTGTCGTATACACCACAATGGACCTAGAGCCATCCCGTCATGTCTCCGTTGTCGGTTCATACAGCTCCCTTCTGGTCCTTCTATAAAGCAACAATAATAGTAATAATTTTGGTCAGGACGACACCATACCATAGTATTTTCCATAAGGGTTCCCAGTGAACAGAATCAAAAGCCTTTAAGAAGTTGATAGACACTATTAGTATTTCAGTCTGCCACTCGTTGGATTCTTCAATTAGTATTCTTAAACTCGAAATCAGACCAGCACACGACCTGCCTGGCCAAAAACCGTCCTTTTTGTCTCTCAGGATCTAGTCCTTTCTTGATTGAGCACGATTCCGGAATATATAACGAAGGAATTTACTTCCTATGACCTGCGATGTAGTACCTCCTCAATTGTTGCAGTCAATAATTCAACGTTTTTACAAAGTTTGACAGTAACTCCTTTCTTCCATTCACTGGGGACACTCTCAGTTTCCCAAGTCTGACTGACTGTTTCTTGGGGAGGTCTCATTAGGATCCTAGTAACATTATTCAACAAATAGGCAGTAGGCCGTCAACTTCGGCAGCTTTGCCACTTTATAGCTTTCGTGGGTAGTATGGTCTAGATGGAATCCAGATGGCTCTATAGGATTAAACAACGACGAAGGCCACACTACCTTTCCATCATAAAAACAAACAACAGGTAAAACGATAGGGAATTTCTAAGATAGTGAAACTTGCTTAAGCCTCAAATGAATATCTCGGCCTTATATCCAAGGGTAAAACCCATATAAATAAAATAAGCTTTACAGTAAAATTCAACCTTTAGAATTAAAAATTAAAGCAGTCAAAGAATCATTACTTCGACGAAGTTTAACCTGGACCAATAGATAAAACAACATAAAACGAAGTAATGAGGCTTGAGGATGAAAAAGAGGTTTGTAGAAAATGAAGTTTGTAGCTATTTCCAAATTTAATCAGGAGTTAATCAGGGTTATGGCCAATTCCCGTTTATATCAATCATTTTGATGGAATTAGTTCTAAGGAGTACAGCAAAGGCAATGGGAGAACACAGAACTAATTGGGGGAGTAAAACTAACCTAGATTCAGATTATGCCGAAGATTTAAGGATCCTAGATGAAAATATTAGCAAAACGAATGAATTTTTAGAGATTTTGCGAGTTCAGGGTACAAAAACAGGCTTTAGATATAATGCTAAGAAGAATAAGTCACTAAGACCAGGTATAAGTGAAGGTGAAGAAGTAATGTTGGGTAACGAGAAGATCGAATAAGAGGGCAGTTTCCACTTGCCTAGGTAGTATTAATAGTAAAGACGGTTGATGCAGTGAAGATGTTAAAAGTAGTGTCCATGGCCCAAGGTATTTTTCCACAGTTGAAAAAGTTTGGAAGATAAGTCTTTGAACTAAGATTAGAATATTGGAAGCTTCAGTGATGACAGTAGTCAGGTGTTGTTTTGAAACGTGGGCTCTCAGAAAAACGGACAAATGGAGAAATTTCCAGAGAAATTGACGATGGATTGTTTTGGGTGCCCGACTGACTGACCGTATCTAAAACAGTTCACTGCACAAAAATGAAGGTCAATCCCGCTTTCTAGGACTATAATGGCAGAAAGGTTGAGATAGGTAAGACCACGTTCTGCGGATGAAGGATTGCCCAAGATCGTCCTTGTTGGGCCACTGTCTAGGACCGAACAAAATGCAGGTCACCCCTTAATGGGGTGAGAGAATGTCGAAGGAAAGATTTAAGGGAAATGGGGGCTTCTTGGGAGGGCTTTGGATAGATTTTGATCGAGGATGAGCATGTGTAGCTGTGTCGCCATCAGGCGGCTAGGTGCTGCAATGAGTTGATAGTAGTAGTAGTAGTGTCTTGAGAAACATAGCAAAGGCTATGGGAGAACATGATATTATATGAGGCAAAACTCTGAAACTTAGACTTCGCAGATGATTTGAGCATCCAAAATAAAAGAAAAATGCAGAATAAACGAGCCTTTGGAGATCTTGTGAGTGTAGGGGGCGAAAATAGGTTTGTCAATGAATGTCTAGAAGACTAGGTCCCATAAATCAGAGGCAACATTGAAGTGTTGCTTGTTGAAAAGAGGCATAAATGTCGAAATTTGTTCAAAATAATCTAAAGGTGAACTAACAATGTCCCCGGGAATGACACGCACCCCATTCAAGCCCTTCGTCGACGAAATGTAAGTTATGTAAGCTACCCATTGCTCATACCCAAGATTTATTGTCGGGAAAAGGGGGAGGTCAATTTGATCTTGGGTGTCCAAAAAAATAAGAGTATTACGTTAACACCTCATAGAATGTTGAGGGGAATGCTGAACTGAACTAAAATACAATATGCGCATCCAGGTTATCAAATGGGCGTATCGATAATATCTTAGGCTTGGCTGAGGGTATTAGATTTAAACTTTTCGGGCTACTACTGCTACTGCTGCGACTACTTGCGACTGCGACTGGTTGTGCCTGCGACTACTTGCGAATGCAACAATATACGATTGGGGTTAATTGCGACTGTGACAACGACAACTGTGTCTGCGACTACTTTGAGATGCGATTGCGACTGGAAATGTGTATTTGTGAGTGCAACTACTTGTAACTTCAACAACTAGCGACTGCGACTGCGACTGCGACAACTTGCGAATGTGACTATAGTTTGGCTTCTGACAGCAAAATGTTTAAAACATATTTCGTTTTCATTAAAGCATAAAGAACGCAATATACATATTAAGGTTTACGGCTAGGGGAGGAGGCAGGAGCAGCCAAACTCCTGTTTGCACTAATTTATATTTGTTTTAAGTTTGACGTAAGTATTCATTTTAATTTCTATTCGTTTTAGGATTTATTGGCCCATCCACATCAGTATCTGTTGTATTTTAATTTGATGTGACTATTTTAATTACTGTGCTTTATTAGTAATTATTGGTTGTTTTAAGCTTGGATTATAATAGGACTTTATTTCTGTTCGTCTTAAATTTTAACATAGACCTTTATTTATATTTAAAACAACGCTATTTAAAAAAAATCACTTTCTTTGAATCCATAAGAATGAAAAGGTGATTGTATGGTTTCCTTTATCTATGTAGCCTTATTAGTAAGGACGGTGAGGGTCGTGAAGACATAAAAAGTAGAATAGTCAAGGCTCGAAGTGGTTTTTCTTTGTTGAAAAAAGTTTGGGAAAATAAAAAGAACCCTCAGAACTAAGATTATAAGACACTAGAATCCAGGAAATTACAGTGACCTAAGATGGCTGAACGCTTCGAAAGGTTACAGATAATATACTATATGTTTTAAAGAGGCAACGTCAAGGATAGTTTTGAATCACTCAATGAACTCTGCAGATACATAGGAGCTTCTAGGACTATGTCAAAAGAAATATTATGAGGAACGCTAAATCGGAAATAAAGCTTTCTAAAGCCGCTTTAAGCAACAAAAAGATTCTTAAACAGCAAAATGCCAATTCAAATTTTCGGCAGCAAAACAATATTTTTAGACCAAGCAGGACCCCATTCTGAGATAACAAATCAGTTTAGATTTATCGACAAGGTATTTATAGTTCCCAGGTTCTGAGACAATACTGTCATGCGACGACACGTTCATTCTTAGTAACAAGGGTTGTACCTACTAATTGAATAGTTTATAGTGTAGCATAGTTATGCTACAGATCTTAAGGAAGAAGGGGGTCACTGGATCATTTTGTGGAAGATAGAGGGGGCTTACATCCTTAAAATAAAGTTTATTCCGATGAAATATTTTCTTATTTTCTGTGAGATATCCTTCAGATCAATATCGGGAGGGATTTGCGATGAAAAATATTAGCAGAAAGAGGCGGGAGTTGAGGAGAGCAGTATTTGCCCTCGAAATTATAAGAATTCAAAGTTTTTATGTAAAGCACATGAAAAGTGGAACGATCGGGGGAGGGACAGGGGAATTCTGTCACTGTCTTCCAAAGAATTTTCTATTATTTTACGTTTTCTGGTAACATTTGTCATTCCTGCGAGCTGCAAGTTTGCGTTTAATCTGCTCATACATGTCGATAATTAGGGCATTTCTTCCCAAATTTCGTCACACTAAGGCCCTCTTAGCCCTAAAGCAAATCTTCAGCCCCCTTTTTAAGCATTAGAACGCTCTATCACATATTATGGTAACTATTCAAAGTAATACTTGAAGCTAATACAATTTACGGCCACCCCGGATATAAACCTCCCTGGATTGCTAGGGATCCTACGACCCCTATTCTAGCTTGCAAACTTTTGTTTATCTTGTACTGTACACATATATATGTGTGATAATGCCAAGCTATAACTTCTTAGTCTTCGAGTTTAATGACCTGAGTCGTGTCACACTTCAGAAGTTACACTGCACCCCATAATGAACCTGAATGAACCAGAATTGAAGCATTGGGGTAAATACTGAATTTAACAAACAAAATTAAGAGGTTTGAAAACATTGCACTACCAGCCTAACAGAGGAAGGACTAGAGATTAATAACTAAAATAAATTGTAAGGGGTTGTTGGTATGGTTTTCCGAGGAGATATCCGAGGTAGTTAGGTTTCTTTAAAGCTTTTCTAAGAGGATCTCAAGGACAGCTCTTATTGTTCTTCTTCAAAAGCTAGAATGCCCATGTCGGTATATTGAAGCAGTGAAATCCCCTGTACGGTATGTAATGCGTTTACAATACGAAATTAAAAAACTATGATACCTTGCACGGTCCACAAGCTGTGAGATAATAAATGTCTGGCTATAGCTTCTCGGTCTTCAGGTCTGATGACAGGCCCAGTTATATCACTACACGGTTCTAAACTAGTTTCAAACCGACAATTAAACCAATCGACTAGAGGATCCCATTCTTTTGACTGCATTTCATGCCACTCTTCATTGTCCTGAAATGAGAAGTAAAGTGAGAAACATGTGATGCAGAATTGATAGCACGAGTTTACGAAAATGCATAGGGAGGGAGGAGGGAACAAATACACCAAAAAAATAGCGACGAAGACCACACTGCCTTTTCATGTAAAAAAAAAACACAAAGTAGAAAAATAGAAACTTTTTTTCTAAGACAATGGAAGACAGACTATCTTAGAGAAAAATCCCTATTGTTTCTTGTTTGTGTTTTTTTTATATACACCAAAATCTAGAGAGGTAATTGCCTTTCCTTTGCCCATTTAATTGACATGCCCAGGGGACAGGACTCCAAAATCAAAAGATACTCATGACTTTTTTTAGAGATTAATTAAATCAAACCTTTTTCCAAAAAATAAATTTTTCAAAGAAAAGTAAAGAGCTATATTAAATCAAATACGACCAGAAATAAAGTAAAACCATTACTCACGCTTGCCCGAGCGTAAATCGCTATTAACGGATGAATGAGAGACAAAATGACCAGATATCACAATGAATTATCAAGTTAAACTTAAAACAAACAGAAATTACCAAAAACAGAAGTACGGATTACGCCCCCTGAACCTTCTAAAGACAAGAGCGTCATTTGCTCTTTATTGAAATACAATTTTCATTTCGAGCGCTGCGTTTTTATTTGTCCAAACATCAACAAAAAAAAAGAAAGAATATCGCCACAATAGCTAAAATTACTGAAAGAACTAATGAAGGCTGGCAATTTGACAATTTCCTGGGCCAATTTTAAAAGAGAAAAAAGTTTAGGATAAATTATGTTTTCAGTAAAGCACCAATGACGCTCTGGCCTTCAAAAGGCTTGGTGACGTTAGTCAGAATCCTTTTTATGGAACTTATGCTGGTTTGAAGTTTGACTTGATTATTCGGTGAAGTTTCTGCTTGTTTCGAGACTCATTTGTACATTGATAGTGATTTCTGCTTATTTTAAATTTGGGTTATTATTTGACTTTATTCCACCGTCTTTATTTTAAGTATTTTACTTTTCTGTGAGAATATTTAACAACTATTTTTAATATTAATCTGTGTTTGTTTTAATTTGATTTACAAAAGGAATATTTATACAGCTTTTTAATAATTTTGCTGTTTGGGTCTTAAAAAGGAAGACTTAGCCTGACTATTAATAATTTTGACAAAATTGTGCATACATTTCATTACTTGTATTACTATAGAATTTTGGATGGGTGGGTAAAAGGAACATAATGCAAACAAATGGATTCAAAATCAAAATAATTTTTGATCTTCTATAGGGCTGAAGCAATACTGACCCCCATCCTGCCCCAACCTAAAATACAGACAAAAATTGATCAACCGTATTATTATAAGAATATTGAATTTTGTTTTAACTGCTTCTTTGTTTAAATAAATGTATTTGGAGCTTATTCATTAAAAATAGTTCTGATTTATAAGCATAGAAGGTCAAGAATTAATGTAATGTAACGAAACTTGTGTCTGGCTGTAGTTCCCTTGGCTCGAATACTTTTAAAGAGGAGCTTCCACTGCCTGAAACTTTAAGTATATCCAAATAAAGAAAAGGAAAAAAAATATTTTTTGTTTGTTTATCGTTGGGTTGGGAGTCTGCTGTGGCGTGGTGAGCTACTAATATTACATCTATTATTTTTTTTTTTCTTCTTTCTTTCATTGGTTATCTTTGTATTTGATTATTTATCACTTCGGCTGTTTCATCTGGGCAAAAAAAGCTTGTATTTTTGTCAGATCTTTGTATATTTAGTATATTATGTATATATGGTTGAAACATAAATGAACCTCAACCTGCTGTTTCTCATTAAGAATCAATACAACCAAAATTGTCTTCAAGCATTTATTTGACTTTGTAAGCTCCACTTGGTCCCTGTAGGGACCCTGATCCTGTTTACCCCACGCTCTAAGCTTATTCTTTTCTTATTTCCTTTTTTCAGGAGAATCATTTCACGTCTTGTATGAATTAAGGCACTTGTGTAAGATAATCTCAATTATCTAATATATATAATTAAATGACTATATAAAACGAGTCCGTTGATATTTAACTCATGAACTTCGTAGAAGTGAAAAAAGACTTGAGAGCCATGGCTAATTAGAGTAAAGCCAAGACAGTCCTTCTGAGAGTTAAAGTCGGCTTAACTTTTTCAGCTGTATATAAATGATTAATTTCCCTTGTTGATGATAGTCTATCATCCATCTTATGGCAGCACTAAGGTAGATAGGCTTAGAGTAAAATTAATACAAATAGTCTATCAGTTGTGTGAGTCATTTGAAGGCAATTAGAGGCCCAAACATTATTCAAAGATTTAAGATCGACCATGTCCAAAGGACTTTTTTATTGTTCATATTATACGAGTTTTACCTACTGGACAAAGCCCACTGGTATTTTAATGGGGTTAACAGAGATATTTGGTTGACTCATGACGAACAATGTCCACTATACTTGTAGGCAAAACAAGGGACCGAAAAAGTCGGCTAGACAGTGACTCATAAGCAACCCCAGACACCCAGTCAGAAATTTGAGTTCAAAACCCAGTATTACGGTAAACCCCTAAACTTAAAACACTGATGGGAGCAATTCAATCCAGCGTTTCTGAGGTTACAGGCTAATCAAGCCTATAAGAGTAGCCTATATAAATTCCGAAAATAAAAACAACCATAACTGATTTAGAATTTCAGCCGCCCGGCCTACATCAAGGACTAACGCATTAATAGAATGATAGCGCCAAAAATATCGTAGATAGGAGGATTTCTAGACGTAGCCTACATAGATTCTTCCCGGACATCGTACGAGATGTGCAATGAAAAAAAATTACGAAATATCCTAGAATTGTGGCTCGATAAAGAAACTACATGAGGTCGATATAAGAGACAAACTGTGCCTTGCTTCTTGAAATTCATTGCGGCAAAATACTTTTGGGACGGACCAGATTGCTTTGATTTAAGTATTACTTTTTTGTGTGTTTGCCGATAAATCATATTAGAGGCATATTCTTATTGTATTCTTTGAACAATATATACAATCAAGAGGCAAGCCACATTTTGCTCATTCAGGAATCAGCAGAATCTTTGCCTAATTGTAAATATATTGGTTTACCCCTCGGTAGCCCCATCTATTTAACAGCTTAGGTTTGGTAAATGGGATTACCCTTAAAAAGATCGTGAGCTTCCAAAGAATTATACAAAAAAATCGATCAAATACACCGGACAGAAGCAATTCACAAAAAGATGTGAACGAAAGAAATTGTCGTTGATTTAGGTCGCTTCCACTTCTGTGTTTTTGCAACCTTAATTAAACCTTAAGTGTTTCAAAACTTCTAAGGAGTATTGCATTATTCAGATTGTTAGGATACAAAAGTTAATTCACCAGATTAGGCGTTTGGGTCAGGTAAGAGAGGTGAGATCAAAATTAGTCCGTATTACTACGATGAATGATACTGCAAATAGCAAAATTAAATCTGTTTCATATGTTTATAAACATTGTGCTAAGATATACTTAGCTCAACAAATGGATTTAACATAACAATTGATTACACCCTTGTAAGTGAGTTTTGGTTTTTTAGGCTATTAGTTTATAGGAAGCCAAGCTTTTTCAAAAGAAGGCAAACAGCGACGTTAAAATTTAATTCATACAGAAATTACAATAAATATAATTACCAGATCAATATAAGTTGCGTTCAATGTGTCCTCTTAGCTATCTTCACAGTCCATAATTCAGATGACTTCATTTCTCTAGATTCAAGGCTTTCAGTCCCGAGCAAGAGAGGTTAACAGGATTAGTCATACCAAAAACTATCGAAAGGATGAAGAATGTAATATATATTCCATAGCGAAATCTTTTCAACCAGTACCGTTTGCATCTACCTAGATTTACGGTCGAGCCAATAGATGACAACCTATATGGGAGTTACAGCCTCATTTCCCCTCTGAAACAAGATATGTGAATGTCTCCTAGCATATCAACCATTCCCTGGGAGGCATACAGCTAATTGTAAAGTATGCTATCACTGACAAAGCTTCCAATACGCTATCAGTATTTCATTAGAATTAGCCAGGAGGGACAAAGGGGGAACATGAAGACAGATGGAGGAACATATTACAGAGGAAGAGGTTTTAGAGATAGATGAACTAGGAGGACCAGCAATGCTTAGTTGCACTACCCATGCTGTACCTAACCTTAATAAATACATTCAATGAAGCAGACGGTATTTCTTCAGTATTCGAGGTCTTCATTTCTTCAGCATTTCAAAGTCTTCAGTATTGTCAGCTTTGTTAAAAGCAGTCTGATAGCTTTCGATCTTCTCCACAAGCACTGTTTCATTCTAGCTACCGGCAAACGAACACGTGCGAGCGCATGGATAGTCGCCGTCAATTCCATTCTATGCCCCCCCCCCTACTATTCTTCAAGTAGGTGGAGCAGGATGAATATATCCAACTCCAATGGCTCCTATTGTATGTCATTGCTTGAGCGTATTGAAGATCTGACAATTAGAATCTAAATTAGAAAGAGGTGTCAAGTCATCCGTTAATCATAGATCAGATCAGCTTGAACCAGTGTCAGAGAGCTATCCACGGAATAGGTTCACTCAAAAGCTAGTCAATTAATTCAAAATAGCAATAAACAGCAGATGTCGAGTTACGCTAGTGGCAAGAAAACCATCCTTGCAACAATACTTAGTCCTAATTCCGAACCGGAAGCTAGAGTGGAGATGAAGGAGGAAAAAAATCTCTTAAACAAGTCACTTTTGAATCTGAGAGGGCAAAACCAAAGATAAATATTGCTCCTGAAAATGGTAATGTGCCATAACCAGCAAAGCATTCTCACTTTTGTGTGTCGAGAAACAAAACCTATACTAACCGACGATGAAATCCAAATATATCCAAGTGATGAGCTATCTGATGAGGACACTATCCCATTGGCCTACCGGGAGGAAAATATAATACCAAATACCAAATTCCGGCATCTTTAGGAAGAAATCACTAGGGTATCCTAGCCTTGTTGGCTGGCAACAAGGTTCAGTGTTGCATGGAAGATTTTGGCACCCCAGAGGACAAGATTACAGCAAAACACTTTTCAGATCTCGTGTTTGAAGTGCAATTTCTGACGAGTTTACTGCAATTGTTAGTATATTTTACAATTTTGAATTGTAATATACTTTTAACTGAAATGAAAATCGTTGTAATCGAATTGTAATTGCTTGAAAACGTCAGGTTTAATTGCTGAACTGACCAGCTGAACTGACCAGTTCAACTAACCCCTTAATTTCTCATTTCAGGGCTGTAAGTTTTAACTCAAGCCGTTCCTGAAATATTGCTGATTGCTCTTTTAGCAACCAGAATGCACATACTTGATTTTGATTTAGTTCAACATCCCCCTCAACAATCCCTGAAAGCGATATCTTAATATTCTTAACCTTTTTGGAGACCTGAGATTAAAATCGCCCCCGTTTTCCCAAAAATTAATCCAATATGTAATCAATGCGCAAATTGCATAACTTACAGCCCTTGCTCAAAGGCTGAGAATTCTCATATTATCCTCAAAGGTATAGTTAATGGACCTTTCACAGATGCTGAACAAAACAATAATCTCAAGATTTTAATCAGATCTCTTTAAGAGGGTGGGCAGCAAATACAGGCATAGGAGGGAATAGAGCACACTAACACTGTTGCAATGCCAATAATATAGGGTTTCTCTGAATAAGTTTTCACTTATTCAGAGATTCATATTTTTTGTCGTTCTACTTGGTACTTAAGAATTTATTCGATATAACATTATCTTTAACATTGTGTTTTAGGTTTTAGTCGCATTCCTGTTTTTGTATAATAAATTTTGCTGTATTGATCTAATTAATTTTTTTTTAGCTTGCCTCTCAATAGATCAAGAAAC
Organism: Artemia franciscana; assembly: GCF_032884065.1. Classification (NCBI taxonomy): domain Eukaryota; kingdom Metazoa; phylum Arthropoda; class Branchiopoda; order Anostraca; family Artemiidae; genus Artemia; species Artemia franciscana. The sequence goes on from NW_027062662.1 coordinate 1,866,964, forward strand.
CCATAAGTATATAAAGTATATGAGAGCTATTTTGAGACAATCAGTAAATTCCTTACTTTAAGTCACAATTAGTAACTTACTTACTATAAATAGCTATGAAAATAACTAACTTACTGAATCCCTATAAAGAAGTGTATCATTTTCCAAATATGGTATAAGGTTATGGACAATATCATACTTCGTCAAATGATTCGGGTTATCAATAACAGTGTTGCAAATGGCACTCTAAAAGAAGAAAAATAATTATAAGAGGGAGAGATTTAAAACACAACACATTTACACACTGAGGCATTAGTTTCAACTAATTTGACGGTTCTTGTATCATTTTTAATGACAAATCACTTGTGTAGTGCTTCTTTATATTAATATTTGAAATACACAGACCTCGTTTTCAGCTAACTAAAGACTTTGAAGGGCCTCATACAGGCACGTACACAATAATTTTTTTTCGGAGGTGAGCCAACAATACAAAAACTTGACAATTTGAATAAGAAGAGCCCGGAAATTCCAATATACTTAGGATTTCAGGTGTGGTGGGCCCAAAGTACCCACCTTCCTACATCAATGGTCCCATACAGCCATAGTTTAAGCCTAGGGCACAACCAAAAAAAAAGAAACATTGTCTCAGCACTGCCTTCACGAAGTAGACATTAGTCTACAAAACACGTTATGTTACAACATAAATTTCACAGAAGACAAAACCTGAAAATATTTCGTTAGTTTTTATGGCACTTGGTATCTACCAAGTGACATATAGCGATCGTAAATTCTGTCGGTCGGTCTATCTGTCCCAGTTTTGCTAGTTTAGGCACTTACAGGTAAGCTAGGACGATGAAATTTGGCTGGCGTATGAGGAACCAGACCAGATTAAATTAGAAATTGCCGTTTTCTCGATTCGATCATCTGAAGTGGAGGACGGTTAAACCGGAAAAAATAGAAAAAATGATTTTTAATTTCTGAACGGATGATCAGATCTTAATGAAACTTGATGTTTGGAAGGATATCGTGTCTCAGAACTATTATTTTAAGTCCCAACCAGATTCGGTGACATTGGGGGGAGTTTGGGGCGGGGGGAACCTAAAATCTTGGAAAACGCTGAGAGTGGGGGGATCAGGACGATACTTAGTGGGAAAAATAAGCACAAGTACTAAATACGTGATTGACATAGCCGGAACGGATCCGATCTCTTTGGGGGAGTTGGGGGGAGGTTAATTCTGAAAAATTAGAAACATTGAGGTATTTTTAACTTACGAAGGAGTGATCAGATCTTAATGAAATTTCATATTAAGAATGACCTCGTAACTCAGATCTCTTATTTTAAATCCCGACCGGATCCGGTATCATTGGGTGGGGGGGGGGGGCGGAAATCTTGGCGGAAAGCGGAGAGATCAGGATGAAACTTGGTGGGAAGAATAAGCACAAGTCCAAGATACGTGACTGACATAACCGGACCGGATCCGCTCTCTTTGGTTGAGTTGGGGGGGGGGGTGATTCGCAAAAATCAGAAAAATGATGTATTTGTAACTTATGAACGGATGATCAGATCTTAATCAAATTTGATATTAAGAAGGATCTTGTTATTTGGACGTCTCATTTTAAATCCCGACCAGATCCAGTGACATTGGGGGGAGTTGGATGGGGAAGCCGGAATTCTTGGTTAACGTGAAAACCAAGATATCTTACGAATGGGTGATCAGATCTTAATGAAACTTGATATATAGAAGAATCGTATGTCTCAGATGCTCAATTTTCAATTCGATGCGGATCCGAAGACATAGAGGGTTGGAGGGGGAAACAAATCTTGGAAACCGCTTAGAGTGGAGAGATCGGGATGAAACTTGGTGGGTAGAATAAGTAAATGTCGTAGATACGTGACTGACGTAACCGGAATGGATCCACTCTCTTTGGAGCAGTTAGGGGGGATCAGTGCTTTGGCGAGTTCAGTGCTTCTGGACGTGCTAAGACGATGAAAATTGGTATGTGTGTCAGGGACCTGCACAAATTGACTTGATAAAGTCGTTTTCCCCGACTCGACCTTCTGGGGGGCTGAAGAAAGAGGAAAAATTAGAAAAAATGTGGTATTTTTAACTTACGAGTGGCTGATCCAATCTTAATGAATTTTTGATATTTAGAAGGACCTCGTGTCTCAGAGCTCTTATTTTAAATCTCAACCGACATTAAGTCTCTGATTTTCCTTTTAAATCAATCTATTGATTCTTAGAATTTTGCTAGAGCTCATATGACATGAGCTCTTGGCTCTTCCGGTCTCGTCACAAGTGCCATATGAGCTCTTAGCTCTTGTTTAACTTTTATTGACGATTTTTGTCAGAAATGGGTCCACGGCCCAGGCTGTGGACCCATTCCGCAGAGTGGACCCGTTCAGAGTAATAAGGACCCGTTCCAAAAGATAAGAAGGCGGTATACGAAATGTGGTTTGTCAGACAACATGTATTTTAGAAGAGAGGGAAAAACTTTCAATTGTTTCGAAGGTTTTTGATTAATTGTTTCGAAGGTTTTTGATTTTTATTAATGATTCAGAGGCAGTTTAAGAAGAGGGACAGAGGGGGTACTTGACCCGGGCGCAGAAATTTTTAGAGAGCAAAATTTCAAATAAATAATCTAACGGTTATAACTATTTTGTAATTTATGGATATTTTATTTTTATTAATATAAAGTAGAGGGTTCAGGTAATAAATGAAAATAAGTATTAAATAATTAATTAATTAATAACATAATTAAAATAATTAAATTAATAACAATTAAATAACTTAAATAATAAACTAAAAAATAATTGAAACATAAACGATTAATTAACTAATATATTGAAAAAATATGTTAATAAATAAAAGTTTTGTTTAAATTTGGCCTGAAAATGTTGTGGGGGAAAGGGGGATACACTAATCAAGGTTTTTCCCCAGGTACAAGAGAGACCAGAACCGGCTGTAATGATGGTTGTCCAAAATATATCAACAACCCGAAATATACCAACAACCACAACAACCCGAAATATATCAACAACACAAGAGCATGAGATCCAATTGAGAGTTCAAGGTGAAAGAACAGGTTTAACAGATCCTTGTTCAGAAGACTAAGTCACTAAGACTATGAATAAATGAAGGTGAAGAGGAGATGTTGGGGAACAAGAAGACCGATCAAGTGGATACCTTCACTTACCTGAATAGTATTATTAGAAAAGATGGTGGATGTAGTGAAGACGTTAAAAGTAGAAAGATTGAAAAAAGCTTGGAAAAATAGGAAGATAAGTCTGCAAACTAAGATTTAGAATATTATAAGCTAGAGTGACAACAGTGGTCATGCATAGTTCTGAAACGTGGGCGAAAGGTTTTGTTGAATTTTTTCGAGAAGAATTGTCAACGGACTATTTTGGGCACCCAGTTAGCTCTACGAAAATGTAGTTCTGTCTCACATTCTAGGGCTATATGGAGAGAAAGGTTAATCTGATTAACACATATTTTGCGGACAAAGGACGACATATTGCCAAAGATCGTACTCTTTGGACATCCACCTACGGCCAAACGAAAGGTAGGTCATCCACAAATGGGACGAAAAGTAGTCGTACGATAGGATTAAAGATAATTTGAACTTCTTGGAAGGGTGTAAAGAGGGAAGCTTTGAATAGATTGTTATAAAGGAGGAGTAAAATGTATGTTGTCTAGCATATCACTGCTTACATACCACCATCCTCTCTTTTAAAAAATGCCAACCCATACTTTAAATCGGTTGTCCATCCAATAATGACAACAATCGTTATTAAAAATAAAGAAATGCCTAAAAAAATGTCAGTTTTTCCTCTCCTGTAAAATGTATGTTGTGTAACTTCACTGCTTACATACCACCATCTTCTCTTTTAAAAAATGCCACCCTGTACTTTAAATGGGTTGTCCATCCATTAATGACAGCAATCGTTATTGTTTTAAGCATTTCTTTATGTTTAATAATGATTGTTGTCATTATTGGATGGACAACCGATTTAAAGTACAGGGTGGTATTTTTTAAAAGAGAGGATGGTGGTATGTAAGCAGTGATATGCTAGACAACATACATTTTACGGGAGAGGAAAAAACTGAATTTTTTTAGAAATTTCTTTATTTTTAATAACGATTGTTGTCATTATTGGATGGACAACCCATTTAAAGCACAAGGTGGCATTTTTTAAAAGAAAGGATGGTGGTATCTAAGCAGCGATATGTTAGACAACATACATTTTACATGCACAACCCAGTTAAAGTACAGGGTGACATTTCTTTTTGAGAGAAGATGGTGGTATGACAACATACATTTTACAGGAGAGGAAAAAACTGAATTTTTTAAGACATTTCTTTATTTTCAATAACGATTGCTGTCATTAATGGAAGGACAACCCATTTAAAGTACAGGGTGGCATTTTTTTAAAAAGAAGATGGTGGCATGTAAGCAGTGATATGTCAGACAACATACATTTTACAGGAGAGGAAAAAACTGAAATTTTGTTTTGACATTCCTTTATTTTTAATAACGATTGTTGTCATTAATGGATGGACAACCTAGTTAAAGTACAGGGTGGCATTTTTTAAAAGAAAAGATGGTGGTATGTAAGCAGTGATATGTCAGACAACATACATTCCACAGGAGAGGAAAAACCTGAAATTTTTTTTAGACATTCCTTTATTTTTAATAACGATTGCTGTTTAATAATGGATGGTTAATAATGATTGTTGTCATTAATGGATGGACAACCCAGTTAAAGTACAGGGAGGCATTTTTCAAAAGAGAAGATGGTGGTATGTAAGCAGTGATATGTCAGACAACATGCATTTTACAGGAGAGGAAAAAACTGAAATTTTTTTTTAGACATTCCCTTATTTTTAATAACGATTGCTGTCATTAATGGATGGACAACCCATTTAAAGTACAGGGTGGCATTTTTTAAAAGAGAAGATGGTGGTATGTAAGCAGTGATATGTCACACAACATGCATTTTACAGGAGAGGAAAAAACTGAAATTTTTTTTATACATTTCTTTATTTTTAATAACGATTGCTGTCATTAATGGATGGACAACCCAGTTAAAGTACAGGGAGGCATTTTTTTTAAAAGAAAATGGTAGTTATAAGCAGTGATATGTTAGGCAACATACATTTTACAGGAGAGGAAAAACTGAAATTGTTTTAAGCATTTCTTTATTTTTAATAACGATTGTTGTCATTAATGGATGGACAACCCATTTAAAGTACAGGGTGGCATTTTTTAAAAGAGAAGATGGTGGTATGTATGCAGTGATATGTCAGACAACATACATTTTACAGGAGAGGAAAAAACTGAAATTTTTTTTAGACATTCCTTTATTTTTAATAACGATTGTTGTCATTAATGGATGGACAACCCATTTAAAGTATAGGGTGGCATTTTTTAAAAGAGAGGATGGTGGTATGTGAGCAGTGATATGCTAGACAACATACATTTTACAGGAGAGGAAAAAACTTAATTTTTTTAGAAATTTCTTTATTTTTAATAACGATTGTTGTCATTAATGGATGGAAAACACATTTAAAGTACAGGGTGGCATTTTTTAAAAGAGAAGATGGTGGTATGTAAGCAGTGATAAGTCAGACAACATACATTTTACAGGAGAGGAAAAAACTGAAATTTTTTTTAGACATTCCTTTATTTTTAATAACGATTGCTGTCATTAATGGATGAACAACCCATTTAAAGTGCAGGAGGGTATTTTTAAAAGGGAAAATGGTGGTATGTAAGCAGTGATATGTTAGACAACATAAATTTTACAGGAGAGGAAAAAACTGAAATTTTTTTTAGACATTCCCTTATTTTTAATAACGATTCCTGTCATTAATGGATGGACAACCCATTTAAAGTACAGGGTGGCATTTTTTAAAAGAGAAGATGGTGGTATGTAAGCAGTGATATGCTAGACAACATACATTTTACATGAGAGGGAAAAACTGAAATCTTTTTTTAGAAATTTCTTTATTTTTAATAACGATTGTTGTCATTAATGGATGGACAACCCATTTAAAGTACAGGGTGGCATTTTTTAAAAGAGAAGATGGTGGTATGTAAGCAGTGATATGTCAGACAACATACATTTTACAGGAGAGGAAAAAACTAAAATTTTTTTGAGACATTCCTTTATTTTTAATAACGATTGTTGTCATTAATGGATGAACAACCCATTTAAAGTACAGGGTGGCATTTTTTAAAAGAGAGGATGGTGGTATGTAAGCAGTGATATGCTAGACAACATACATTTTACAGGAGAGGAAAAAACTTAATTTTTTTTAGAAATTTCTTTATTTTTAATAACGATTGTTGTCATTAATGGATGGACAACCCATTTAATGTACAGGGTGGCATTTTTTAAAAGAGAAGATGGTGGTATGTAAGCAGTGATATGTCACACAACATGCATTTTACAGGAGAGGAAAAAACTGAAATGTTTTTAGACATTCCTTTATTTTAAATAACGATTGCTGTCATTAATGGATGGACAACCCATTTAAAGTACAGGAGGGTATTTTTTTAAAGGGAAAATGGTGGTATGTAAGCAGTGATATGTCAGACAACATACATTTTACAGAAGAGGAAAAAACTGAAATTTTTTTTAGACATTTCTTTATTTTTAATAACGATTGCTGTCATGGGCAACCCATTTAAAGTACAGGGTGACATTTTTTAAAAGAGTAAATGGTGTTATGTAAGCATTGATATCTTAGACAACATAAATTTTACAGGAGAGGAAAAACTGAAATTTTTTTTAGACATTCCTTTATTTTTAATAATGATTGCTGTCTTAATAGATGGACAACCCAGTTAAAGTAAAGGAGGGCATTTTTTTAAAAGGGAAAATGGTGGTATGTAAGCAGTGATATGTTAGACAACATAAATTTTACAGGAGAGGAAAAAACTGAATTTTTTTTAGACATTTCTTTATTTTTAATAACGATTGTTGTCATTAATGGATTGACAACCTAGTTAAAGTACAAGGTGGAATTTTTTAAAAGAGAAGATGGTGGTATGTAAGCAGTGATATGTCAGAAAACATATATTTTACAGGAGAGGAAAACACTGAATTTTTTTTAGACATTTCTTTATTTTAATAACGATTGTTTTCATTAATGGATGGACAACCCAGTTAAAGTACAGGGTGGTATTTTTTAAAAGAGAAGATGGTGGTATGTAAGCAGTGATATGTCAAACAACATACATTTTACACGAGTTGGGAAAACTGAAAAAAAATTTAGGGTTTTCAATTGTGATTAATGAGTGTTGCCAGAAAAGTATCAACAACCGAAGTTAGAGCCAAGTTAAGGAGATATATTTTTTATTTGAGACACTTTTTTCTTAAATTCTTTAAAATCAAGATCAGGATTTAGTAAACGTATGAGGCTTGTCTTGGGCCGTAAATCAATTTTTGGAAGTTGAATTTAGTCAGACGAAGTTTGTCCAAGGTCATGAAAGGCAGTACTCTTTGTAGGGAAACAGATAAAATTGGACAACATACATTTTACAGGAAAGCGAAATACTAGAGAAAATTTTGGGGATTTGGATTTTTGCGAATAGTTTAAAGATATTAAAGATTTGGATTTTTGCGAATATTAAAGATAAGAAAATAAAAAAAAATACAATTTTGAAATCAAAAGTTACAAGTTGGAGCTATTTCTATATTTTACAAAATATGGTATAGCAAATTTTGAAAAACTTTAACCTGTAATTACTTTGAAAACCGGAAAAAGAAAGCAAATTAAATCAATAGATTTAACACATTAAATCTAACTTTATAAATATGATTTTGACACAAATATCCCACGTACTACCTATTAAATGAATACAGCCCAGTTTCATAAGTATTCTCTTGGCAGTTAGCCCAAATAATAATTTGACTCATAAATATCAACCAAACTCAAGGATCAAATTTAAACGTGTATCTCCATAATTTATTCCTCAAGTTTTACGTTTTAGCTGTGTAATATTAGCAGCCAAGTCTATTGAACTTCGTTTCGAGGGAAGGGGGAATTACTTTTTATCCTAATTAAATAAAAAAAACAAGTGTTTTTAACTGATAGTAAGGAGCAACATTAAAACTTAAAACGAACAGAAATTACTCCGTATATGAAAGAGGCTTTTCCTCATCAACGCCTCGCTCTTTAACTTTACTTTTGACTTGACTCTCTTAACTCTTTCTCTTAACTCTACTTTTTAAAACAGTAAGAAACTTTAGCGTGGTTCTTTGATACGCTGAATCTGATGGTGTGATTTTCGTTAAGATTGTATGACTTTTAGGGGTTGTTTCCCCTGTTTTCAAAAATGAGGCAAATTTTTTCAGGCTCGTAACTTTTGATGGGTATAACTGGTCTTGATGAAACTTAATATTTAAAATCAGCATTAAAATGCGATTCTTTTGATGTAACTATTGGTATCAAAATTCCATTTGTTAGAGTTTCGGCTCCTATTGAGCCGGGTCGCTCCTTACTACAGTTTATATGTAAAGTTTTATACTACAGTTTGTTACCACAAACTGTTTGAAAAGAATACAACCTATGTTCTTTTCCTATGCCCTTTGAGCAACCACCTCCACTACTTGTTTAATAGTAATAAAAACTCACAATATGCATTGTTGGGATGATAATATTTGGTTTTTGCGAATCCCATTCTGCAGCCACTGCTAATGACAATGGGTAGCTACTCACTTTAAATACTTGACCACCAGGGGTTTTGAGCTTCTTGCTATCGAGATTTATTTCATATTGTCCATCACACTCAACAACATTTACATTTTGGTAAAAACGCTTTCGTGCTGAAAAACGAACAGAAATTAAATTTAAACAAGAAACTTATTCCACAGGAGAAGTTTTTCAAAGAAAACTAAATTGGTACATTAAATCTAATACCAGTGAAAATAAAGTCAAATAGTAGTTCAAGCTTCAAATGAACACAAATTGCAATCGATATATGAGCAATCTGGAAGTAAATTACAATAAATAGTAAAGAAAAACTAAACAGACAGAAACTACCATAAACAGGAGTTGGATAATATAGTATGTTATCCCTTTTGTACCAGATAAATATCCCTTTTCTCCTACATATAAACTGCCTTCATCCGCACTTTAGGTGTATTAATTTTTCAGGCTTAATTTCAATCAAGATGGCACATTGGCTTATAATATTAATATTTCTATACGAGTCAAGTTTTAGACAGTGATTCATGAATGCTCCGTCTGCTTTGTCAGAAGCTCTAGGTCCCTATTTTGTTTTTATCTTGGTATTAAATAAAAAAACAAGTTTTTTTAACTGAAAGTAACGAGGCGACATTAAAACTTAAAACGAACAGAAATTACTTCGTATATAAAAGGGGCTGCTACCTCATCAACACCCCGCTATTTATGCTAAAGTTTGACTCTTTCTCTCAACTCTTCTTTTTAAAACATCGAAAAACCTTAGTGTAAAGAGTGGGGCGTTGATGAGAAAGCAGTCCCTTTTATATACGAAGTAATTTCTGTTCGTTTTAAGTTTTAATGTCGCTCCTTACTTCAGTTAAAAAAAACTTTTTTTTTATTTAATTTCTGAACGTTTTTGAATCAATGCATGTTTAGATTTTGGCTCTCCGCAGAGGAATAATTAAAACGAAATTTGCATATTTATCTTTTTTGGCTATATGGCTTTCTCATAGTTTTGATCCAATGATATTGAGAAAAAAAGAGCGGGGGAGGAAGCCTAGTTGCCCTCCGATTTTTTGGTTACTTAAAAAGGCAACTAGAACTTTTAATTTTTTACGAATGTTTTTATTAGTAAAAGATGTACATAACTTAAAAATTAGCCTACGTAACGAACTTTTGCAATCTCATGTTTTTATTACATATATGAGGGGGTTAAACCCCTCGTTAGTACCTCGCTCTTTACACTAAAGCTTAAATTTTGTCCAAATTCATTAAGAATGACCCCTGAGTCACAAAATCCGTAGAATAGATAGTTGAAATTACTAAAAATACTTTAGCGTAAAGAGCGAGGTATTAGGAGGAGGTGAGCCCCTCATATGCGTAATAATTTCTGTTCATTTTAATTTTTAATGCTGCTCCTTACTTCCAGCTGAAAAAACTTTTTCATATTTATTTTTTCATTGTTTTTTTTTTAATAATGCTAGAAAATCCTGCGCTCCCTTCATGGAAATTTTCTTCCCCCGTGACAAATTCCTCGATGGAAAGTTCCCCAACATATCCCCCTCTTCTCAACCCCTCCCCCCAACCAAAAATCTCCCTGAAAACGTCTGCACACTTCCCAATAACCATTACTATATGTAAGCACTGGTCAAAGTTTGTAACTTGTAGCCCCTCCCACGGGAACTGTGGGGGAGTAAGTCGTTCCCAAACACATAATTATAAGGTTTTTCGACTACGCTGAATAAAATGGCTATCTCAGAATTTTGATCCGGTGATTTTGAGAAAATAATTAACGTGAGATTCCTAGGTGCCCTCCGATTTTTTTGGTCACTTAAAAAGGGCACTAGAACTTTTCATCTCCGTTAGAATGAGCCCTCTCGCGACATTCTAGGACCACTGGGTCGATACGATCACCCCTAGAAAAAACAAATAAACACGCATCCGTGATCTGCCTTCTGGCAAAAAATACAAAATTCCACATTTTTGTAGATAGGAGCTTGAAACTCCTACAATAGGGTTCTCTGATACGCTGAATCTGATGGTGTGATTTCCTTAAGATTCTATAACTTTTAGGGGGTGTTTCCCCTATTTTCTAAAATAAGGCAATATTTTCTCAGGTAACTTTTGATGGGTAAGACTAAACTTGATGAAACTTACATATTTAAAATCAGCATTAAAATGTGGTTCTTTTGATGTAGCTTTTGGTATCAAAATTACATTTTTTAGAGTTTTTGTTACTATTGAGCTGGGTCGCTCCTTACTAAAGTTCGTTACCACGAACTGTTTGATTTCAAGTTTAGTACCTAGTCTGTTCAGGACTTTTTTGCATAAGGCTGCAATTTTTGGTCTGTGTTATAATATTGTGAACTAAAGTGAGTTATATTTCCTAACATTACTTTTAGTTATTCCCCAGCCCATTTTCGAATAAGGGAAGGGACTTAAGACGATTTCTAAGCAAATGTTCAAGTGCTGTATGCACGTTTAACATTCTTGGTGGATAGTGGCCAGATTCTTTTCAATTATGGTAGCAGCAGGCTATTGTACCCCGTCTCTAGAGATTGGTGAGGATCTGACTCTAAACCTCCCAAATATCGGTGACAGCAATTGAATCCACGTTTTTGGAAGATTTGGACTGGTTTAGCCAATAAAAATAATAGCCAACAAATTCCGCTTAAAAAAAATTAGCTAAAATATTAATACAGAAAAACAACAAACTTCCTAAATTACACAACATTAACTTGCGTCTAAGAGGCGGTTTGAAAATTCAGACATTCATGAGCTTATTACCTCGCAAATAAAGGAAATATATCGGAGCACATAAATGAATTAGGTCTATTTCGGATCGGGAAAAGAGGAGAAGAATCTCCCCGTGTAGAAGTAAAGACTATAGGGTTGTAAGAGAGCAGAAGAGGTAGCAAACGTCAAACTTCGATGAGTTATCTAGCTGATAATTGGAATTAGTGATATTATTTGACATTAGTGACATTAGTGATACCATTAGTGATACCACTTAGTGATATTACTACCACTTTATTATATTACTACCACTATATTATATACCACTATTAGTGATACCACATTAGTGATATGACATTAGTGATACCATTTGATATTATATTCAGGTTCGGAGAAAAGATGATTTTTCGAATGGCAAACTTACAAGAATTTGTCTGTGAATTTGTATGGAGGGTCAGGTAAATCTGTCCTTGGAAATTTGTTCCACGACAAGACTCAGGCTCGTAATACTTACCTATATTTTTGGCTTCCTAAAGACTAGGGTCTTACTGAAAAACTAAGGTTTCTTGAGTTTTTTTAGAGTTAAAATCATGACGTAGGATTTATTGATTTCATGGATAGCAAAGGACTATTGAGATCTTTAAATTGTTCTTTTATTTTCTGCAGGCCATTAAAGAACTTTCTTGTTTCTATTCCTTTTTGCTGTGTAGGTTTTCTTTTCAGTAAATCGGTAGTTTTTCAAAATTCTACAAATATAGAAAAATATTCATGAGCCAGTTTATTTAAAAGTCTTTCAAAATATGTTGTATAAATTGGGAAGCACTGATTTTTGTTCTTTACTTTCATCAGGAAAACTAAGTTAATTTTTGTATGTTTTAAAAATACTGACAATAAACCTTATAAAAAGATTGTTCTAACTTAAGCAAATAGACGTAAGAAGCAAGGTTTTGCAAATATAGGGCAAAATATACGTTTAACTTCGCATCTCTCTTAAGTTTTCAATGCTTAAGATTGTTTTGAGTAATGAAAGTGTAAGTAATTACTATGGTTTTAAGTTGTGTATTGTAACTGCCATCTGTTCGGACATTCTTCCCTGTACCGTGTTGTCTAGAGCAAGTACCTTGTACCGTTGTTGTTCGCAGTCAATCAGCATATACCTCCTAGGTTTAGAATTTATTAAAAGTAATCAACAATTATACGCTGTCTTCTCGCAGAGTTCAGTAGGAACCGTCTCGTTATAATTAGACTCGGCTACCCATAAATATCAGCCACCCTGTAGACTCACCCCGATTAAACCCTCACTCCATCTAGGACAGTGATCCTCCCATACCTTGTTACATTGGAGTGGGTCCAGCGTGGTTACCTCACTAAACCTAGTAGCCATAGCCTCTCTACTTTACTACAATAAGGTAACCAAGACCTCAGAGTTTCATAATCAATTAATTTGGCTTTCAAAGCTTTATTAAACATTTGACTACAATGTTGCCTGAAAGCTAGTTCCATTGGCAGCTGTTGGGAGGTGGAGGGCTTATTTACCCCCTAATTTTCGCCCTTGTCAATAATAATAAAAAATGTAGTCTTTACATTGGAAAAGATTCGTTTCTGGCAAATTCACCAAAAAAAAAAATGAAACAAACTGCATTATATAGGTGCCATATGGCACTTTACGAAGATGTTGCCAAGTAAATTTTATAAAAAAGTGATTACATATAAAAACTAGCTTTTAAATGAGACCCTAAACAGCTCTTTATGATACTCCAGTGCCCTGCCAGCAACAAAGAAAAAACAAACCAAGACAAAACAGAGAAGAAATCAGTGCTAGTCACAAAAAAGTGATTTTTCTCTAATCACTTTTTTGTAGTGATTCTACAATATTCTGCAATTGTACATTGTGATTCTACAATGTAGTGATTCTATTTGTAGTGATTCTACAAATAGAGGCTATAAGCGTCCTGTATATGATTTCCGGCAATGGCTATTCTAATTGTGTACTTTTCATTATGACCCAACGCTATTTTCAATTGCTTTCATGTCTTTTTCTGAGTTTCTGTAAATTTATTTTGGAAATAACATTTTACTCTCGAAATAATCGAAATAATTTCGGACTAATCGAAATAATAGTTACCATGTCTGAATTAGCCACAAATAGAATTTTTGTCACATAAGTTATTTTTTTATGTATTGTTAAACTTTTAACTATTATGAGCCGTGGCTTGCAATTTACTAGGTTGCAGCTATTGCTTGATCCATGACAGCATAGCCACATTCACGGAAAACACCCGCAGTATTGGTTGAGTTTTTGGATGTATGTCTGACGTCCCCAAAAGGAAGACACGGTTAAGATCTATCAGACAAGGAGAGGAATCAGTAAAGTTACATGTTAACTCGAGTAGAAGATGATAAAGAAGATTACAACAGCAACGCTTTAAGAAATTTGTAAAAAAATTTCTTGTGATATTTGCCTTGATTTATCAGCAGTCAAGTGAATAAATCGTGCACCAAGCCATCTTCTGGACCACACTGTGGTAGTCCACACCACACCACAGCTATTATACTTAAATATTTATATATATATATATATATATATATATATATATATATATATATATATATATATATATATATATATATATATATATATATATATATATATATATATATATATATATATATATATATATATATATATATATATATATATATATATATATATATATATATATATATATATATATATATATATAAATCAATTTGTAATAAATAACAAACTCTTGCCTATACTAACTTGCATAGGCAACTTAACATTGTTGTTGATTGATATTAATCTGGGTTGCAGCAGTAGCTAGCAACCTAGTAAAAGGTAATCACATCCAATGGCAAGAAATGTAATAGCCAATAACTCAAACTCTTGCCTATACTAACTTGCATAGGCAACTTAACATTGTTGTTGATTGATATTAATCTGGGTTGCAGCAGTAGCTAGCAACCTAGTAAAAGGTAATCACATCCAATGGCAAGAAATGTAATAGCCAATAACTCATAAAAATAGAGTCAGATAGTGTAAATAGTTTAAATAGTGTAAAAGTACACTAAAACAAAAAGTACACTATTAGAATTGCCTTGTCCAAAAACCCTACATGGGAAAGTTACCGTCCCTTGGCTTGAACAACAAGGCAAATATATTGGCTAGAAAATCAAGAAAAGTGGAAGCTACTACAATATTCTTCATAAATGACATTGTCTTTCTTTTCCTCAGATAACAGGGTACTGGAGCATCATAGAGCTGTTCAACGGCTTATTTTAATAGAAATTGCCACATCTTTTGTAATTGAAACTTTTTTAAAAATGTAAACGGTTTTTCCACTAAAAACTCCAATTTTCACAAGACTGTAGTAGTTGTTTTATAGTAAGAGCAAGAGCTAAGAGCTCATATGGCACTTGTGACGAGGCGAGAAGAGCTAAGAGCCAAAAGATCATATGGTATGAGCTCTAACAAAATTCTATGAATCAATAGATTGATTTGAAAAGGAAAATAAGAGGCTTAATGCCGGTCAGGATTTAAGATAAGAGCTTTGAGTCACGATGTCCTTCTAAATATCAAAATTCATTAAGATCCGATCACCCACTCGTAAGTTATAAATACCTAATTTTTTCTAATTTTTCCTCTCCCTTTAGCCCCCCAGATGGTAGAATCTAGGAAAACGACATTATCAAGTCAAATTGTGCAGCTCCCTGACACGCCTACCAATTTTCATCGTCCTAGCACGTCCAGAAGCACCAAACTCGCCAAATCACTGAACCCCTCTCCCCAACTCCCCCAAAGAGAGTGAATCCAGTACGATTCTGTCAATCACGTATCAAGGACATTTGTTTATTCTATCCACCAAGCTTCATCCCGATTCCTCCACTCCAAGTGTTTTTCCAAGATTTCCCCCTCCAACTCCTCCCAATGTCAAAAGATCTGGTCGGGATTTGAAATAAGAGCTCTGAGACATGAATTCCTTCTAAAAAATCAAATTTCATTAAGATCCGATCATCTATTCGTAAGATGAAAATACCGCAATTTTCACGTTTCCAAAAATTCCGGTTTCCCCCTCCAACTCCCCCCAATGTCACAGGATCTGGTCGGAATTTAAAATTAGAACTTTAAAGCACAAGATCCTTCTAAATATCAAATTTCATTAAGATCGGGTCACCCTTTCGTAAGTTACAAATACCTCAATTTTCAAAATTACCCCCCCCCCCTTCAATTCCACCAAAGAGAGCAGACCCGGTTCGGTTATGTCAGTCACGTATCTTAGACAGGTTTCTATTCTTCCCATCCAGTTTCATCCTGATCTCACCGCTTTCAGTATTTTCTAAGATTTCCGGTCCCCCCCCCCCCAACTGCCCCCCCCCCAATTACGCTTGATCCGGTTGAGTTTTAAAATAAGAGATCTGAGTTACGAGGTCCTTCTAAACATGAAGTTTCATGAAGATCCGATCACTCCTTCGTAAGTTAAAAAAATGTCATTTTTTCTTATTTTTCAGAATTACCCCCCCCCCCAATAGAGCGGATCCGTTCCAATTATTTAAATCACGTACGTAAGACTTCTGAGTATTTTCCCCACCAAGTTTCATCCCGATCCCTCCAATCTAAGCGTTTTCCATGATTTTAGGTTCCCCCACCCCAAACTTCCCCCAATGTCACCAGATCTGGTCAGGATTTAAAACAATTGCTTTGAAACACGATATCCTTCTAAATATCAAGTTTCATTGAGATCCTATCACCTGATCGTAAGTTAAAAATACCTCATTTTTTCTAATTTTTCAGAATTAACCCCTCCCCCAACTACCCCAAAGAGAACGGATCCGTTCCATTTATGTCAATCATGTATCCAGGACTTGTGCTTATTTTTCCCACAAAGTTTCATCCTGGTCCCTCCACTCTAAGTGTTTTCCAAGTTTTAGGTTTCCCCCTCCCAACCCCCCCCCCCCCAATGTCACCAGATCCGGTCTAGCTTTAAAATAAGAGCTCTAAGACACGATATCCCTCTTAACATCAAATTTCATTGAGATCCGATCACCCATTTGTAAGTTAAAAATACCTCATTTTTCCTAATTTTTCAGAATTACCCCCTCCCCCAACTAACCCAAAGAGAGAGGATCCGTTCCGATTATGTCAATCATGTATCTGGGACTTGTGCTTATTTTTCCCATCAAGTTTCATCCCGATCCCTCCACTCTAAGTGTTTTCCAAGATTTTAGGTTTCCACCCTCCAACCCCCCCCCCCACCCCCACGTCATCAGATCCGGTCGGGATTTAAAATAAGAGCTCTGAGACACAATATCATTCCAAACATCAAATTTCATTAAGATCCCATCACCCGCTCATAAGTTAAAAATACTTCATTTTTTCTATTTTTTAAAAATTAACCGGCCCCCACTCCCCCCCCCAGATGGTCAAATTGGGAAAACGACTATTTCTAATTTAAGCTGGTCATGTCCCTGATACGTCTGCCAAATTTCATCGTCCTAGCTTACCTGGAAGTGCCTAAAGCAGCAAAACCAGGACCGACAGACCGACAGAATTGGTGATTGCTATATGTCACTTGGTTAATACCAAGTGCCATAAAAAACTGAAGCCCAAAGGAACTGAATGTTGTGGTTCCTTCATAATTTCTTCATAATTTTAGCCAGCAGGTAACTAAAACAAGTTTATTTCTTAAATTTTAAATATAAAACATATTTTACATAAAGGATCAATATAACCTAGGAACAATTCTTCACTGATTATTGAAAGTAAGAGGTACATTTGATCTGTACAAACGACTTGTCATTTTCAGTCCTTAAAATTACCACGTAGGCTGTAAATATGCTTTCAGCTTCAACCTCAGCACTCCTATAAGTTCTTAATCTCTGATATACTATTCTTCATTTATTATATATCATTTCATTTTTTATTTTTACATTTATTTTTTTTTCACTTTTTGCACATCCGTCAATTTAAAGTCTTAACAAAACTTACAGTAATAACTACTACATGACAATACCTAAACTGACACCATTTATGATGAATTAAATCGATTCTTTGTGTATTCTTGGCCATTCTAGTTTTGGTTTTACCCAGTTTTTATTTTCTATCTAAACAGATCATACAGTTCATTTTGTAACTTTAATTATTGATCTTGTGGTTTAGATGGCTAGGGTGATTGGCTGTTAAGCAAAAGGTTGGTGGTTCAAGGCCAACTGGAATCAATTTCTTTTAGTTTGTATTTCCGCTATCAATAAAACCATGATACCAATTATACTTACATAATTCCAATTTATAGTGTTTATCCTTTATGTAAATAAATTTGTCTTTTATATATACATTTGTAAATTGCTAAAAATTATTCTTTCCTCAATTTGTGGTTAGTTATTTACTAGATTCTTGGTTTGTTATCAAGAAGATTTATGGTATGTACTTTTCTAGTTTCATGGTTGGTTCTTTATTAAATTATATTGAACTACATCGATCCTTTATAAAAAATTATATTGATCCTTTATGTAATAAAAAAAAACTAGTTTTTTTAACTGAAAGTTAGGAGCGACATTCAAACTTAAAACGAACAGAAATTACTCCGTATATGAAACGGGTTGTCCCCTCTGCAATCCCTCAGACTTTACGCTAAAGTTTTTAATTGTTTTAAAAAGTAGAACTGTGGCAAAGAGTCAAACTTTAGAGTAAAGAGCGAGGAATTGCAAAGGAGACAACCTATTTCATATACGGAGTAATTTCTGTTCGTTTTAAGTTTGAATGTTGCTCCTTACTTTCAGGTAAAAAAAACATTTTTTTTATTTAATTTCTAAACGTTTTTGAGTTAATGCATGTTTGATTTTGGTGTCTACTATTATGCTGTCTAGCTGCATCTTCCAGATCCTCAGCAATTTTATCAATGGCCTCCACTCCACACCTCCTTAGTTCATGTTTTAATGCTTTCTCCACTTTCTTTACATTGCTTTTGTTTTCATATGATCTATCACTAAGATAATTCTTGTACAAAACCCTGCTTTTCTCTATTAGACATAAAGCTTTTTCACTAATATTCCTAGCTGCAGTCTTTTCTTCCCTAAGGCACTATGAGCAACTTTGCAAATTGTTTTTCTAAAATGATTCAACCATCTTCAACATTGTCAAATTTTGACCTCTTGAGTTTACTATTGAACTGTTCCTGAAAGGTTTCTCTCAAATTCTCACCCTGGAGTCTACCAACATCATAACTTTCTGGGAGGTAGTTACCCTTAAAAAATTTTAAGCTTTAAATTAGCCCTAGACACTACTAAATGGTGTTCTTTACTTTTAACATCTTGTATTGATCCTGCCAGTCTTTGGTTTACTATAACATAATCGATAAGGTTTGCTGTCTTACCAGCACTTGAAT
The DNA here is from genome assembly GCF_032884065.1 of Artemia franciscana. Classification (NCBI taxonomy): domain Eukaryota; kingdom Metazoa; phylum Arthropoda; class Branchiopoda; order Anostraca; family Artemiidae; genus Artemia; species Artemia franciscana. The sequence goes on from NW_027062662.1 coordinate 1,885,778, forward strand.
ACCATGTCGACTTATTGGCCATTTTATGACCAAACACTGTATTGGTTATAACTAGATTGTTATACTTACAAAATTGCAAAAGTCTGTAGCCAATACTGTTTTTTTTCCTACACCAAATATACCTAGGCTAAGATACCATCTATCCCCATTTCTACCAGCCTGGGTGTTAAAATCTCCTAGTAAAAATAAGATATTTCTACCTGGGACCCATTCTAATTGCTCCTATAACTGTAAGTAAAATTCATCTGAGTCACTAGCGTCTCTGTCAATTGGTTCAGCAGGGGCATATACTACTATAACTGATGCCCTGAACTTTTTAGTCATAAGATGAGAAATTAGTATTCTATTATTGATAAATCCCTAGCCTAAACAAGACTTAGCAGCTTCCATATTCATCATTATCCCACCCTTCCTTTCAGAGTAAACAAATTCTAGATCACCTAATTCCACACTTCCTACCCCAGGGATATGAGTTTTAGAAACTCATAATAAGTCCAGTTCAAATTGTCTGAATTCGTCAGTCAAGATACAAAAGTCGTTTTTTAATGTTGCAATATTCCAAGTTTCAATTTTCATGTTCTTCAAATCATTAAAATTATTTTAGCCTCAAGAAAAGTAATAATCCTGGATACCATTGCAGAACAGTGATCAACATATCTTCTCAAGTCAACATCAAAGTGCTTAAGCCAGCTTAGAACCAGACAACATGAAGTCCCTGGGACCTCCAGTATGAATGGAGGCTTTGTTCAATATTGGGCCCATCTTGGTCACAACATGGTTTTTGGTACCTGATGATGCTCTTCAATCAAAAAGAGTCAAAATTCTATACAGACAATCCCTAGCCTATTATTTCCAATTTATTATATACTAATGCCTACAAATATGCTACTACAGGGAGGCAACCCATAGTAGATAAATTAGCGAGGAAGAGATTTTTCAGCCCAAAAATGCCCACCAAAAACAGACCAAGCCCAAAAGACCTTACCTTAGACCTTAGATCCTCCAGAGCCAGGGGTGGCTCATAGGGCGTCTACGAAACCTCGCCAGACATCTCGGAGCTGAGCTGCAGCCGTGACGTCCTCCCACTGTGGTTGAAGAGACAACTCCGCATTTCTCAAGTCTTGGTCGTACTGTCGTCGTAAGGTTAGTCTTGGTCGACCTCTTTTTCGCCTCCCCTCGGGACGCCAATCATATACTGTATTCGGGAGTCGATCCTCTGGCATACGGAGGACGTGGCCAAGGTATGTCCATCTCCTAGGTTTCAGAAGGTCAGTAACAAATGGCTGACCCGTTCGTCGGCGAACTTCTATGTTGGTGACCTTTTCCTGCCATGATATGTTCAGGATTCTCCTAAGGCACATGTTTCCAAAGGCTAGGACACGTTTCTCTAGCTGGGTGTTTAGTTTCCAGCATTCACTAGCATAGAGGAGGATGGACATCACATTGCTATTCAGGAGGCGGAGCTTCAAGCGCATAGAGTATTTACTACTGTGCCAGACTGGTTTCAACTTGCTAAAAGCTGATGTCGCTTGACCAATTTTCCTCTTGATTTTGTTGGCTATTTCACCATCGTATTCGATCCAACTCCCGAGATATTTAAATTCCTTGACCTGCTCAATAGTTTTATTTTTGCATTTTAATATGAGTGGGGAGTCAGATGTGGCCATACTCTTTGTTTTACTGACATTTACTGCAAGTCCCATTTTCTCGGCCTTTTCGTCTATGGCGTCGAGTAGCAGCTGTAGTCGCAGTTTCGCTTCTTCAAGAAGAACAACGTCATCTGCGAAGTCCAGATCAGAGATCTGTTGGCTGCTAATCTTCACTCCAATGCCTGAAGACTGCCGTAGAATATAGTCCATTACAATGACAAACAGAAACAGGGATAGGACACATCCTTGTTTGACACCAGACATTATCTTGAAGAAACGCGTGTCCCCATTTTCTGTGCATACACAGCATTCACTATCCTCATATAGTGCGATTATCATTTTGACTAGTTTATCAGGTACTTCGTAATATTTCAAAATCTTCCATAAAGTGTCTCGGTCAACAGAATCGAACGCCTTTTCAAAATCAATGAAGAGCAGGTACAGCTTTTTGTTCTATTCTCTGGACTCTTCCACCATCAGTCTAAGAATGAAAATAAGATCAGAGCAAGACCTACCAGGTCGGAACCCATGTTGCTCTTCCCTGAGATGTGAGTCTAGGGCTGCTCTTAGGCGTTGTAGTATTACTGAGGCTAGTATTTTACTAGGCACAGACATCAAATTGATGCCCCTCCAATTGTCACAAATTTGTGCATCGCCTTTCTTGAAGAGTTTGACCAGTATACCTCTGGTCCAATCTTTTGGGACTTTTTCGTTGTTCCAGATGGCCACTAGAAGAGCAGTCCATACGAATATGCAGGCTCGAAGGGACGCTTTCAGCATCTCTGCCGTGATCCCATCGACTCCAGGTGCACATCCAAAAGAATTATCCATTAATCAGAATCCCATACAAATGCTGTGTTGTTTACTAGGCTATTATATCCTTGAGGGCCACTGCTCCCCAAGTGGAAATAAAGTTGACTGCAAGGTCCCCAGTCTCGCAGGTACCCCAAAAGGGTTGAGACGGCCCATTACAGAGGTCATTGTCCATAAATCTGGATCTTATGCCCTGCTACAGTTGTCCTTCTATAGAGGATCCCCTCATGATGGTTTTGTGCATCATCAATTCACCATGTAATTTAATCCATTACTAGGATAAGGCTTGTAACTCATGGGACACATGGGCACACTGCTGGGCCCTGTAGAGTGTACATTTGAGGGGCTTTCTTCCTCCTCCAACTGTATTTATGGCCCCTGGCAAGGGTGCCCTAGTGTCTATCATGGACCTACAGGGAAAAGGTCCCCAATTGGTCTGTGTCTCCATTGGTCTGTGTCTCCATTGGAGGTACCCTACATATCTGTAAGTTGTTCCCCATCACTACCTGGGGACACACTGAGTGGCCTGGAAAGGCCCCTAAAGAGTAGTAGACTCATTAAGCTTCTTCTTGTTTTTAACCTTACAATAGTTAATTACATCTCTTTATGCCACAGATTAAAAGAAAACTTTCAAAAGAATCTTATTTTCTTTTAAGTTTAAAAAGTATCATATAAAAATTTTCAGAGCACAGATTACAATATATTTTGCATATTTTATAATAGTATATATTTTGATTGTTTTTCTACTTTTCATATTTTGTTTCACTATTTCAGACAACAAATAGTTTTTTTTGTTTTTTTTAGAGATATATATGATACATTTTAATTTAAAAGAAATGAGATTCTTTTGACAGTTTTTTCTTTTTTTCGAATCTATGGCATAAAGAAATGTAATTAACTATTGTAAGGATAAAAAAATACTTTTCAAAGACTTAAAAACTTAAAAATTTCCAGAGCACAGATACAAGATACTTTGCTTATTTTACAATAGCACATATTTTGATCATTTTTCTACTTTTCATATTTTGTTTCACTATTTCAGACAATAAAAAGAGTACTGCTAAAGTAAAGATCACTCTAGTAGTGTCTAGGGTTAATTTAAAGCTGAAATTTTGGAAGGGTATCTACCTCCCAGAAAGTTATGATGTTGATAGACTCTAGGATGAGAATTTGAGAGAAACTTTCTAGGAACAGTTGAATAGGAAACTCAAGAGTTCAAGATTTGACAATGTGGAAGATGGTTGGAATAATTTTAGAAAAACAATTTGCAAAGTTGCTCATGGTGTCTTAGGGAAGAAACTTAAGACTGCAGCTAGGAATATTAGTGAAAAAGCTTTATGTTTTAATAGAGAGAAGAAGGGTTTTGTACATAAATTATCTGAGTGATAGATCATATGAAAACAAAAGCAATGTAAAGAAAGTGGAGAAAGCATTAAAACATAAACTAAGGAGGTGTGAAGTGGAGCCTGTGGATAAAATTGCTGAGGATCTGGAAGATATAGCTAGACAGCAAAATAGTAAAATTTTGTACTGGCATGTTAATAAATTGAGAGAGTAGTCAATCTGGACTTGTCCTAGTTATATATAGGAACAGGACCGCAGCTAGTAATAAGGAAAGAGTTAAAGAAAGATGGGCAGAACATTTTGAGAATGTGCTAAACCAAGATACAGTTGCAGGAACAGATATTTGTCCAAGGGAGCATAGCTTCCACCAGCCAGATGTATTAAATCATCCTAGTTAGCAACAGAATCTGGAAAAGTTTTACACAGAAATGGGAAAGACATCTCTGACCCCTTCACCATAGCACTGGAACCCAAGAGAGAGACCCTTAAACATGATACACTACCCAATTTCTGAACCTGAGGTGGATTAAGCAACTCCTTGTATGGATGAAATCCTATGCACTGCATGTCATAGCAATCTCTCCTCTAATAATCCTCCCTATTTAATGCCACCAACAGCCCATAGCCTAGATGCCTAATAAATAAATAAATAAATAATAATAAATAAATATATTGGAAAAACCCGTCACAATTGAACAAAAGACGGATAAAAAACAAAAGAGAAGAAAACGCACATACAAAACACAACGAAACTTCTTGAAATGAAAATAATCACGAAGGAACTATAATACAACTATGTAAGAATGGCGGTCCACTGGTGGTTACTCGCTTCTACTCTATCACGGTACTTTTCAAGACACGCTTCCACCGCAGTAAATGGGTCAGGTACTGAATACCGCCTCGTTAGGTAAGAATTACTTGTTCTTAATGGCATCTCAAGTAGGAACTTGAGGTACCTGAAGAATATTCTTCTTATAGTTACTTTATTCGAATTTGTAAGTAACTTCCAGAACGGCGAAACGTAAAGAACATGGGGTAAGGCAACAGCAACAAATATTTGTGCACGCAGCGACCTATTTAGATTACGCTTGGAGGAAACCGAAGCTCCATAAGCTGACCTGATCTTCTTCTCGATGTGCTTTACAAGCAGTGCTCGTGTATGCTGAAGAGTTTCACCGATCGGCAGACCCAGGTATACAATTGACTTAGAGGGCATGACCACCTGTGACCCTAGTTGGATTTCGGGTTGAGAGGCATTCCAGTTAAATAACAGTACTTCACATTTTGTCACATTAAAACTCAACCCAATTTCATCATACTCCATCTCCAAAATTTTAAAGTTTGATTCCAAAGAAGACAAAATTCTTGAAAAGTTTAGAAGGTCATCTGCAAACCCAACTAGGGACACGTCAATGCCTTTAAAAATACAGCAAGGGGCCACTTTTGACTGGGCCGTCGATATGCTGTTGTTGAACAGATCAGGTGATGATACGGCTCCCTGTTTTATACCTTTCTTCACCACAGCAAACCTACGACTTAATTTACCTGACAGTTTAATACGGACCTTGAGCCTACTATACATGTCATTCAAGGGTTTGACAATAGCACGGTCAACTCCGGACTTTCTCAGCTCAACCATATTCTGAGAATGGATACCCGAATCAAAAGCCCGCTGTACATCATATTCACCTATAGCTAGGCAAGTTCTGCAAGTGATGCAGAAGACTTTTTTAAGCCTTTATACCAAAAGAGGGTTGCTACATTTTCAGAGGCTCAAAGTTTTCCAGCTTGGTAGCTTGTCTGGTAAAATTCTAGTTAATTGACTTTGGTAAAGTTGGTGTAAACAGTATTACTGGCTTTCATATAAAGTGAATATACCACTTGATGCCTTTTTTATGCTGTTTACAAATATAATAATTGCTTCTACTGTGAATTCAGATTTAAGCACTTTTTGACCTCTTAAAAATGACCTATATATGGGGTCATTACAAACCTGTAATAGTTTAGAAACAAATTTGGGCTATATATTTGCACATCAGGGGGGGGGGGGTAAAGCATAGCATATATTATATACATAAACTAACCATTGCTGTTTTTTATGTGTTTGTGCTGTTGCACTGGTGATTTCTCTTCTCATTAAAATTTGATGTGTGCACACATTAAAAAAAAAATAAATAAATAAATAAATATAGCCCAAATTTGTTTCTAAGCTATTACAGATTTATAATGACCCCATATATAGGTCATTTTTAAGAGGTCAAGAGTTCAAAAAGTGCTTAAATCTGAATTTGTGGTAGAAGCAATTATTATATTAGTAAAGAGCATAAAAAAAGGTATCAAGTGGTATATTCACTTTATATGAAAGCCAGTAATACTGTTTGCACCAATTTTACCTTGACTTCTTGCTATCTCAGAAAGGGTTTAGGCTAGGTTAGGAAAGTGAAACTTTCAGGGATGATTCTACAAACTAAAGTATGTCCCGGGAAGGTATTTTGAAGCAAATACCTCTACTCCTTCTCCCTCTAGAGGGCCCTAACCTATGATGACCTTTAAAAATATGTGTGTTATAAAAGTGAAACCTTACAAAATCAATCTTCTGCTTTGCTCAATTCCTTTATCTTCCTCAATTCCTGCTTTTTCAATTCCTTTTTGCTCAATAACTTTGTTCAATTCCATTTTATAAGGTTTTAAAGACATGCAAATAGGCTACATTTCCTAAATTAAAAGAAAAAACATTTATATGGCTCAAAATTCTACTCAAATAGGCTAATGGGAACTGCATTTTCAGAGCTAAAGGCAGAGAAAAAGCAATTAGTAACTGAAAATTAAGGTAAAATGTTGTTTTGTCAAAATTTCAATAGGTATAGACCTGCCCTGTAGGCAAATTTTAGGGCTCTCTAGAGGGAGGAGTGTGGGTGGGTACTTCAAAATACCTTCCCGGGACATACTTTAGCCTGTAGACCCATCCCTGAAAGTTTCATTTTCCTAAACTAAACCCTTTCCAAGGTACCAAGAAGTCAATTAACTAGAATTTTACCAGCTTGTATAGTATTTGACCATGGTCTGGACTAGCCTATTATCTATCAGAAAATCTATCAAATCTATTTTGTACTTTTTTTTATAAAAATAGTTAAGTATAATTACTGACAGTTAAATCTAGCAGTTAACAGTGATAATTAACGTTAGTTAACACAACTAACAGTAACATTTAAGTCATTAGACTCTTATGAATATTATTTTGATGATAAATAGGCCTAATGAAATTACTAGATTTTGAATTCAACGTACGTTGAGTATGAATATTCCTTTTGAATAGGAAATATCTTGAAAGGAGTAAAATATGTCTCATTTTCTGATTTCAAATCTTGATGCGGAATTTTCGAAATGCTCAAATCCTTTTGTAAAATAAATGGATGATAAAATAATAAATAATTTAAAGGTTAAGGACGTAACCTGAGTATAAAATAAAAAATCCAATAAACAATAACAAAATATGCTTTTGGTTTTATCATTTTTTACTATACCCAAATAACCTCATTCGAAAAATGTATATTCAAATGTTCTCACAGGATTTCATAAATTGTAGAGCCATGTCATAGGCCTACCTAATTTTGAAGTCTAGAAACTCATCTATACCCTCAATAATATTGTCAAGATGTCTAGTGTAAGCTTTCATTTTATCATGTTTTTTTGTGAATTTGTTTCATATTTATGTAGTAAATTTGGCTCTAAAAAAAAATTTTGATCAAGGGGGCTGAGTTTAGTCCAATCTAAGAAAAAAATCAGATAGGCCTAGTCCAGGTAAAAATATAGGCTATTCATGTAGTTTACCCACATAAAAAGTGAGTATGTCACCTGATTTCTTTTTAATCTTTCCAAATTCTTTAATTGAATTTTATTAATTGAAATTCATTTCATTAATTGAAATTCAAATTCATTAATTGAATTAAAATGTGCTTCTAAAAAAATATCTAGTGAGAATAAATTGCTTTTTTTGCTGATTCTGTAATGGTAACTATTATTTTCATTAGTTAGTCCTAATACTAAGCTAAAATGTTTGGCTATTTAGAAAACATAGGCTAATTTGCAGGAATTTTGGAAAGATGGAAACCCCTCAAAAATGATACTAGAACAAACAAGAAGTACACCATTGTTGAAAGCCCAGTAAAATTCTAGTTTAGCTACTTTTTGCTATTTCAGAAAGGGGTTAGGTTAGGAAAATGAAACTTGCAGGATGGGTCTACAGACTGAAGTATTACCTGGGAAGGTATTTTGAGGTACCTACCTCTGCTTCTCCTACTGAAAGGCAGTGAATTTTGATGACCTTTAGAAATCTTTGTGGTATAGAAATGAAACCTTTTAAAACATATCTTCTACTTTAATGAAGTACAAAAAAATGGTTTTCATTTTCACAACTATGCCCAATCCTAATTTGTAAGGTTTCAGAGATCTGCAAATACATTTCCTAAATTAAGAAAATAAACTATTAGTACAGCTTAAAATTCTACTCAAATAACAAAGATTACATTTTCAGAACTAAAAATAGGCTATAGTACTCACTGAACCACTGACATATTGTATAATCTGTGTCTGGCATCTAGTACTCACCCTTTGGCATGGAAAAAAGCAATAATTAAACCCCTGTATAAAAGTGGCACAAAAACACAATTTAAAAATTATATACCAATATCAAACACTTCAATTTTTTCCAGAATTATGGAAAAACTAATTGTCAAGAGAATACAAAATTATTTTGAATCAAATCTTCTTTGGCATCCATCTCAACACAGTTTCTGTAAAAAACATTCATGTAATACACTGCTTTTGGAAGTGATTACAGACTTCCATAGGAAGGCAGATGAAGGTCTCATGTTTGATTGCATTAATATAGATTTTTCTAAGGCATTTGATAAAATTTCCATTCTGCTTTTACTTCAAAAGTGTGAGGTATATCACCTTGGTGCCAGAATGTTGAATTGGATTGGTGATTATCTAACAGGCAGGGTGCAAAAAGTGATTGTAGGTGAAGCTTTGTCCTTTGCTGAGATGGTTTTAAGTGGCATTCCACAAGGTAGTTGCCTTGGTCTGGTACTTTTCTGCCTTTCCATCAATGACTTGCCTCTTGTTGTCCACCATTCCACAGTTAAAATGTTTGCATGTGATGTAAAGCTTTACTGTTCCTTGACAAATTTAGATGAAGCTTCATTGCTTCAAAAAGACTTGTGTCCAGTGCACAATTGGTGTAATGCTAACTCCATGTTTGTCAACGAAAATAAGTGTAGGGTTGTCCATTACTTTGGCAAAGTAGAACAAAGTTACCATTACCATCTTGCTGGACATTCAATTTTACCTGTTAAAAATGTCCTTGACCTTGGTGTTCATTTTTATTCGAGTCTTAGGTTTGACAAGCATGTCTCTGAAGTAACTTGTAAGGCAAACTATCAATTATTATGTCTTAGATGCAATTTCTGTAAGTTTAATCTCTGTTCATTCATTGCCATTTAGAAAACAACAGTTCAACCTTTACTCAAATACAATTTGTCAGTATGGTATAAGCATTGGCACTGTTTCTGTTTTCTGTTTCTGTTTTTTCTTGCCTGTTTCTGTTTCTGTTTTTACAAAAAAAACAGAACAGAAAACAGAAACAGGCTACCTGTTTTTGTTTGACCTGTTTCTGTTCTGTTTTTTTTCTGTTTCTGTTTTTTTTATCTGTTTTCTGTTGTTTTTTTTTTGTTTTTTTTTTGAATGCCGCACTATCTAGCAGGTATGATACCAAAATTGTCCTTTGTCAACAAGAAGAGTAATTTCTTTGATATTCAGGTGAAATTATAGTGACATCTAAACTAGAAGCTCGATTTCCTTGCTAACCTTCGTCTAATTTTGTGGTCTGGAGCAAGCATCCTAAAGGTAAAAATTATGAATAGTTAAATTAGACCAGCCATGCTAGTCTATTTGAACTTTTGTATGCATGAGGGTTCTAGGCTTATTGTTATCAGTCAGCTCATTCCAGATACAGCACAAGCCCATTTAACTTCTTCCTTTTTTTTTTCTTTTTTGTACTATGCTGTAACTCAGACTTATTTTATCCCTAGTACCACACAATTGGACATGCAGAATTCAAATATCACATTGATTTTTTTTTCAATTTTTTTTTTTTAAAGAATCATCACAACATTGTCGATAACTACATTGTATGCAAAAATTAGTCCTTCCTTCATCTAATTTTGTGTGCTGGAGCAAGCATCCTAAAAGTAAAAATTATGAACAGTTGAATTAGACTAGCCATGCTAGTCTATTTGAACTTTTGTAGGCGTGAGGGTTCCATGCCTATTGTTATCAGTCAGCTCATTCCAGATACAGCACAAGCCCATTTAACTTCTTCCTTTTTTTTCTTTTTTGTACTATGCTGTAACTCAGACTTATTTTATCCCTAGTACCACACAGTTGGACATGCAGAATTCAAATATCACATTGATTTTTTTTTTCAAAAGAATCATCACAACATTGTTGATAACTACATTGTATGCAAAAATTAGTCACCCTGACTGGGTGTATCAGGATTCTTGTAGGACAAATGCCTGTCTGTAATTAAAAAAAAACTGATTCAAATGACTTTCAGGTACTACTGCAAAACTGTCATGGATATTTCCTCTGATGAAGAGGTAGAAGTTTTACCTAAAATCATAAGGAAAAAGCCAGTTTGGGCTAATTATGGTGTGAAAGACAAATGCAGCATCACCTGCAAGGTTTGCAAAAAGACTATCAAGGCTAGTGGAGGTTCTTCTACTAATTTTGTCAATCACCTGGAAAATGTTCATAAGATTAAGGTGAAAGTACAGTCATCTGCCTCTACTGCACCAGCACAGCAGGACATGGATAATGTTGCCAATGGCCCAGAAGCTGTTGTTTGTTGTACAGTACAGGGTTCATTGCCAGGATGTGGGATAGCTGAAGAACAGCCAAAGAACCAAAAGAGCAATTTTTCTTTCTCTAGAAAAGGAACTAGAGATATATGTTCTCTGATGTTGCGCAACCGCTCAAGTCAACTTAAATTGAAAAAACAGTGTGTAAGAACAGTACTTGCAGACAAGTTACCACTTTCCATTTTTGACATGCAAGCCATGCGTTGACTGATACACTCCTTGACAGGCAGTATTTTGCCTCCATTGGGTTGTACCATAAAAAGGCATGTGTTTCAAGCAAAGAAAAAGAAACTGTTGAAACTGAAATTGGATATGAATCAGGCACGAAAGGTATCTATAACATTTGACTGCTGGCCATATACAGGGGAGGATACTTGGCAGTGACAGTAAATTACCCCAAGCTAGTCAGGGGAAAATGGGTAGTTCACAGTTGCATCTTGCACTTTAAGCGTCTCAAGGTTCAGCATACAGCAGCAAATATACTTGCAGCAATCATAGTAGCCCTGAAGAAATTTGAACTTGAAGACAAATTGTTCTGTGTTGTAACTGATTCTGGCTCGAGCGTCATAAAAGCTTGTCAAATTGGTGGAATTGAACGTTCATCTTGCTTTGGCCACTGCCTCCACCTCAGTCACAAATGGCCTCAAATTTTGGGGAGAAATGAATTTGACGTAGAGCAAACACCGGAATGTGATTCAGATGATGAAGGTGAACCCGAACAAGGCACTAGTAGAGAGCAATGTTCCTCAGAGATTGGTCTGACAGAAGATGACCTTCCTGATATCATAGATTCAGACATTGTTGACACTGCTTCAAATGTATATGACTTGGAAGAGTACGACTCCGACACAGAAACTGAATGGGATGAATGGGCCAGTGGTGCAAATGATTTTACTGAAATTGAAGACTCAGTCTCACTCAATGGTGCACTCAAAAAGTTGCGTCGGACACTCAAGCTGCTAAAAAAGTCAAATATTCAACATGACCTCTTTGAAGGGCTTTGCAAAGAAATAGGACTAAGTGGTCACATCCCTCATGATATGAAAGTGCATTGGAATAGCACTTACGTGATGATTAGTTCCATGTTACACAGAAAATCTGCTCTACAGAAATTTTATGATGTAAATGTTTGCAATGCGAAAATTAGAGAACTTGAACTTACTGAGCAAGACTGGTCACTTTTAGAATGTGCAACAAGTTGTTTGAGCCCTTTTGAAGAGGCCACCAAACTGGCTAGTGGGTCCACTTACACTACTTCAAGCAAAGCACACATGCTGATCAAGGGATTGGTGAGCTTCTGTGAAGCGAGATTGAAGAGGCTGTTTGAGAATCGCCTGAAGGATCAGCTGCTTATGCAGTTAAAAAAGTACTTTGTGCAAAATCCTAGATTCAAGTTGGAGCTCTACCAGCGTGCAGCTTATCTTGATCCTTGTACATATGAACAAATGACTTTAGAAGAAAGAGCGGCAGCAAGACAGTCCCTCATATGTTTACTTAGCCCACCAAAAGGTCGTCCCACCTAAAGGTCATAAGTACCAGTAGCCTATAAAGAGTGGGGGCTAGAGATTTTTTGACAACCGTGGTATATAAGTCTGCTATTCTTATTGAATGTAGAAAAATCTTAGTAATGTCAAGCAAGTTTGAGAAAACGAAAGAAATGTAAAAAGTTTCGTCCCCGGCTTAGGCAGGGTTTAGGGGACGAAAATTTTTGTTTCTTTGCCTTACTGTTGGCTCTTACAGAAAAGCTTTCTGAATTCTATGGTTGGAGAAGTTAAGGGAAACTTGAAAATAAAACTATATGTCATTAATGTAAGAGGTCTTGCTATTTTTCCCTCTCCCCTCTCCATTCCATTGTCCTTCTGCCTCTTGTTTTTAACCTAATTAAGGTGATGCTTTTCTGCAAGGTAACGGATCAGTTCGACTTCTGGAGTCAGAATCGATTTTTTTTTTTCGACAATCTTTTATAATAAATGAGTGACAAAGAATTTGAGAATAAATGCAATTCGGCCGTTAGGCCTAAGAATTTTTGGTTAAATTGCACCTGATTGGACGCATTTTATGACAAATTTCGCCCCCCCCCCCCTAAAAATACGCTAGTGACTGTTTTTTCCTGTTTCTGAATAAAAAAGACAGAGCAAGGGTTGAAAAAATACAGCAAAGGGCAACTAAGCTTTTACCTTATTTGAAACATTTGCTGTATGAAAATACACTGCACAGGCTAGGATTACCAAGTCTTCAATTCTGAAGGGATAGGGCAGACATTATTAACACATTTGATATAATCAAAGGCATTGATAATATAAGTACATCGCAGTTCTTCACATTTAATGACACTAATAGGACCCGTTATCACCCACATAAATTGTACCCCTCACTTTCAAAAAGGAAAATAGGCCAACATTCATTTTACAGCAGGGTGTGGAAGCCATGGAATGACCTTCCACCTGAAACATTTCTGTCCTTTATCTATCTGGTCTTTATCCCCTTCTAAAGAAAAATGATGTTAATCAGATTCAGACTTTTTATTTCAGATATTGTAAATTTTTACTTTATCTCCCCCCTTGGTATAGCAATGGTAAGATAATTTGTAGGTTTGATGTCCCTGATAGAAGGGCAAAGTTGGCCCTCCTGCATGGAAGGTTGTTGGAATCAGCTTCTTATTGTTTATCGCCTCATCGTCCTTTGGTCCGTCTGTTCAGTTAATCTCATTGTAGTATAGTGTTTGTGTGGTATTAACCAAGTGACATATAGCAATCGCAAATTCTGTCTGTCTGTTGGTCCTGGTTTTGCTACTTTAGGCACTTCCAGGTAAGCTAGGACAATGAAATTTGGCAGGCTTATCAGGAACTGGACCAGATTAAATTAGAAATATTCTTTTTCCCGATTTGACCATCTGGGGAGGGGGAGTGGGCGACCTGTTAATTCAGAAAAAATTGAAAAATGGAGTATTTTTAACTTACGAACGGTTGACCAGATCTTAATGAAATTTGATATTTAGAAGGATATCGTGTCTCAAAGCTCTTATTTTAAATCCTGATCAGATCTGGGGACATTGGGGGGGAGTTTGGAGTGACCTAAAATCATGGAAAACACTTAGACTGGAGGGATTGGGCTGAAACTTGGTGGGGAAAATAAGCACAAGTCCTAGATACATGATTGACATAACCAGAACGGATCCGCTCTCTTTGGGGTAGTTTGGGGGGGGTTGATTCTGAAAAATTAGAAAAATGAGGTATTTTTAACTTATGAACGGGTGACCGGACCTCAATGAAATTTGATATTTAGAAGGATATCGTGTCTAAAAGCTCTTATTTTAAATCCTGACCGGATCTGGTGACATTTGGGGGAATTTAGGGGGACCTAAAATCATGGAAAACGCTTAGATTGGAGGGATTGGGATAAACTTGGTAATTTATGTGACCAGGCATCCTACACCATCTACCACAGATCTGATCCCAAGGACTTCCGAATCCCATAGTTGGCCTATATTTGGGCCCGGGAAATCCTATAAAAATAGGACAGGCCCTATAATTTGAAACGAACCGACCTGTCCAAACCCTGTGGTTATCATAAAAGGTAGATGCAGTCTAAGTGATCAGTAGCCACAGTTGCAGTTTTGAGTAGTTGTAAATACTCACAGTTATAGCTGTAAGTAGTTGCAGTCACAAGTAGCCAGGGTTGTAAGTAATTACAATCACAAGTTGTTGTAGTCACAGTTACAAATAGTTGTAGTTGCAGCCAGTCATAGTAGCAGCCTTAGTATTAGAAATAATAACAGTAGTAGTATAAATTTAATATCTTATGGCTAGTTCAACATTCCTTCAAAGTTTCAACTTAATGCTCCAAGTTGTTCCTGAGTTATTGCTAATATGTCCATTTGACAACCCACTTGCAAGATGTTTTTTTTTTTTTTTTTTTTTTCAGTTCAAGATTCCCTGAAAGTTTCACCTTCATAGCCTTAGTAGTAGTAGTATTAACAGTAGTATTGAAAGTTTTTGCATTGTGCTAAACTGTCCCTGGGATATTTTAGATATGCCCTTTTGATAATTGGCATGCACAAAGTGTGTTTTGGTATTGTTCAATTTTTCCTGAATGTTTTGCCTTAATACCCTTAACTTTTTCGGAGACCCCAGTTTAAACATGCCCCCTTTCTCAATAGCAAAACTTATGCATAAGTAAAAGACCACTTGCATAACTAACAGCCATTGCCCCAAGGGTCATGTTATCCACATAGGTTTTTTTATTGAAGCTTTGAACTATTCTGAGAATTTCAGAATTTGAATTTCACTATTCTGAAAATTTCAGTATATCAGAATTTTTTGTTGATGACTTTTGAGGGGGGTCAGTAGCCCCCCTCCCCCAGCTACTTTTGACTCTCAGAACAAGCACTAGTACTTTCAATTTACAATCAAATGAGCCTGCTAAAGTTTCTGAAATGAACACATTGAAGCCTTATCACTCTTAGGCTAATCAGCACCATTGGACTAATTATGATATAGTATTGGCTACACATTTATATTAAGTAATTTTTTTTTTTCAAGTATCACATAGGTTATTTTTAGATTTAACACTTAGTAAATCACTTATGATTACTGTAGTATTCATTTTCATAGGTAGAGTTGTATCTAAGATTTTTTTTTTTTTTTTTTTTTTTTCTTTTTTTTTTTTTCTTTTTTTTTTTTTGTAGACTCTAGATACTTGTTACAGTGCCCACTTGTATATTTGGCTGCATTATCATTACCTTAAGTCATACTTCCAGAAATAAGGACAAATCATAAAGATGTCCAACAGTAATGTAGGTGACTCTGCTTATCAGGGACATCTCAAACTATGCATCATGACATGGTATACCAACCTCTGTCTAATGCTCATGTGAGGGCTTCAATGCTAGGGGACATAACAGTATTTGGGTCAACTGCATGATTGGAGAAGGATTTGTTTTGTAGCCCTCTGTTAAAGCGCTTTTGGCAGAACTTCATAGCATACCTTTTGTTTTGACTGTGTTAAAGATTGTGTTTTGGACGTTTGGAGTAAGGTAGAATATGCCAGATTTGGTAAGTCTGTTTACTAGTTTTGTTGTTTGTTGATCTACAGATTCCAAATTTTATTAATTAGATTGGTTGACTAGAGAAGCAATACAAAGTTTATTATTATTATGTTGTTTTTTTTTAGATTTCAAATTTAGAAAACTTGCCCCCTCAGACCATAAGAGCAGTTACAAAGGAATTAAATGCCCTCGTTGAAGAATCTTTAGAAGGAATCAAACTACATGTTTCAGAAGAAGATATTACAGATATTCAGGCAACAATTGATGGCCCAGGTAATTTATGTACAATTGTTGATGAGTGCATTTTATGCTGTGGTCATTAGAATAATAGTTTGACATCCCAGATCTTTAGTTGGCATGTTTATATAGATATATTTTAAGAGGGTACCTGAAATAAAATAAAAAAAACATTATTAAATATTTATAACTATTATCTAATGCATCCTCCCTGGGTCTATTTATAATTAAATTGATACCTTTGTTTTTTTTTAAAAATGTAGCATGTTTTGAGGCTTTGATTGTTTTCTGTTGTCCTTGATGTTGCCAAAGTATGTGGTGGCTCAATTTCATTGTAGCACATTATCAAGGGTAATGAGAATCTTTCATACTCCCTGACAGGGGGTATGTATCCATTCTTATGCTAGAAGAATTAGTCTTCTCATTAGATTCAATAATTTAATATTGTTCTTGAAAAAAAAAACCTTTGGAAAGAAATTAAATGGTTTTTGTACTAATATAAAAGTTACAAAATGAAAATACTTTATAGATCTTTTAAATACCAATTTACTTATTTTTTTACAGCTGAAATGATTAAATGTCTATTGTTTTTGGAAGGTTCAGTTCTAAATAATTAATTACACTTCTAAATAGATTGAATGGAAACAGGATTGAATGGCATTGTAGCTGCAGATAGTCAGGAATAGAACAAAACAGGTTTTAATTCAAATTAGATTCAAAAATGTAAGCATTAAATGTTTGAAATAGTTATTGTTATGATTACATGATTATCATATAAAGTTGTTTTTTTTTCATATAAAGTTGTTATGATATTGTAACTTAATCAGTTTGCATAATGCATGCTATTGCTATAATGCTTGTACATAATTCAAATTTCTTCCTTTGATGAGCATAGATAATGAGTAGATAAGAATAGAATAGATATGAATAGACAATTAATGAATAGATAAAGAGGCAGAGGTAGGTTCTTCAGTGCCTGGGGTCAATGTTTTGTGCCCCTGCCCTCAGCAACCTAAGTTGGCTGATCTTTCATGAAATATGGTATATATTATTGAAAGGTGGCCAAACAGATAGCAGGCCCAGGAACAAGTTTATCCCTAAGCTGCAGAGAGGATTGTTAGCCCGCATATAATTAAGAGGCTATTGTAGTTGCCCTCCAGTGCGAATAATACTTTGATACCTCCTCAAGGCCAGTCCTGTGTACACCTGTTTACTTATGTTTTATGACTGAATATTTGCACTGTTTTGTCAGGCCTTGGCCACATCAAACCTCTGAATAAAATGAATTATGTATGACTACAAAGCCAATATACATACTGTCCATAATTTGTACAATACTATTACATAATAATATTCATACATATGTTCATTGCATATTTAAACAACATACATACGTTTCAACATCCATGCATACATACAACTTTCCTAATATTCCTATGACGTTCTTCCACACATTCATACATACCATTTATAACATATATTTACATATATATATATACAACAATATAGCCTATACACCTTTTTTGTGTGTAATAATTTCTCTCCATCTTAATTTTCTGCTTCTGTAGTACAAGGAAAAAACAAGTAAAAACACATCATTCATAAGTCTTGGTTTTTTATCTCTGGGTGTGTCTTTGTTGAAATGATTGAAGCCTCTTTTCTTGATACCTGTTACTAATTTTTGCCTTTACAACTTATGCACAATTTCCAGTCCTGATGAATTTTTTTTTTGTGTTGATGGGTTCTTGTTTTCTTCTACTTTCTTTTTTCATTGCTCTGCTTTCGTTTTTTATATGAACTGTTAAAATGAAATTATTAGTGTTATGATAGTATATTCCAGGTATCATTGGCATTACATTAGGAAAATCAGTACAAATTTGGTTTTCCATAAATTAATAAGAACTAGAATTTAGTTTTAACTTAATGTTACAGAAAACCCACAAAACTGGATATAAAATTTGGCCTCAAAGGTACATTGCCTCAACACTTAAAAACGACTACACTTAGTTTGTGGTTTGGGGACATTGAGATACTCTACATCTTGCCAGCTTTCTAACTTCTCACTGTCTTATTAAGTTATTCAGCTTGACATTAACATTGTGAAATATCTCAAGATGGTACCTTGTCCCAACTGGACGTACTTCTGTCAAATGCCTTCTTATTTCCACGGCACCTTTGGCAAGTTGTGGACTCTGCCCTCCCAATTCAAAATAGATGGTTTGTGAAAATTTCGTTTCGTGCTATGGCTTCTTTGAACATTCTTATACAAACTTTCAGTTATAAGACAGGATGCATAATAAAGAAAGTTTTACGAATTTCGCTTGAGAATTGACGCAGGAAGGTTCCATGGCGTAGAAGTATTTGTGTAATATTATGCCCTTGGCTAGTTATGAGGTCTTAGTCTATATTAAATTTTGTGTAGGGGTGTTTTTGAAGTTTGTAACGGATCCCTTTAGCTTTTTTGACCATAGGGGTCAAGTATGTATCCCCTCCCCCACAAGACAAAACAACTAAAAGTGTTCGTCTAATGTATTATTTGTACATTAAAGTCAACTTAAATTTAAAATGATGAACCCTAACCCCCCCACCAGCTTTTGGAACAAATATAACTTCTGCCCAAGATATGATTACACTTACCTTTAGTGCTTGGTTTATAATTTATTATTTAATGTTATTTTAAAATAATATATTGCTCATGCATATAACATGTTAATATAAAATGTAATGTGTTTTCATGTTTTGTCCTCTTTTATAGCTGGAACCCCATATGCTTGTGGAACATTTCGAGTCAAATTAGTTTTAGGCAGGGACTTTCCCCAAGGTCCACCCAAAGGATACTTTTTAACCAAAATATTTCACCCCAACGTGGCTGCAAATGGAGAAATATGTGTCAATACCCTGAAGAAAGACTGGAAGCCAGACCTGGGAATTAAGCAAGTTCTTTTGGTTAGTCCATTTTAATGAATCATAATAAGGTATTTTCAAAGAACGTTTTAGACACTAAACACTATGCTAGGAAAAAAGATGTGTCTCAAGGAGCTAAAACATTTTAATCAAAACATTTTATCACATTTAATATAAAAAAAAGTTACATTTAATCAGACATCTTTAATCTACTATCGTAGAAAAAGACTCTCCGTGTTGTAGTTAATCTTAGACAATTCCAAAGGAAAAGAAATATTTCTGTCAAGAACTTGGATTGTTTAACTTATCAATTACCCTCCTAAGCCTAAAAAATATATTTTAAGACTTGTATACCTTGTCATAAACTGCATTTTGATGAAGATCCATGTATACTTAATAGTACAAAAATATTAATGACTCCCGTGTGAAATAATTTTATCCAGAACCATAAGAAGTATTCAAACCACAAATTTACAAAAATAGGTGAGATAGAAGTAAAATCGTCAGGTATGCATACAAATCGGGCTATCCCCCTTGAAAAATCAAGATGTTATTTTTTGGTCTTAATTTCAAAATATGTCTTTAGGCTCTGCCTTTTTTTCAAATTTAACTAATATATCTTCCATTTACCCTCCAGTCCAAATAAATTTGTTTATATGCCTGAACTTCTGCTCCTATGAACATTCTTTGAATGGCTTAAAACACAAAAACTGTTTCTCTCCAATTGGTTGTATCTAATTATTGCTTGATAAATTCATTTGAATTTTCCGCTTGTGGCTTTTAATTATTGTCTTTCTTTCCGTTGTTTTTGGTCGGTTATGTTTTTGGTCGGTTATGTTTTTGGTCGGCCAAGCTGTGAAGACTCGCAGGAACTGTGTTACTGTTTTGGCTGTTATTGTTGGTTCAAATCATTGTTTGAAGCTGATTGCCGACACTAAGTGGGAGCAAGAGGCTAGCTAAGCCTGGAAATTTCCACTGCGGTGGCGGAGCTCTAAGCGACGAGGCTCGACCCCCTGTCCCTAGGCAATATAGGAAATCACTTAGCGTACCTCAAAAGAGTGAAAACATCCCTGAGCTCCACGTCGAGCAAAGTGATGGCCAACGCACTTTGAGTACCGTAAGACTGGGACCTTGGGGTGTATCTTGTCCTCAAGAAATATCCAGTAATGGTGGTGATGAATGTGATACAGTGTGAAAACTTGGTTACGGCATCCCCGGTTTTAAGTGATGTGACGAGACTTGCGCCATCCTCAAGAAGTGGGCTAGCTATCATTGTAAAAATTAACGACGGATTTCCTTTCTCCCTATTGCTTCCAAGCTGTTTGCAATAATACTAGAAACAGCTGAACGCGACCCATCCAAGTAGAATTCAGGTCTCTGGGCTGTAGTGACCAGATCTTTAGCGTGTGACAGATCCTTGAACACTGGTTTAAACACCAGCAAAAAAACAATCCAAAGCTTCATAGATTTCATCACTGCCTTTGATTCAGTCCACCGTGATTCAGTATGAGAAGAAGTGAGAGAGGGTAGTATACCTGAGGAGATCATTAGTCTGCTAAGGGCATACTATGCTATAACAAAGTTTAAAGTCAGAGTTGATGGCGAGCTTTCAGATTTGGTCCTGATCGAGGAGGATGTACGTTTAGGTTGTGTCCTCTCACCGAGTTTGTTCAATTTTGTCATCCATTGAATAAGCATAAGGTCCTTGATAAGTATAAAGGTGCTCCAGCGACCCTGTCCTTCCCCATCACGGATTTTGACTATGCTGACGACGTGGACATGCATGCTGAATCTGTTTCGGAAGCCCAGACTATGATCAATGACAAGGCATTCTCGACTTGCACCCACATAAGTCTACCAAAAACAAAAATCATGCAAACGGCTGGGATGGACGAAACCCCTGTGACCCAAAACGCTAGTTAGATCGCTAGTTGATCTTATTCTTGGACTATACTGCTAATTCTGTTCAATGCTTGAATACTTATAGATTTTGATTGGCGTATTTTCAAAAATTAACTTCTTTTTTCTTTTGACCTTTACACATAATATTTTGCTTATGATAGATTGAAATTGGAAAGATTTTTTTCAATACATTGCTGCTAAGTCGTTGATTTATCACACTAAAAAGTAAATGCCTACATTCTGTTCACTTTTTGGAAATTTTGAGTTTTATATGCTGTCTGTTATGTTGGTCCTACTCTATTAATTGTTGAAGGCTAGGTGACTCGCTGACGACTCCTTGGTCGTCATTACTGACGTCATTACTTGGTCGTCATTAGGTGATTCGCTTGACGACTGTTGGTCCTACTGTATTAATTGTTGAAGGCTAGGTGATTCGCTGACGACTCCTTGGTCGTCATTACTTGGTCGTCATTAGGTGATTCGCTTGACGACTGTTGGTCCTACTCTATTAATTGTTGAAGGCTAGGTGACTCGCTGACGACTCCTTTTCGACCCCCAACTCAAAACTTTGGCATGGTAAATATTTTCTATATAACCTTGCAACTTCAAATTATTACTGCTTCAGACTTATTCATTTACGCAAATATGTTTTGATTTCAGAATATGGTTTGCTGTCAAGTCCTTTTCTTTCGGTTTATACGATTTTTTTTTTTATTCTTTTTTTTTTAGACTATCAAATGTCTTTTAATTGTTCCTAATGCTGAATCAGCTTTAAATGAAGAAGCCGGAAAGTTATTGCTGGAAAAATACGACGACTATTTTTCAAGGGCCAGATTGATGACTGAGATTCATGCACAGGTTGGTTAAATTTTTCTTCTTTTTTTCAACAGTATTGATGTTTTTGCTGTCTGATTTCTTTTTATTTCATTTGAAATAAAACTGAAGGTATAATTAAGTACGTTGATCCAGGCCCGTTTGCTGGGTATTTGGGTTTGGGGGAAAAGGTTACGCAAAAATGGCGAGAAACTTGCTAATTAAATAATTTTTGAAGGAACGTATTAATAGGATTTTAAAGATCAAGTCAAGATTGTTACAGATGGACTATATGCTTTCACCAGTATACGTGACTACGTGACTGTATTTTTAATTATACACACTTTATTTTACGATATTTTTTAGCTTCTATATTTGTGCTCTAAATTTATTATGTTTATTATTCTCCCGTGGTAATTTTGAAACTTCGATATTTGAAAAGATTAGCTTTGAAAACAGTTTGACCTTGTAACTGGTTCATGGTAATGAATTGTAAGTAAGGAGCGACTCTGGCCAATAGTAGCTAAAACTCTTAAAAAACGGGATTTGGATAAAAATCAATTCATCAAAACAATCGACTTTTTATGCTGATTAATTAGAAAAAAAACTTTCCCAAGATAAGTTTTCTAAAGAAAAGTAAAGGCTATATTAGACTTAAGACCGGAAGAAATAGAAACCTACAATAACTCACACTCGAAGCAACCATAAATTACTATTAAAGAATAAATGAAACCCAAAACGAACAGAAATTGAATAAACAATCATAGCAAAAAAAACATACAACAGGTACTAATATAAATGAATAAATAAATCTCAAAACGAGTAAAGCTTAAGTTGTATACGCAAATCAAGCTTAAAACAAATAAAAAAAAAATGCTATTGAGGCATAAATGAAACCCTAAACGAACAGAAATTAAATAAACAATTACACAAAACAAACAAATAATAGTTACTAATATAAATGTGTAAATAAATCTTAAAACGAGTGAAACATAAATTGAATGTGCGAATCCAGCTTGAAACGAACAAAAATCTCTACAAAGAAGAGTTTTCTTCTTGTTTGTAAGAGTTTTCTTGAGTTTATAATGAAGATATATGTGTCTTGAACAGTCTTGGAAAGAACTAATAAAATTAAACTAAATCTTTGATATATAATGATATTAATTGTTGAAAGCTCATCAGTTCAAAATTTGATTTTACTGTAGTTTTTATGTTCGTAATATAATTCGTTTTCCGTAAAGCGCTAATGACGCAGTAGGTCTTAGACTTTTACTCTGAAAGAAGGAGGCAAAACCCATACTCTTCTTTGTAGAGATTTTTGTTCGTTTCAAGCTGGATTTGCAAATTCAATTTAAGTTTCACTCGTTTTAAGATTTATTTACTCATTTATATTAGTAACTATTATTTGTTTGTTTATTTGCTATTATTGTTTGTTTAATTTCTTTTCGTTTTGGGTTTCATTTATGCCTCAATAGCAAAGTATTTTTGTTCGTTTTAAGCTTGATTTACATATTCAACTTAAGCTTTACTCGTTTTGAGATTTATTTATTCTTTTGTATTAATACCTGTACTATGTTTTTTGCTTTGATTGTTTATTTAATTTCTGTTCGTTTCGGGTTTTGTTTATTCATTAATAGTAATTTATGGTTGTTTTGAGTTTAAGTTATTGTAGGTTTCTATTTCTTCTGGTCTTAAGTTTAATATATCCCTTATTTTTTCTGTAGAAAATTTCTTTTTGGAAGGTTTTTTTTAAGTAATATCTGTTCGTTTTTGATTGTCAAAGTTTCAAGTTTTTCAAAATTCCCTTTTTCAAAATGTTTTTTTTTTGTTCCTAAATAAATTAACAGTTTTGGTAAGAAATGATAAATGAAACTGAATACTGGTATATAATGATATCTATTGCTGAAGCTCACCAGCTCCGAGTTAGTTTCGCCGAGGCCGGATTTAAGGCTTTGACGCCTCTAGGACCAAGCGGTTTTGCCGCTCCGTTTTTGCAACATTTTCGGGGAAATCCCAAAAACTTTGGGAATAATAAAAGCCGCAGGGCCTAGTGGGCCAATTGGTAAATCCTGGTCTAGTTGCATTGCCATTTTTAGTTTATTTTCAAGGTTGTCGTAAGAACAGGATAAAATATTTGTAATATAGTTCCTTTTTATTAAAGCGCGAATTACACAGTAGGCCTTATATTTTTACCGTTAGAGAAACGGGCAGTAACCATACTCCTGTTTGTAGTGAAGACACCATTCAGTAGAATTACTTAAGTCTTACTTCCTGAAAACGACTGCGCTCTAACAATCAGCAGAACTGTGTAGCCACTTAAATAAAAGAATGATAATTCTAGGTAAGAGAATTGGTTATTTAAGTAAGAGAACGATACTTTTACCGTTAGGGAAACAGGCAGTATCCATACCCCTGTGAAGACACCATTCATTAGAAGTACAGAACCCCTACTCCCTGAAGACGACCGTGGTCCAACAACCAATGCTTAATCCAATTTTCACTTGTCTTTGAATTCTGCTCTCCCAATCATTATAATAAAAAAAAAGGTAAACTAATTTTGTTGAACTTTGTAGCCACTTAAGTATATGTAGTGAAGACACCATTCATTAGAAGTACACCCCAATTCATTCGGAAAGAATTGAGGAAAAACTTTCGAAAAGTTTTTTAAATGAATTTTTGTTCGGTTTTGACTGCAAAAAGTTTCAAGTTAAAAAAAAACTCCTTATTTCAAAATAAGATTTTTTTAACATCAAACTCATCAAATCTTCAAATCTAGCATAAAAGTAACAATATCAAAGTAAAGTAAGGATCAAATCTAACAAGGTATCAAAGTAAACAAATGATCAAAGTAATAATGAGCAACTTGAAAAACTTACAGCCCTTGCACTGTAAATCGAAGTTACCGCGTAAGACCGAGCCACCTTACATAAAAATACCTTATACGCCTCTGGGACATAGCTTAAAACACTTCCGCCCGAGCTCTGGATGGTTGTGTTGACTATCCAGGAGTTTTTGTTATCTGATGTTTGAACTGTTTAAAAAATGGCTGTCTCAAAATTTGTATCGGATGGGTTTGGGTAAAAAAGGGTTAGTTGCCCTCAGATCTGTTCTGACTCTTAATAGTGAACTAGAACTTTCAATTTCCAATCAAATAAGCTCTCTCCGAAGTTCCATAAAAACCATATATGCCCCCAGAGCATAACATATGACGCCTACCCCTGGGCCCTGGGGGGCTGCGTCAACACCTGAGTTTTTCTTATCTGACCTTTGAACTATTTTTTAACAAAATGGCTATCTGTTATTATTATCGTATGGATTTTAGGAAAAAGGGAGTGGAGGGGCTAGTTGCCCTAGGATCTCTTTTGTCTTTTAAAAAGTGAACTAGAACATTCAATTTCCAATTAAATGAGCCGTCTCTGAAGTTTATACGAGATCGGCACTAATTCAAGTAGTTTCTGAAGATCTTATTGAAGGGCAATGGCGTATCCAGAGGAGGAGGGGTTGATATCCCTTGAAATGTTTTTCTAACTCGAAAAAAATCTTGGATACGGCCCTGTCGAAGGGGTTTACATTAAAACTAAAGCAAATTCAGGTGTTGGGAGGGGGCCTTAGCTAAAAAGCGGAAACTTTTTTAGGGTGAGTGAGCAGAAACACGGTCAGTCATTGGAAAAACGGGCATGACGCACAATATTTTTACATTGTCGTCTCCCTGTCAGTGACCTTTAGAACTTCATCCGTTTTCGGCAATAAAAGGGAAACGGAAGCCAAGAAATGAGGCACCAGATTTCATGGTCCAAACTGGCAGTACTGATCTCCATTTCACAGCTCTTTAGTCAGAAAGTGCGGCGGTCGAGGTTGCCAAATTACTATCGATCGCCAAAAAGTCCCATAAATTGTCCGTAAATGTTCGGCCTTTTTCTTAAATATAATATATGGATGTATAACCCCCTACCTAATGGCCTTTCTATCGTATTTTTGGTTCCATGCTTTCTCCATCTTACATTAATCCTTTTTTTTCTGAAGTTATCACAATGTTCTCTTATAGAGTGGTCGGACGTCCAAGACCCCTTTGGAAGAAGAAGAAGATGGGCCAAGTGCATCAAAGAAACCAGCAATTTCAAAACAGCCATTAAGTGCAAACTCAATGGTGGTAGATAAGAAGAAATTATTAGCTGCTAAAGAGAAAAAGAAAACTTTAAAAAGGCTTTAAATTAATCTAATTTAAACTGTGAAAATTTATTTTCGTCAATTTGTTGATCAATTCTTTTCAATAATGATGGCGGATTTAGTTCGATAAGAGGTGAATTCTAATTTTTGCGATTGTACTGTATTGTGTCTTTAATCAAATTCAACTTAAAGTACCTCGAGCCTAGATCGTCTTCCTCCTCCTCCCCCTCCCTTCTGGAAAAAAATTAAAACGATTTTGTTGTGACTTTATGATATTTTACTTAATTTTTATGAAATTTGCTGTCAATTTAGTTTCAATTCCCCTCCCCCACACACTCACACACACCCAGAAATGAGCACCAGTGTACGTGCCCCTTTGTAGCTGCTATTGATACACATTTATGTATAGAAATTATTCCCAGTGTCTATGTATAAAATTTATATGGTGTTTTTGTTCATTTTAATCAACATTACACGCTTAAGATTGATACGTTTCCAATAAATTTTGTTTTGTGTATGGTAAAAAAAAAATACCCCAAGGAACTCTTCTTGACGCACTGGTTTCAATTAGAGGAAGGGGCGTGTGCCCCCTACAAAGCCCTTTTTGGTATTTTCATTGAAAAAATTGAAATTGATGTCACTGCACCGACGTTCCTCCAATATACTGAAAGTTTTAAATGTGCTGTCAGGTGGGACTCTGTGTTAAAGGATAAAAAATTTTATTGCATCGAAAACTAGCTCTATTCTGGGAAAATTTCTGTACGTTCTAGTTTTTTTTTTTTTTTTTTTTTTTTTTTTTTTTTTTTTTTTTTTTTTTTTTTTTTTTTTTTTTGAAAGAAGTTCTTCTAAGTAAAAGAACAAATTCGATGAAATCGTTGGATTAGAATTAAGTTAAAAACTCTTATTCCTCAGTTGTTTCAAAGACTGTGCATTAAAAAAGGAATTGAAGCAAAATTAAGTTAAAAGTGAAGGGATAAACACTGCTCTATGAAATTTTGCTTAATAACTTTATTTAAGGTTTATATTATGTATTTTGTCTGTTTAAAATATTTTTTTCTCTTATATTGCTGCTTGGGAGGGGGTAATTGATGGTTCAAAGGAATGACGGTAAGCTTCTTGTAGCACATCGAGCCACTGAGGAGGGGGGTGTACAGGGCACATTGTGTAGAAACATATTATACTCTGTATTTAAAATAATCTTCACTTTGTTTACTTGATTTCGAGGCAATTTTAGGGTAATTGGAATGAATTCAGGATCCCATGACACTATATGATAAATTATATAAATATATATATATATATATATATATATATATATTTAGATAGAGATACCTTGTCGCTTAGTATTGCCGGGTGACTAATTTCTTATATTGGTCAGAAGAAATTTCAATAAATAGTAAATTCCAGTAGTATACGCAACTCAGTTTTGAAAGAATATTTCGTGTGTTCTAAGAAAGCTTTTCAGTGCTGCAGTGGTAAGGAGGAATTTGTGTGGTTCGGTTGGACTTCGTGTCTTTATCCTGTGTCCTTTACCGAAGTGGGTAAGCGATAGTCTTGTCGGAGCGGCCGAGGTTTCAAGTCCCGGCTCTACAGGATACCATTCAGTGCAGTGAAGGCTCCGGTTAATGCCAACTTTTGCAGTAATTTTATATCACTCTTGCATTAGTTCTATGCCAAATTTTGCAGTAATTTTATAGTACTCATGCATTGGTTCTAATCCAAATTTTGTAGCAATTATATAGTACTCATGCATTGGTTCATTGGTTCTATATCAATTTTGTAGGAATTATATATTACTCTTGCATTGGTTCTACATCAAATTTTCCACTAATTTTATAGTACTCATGCATTGGTTCTATATCAAATTTTGCAGTAACTTCATATTACTCACGCATTGGTTCTATACCAAATTTTGCAGTAATTTTATATTATTCACGCATTGGTTCTATACCAAATTTTGCAGTAACTTTATATTACTCACGCATTGGTTCTATACCAAATTTTGCACTAATTTTATATTACTCACGCACTGGTTCTATATAAAATTTTGCAGCAATTTTATAGTACTCATGCATTGGTTCTATATCAAATTTTGCAGTAACTTTATATTACTCAAGCATTGGTTCTATACCAAATTTTGCAGTAATTTTATATTACTCACGCATTGGTTCTATACCAAATTTTGCACTAATTTTATATTACTCACGCACTGGTTCTATATAAAATTTTGCAGCAATTTTATAGTACTCATGCATTGGTTCTATATCAAATTTTGCAGTAACTTTATATTACTCACGCATTGGTTCTATACCAAATTTTGCAGTAATTTTGTATACATTAAAATTTTGCATGGAATAATTTTATATTACTCTCGTACTGGTTGTATATCAAATTTCGTAGTAATTTTATATTATTTTCGCATTGGTTCTATACAAAAAATTTACAGTAATTCTACATTACTCACGGATTGTTTGACAATTGGATGCCAAAGCGACAGGAGCCTGCAAGTGAAAACAACACTTACCACACCCCCATAAGTCACTGGAAACCCAAATTTGTCGACAAAGCCACCGAATCAGTGTTCAAGAGGCTTCAAAGAGCTATTATCGACTGACTGTTGAGCCCGAGACTAGTGCGTCTTCCGGTTCTTCCATTCTTAGTGGCTGCGACGCCAGGCGGGAGATATCTGCCTTGATAGAACTGGAGTTGAAAGCTAGCAAACGTCTATCACTAGAAGCCAAGACAGGAAGTTCAGAGGAAGAAGGAGAAAAGGAGTCAACCCGATCTCAGGATAATTCAGGTGATACTGTCGTTGGCAAAGATCAGCGCGTCACTACAGACCAAGAGGCAATTAAGTGATGAATGACCGTTTTGCTACTTTAGCCACGCAATTTAGTCCCGCTGTTTACGCAGGCCAAGCTGCAATTCAGAATGCAACCGTAACAGCAGGGATGTCGCCTATTTCAATAGCAAAATTCAGCAATGATGGAGACCTTGATACATACCTCAACAGCTTCGAGGGTACAGCTATCCAAAACCAGTGGGACACATCGACGTAGGCAGTGAGGCTGCATGGTTTGTTGACAGGAAAGCCGCCGAAGCTACTTCGATACTCCCACAAAACCAAATTAGCGACAATAATGAGGTCAAACGGGCAGTTCTTCGTAGTTTTGGGGTCACCTCAGAAGTATCAGAAGAAAAATATTCTTGATTTTAAACATCCAATTTTATGTTTGTCAGCCAAAAAGGCGTAGTAATGACAGCCAACTTTTTGCTTCAATCTCGAAAGCTCAAATTTGTGAAAGAGCTAGGAAGACAGACTACTCGGATTGGGAATTAGCACACACGTTATGGTCGTTTAGTCAAAGACTCATTTGTAGAACAATGTGTTAGAGCGTCTCATTTTCTCACACGTTGCCTGTCACTCTACCTTTTTGCTGTTTATCAGCCAAAAAAGTATAGTAATGATAGCCGACTTTTTGCTTCAATTTCAAAAACTCAAATTTGTGGAAGATCTAGAGACAGACTATTCAGAATCAGCATGCATTTTACGGTCGTTTAGTCAAATATCCATGTGTAAAGCAATGTATTTGAGGTTCTCTTTTTTCACACATTACCTCTCACTCAACCTCACCCTTCCCAGCCCAAACAATGTTCTTGATTTTAAACATTCAATTTCATGTTTATCAGCCAAAAAGGCGTAGTAATGACAGCCGACTTTTTGCTTCAATTTCAAAAACAAGTGTGTGGAAGATCTAGAGACAGGCTATTCGGATTCGGAATCAGCATGCATTTTAGGGTCTTTTAGTCAAAGATCCATGTGTAAAGCAATTTATTTGAGGTTCTCTTTTTTCACACATTACCTCTCACTCAACCTCAACCTTCCCAGCCCAAACAATGTTCTTGATTTTAAACATTCAATTTCATGTTTATCAGCCAAAAAGGCGTAGTAATGACAGCCGACTTTTTGCTTCAATTTCAAAAACTCAAGTGTGTGGAAGATCTAGACACAGGCTATTCGGATTCGGAATCAGCATGCATTTTACGGTCGTTTAGTCAAAGATCCATGTGTAAAGCAATGTATTTGAGGTTCTCTTTTTTCACACATTTCCTCTCACTCAACCTAACCCTTCCCAGCCCAAACAATGTTCTTGATTTTAAACATTCAATTTCATGTTTATCAGCCAAAAAGGCGTAGTAATGACAGCCGACTTTTTGCTTCAATTTCAAAAACTCAAGTGTGTGGAAGATCTAGAGACAGGTTATTCGGAATCAGCATGCATTTTCGGGTCGTTTAGTCAAAGACTCGTTTGTAAAGTAATGTGTTTGAGGTTCTCTTTTTTCACACATTATCTCTCACTCAACCTTACCTTTCCCTACCCGAACAATGTTCTTGATTTTAAACATTCAAGTTCTTGTTTATCAGCCAAAAAGGCGTAGTAATGACAGCCGACTTTTTGATTCAACTTCAAAAACTTAAATTTGTGGAAGATCTAGAGACAGACTATTCGGATTCGGAATAACCATGCATTTTATGGTCGTTCAGTCAAAGACTCATTTGTAGTGTTTTGTGTTTCAAGATCTTTTTTTTCAAACATTGCTTCTCATTCAACCTTTTGGCTGTTTATTAGCCAAAAAAGTAGTGTAATGACAGCCGACTTTTTGCTTCAAATTCAAAAACTCAAATTTGTGGAAGATCTAGAAACAGACTATTCGGATTCGGAATCAGCATTCACTTTATGGTCGGTTAGTCAAAAACTCATTTGTAGAGCAATGTGTTTGAGGTTCTCTTTTTTCACACATTACCTCTCACTCAACCTCATCCTTCCCAGCCTAAACAATGTTCTTGATTTTATACATTCAATTTCATGTTTATCAGCCAAAAAAGCATTGTAATGACAGCCGACTTTTTGCTTCAATCTCAAAAACTCAAATTTGTGAAAAAGCTAGAGCATAGCCTATATAGACACCAGTTGCGCGGAGCTGTATCTTGCCCATAGAAGGATTTCAACACACGTCTTTAGACTAGGCGTTAACCTCCGGCGCTCCCACAGCCAATCAGCGTGGAAAGATATTGGCTCTATTCCGGGAGTGAAAATACTCCCAGCCTATTCGGATTCGCAATCAGCACACATGTTATGGAAGTTTAGTCAAAGAATCATTTGTATACGAATGTGTTTGAGGTTCTCTTTTTTTTTTCATACCTTGCCTTTCGCTCAACCTCACCCTTCCCAGCCCAAACAATGTTCTTGATTTTAAACATTCAATTTCATGTTTATCAGCCAAAAAGGCGTAGTAATGACAGCCGACTTTTTGCTACAATTTCAAAAACTCAAGTGTGTGGAAGATCTAGACACAGGCTATTCGGATTCGGAATCAGCATGCATTTTAGGGTCGTTTAGTCAAAGATCCATGTGTAAAGTAATGTATTTGAGGTTCTCTTTTTTCACACATTACCTCTCAGTCAACCTCACCCTTCCCAGTCCAAACAATGTTCTTGATTTTAAACATTCAATTTCATGT
Organism: Artemia franciscana; assembly: GCF_032884065.1. Lineage (NCBI taxonomy): Eukaryota > Metazoa > Arthropoda > Branchiopoda > Anostraca > Artemiidae > Artemia > Artemia franciscana. Next base: position 1,917,100 of record NW_027062662.1, read on the forward strand.
TTATCAGCCAAAAAAGCCTAGTAATGACAGCCGACTTCTTGCTTCAATTTCAAAAATTCAAGTGTGTGGAAGATCTAGAGACAGGCTATTCGGATTCGGAATCAGCATGCATTTTAGGGTCGTTTAGTCAAAGACTCGTTTGTAAAGTAATGTGTTTGAGGTTCTCTTTTTTCACACATTTTCTCTCACTCAACCTCACCCTTCCCAGCCCAAACAATGTTCTTGATTTTAAACATTCAATTTCATGTTTATCAGCCAAAAAGGCGTAGTAATGACAGCCGACTTCTTGCTTCAATTTCAAAAACTCAAGTGTGTGGAAGATCTAGAGACAGGCTATTCGGATTTGGAATCAGTATGCATTTTAGGGTCGTTTAGTCAAAGACTCGTTTGTAAAGTAATGTGTTTGAGGTTCTCTTTTTTCACACATTACCTCTCACTCAACCTCACCCTTCCCAGTCCAAACAATGTTCTTGATTTTAAACATTCAATTTCATGTTTATCAGCCAAAAAGGCGTAGTAATGACAGCCGACTTCTTGCTTCAATTTCAAAAACTCAAGTGTGTGGAAGATCTAGAGACAGGTTATTCGGATTCGGAATCAGCATGCATTTTAGGGTTGTTTAGTCAAAGACTCGTTTGTAAAGTAATGTATTTGAGGTTCTCTTTTTTCACACATTAGCTCTCACTCAACCTTACCTTTCCCTGCCCGAACAATGTTCTTGATTTTAAACATTCAAGTTCATGTTTATCAGCCAAAAAGGCGTAGTAATGACAGCCGACTTTTTTATTCAATTTCAAAAACTTAAATTTGTTGAAGATCTAGAGACAGACTATTCGGATTCGGAATCAGCATGCATTTTAGGGTTGTTTAGTCAAAGACTCGTTTGTAAAGCAATGTATTTGAGGTTCTCTTTTTTCACACATTAGCTCTCACTCAACCTTACCTTTCCCTGCCCGAACAATGTTCTTGATTTTAAACATTCAAGTTCATGTTTATCAGCCAAAAAGGCGTAGTAATGACAGCCGACTTTTTGATTCAATTTCAAAAACTTAAATTTGTTGAAGATCTAGAGACAGACTATTCGGATTCGGAATCAGCATGCACTTTATGGTCGGTTAGTCAAAAACTCATTTGTAGAGCAATGTGTTTGAGGTTCTCTTTTTTCACACATTACCTCTCACTCAACCTCATTCTTCCCAGCCTAAACAATGTTCTTGATTTTATACATTCAATTTCATGTTTATCAGCCAAAAAAGCATTGTAATGACAGCCAACTTTTTGCTTCAATCTCAAATTTGTGAAAAAGCTAGAGCATAGCCTATATAGACACTAGTTGCGCGGAGTTGTATCTTGCCCATAGAAGGATTTCAACACACGTCTTTAGACTAGGCGTTAACCTCCGGCGCTCCCACAGCCAATCAGCGTGGAAAGATATTGGCTCTATTCCGGGAGTGAAAATACTCCCAGCCTATTCGGATTCGCAATCAGCACACATGTTATGGAAGTTTAGTCAAAGAATCATTTGTATACGAATGTGTTTGAGGTTCTCTTTTTTTTTCATACCTTGCCTTTCGCTCAACCTCACTCTTCCCAGCCCGAGCAATATTCTTGATTTTAAACATTCAATTTCATGTTTATCAGCCAAAAAGGCGTAGTAATGACAGCCGAATTTTTGCTTCAATCTCGAAAACTTAAATTTGTGAAAGAGCTAAAGCAAAGCCTATATGGACAGCACTTGCGCGGGGTCGAATCTCGTCCATAGAAGGATTTCAATACACATCTTTAGACAGGCGTTAACCTCCGGCGCTCCAACAGCCAATCAGCGTGGAAAGATATTGGCTCTATTCCGGGAGTGAAAACGCTCCCAGACTATTCAGATTTGGAATCAATGCACATGTTATGGTCGTTTAGTCAAAAAACCATTTGTACTGGAATGTGTTTGAGGTTCTCTTTTTTTCACACCTTGCCTTTCGCTCAACCTCACTCTTCCCAGCCCAAACAATATTCTTGATTTTAAACATCCAATTTTATGTTTGTCAGCCAAAAAGGCGTAGTAATGACAGCCAACTTTTTGCTTCAATCTCGAAAGCTCTAATTTGTGGAAGATCTAGAGACAGACCTTCGGATTCGGAATCAGCACACATGTTATGGTCATGCAGTCAAAGAATCATTTCTAAAGGAATTCGTTTGAGGTTGTCCCCTTTTCCAGCATTCAGCCATGCGAATCATAGGTAGATGAAAATCCAAAAAAGAAATTTTTTGATACCAATAGATATATAAAAGAATCAGTTTTTCCTGATGATTCCAAATATGTAAGTTTCATTTTACATATCAAAGGCTAGAACCTGAGAATATTTTTCTGAATTTGAAAAAGCGGATATATCCCTAAAAATCGAAGAATCTTAATGAAAATCACACATCACATTCTTCGTATCAGAGAGCACCACTGTAGAAGTTTCAAGCTCCTATCTTTAAAAATATGGAATGTGCGTTTTTTACCAGAAGAAAGATATGCTTGTTTATTTGTTCTTACTAAGTAAAAAACGCTTAAAAACAGAGTCAATGGCATTGACGTTAAACGTAAGTGCTGATCAGATAAACATACACTTTTCAAATATCGTTTGCCCCCAAGAAAGCTTTAACACCTTGACACCCGGAAACGCTTATCCCCTAGAAATTCCTATTGAATTGATTGCTGATTCCTCCGACCAGCTTGATCCTACATTGGCTTCCTGTATTAATCAACGTCTAAGTAGTGGAACATTCCCAGACTGTCTCAGTACAGGTTATGTAAATCTCATTCTTACAAACACACCCCTTTCGGCCAATGACTTGCGCCAACATCGCATCGACGAATATGTATCTATTGTCCCATAGGTATCTATTGCCAATCTAAAACATCACGAATATGTATCTATTGTCCTTTGTGAATCACTACACTGAGGGACTTCCCGAAAATGCTGGGTAGTTTTGAAAATTGATTTTTATATTTATTCATTTTATTTTGTATAATATTTTCTTGTCTTGCGACATTTGCTGCTAGCTATGCTGTAGAGCAAAATTGTTTTTCTGAAGTGGAATCTTAGTATTCCGCTTTTTGATGATTAAATAATAAAAAAAAAGTTTTTCAACTGAAAGTAATGAGCAATATCAAAACTTAAAACGAACAGAAATTATTTACGTACATGACAGGGATTACTCCTTCTGAACACCTCATTCTTTAAGCTAGTTTTTCTGTACTTCAAAAATAAGTTTGATATTGTTTTAATTAATATCTTAAAATCTAGCTCCATTTCCACGAAGAAGTCCATTATTCTCTTCACAAATATTATCCGGACAATTCAATCCTGGTGAAGATTTACCCAGGAAAATTACCCTTAGCGTTATCACGCGTAAAATTAAGTCGGCAAAGAGAAAGCACGATATAAAAATTTTGTATAGGAATTCCGCCAAATTCCCCCAGCGTGAAATTTCTCCTGAAAAGTTCACCCTCTGGAAACTTTCCACTTGATGGAAATTCTCTCCGTGGAAAATCTCCTGAGCAGAAAATTCATTCCCCACTCCACTTGAAAAATATATGCACACTTCCCAATAAAGAATACTATTCGTTGACAATAGGCAAATTTTGGAACTGCAAGACCTTTCCCCGGGGAAAGCAACCCCCTCATATAAGAAATAACTTGTTCGTTTTAAGTTGTAATGTTACTCCTTACTTTCAGTTGAAAAAACTCGTTTTTTTAAATTTAATTCCTGGTTGCTTTTTCAATGTCTTAAAATCTAGCCCCTCCTCTTCACAAATATACTCCAGACAATTCAATCCCGGTGAAAATTTACCCCGGAGAATTACCCTTAGCATCTTCACGCGTAAAATTGAGCCAGCAAAAAGAAAGCACGACATAAAAATTTTAGATAGGAATTCCGGCGAATTCCCCAAATTTCTCCTGAAAAGTTCACCCTCTGGAAACTTTCCACTTGATGGAAATTCTCTCCGTGGAAAATCTCCTGAGCAGAAAATTCATTCCCCACTCCACTTGAAAAATATATGCACACTTCCCAATAAAGAATACTATTCGTTGACAATAGGCAAATTTTGCAACTGTAAGACCTTTCCCCAGGGTCTCTGGGGGGTCATGACATCTCGGAAAACATAGTTATTCGACCTTTCAATTATGCCGAAGAGAATGGCAATCATAAGTTTTTAAGAAAAAGGGATATGGGAAGGGACCTAGCTGCGCTCCAATCTTTTTTTGGTCACTTAAAAAAGTTCACTTAACACTAGAACCTTTAATTTCTCCTCGTATGAGCCCTTTACCAATATTCTAGGACCACTGGGTTGATAAGATCACCCCCCCCCAAAAAACATGCATCCGTGATCTTTCTTCGTTGAAAAATGGAAAATTACACATTTTCGCAGACAGGAACTTAGAACTTCTACAATAGGAATATCTGATATGCAGAATCCGGTGTGATTTCCATTAAGATTCTTTGATTTTTAGGGAGCACCTCCCCCCTTTTCAAAATCAGAAATCATCTCAAGTTCGTAGCATTTGATGGTCAAAATGAGACTTGTATATATGGAATCAACATAATAAGCAGATTCTTTTGATACATCTATTGGTATAAAAATTAGTTTTTCAGTTTCAATTACTGTTCAGCTGGGTCGCTTCTTACATACAGTTCGTTACCACGAAATGTGGCTTTTTATGAAACGATAAACAAAGATATTAGAACTGTACACTAAGATAAAGTTCTAGATGACTTTTTTTGTTGTTAGGTTAAGCGAAAGAATCCACTATGAATGAATTCCGAGTCTAAACAATGAATTGGGAAGGTCTTTTAAAGCATGTTCCTTCATTCTCTTCTTCACGGGTAACCGGCAATTGATAAACTCGGACAAACTATAAACTAAACTTCAATAACGATTAAGAAACATCCAAAGTCAAGTAAAAAAAGAAGGTCTAATCAGAAAAAGAAAATACAAAATTGTCACATAATTATGAAAGTGAACGATAAGACCCAGTTCAGTAAGGCCTTGGACGGTCTCTGCCACGATCCCTAGAACAAGAGAAAAAATTGAATTAGTTTTGAAAATATATTAAATTACCACAACTATACAGATTCTCTATCACATATTTTCATTCGAGAACTTTTCGGATGTACTATCTGAGAAAAGCGATGAAACTCATAATTAGTAAAAGCCACAACTTCAAGTAGGGGTCATTGGTAAGTGAAACAATCCGTAAATGCACAAGTTTTCATAAGCCCATAGGGTAATACCCACAAGCAGCAATTAATCTTGGTCCAGGTCTTGGTCTAGGGCCAATTTTAAAGCTGGTCAAGTTAAAAAAAAAAAAAAAAAAAAAACCAAGAATTTAGGCAAGATTGAATTAGGGCCTCTCCGTAACAAAAATAAGAAAAAGAATCTAAAATGAAAGAGCACGGGTCTCTTCCAAAAATCTTGCCTGATTTTGTTCGATTAATATCTGAAACTCGTTCTTAAATATCTAAGCATGTTAAATTCAATATATTTTTCCACTTTTTGAATATAAAAAAATTCCTAAGCTAATAAATTTGAACACGCCTCTAACTTATTTTTTGGAAGAACTCGCTCCACAAAACAGGCAGTTCTGAAGTCATAGGGACTTAAGAATTTTTTGCACAAGTTTTAAAATTTTACATACTCATCAACTAAGAACGGCCAGTTAAATTTTAGTCGATAAAGATCTAAAACCTGCTCTTAAATATTCTAGAATGTTTAATTCAAGGATATAATTTTTTCCCTTTTTGAACAAATAAAAGTCCTTATGTTAATAAATCAGAACAAGCAACAGGAAAATCAATAGATCTGACATGTTTGTAATTAGCATAGCGAGTAAGTTCTTAATCTGCCACAAATATCTTCAGTGCCACAATCGTCATGTGTCTGACAGCTGACGGTAATGCATGATGTAGATGGGTCGCCTTGCATACCAGAAGGACATTGAAATTCTGATCGGCCAAAAAACATTAATCTTGGCAGTATTTGAGCCACCCAGAGACCAAACTGATTAACTTCGGTTTCAAGGTTTCTCAAATTTGGAGATCAGATGTAATCGACAGCAAATGGTAAGTTTGCTTACCATTTACTCTAACCTAATCTAACCATTACCCCTCTACTTCAAATCAATTAAAAAAAACGAAGTTTTTCCGAGGGAAGTAAAGCAATATCTTTAATATGAGCTATAAAAAAAAATTTCTAATGTGCCTGCGAAACCAAAATGCCCAATAACAATAACAGTTGAGACCAATTTGCTTTTTCACGACCAATCTGAAGAGCATAGATAGAATCTTTTGGGAATTTTTTTCTCGAGACTAGAATTAGAATAGACACCTGGAAAATCAATACATCTGACATGTTTGTAATCAGCATAGCGAGTAAGTTCTCTTTTAGCGAACTTCAAGCAATAGAAAAGTGTTAAATAACGAGGTGAACCTAAAAAGTAGGGGCCATTAGCACCACATATTAAGTATGAACTTAACAGTACCTGTATATACAACGGCGCAGTTGTGTTTTGTTTTTGAACCCATGCTGAGGTTAGTGCTTATCTTTTTTTGAATTGATTATACCTCTTTTATTTCATGTTGTAGAATTTGAAGGGAATGCGTTTATTTTAAGGTTTTTGTTAATAATTGAAATAAAAAAAAAAATAATATGTGAACACAAAAAAGTGGCGTATCTATGATCCTGATGAGGTGTACCAGGATTTGGAGTTGCAACCATTAAAATGTGAACTTATTTAATCCCAACCTTCATGACTTTCTACTTTTGATACATATATAGCAGTGCAAATGAAAATACCACAACCATGTCAGGAAGGGTAGCGACAAAGTGATAATACAGAGACAAGTTTCTCCGTTGATTCTATCTGAAAAATTCACAGCTAGAACCTTTAAAACATCAAACTGTGATTTTTACTATTTCTTTAGAAGTATTTGTTGTTTTATTTGGAGTGAACTTTCATAACTGGATTTTTAAACGGCCTCAATAGACCAAGATCACTGTGTCACATAAGAATGAGGACCTATGATATTAATCATACCTTGAAAACAATTACGCGCCCAGGAATTAACACATTTTTGAATGAAAATTCAGAATATTTTCGAAATTAAAAAAAGGGGGAATCTAAGGGGTACATACCCATCACAAAAAGAGCCGACAGTATAAAAAAAGCATGGCTATGGTCTGGAGGATGTTCGAAATTTAGAATTTGTTGAATAGTCATTCACGAAAATGAAGGAAGGGGTTGGCAGCTTTGCAGGATTCGAAGATAAAACTAAGAACGCCATTGAAGGGAAAAAATTGAAAAGAATGGGAAGGCAGGTGCATCAGTTAGGGAGGGGGGGCGTTTGCCTCTTAAACTATTCAATTTTGAAAAAAAAAATAATTTTGGGGTACATCCTTTAAGGTAATGTAACCATGGTAAGGTAACCATCCTATTTGGTAATGTTCAAAAAGAAACGAAAATAAATCCGAATCGTTTTGAAATGCAATCTACTCCAGATTCGAATCCCGAACGACCCAAATTTTACATGAATAAGACCCGAAACTAGTTCCGTGATCGATAAAGCGATCGCTGAAAGTTGGCAGGCGTATCAAGGACCGAACCAAATTAAATTAGAAATAGTCACTTCCCCGGCTCGACCATCTGGCGAGGAGTGGTGGGATGGTTAATACGGAAAAATTAGAAAAAATGAGATATTTTCAATTTACGAACGGGTGATCGAGTCTCAATGAAATTTGATATTTAGAAGGACCTCGTGTCTCAGAGCTCTTATTTTAAATCCTGGCTGGAGGGAGAGGAAATCGTTCAAATTAAGGTATGTTTATCTTACGAAAGGGTGATCGGATCTTAATGAAACTTGATATATAGAAAGATCTTATGTCTCAGATAATCCATTTTCAATTCGGATCAGATCTGGGGTGATTGGGGGGGGGGGGGTGGAGTGGAGGAGGGAAGCAGAAATCTTGGAAACCGGAAATCCTGGAAAACATATATAGTGGAGATAACGGGATGAAACTTGATGGGAAGAATAAGATTAAGTTCTAGTAGATACGTGATTGACATAACCGGACCAGATTCGATCTCTTTGGGGGACTTGGGGGGATTTCTAGTGCTGTGATGAGTTCGAGAATAAGCACAAGTCCTAGATACGTCGTTGACATAACCGGACCGGTTCCCCTCACTTAGGGGGAGATTTCCAGAAGAGAAGCATGGATACTGCGCAGATCAGACTGGTATGTCCGTCGCAAAGTATTCCCAGGCCTTCCCCGTCTTCAACATCCGTTTGGGTGCCTATGTGAAGTGGCTTTTGGAACCTGAGCGTCTTGCATTCGAAAAATATGCCCCAAGCATCTCTACCTCCGAGCTCTAATGTCAGTCACCAGAGGCGGATTGGCAAGTTTGCGGACCTCTTCATTTGTGATTCTGTCTGACCAATGAATATTTAAAATTCTCTGAAGACCATTGTTCTTGAATGCAAGGATTCTGTTCTCCTGTTGTTGGTAACTCCAAGTTTCAGCTGCGTAAAGGAGGACAGGGATTACGTTGCTGTTGAACAGGCGTAACTTAAGCCGGGTCGAGTAATTTTTCGACTTCCATAAGCGCTTGAGTCTATTGAAGGCGGCGTTCCCCTGACCTATTCTGGTCATTAGCTCTTTGGATGTTGATCCTGTATTTTCCACCATGCTTCCAAGGTACCTGAACTCCACGACCTGTTCATTTTCCTCATTTCCACTTCTTATATGAAGTGGGGAATCAGTAGTCACTATTGTTTTGATTTTACTCGAATTTATTCTTAGGCCAAGTTAGCTTGCTTTTTCGCTGACCCTGTTTAGCTGCTGCAGACGTTACTTGCACGACTGTAGCGTTGTAATGTCATCGGCAAAGCCTAGGTCACCAAATGTCACATGGGCAGAAAGTCTGATACTATTTATGGCGGAGTCTCGGAGAACGAAGATCGCCAGCGTCAGCAACGGCTCTGGAGGATCTCAGTCTTTTGTCCTGCAAGTTTCACCAACTGTCACTTAAGCAGAAAATAAAAAAATCAGAAATCGTGTCCTGTGCTGCTCAAATAAACATTGCAAGTAAATTGTTCTCTATTCAAGCGAACCAGCAAGATAACACCTAAAGTTCTATTTGGACAAGCAAAAAGATGAATCACTACCACACTGAACCGTAAATGATCTTTTAAACACTTCTCTTATTTGTAATACTTAATCACATTTTATACTCTACTTACCCTCCACGCATAGGTCCACCTCTGCCACGATCTCCAAAGCCACCTCTACCACCACGGTCACCATATCCTCCTCTGCCTCCGCGGTCACCGCCACGTCCACCACCAAAACCACCTCGGCCTCCTCTATCACCCCCACGGAATCCACCACCACGGCTACTTCGGTCGAAACCACCTCCTCTGTCGAAGCCTCCACTTCCTAAAAGAAAATGAATAAATAAATTTAACTATTTAGTCATACAAGAAATAAAGGGCATACATTTATATAAAAAAGAGCGTTACGGTTAGAGAAGTTCCAATTTCCCAGTCTTAATTAATTATTCTCACTGTTAACGACTTAATTTTCATATCTGTTCGTGAAACCTCTACTCTCAAATCCTCCATAAAATTAATTGATTTTGGCAACATTATTATATTTTGATGCTCAAACCACCAGTAGAATCAAAGTCTAAGAGAGATCTATTTCCTCATTTGAAATCACACTTTCTTATAGCCGAAATGTGATTATACTACCTGGCACTAATCACTTTATTGTATTATCTGGTATACACAATACAAGGATAGTGCCTTCACTAAAGTTCTTCAATCGGCTGAATCAAACAATTACTCATGTTTTATAAAACTAAGGATTAGAGAGGTCGGATGACTCACTAACCTATTAATTATTAATCTAAGAGTGAAAATCTGGTAGGCGCATCCTCCGCCCTTCCGAAAATTAATTATTAAATTATTATCAATTATAAATTATTCTTTTAAAACTATATCTATAGCATCACATAGTCTTAAAAGTAATTTGATCCTTGCAGAAAACAGGCTAATATCTCTGTAATTACCACACTCTTCTCGTCTTTATTACAAAGGGGTCCAACTTACTTCACAACCACCATATTAAAAACCACGTTTACAATACCATCAACACCAAGGGCATTATTATTTTTAAATTCTTTTTGTACTGTCTCTCATTCTTCTTCGGCCAATTTCAAAATGTCAAAAACTTTTTTGGACATTCAATTTTCAATGTCACAAAAATTTTGAATGTCAATGTCAATTCAATTTTCAATGTCAAATGTCAATTTTGACATTTTCAATTTCAAAATGTCAAAAACTCCTGTAACTTTACCACGGTCTCGCATATTCTCAAGATGTTCTGCCCGCCTCCCTAGAACACTTTCTTTAATCACTAATTGCGGCCCCGTTCAAATCTTTAACCAGAGCAAGTCCAGTTTGACTGTGCAGACCATACAAAATTATCCTTCCTTCACAAAAACGATGGAGAAATTTTCCCCGTCTAAATGGTCTGAGCATATCCCCCCTCTCCCCAAAAACATTAGCTTAAGAGATTTTTCCCTAAAAAAAAGACCTGTAATAAACTGACACACACCAGCAATTAATTATAGACAACCCTTAAACTGGTGGGGAAAACATGACCAAACTAGCCCGGTATTATACCAAATTATACCCGGTATTTATCCAAAACAGGAGATTAAAAGAATAAAGCACTAAATAATTTCAAAACCAAGCGGTCCTAGTATAAAAAAAAAAAAAAAAAAATTTTCATGAGAAAAATTATTGAATACAAATAAACACAAATTAACTTCTAAATAAAAATAACAAGAGAGAAAAAATATACTGAGCCTATAACAAGCATAATATAAATTTTAACTAAAATAGATTTTTTTTTGTTCTATATTAGTATAAAAATAACCGCTTCCCTTTCCTATACAATTTTTTTTTTAATATTCAAAGACTTTCTACTGTTAAGCATTTAAAGTCATTATCCAAGAAACCGAACACTGATCAAAAACAAATGTCATTTAAATGTTGATAATCCACAGGAACTCGCCTTGAGCTGCGATCTGGAGCATCTCCATTTCATTTCCATTCCATGGAACCAGATGGTTCCATTTCCATCTCCTTGACCATCTCCATTTCCTTGCAGCGGGTAAAAAAAAAAAAATCTGTTCTCAAGCTCACAATTATTTATTGAAACTGGTTATATTCTATTGAAGAGCTAAATAATCTCTAAACCTTTTTCCTAAGTTAAAAGAAAGCCGAAGTGATCAAGCTCAATCTGAACTTATTCTACCTAATTTACCTGGTGAAACGAAGAAAATGAATGCTCAGACAAGTAATACTAAGCGGCATCCATAGAAGACAGCAGATCTCAATCCAGTGCAGAAAAAAATAAAAGAAATCAAACCTCTATCTCCACCAGGTCCTTTGGGTGTTTGACACTTGTTGCAAGCATCTCTCCATGCGAAATTGTTGTTGCCGCACGATGGATTTGGACAAACCCAATCACCAGCACGAGGAGCACCTCCTTGGGGTGGACCACCACCACCTCGTCCTCCTCTATCCCCTCTGTCTCCTCCTCTGCCACCTGGGCCACCACGCATTCCTCCACCTAAGTTATAAAATATGTAATTTATAAATCCTTTTTCATTGAGGGATTTAGATGACTGTTAGCACAGAAACAGAATAATGTAAACTGCATTGTTTTTGCTGATCAGTGAGGTAAAAAAGAAGAGGACTTCAGTCCCAGTCTCTAAGCCAGTGGTTCCCAACCGATTTCGGTCCATGCCCAGACATTTCTAAAATTCTGATGCGTCTCCACTCGTAAGTTTAAATTCAGTTTTTCAAAATCTGACGTGTTTTCACCTGAAGGAATCTTAAATGGCCATCAACTTGGTGTCTATTTTTGGGTCACTTTCTAGTCTTTTTTTTATTATTAATGGAAAATATTCTGAACACAACATTTTTTATAGGTTCCACTGCAATCGAACCTCGTGCACCTGACCCTAGGTGCAACTGAACCCCCGTGTTACTACGAATAGGAGTAACCGAGCCCCCATACAATTAAATTCTCATCCTACTGAACCCCCATTTAGCTGAATCCTCTTCAAGCTCAACCCCCGTTTAAGTGGGCCTTCGCGCAACTGAACCCTTTAGCAGCTCAACTTCCGTTTAATTGAGCCCTCGTGCTACTGAACCCGTTAAAACCTAATCCTCGTGCAACTCAACACTCACTCAACTCAACCTCCATGTAATGAAATCCTTCAGCAGCTCAAACTCCATTCTACTCAACTTCTGAAAAACTCAACCTCACTTAACTAAATGCTCACTCAACTCATCCCCCGTTTAATCCAAACCCGTCTGACTCAATCCCCATTCAAATCAACCATATTCAGTCCCCCTTCTCAAATCAATAACATAAATACAAAATGTAAGACAAAAGCTGACTTGAATGAAATGGTTTTTGTTTGTTGGTTAATTCTTGAGTTAACTACAGAAGCCCTTTCTCCTTCTTTTCCCTGTTTCCCCGTCTGAGATAGAAAGAAGAATTAAGAAACTAAGAAAAACCAGTGTATGTCTTTTGTGTATCCCGTTTCCTCTTTAGTCCTATTACTCCTCCTTCTATTTTCTCAAAACTTTATGAAGGATTCCTTGCAAATTGGCTGAAGGATAAAAGGTTACCCCTTACTGACCTGAGGCGTTTCGGGAGCCTAAAATCCTCTTATACTTCCCACTACCTCGTTTCTCTTATCGACCACATCGGGAAAAACCTCAAAAAGCGTAATTCCTGTCATTACTTAAGGTATCTTCAATGAAATTGGAGATGAGGCCTCGGACTTAGACATACAGTAAACCCCTCTAAGTCCATGATAACGCTGATTTGTTTCCTCAAATTCTGGCCCTGTTTTCCTAATCCTACCTAACCTAAAATTTCTGTGCCCTCCTTTAAATTACCTGGCATCAAAAATTCTTTAAATTTAAAGTGGGATGTGTCTATCGCCCTCCTTTCCAAAATAAATTTAGCGCCCCCCTTCCGATTCCTTAAAGATTTATACGTCTTTTTTCCGACCCCATCTCGAATATGCTTCTCCAGTTTGGAACCCTCGTATCTCGCAAAGAATTGAAAAAAAATCAATGAATCCAAAAAGAGCTTTGCGTATAATTTTCAAAGAAGGCAAGATGCCATATTCTCTGCTCCTAAGAAAAGCTAGTTTGGAAACCCTTGAAGGTTTTGTTGTGCCTCCGTTTTGCAAAAAATGCATTAACAAACCCTCGGACGGCAAGTATTTCCCCAAACGTCATTCCCCGTCCAGATTACAGCCGCACCGGGCTGTTTCTGAGCCCATCCCTATTTTATCCCCCATTCGTTGCGTTACTTTTAGATATGAAAAACTTTTGTCCTCTTGATCGCAGAAAAAATGAATAAAATATCCCACCAGTTTCTCCTTTTTTTTATTGGCTGATGGTAGTACCCAAGTTCTTGCATATATCTGATTGTTTTGCCATCCCCAATCTTTTTAGTGTCTCTTTTAGTTTATATATATTCATATTTTGTTCTCATTTTTTTGTGTTAACCCACTTATTTTTGCCCCCCCCCCCGACTAGTTTTTATCTTCTTACCTTTTTATTGACTTAATGCAAAAGTTATTGACACTTTTTTAGTGTCCCTTTTAATTTCTATAAATAATTATATCTCGTTCTTTTTTTTTGCATTTATTCACTTATTTTGCCCCCCCCCCCCGACTGGTTTTTATCTTCTTATCTTTTTATTGACTTAATGCAATTAAGTTATTGACACTTTTTTAGTGTCCCTTTTAATTTATATAAATATTTATATCTCGTTCTTTTTTGCATTTATTAACTTATTTTGACCCCCCCCTCGTTTAATGTCCTTTTACTTTTTATCCGACTTGTATTTGTTTTTGACTAGTTTTTACCTTTTTAAATTATTGACTCACAAATGACTATTCATTCTGATTTTTCGTTTTCGTTCTTGTTTTTGCATTTTTGTCAGTTGTGCAGAAGAGAGTGGGAATGAGTAGGAAGAGCCGTATTGGTACCAGCTGGCCTAGTGGCCTTAAACTGCTGGGGACAGGTAGCTCTCGTACTCGCATTTCCCACAATCAATAACAGTGTATTATTGTTCATAATTGCATATATTCATTGTTTGCAGACTAGAGGAGACTAGCGCTTCCAGTGGCTAATTTTTCTGAAGAAGAAGTCAAAAAGGTGAAAGGACTTGTTGTTAGTCCATATACCTCCCTACAATTTTTGGAACTGTTTATGAGCTACTGTATTTCTTAGTATTAAATGTAATCATCTCTTACTAGGTTGCTAGCTACGGGTGCAATGAAATGTAACTTATTTTAATTTAGCCAGGTGAAACACATAAATTGGTGACATAAGCATGATTACAAAAGATATTCAATACATATAAACTGGAGTATTTAGCATATCCATAGCTCATGATATTTTTTCAAGATCAGTCTTAATAACATTATCAGAAAGGCCCAAGTATGTTAGTACATATTTCAAGTGCTAATTAAGTTGAATTTGAACAAAATTTTTAAGTCTTTGTCCCTACGAGATTATTATGACACCAACGTGTCGATTTGTCAGAAAAGAGATAAACGCCAAATCAAGAGAGAGGTGGGACAAAACTAGACCTTAGTTTTAATTTTTACATATCTGAATGCTTTTAAATTCACCAGTTCCTTTAAAAAAGAAGTCCCACACTCCTACCTTCTACAAAAAAGCTAAATTAGAAACCTTTGAGTACAAGAGGAATCCATGTTGGCCAATTTTTTATCTTAAAAAAAAAAAAAAATTGCGACGACAAACCCACGCATGGAACAATTTTCTTTTTTTCAAAGACACTCCCCACTTGGATTCCACCCTTCATAGGCCGTTTCTCAGCCTGTTCGAAGTTGTACCTCCGATTATGAAGCCCCCCCCTCTATATTACGGAAAAACAAAACATCTGACTAGTTTCCATCTTATATTATTTGGTATTGGTGTTGCCCAACTTCTGCATTTGTTTGCTTATTCTGTCCCCTCTCCTTTGAACTTTTTTATTGATCTTTTTTTCTTGAGTTTTACGGGTTTTCGTCTTAGTAACTTGCTGTGACTTACGAAGTTGACTAAAAATTGTTGACTAACGAACAATTTTTCATTCCGACAGTTTTAGTTGTGTTATTCTTTGCCAGTTTTTTTTTTTTTTTTTTTTTTTTTTTTTTAAGATTTTTTTGTTCGTCATGATTATATTTTTTGATTCAGAAGCTCAAATTCGGCCGACTTTAGCAGCTCAACTTCCGTTTAATTGAGCCCTCGTGCTACTGAACCCGTTAAAACCTAATCCTCGTGCAACTCAACACTCACTCAACTCAACCTCCATGTAATGAAATCCTTCAGCAGCTCAAACTCCATTCTACTCAACTTCTGAAAAACTCAACCTCACTTAACTAAATGCTCACTCAACTCATCCCCCGTTTAATCCAAACCCGTCTGACTCAATCCCCATTCAAATCAACCATATTCAGTCCCCCTTCTCAAATCAATAACATAAATACAAAATGTAAGACAAAAGCTGACTTGAATGAAATGGTTTTTGTTTGTTGGTTAATTCTTGAGTTAACTACAGAAGCCCTTTCTCCTTCTTTTCCCTGTTTCCCCGTCTGAGATAGAAAGAAGAATTAAGAAACTAAGAAAAACCAGTGTATGTCTTTTGTGTATCCCGTTTCCTCTTTAGTCCTATTACTCCTCCTTCTATTTTCTCAAAACTTTATGAAGGATTCCTTGCAAATTGGCTGAAGGATAAAAGGTTACCCCTTACTGACCTGAGGCGTTTTCGTCATGATTATATTTTTTGATTCAGAAGCTCAAATTCGGCCGTTCGGGTCTTGTAATAGCAATTTTTAGAAATAAATAGATAATCTTATCTAACAAAATCAACAAGGGAGCAAATATGTCAAACCCAGATCAATAAAGCTAGACACACCCGTGATATAACTGATATTACTAGATCCCTGTAAAGTCAGAATAAAGTATTTATATGAGAATTCGGCTCTTGTCTCTGATAGAAGGGAGCTATTTATTTAGTAAATGGAAGGAGGGTCTAATTTTAAAAGCACAACAGCCTTTTGGAACACTCAGGGTTTTAAATCTGACAATGTTTAAGCAAATAAAGAGGTACACAGTTCTTCATCGGAAAGGAACGGGTCTAAATACGAAAAAAAAAAATCACTTTAAGTAACCATTCCCCCTAATTTTCCAGGAGGAATTTCTAGACCCTGAACACTTCATGTATAGTGCAGCAATACGCAAATCGTAAAAAAAAAAAAAAAAAAAAAAAAACATGTACATACTAACATACTATTACTATATAATATAGTAATAGTAATACTATATAGTATAGTATACTACATAAAACTATTTTAGCGTGTCTTTAGAACACAAATAAAAAAATGGAACTTGCCATAACCACCACCACGAGGACCACCGCGGTCACCACCTCCACGACCACCACCTCCTCTTGGTCCACCTCGTGACATGGTATCCCATTGATTTGGCTTACGTGTTGCTAAAGAAACGTGCAGTTTTGAGCCTTGGAAATCTTGATCTAGACAAAAAAAAGAGATTATTTTAATAGACTTACTAACTATGAAAGAAACTGAAATGGCACTCCGGAAAAGAAGGAAAAACCACAAAGACAAATTAATACACAACCAGTTAAAAGTCTGCCGAGACTTAAAAAAAATAAACATGAGACAATAATTTAAGTCTGTGTACTTATGCGCATAGTAGTCATCATTATGACCTTTCAAAAAAAAACTAATTTCAAATACAAATTAAACTTTCAAATTCAAACAAAGAAAATCGATTTGCACTTGCGTATACATACGCAGTATTGGATATTTTTCGTAAGAATCAGAGTTCAAATACAAGTTATGATGTGAAATATAAAAAAATTAACAACTCAGAAATTGAATTACGTCTGCATACTTATACGCACTAGTAGTTATATTTATAACTTCCATAGACCAACCAATAAACTTCATAATTCACATTCTCACCAGCAACTATATACCTTATTATAGTGTAAATTGATGATCCAGTTCTTACCTTTCATTTGAAATCTAAGGAAATATATAAGCTTTGCCACGTTATTTTGCTTCTTTGTGTAGATTATATTTTGCCAGTAGATGCAAGAGATTCATTCCTCTATCTATGTCCTCTTCTATCCCTTTACTATTTTTATTTATTAGAAAAAAGACAAAAAAACGGACTGTTCACTTGTCAAGGAACAAGATAGACTCAAGGACTATCAGATCAAGTAACTAATTAATCATAAATCGTAGCTACTCTTGATGAATTAATAAGTATTTCATCTAGAAATTAGTTCACTTCAATCAAAATCAATACAGGTTATCAATATAGGCCATAAACAGTACCGCTAGGTCTGTCTAAGTCAATTTTGCTAGCTCCAGTTTAAGTTTTGCTGTCATTCTAAGTCTAGCTCCACTGACTGTCAAGTTCTCAGTAGTATCAAAGCCAATACAGATATCCATCATTGATGTTTCCATTCATTCTGATGAACGGCCTCTATCTGAAAGTAGCCTCAACACTGGTCTATTACTGTCAAAGAAGCTCAATTCTGAATTCAAGTCTATTTTGAACCTTCTCTTCGGATATCATTGCGATGTTCTTGTATCCTTGCGTTGAGTGACCCTTAGTTGCCTTCTTGTCTTCAATTCACCTGAAATTCTCCGTAGCTTCCCATAGATACTTCAAGACTTTTAATCAAGGACGTATCCAGGGAGGAGAGGGGAGAAAGGATAGGGGGTTTGAACCCCCTCTCCGAAAAATCTTAGATACGAATCTTTTGCAGGTGTTTTAATGCAGACTCTGATGATTTGAAAACTAGTTCGGAAATTAATTCTACTAATTGTTATAAAGAATAACTGTCATGTTCCAATTTACTTTGATGACTATAAACTACAGGAAACAAATTAACAAAAAGCACCATATTACTTATAATTAAAACCTAAACAAGATTGACGAGAGGGAGCACTGGTAACGTTAGTAGCCCACAAACACCAAGAATAGTAGTTTTCTTCTTTGGTTTTACCAAATAGCAATAGTAGTTTCACGAGAATCTGAAAACCCAATCTTTTTAGTCTTTGATAAAAGGAGGGGGAGAGGTGTATAGAAGAACTTACTATGAAACCAATTAATGGCAGCACTGGCAGCATTTTCATCCTCATAAGTGATTGTTGCTTCTCCTTTATTGTCACCAGTCACTTTATCTTTAAACATCCAAATCTTGAGTCCATTTGTCTTCTTATCAGTCTAAAATGAAGAATGTAACAAAAAATCATTAAAATACTAAAAATAGAAAAATGATCTCACTGATCACTTTGTTATATTCAACAAGAAAAATAATGCCAATGGCTTCAACATCAATTCAATTTTGTCACTGTGCATATTTAACGAGCTTAATTTCAAACTGAGAGCTGTTGTAATGGCTAGTATTAAAATGGATATTTTCTACACCATCTGAAAATATTCTGCTTGTAACTTTACAGCAGAATTTAATACAGTGATATGATTTTAATTATTCTTTAATTTTATTGCATTCCAAAAGTTATTTCCCTGGGCTTACCGTTCGTTGCTTTCGTAATTCACTCCATTCCTTGATTTATTCCTGTTTTTCATAACATATATGTGCGAAATCATGGTTCCAGCTCAATTAACAAGAATTATGAAGCAAAACTTCAAGTACTACTGGCCATTTAAAAGGCAATATGCAATTCCCCCTGCTATATATCTTCATATTTTAAATAAATGAATTTGAAAAATAAGAATATTATGAAAGGTAGCTTTATTCGTCAGCTATTTGGCGAAAGATTTTGTTTTAGATGTCCGAGAGCGGAAAATATGTTCACACTTAACATTGACGTTCTACCCTATGAACAGCTGCAACATCAATTAAAACACTCGAATTGTTGTAATTAAATAGTGAAAGGCAACCACAATTTTTAATAGCAGTTTCACTATCCCATAACCATAGTATCAAGGCAAGAGACCCAACATCAAGAAAGGGATTTCATTTGGCTAGACATACAACAAAGATTAGTTGAATCAATGCCTATTTGACTAGTCAACTCCTCAACGTTTAAATATAAACTTAATTAAATGTAAATAAAAAGCAAACTATAGAATTTTTCTCTCGGCCGAAAGTGACCGAGCACTTTTATCGCTACAGGAGCTTCCCTCCAACCCCACTACTCATTACTTATAACTCTCACCCAATCCACCACCAAAAATCTCTAGTATGCTAATAAGTCTTAGCAACAAGTGTTTATGTTTGTAACGTCCACAAACCTTTGAAAGAGGGGGATTATATTAGTCCAATCTAATCGTTCAGTTTAATAAGATTTTTCCAGAATGTGTCATTAGGAGAGAGAGGTTGAGAGATCTCTAGATCTTATAGCGACATTTGTCTCTTTTGTTACTTTGCATTTTTGCCCTTCAAACGTTGTCCAAAATATAACAGTTCAAAATAGGGATGAATCCTTTTAATACAAGATTTTCAGAGATTTTCTAAAATTTCTAACGATATCCAGGAAATAACAGAAAAGAAATATGTTTTTTTTTACCATGTGTTCCAGGGCTGAGTGAAAAACTTAAAAGAATTTTACAAAATAATGGTTAAAGGTAGCTTTAAGAGGTAGTAATACTTTGGCTAGCTCTCTTTTAAATTCAGGAAAGGATCGAACTTCCGTAGAACACCAAAGGGGGTTTTATAAAATCCCATGTACTTGTGGAAGCTCTTATGACGTATTAAATAAAAAAAAAAACAAGTTTTTTAACTGAAAGTAAGGAGCGACATTAAAACTTAAAACGCACAGAAATTACTTCGTATATGAAAGAGGCTGCTTCCTCCTCAACGCTCCGCTCTTTACGCTAAAGTTTGACTCTTTCTCTCAATTCTTCTTTTTAAAACAGTAAAAAACTTTAGCGTAAAGAGCGGGGCGTTGATGAGGAAGCAGCCTCTTTCATATACGAAGTAATTTCTGTGCGTTTTAAGTTTTAATGTCGCTCCTTACTTTCAGTTAAAAAACTTGTTTTTTTTTATTTAATTTCTGAACGTTTTTGAATCAATGCATGTTTTGATTTTGGCTCTCCGCAGAGGAATAATCAAAACGAAATTTGCAATTTTTTTTTTGGCTCAATGGCTTTCTCATAATTTTGATCGAATGATTTTGAGAAAAAAAGAGCGGGGGACGAAGCCTAGTTGCCCCCCGATTTTTTGGTTAATTAAAAAGGCAACTAGAACTTTTAATTTTTTACGAATATTTTTATTGGTAAAAGATTTACGTAACTTATAAATTAGCTTACGTAAAGAACTTTTGTATTCTCATGTTTTTATTAGATATATGAGGGGATTCGCCCCATCGTCAGTACCTCGCTCTTTACACTAAAGCTTAAATTTTATCCCAATTCAATAAGAATGACCCCCTGAATCACAAAAGCCGTAGAATAAGTATTTGAAATTACTGAAAATACTTTAGCGTAAAGAGCGAGGTATTAGAAGGAGGTGAGCCCCTCATATGGGTAATAATTTCTGTTTGTTTTAAGTTTTATTGCTGTTCCTTACTAACAGCTGAAAAAGCTTTTTCACTTTTGTTTTTTAATTGTTTTTTTTTAAATAATGCTAGTAAATCCTGCTCTCTCCCTTCATGGAAATTTTCTTCTCCCATTACAAATTCTCGAAGGAAAGTTCCCCCAGCATATCCCCCTCTTCTCAACCCCTCCCCCAAACCAAAAAAATCCTCCTGAAAACGCCTGTATACTTCCCAATAACCATTACTATATGTAAGCACAGGTCAAAGTTTGTAACTTGTTGCCCCTCCCACGGGGACTGTGGGGGAGTAAGTCGTCCCCAAAGACATAGTTATAAGGTTTTTCGACTACGCTGAATAAAATGGCTATCTCAGAATTTTGATCCGTTGACTTTGGGAAAATAATTAGCGTGGGAGGGGGCCTAGGTGCCCTCCAATTTTTTGGTCACTTAATAAGGGAACTAGAACTTTTCATTTCCGTTAGAATGAGCCCTCTTGCAACATTCTAGGACAATTGGGTCGATACGATCACCCCTGGGAAAAAAAAACAACAAAACAACAAAAAAACAAATAAACACGCATCCGTGATCTGCCTTCTGGCAAAAAATGCAAAATTCCACATTTTTGCAGATAGGAGCTCGAAACTTCTACAGTAGGGTTCTCTGATACGCTGAATCTGATGGTGTGATTTTCGTTAAGATTCTATGACTTTTAGGGGGCGTTTCCCCCTATTTTCTAAAATAACGCAAATTTTCTCAAGCTCGTAACTTTTGATGGGTAAGACTAAACATGATGAAACTTATATATTTAAAACCAGCATTAAAATGCGATTCTTTTGATGTAGCTATTGGTATCAAAATTCCATTTTTTAGAGTTTTGGTTACTATTGAGCCGGGTCGCACCTTACTACAGTTCGTTACCACGAACTGTTTGA
Organism: Artemia franciscana; assembly: GCF_032884065.1. Taxonomy (NCBI): domain Eukaryota; kingdom Metazoa; phylum Arthropoda; class Branchiopoda; order Anostraca; family Artemiidae; genus Artemia; species Artemia franciscana. The sequence goes on from NW_027062662.1 coordinate 1,938,727, forward strand.
CTAACCAGAATCTGAAAATGGAATATTAGAACATCATAATTCTATGTCATCGTCATTAAAGCAAAAATCGAAACCTGAAGATTTCACGTCGGCTCTAACGGAACATATTTTTAATTATCCAAATCATTTTATTTTGTTTGAGAATGCTTCTTTGATTCCTAGGGACCAAGATTTAAGAAAATTTTCAGGGAAACAATCGAAATTAAAGAGCTTTGACCTCTGTCCACAAATATTTTTTATTTAGAGAATTAATACATGTTTTGATTTTGGCTCTCCGCACATGAATAATTAAAACAAAATTTGCATTTTTTTTTTGGCTAAATGACTTTCTCATAGTTTTGATTGGACGATTTTGAGAAAAAAGGAACGGGGGAGGAGGCCCAGTTGCCGTCCAATATTTTGGTTACTAAAAAGGTAATTAGAACTTCTAATTTTGAACGAACGTTTTTATTAGTAAAAAATATACATAAAAATATTTAGTAAAAAATATACGTAATATACATTCTGTATTCGTATATTTTTATTACGTAATGTTTAATTACGCATACCGTTACCGTTTTATTACGTATATTACGTTACGTTTATTTTTTCATTGTTTTTTTTAAATAATGCTAGAAAATTCTTCATGGAAATTCTCTTCCCTCATGACAAACACCTCCAAGGAAAGATCACCCAGCGTAACCCCCTCCTCCCCCAACCAAAAAATCTCCCTGAAAACATCGGTACGCTTCCCAATAACCATTACCATATGCAAACACTGGTCAAAGTATGTAACATGCAGCCCCTCCCACGGGGACTCCGGGGGAATAATTCGTCCCCAAAAACATAGTTATTAGGCTTTTCGGCTATGCAGAATAGAACGGCTATCTCAAAACTTTTATCTGGTGACTTTGGAAAAAAATGAGCGTGGCAGGGGGCCTATGTGCCCTCCAATTTTTTTGTCAATTAAAAAGGGCACCAGAACTTTTAAGTTTCCGTTAGAATGAGCCCTCTTGCGACATTCTAGGACCACTGGGTCGATACTATTACCCCTGAAAAAAAAAGCAAAAAAAACACGCATCCGTGATTGTCTAGTGTAAAAAAAAAATACATCATTCCACATTTTTGTAGATAGGAGCTTGAAACTTCTGCTGTGAGGTTCTCCGATACGCTGAATCTCATAGTGGTTTTCGTTAGGATTCTATGTCTTTTAGGGGGTGTTTTCTCCTATTTTCTAAAATAAGGCAAATTTTCTCAGGCTCGTAACTTTTGATGGGTAAGAATAAACTTGATGAAACTTATATATTTAAAATCAGCATTAAATGTGATTCTTTTGATGCAACTATTGGTATCAAAGTTAATTTTTTTAGAGTTTAGGTTACTATTGAGCCGGGTCGCTCCTTACTAGAGTTCATTACCACGAATCTGTTTATTTTCGTCATAGAAAGGCAGTTATCTACAAACGTACACAATGTTCTCATTTAACATCTTTGATGTCAAATGAGATGTCCCCTTTGACATCTCATTATGAAAGAAGTGGATTTTGAGTTAATTCATTCTCATTTACACATTGTTCCATACGTTATTTTAATTTTAATTATTATTAGTTGTACTGCTAGGCCTTTGACATCTCATTATGAAAGAAGTGGATTTTGAGTTAATTCATTCTCATTTACATTGTTCTATACATTATTTTAATTATATTTCAATTTTAATTATTATTAATTGTACTGCTAGGCCTTTGACATCTCATTATGAAAGAAGTGGATTTTGAGTTAATTCATTCTCATTTACACATTGTTCCATACATGGTTTTAATTATTTTACTTAATTGTTATTTATTTAGCTTGTTTTTGCATTCTTTCTAGCTTTTTACAACAGAGAATTTGCTGATGATTATTGTATGGCCACCGATTTTCCAAAAACATATTGCCGAAAAACTGACTCCTCCGTAAATGATAATTACTCAGCTGAATTAGCTTCAAGGAAAATATGCAAGTTAATAATCCATTCCGTACCAACTAGGCCTACGCTATCTTGAAAAACTAGGTAGGTTAAGTATACTGTTTGTCATTAGGCTGGTAAAAGAATTCTCGATCAGTACCTTATCTTTAATTCAGGGTAGACTAGATAAGAAAAAAAAATCACTAGCGGCAGTTGATTCGGGTTGTTTTTTTATACTAAGCAGGGCAACTTCCCTCCTGATGTTTCCTATACTCTCTGGTATGAACAACATAGAGCAGAAAAGTTTACTATCTTTTGTGTGCACTCTACAAATAAAGGAAGCTTTGTTTCCTCAAGAAGATGAATCAGAGGCAACTCTTTTTTTGGTCTTCAACCTATAATTGTTTTTAAGGAGTTTGTTCTTATGTAAGTACTGTCAAAAAGAACAAGAGCTAAGAGCTCATATGGCACTTGTGACGAGGCCGGAAGAGCCAAGAACTCATATGGTATGAGCTGTAGCAAAATTCTAAGAATCAATAGATTGATTTAAAAGAAAAATCAGAGGCTTAATGCCGGTCAGGATTTAAAATAAGAGCTCTGAGTCACGAAGTCCTTCTAAATATCAAAATTCATTAACATCCGATCACCCACTCGTAAGTTATTAATATCTCACTTTTTTTCCAATTTTTCCTCTCCCTTGATGCCACCCAGATGGTCTAATTGGGGAAAACGACTTTATCAAGTCAATTTGTGCAGCTCCCAGACATGCCTAACAATTTTAATCGTCCTAGCACGTCCAGAAGTACCAAACTCGCCAAAGCACTGAAATTCTGGTTTCCCCCTCCAACTCCCCCCAATGTCACCGCATCAGGTCGGGATTTAAAAGAGCTCTAAAGCACGAGATCTTTCTAAATATCAAATTTCATTAAGATCTGGTCACCCGTTCGTAAGTTACAAATACCTCATTTTTCTAATTTTTCCAAATTACTCCCCCCACCCCCAACTCCACAAAAGAGAGCGGATCCGGTCCGGTTATGTCAGCCACGTATCTTGGACATGTTTTTATTCTTCCCATCAAGTTTCATCCTAATCTCTCCGCTTTAAGTGTTTTCCAAGATTATCACCCCCCAGTGTCACCATGACACTGGATCCGGTCAGGATTTAAAATAGGAGACCTGAGTTACGGAGTCCTCATAATATGACATTCATTAAGATCCAATCACTCCTTCGTGAGAAAAAAAAAATAATAATAATAAAAAAAAAAATATTTCTCATTTTCAGAATTAACCCCCCCCCCCCAACTCCCCCAAATAGAGCGGATCCACTCCAGTTATGTCCATCACGTATTTAGGACTTCTGCTTGTTTTTCCCACCAAGTTTCATCCCGATCCCTCCCCTCTAAGCGTTTTCCGAGATTTTAGGACCCCCCCCCCCAACTCCCCCAAATGTCACCAGATCCGGTCGGGATTTTTAACCGTCCCCCACTCCCCCCCCCCAAATGGTCGAATCGGAGAAACGACAGTTTCTAATTTAATCTGGTCTGGTTCCTGATACGCTTGCCAAATTTCATTGTCCTAGCTTACCTGGAAGTGCCTAAACTAACAAAACCGGGACCGATAGAATTTATGATCGCTATATGTCATTTGGTAGATACCAAGTGCCATAAAAATAGGAACCTACCCAGCGGGATTCATTTTCTACAATTAGTAGTAGTTGATAAATCTTTGTACTTTTCCGAATATTGCTAACTCTTACTATGGCTGTTATGTCCAAACTTGGAAAACTGGAATACGGACATCCCCACAGAAACAACCCATGCATCAAAAAACTAATCTAGTAAATTGCTTTCATACAGGTAAATTCCGCCTGGTATCTTTTCTGCGGTATTTGTAAACAAAATAAGAAGACAATAGAATGTATTCTAACCTTAATAACACCAATTTGGCCGAAGTGACTTGCCAAATCCATCTCAGTTGTTGATGAAGGGAAACCAGACACAAACACTGAATCTGGCATCACAATTTTATCTTCCATATCAGGAGGTCCATAATCTCCAGCGCCATTAAAGCCACCACCGAAACCACCTCCTCCTCTAGGTCCGCCACGTGCTTCGGGAGCAGCATCTACACATAATAACACGAATCACAAACTTATTCTACAACCAAGTCGAAAAGTAACCATGCAAAAAGAATTATTACTAATAATAATTATAGGAGTAAAAATAAATAACCATAGCGTTTTTTTTTGTTTAGCTCGATAGGTATAGAAAAAGGATTAAGAATAACGAAAAGATCTGAAGCCATTGAGATAACATCTAGAAAACTAGCAAAGACAGATCATCTGCTACCTTGCGATATGAAACATTGCTGACCTATCGAAAACGATTCTCAATAATTACGAGTTGTGTAACCTCTAGAATATGACTGCAATGAAAACAAATACCGGATACTAATAAAAACATGAGCCTAAGTAGGTTGAACAAATATTACATTTTGGTCTTTATTTCTTGAGCGCACGCGCTGTTTGCTTGTCACCTTCTTTAGATACTCGACCATTTTCATGTAAAACCATGTCTCCTATAGTACCATTTAGGTAATGTTTCTTCGTGATATTAACCTCTGCTTTAGCAGTTATATTTGCTTTTCAAACCGATCGATTTTTCTCAAGTTCTTTTATTGTCTGTCTGGGTTATCCTTTAATACCAGACCTCCTTTAGGCAAAACTATTTGGAGATTGAAACTTCATCTTAGGCTACTAGTTGGGCATAAAAAATCACCATTCTATATGAAAATACATAAACGAATAATAATGGACTTCAACCTTAGGGGGAGAAAGTTAAAAAATGAAGACCCAAGAGCATCCAAAAGTCAAAAGAGACATATTTTCTAGACATATAGTTTCTAGAGGCAATATATTATAGAACATTCTAAAATATATTTTAGTTCTCAATAAAACCGTTTTCAGCGGATGAAGCTGAAACTGTAACCTTTCCTTACTTCAATAACACATGGCAGTAACTTGATGTTCACATATCTTTGGCTAATTGACCAGGCGTATAGAATTTGCACTTCACATCATAGACACCCTTTTTCATTTGACATAATTGGCTATATACATCGCTTTCAATATATTTTGAGGCAAGGGATTGCTTATTCCTATTTTATGAAATATAGCAGGCGTATTATGTCACACAGTGATTCGTCTCAAGCAAATATTCCTCCATCCGAAACCTATCTTTGCAAGATACATATATAGCAATAGAAAGGAAGCTTCTCAAATATATTAACTTGATCCAATATAATTCCCAATCACTTGGAAAAAGATAACTCAACTCTAGGCGGTCAACCTACACAAAGATTGTCATATATGCTCCAGACAAGGTGCTCGTACGAGAATGAGGGACTAGCAGCTCTATCGCCTATCCCAAAATATCATAAATTGTATATTTCTTTGTTTGCTATCATACAACAAATGAGTTACTAACATATCAGCTAAAGACTCAATCTTTACCATATCCTCTTTAGCTCCAGAGGCTACGCCAGGATTTTCTTTGAGTAATTCAACAGTGATATTCCTTAAGCGTAAAATAATCATCAAGGTCAGGGCTAACAACAAAAATCATATCCTGCAGTGGATGAGTCTTACGACCTTTACTATATGACAAAAAGGTCGCCAAACACCTTAGTTTGAAGAAAAGACGTACGTGTCCAGCAATAGTGAAACCCTAACTATATTATCAAAGTTTAAGTACAGTATCAGTAAATTCTTCAAATGCAGAACTCTTATCAAATCCTGGAACTGCAAAAAAAAAAATGCCAAGTTAACGGTTTCCTCCTGTCCATCTGAATTACAACGCCCATCCGATAGCATAAAGCTCGATTCAAAGTAGTTACTAGACAGTTCATTTAGAATATTTCTGAAATCTTTCAAACACATTCCAGGCACATTACAGCTACACGCATCAATTCAAGTTAATATCATATTAGCCTTAATAAACTACTTTCAAATCGAAACTCCACATTTTCAGTACCTTTTTCCTTCACTAGCGTTTTTGCTTGTGCAAAACCAAATAAGCACTATTCTTTTTATTTTAGGCATGTATATAGGTTACAGGCCACACAAGCTCTATCCGAAAATACATCTCATATAACTGGTCATCTTTTATTATCTTACTTTCAACATAGCAGCTATCCTTGCAAACCAAATACGCTTTTTATGCAAATAGTAGAGGGGCTACCTATCAATCACTAGTTCTAGGGTAACATTTTTTCAGATAATCACACATATATTTATTAAAAAATGGCAAACTATGGAAAAGCAAATAAAAGGTCATACATCATAACCGAAAGATCTTCTTTGGTAACCAAAATACTATATTAATTAAAAATATTAATGAAGAAACAAATGAATAGACATTCACTCTAACTGAAATTACTTGTTTCAAAACAAATAAAGCCAAACTCACAGTGGATTGCTCTTTTTAGGATCAAGATTTGATGATGAAGTTTTATTTGGCATCTATTGCGTTTAAAAATGAGCTTATTGTTGTTAAATTAACAAATCAATACGGTTTCATACTCTTAGCTGATGACTATAGCAATTGAATATGTACAACTGCAAAACCTGTTTACAGCCTTGAAATTATGCTTTACTGTCCTCGTATTCTCTAGGGTGTAATATAACTTTATGATAAGATGAAAACCCATCTTCCATGCGTTCAAAACTTTCAAATCAGGGTACAACCCATACTTAATTTCTTAGTATACTAAATACTACTCAATTTTTTACTAAATACGTAGTTAATTTTTTACCATACTAAATTTCTTAGCATATCAAGCATGAAGATCCTCATTCATGGCAATTCCTCATTTTAAAACATATTTGACAGCAGTGGCATAGCCAGATCTATATTTCATATAGATTCACAAACCTCTAACATATTATTAAGTAGATCACACGATCTTTAGACAATTGCTATTACTGATTTTGGTTGGGTTATTTACTCACTTTATCTATCCCCTGGCTACATCACCGCTTACTAACTACAATAAAATTACCCAAAACCGGAGAGGTATACCAAACACAAAAAAAAGTTGAAGAAAGAGAATAAAAACTGTCACATGGTGACATTAGTATTTTACCTCTGCCATAACCACCTCCGCCTCTTGGAGCACCACTGTAGATACACATGGAAAAGATAAACCATTTTTGAGATTTCCGTCTTAAAAACACTGGGGGCCTCTATAGATCAAGTGGCAGTCACGTAAGTCAGTCAGTCGAAAGTCCCTCTTGTTGTTTTTCGCCTTGGATTTGGATTTCAATTGACCATGCCATCGTTTTAATCAATGCTTTTACAACCTTATAGCAATTATTTTATTGCGATATTCTTTGAAACCTTATTTATTGTGATATCATATACAACTCTTTTTAACCCAGAAAACCGGCAGAACGTTCATATTTGAGAATCGTTGGCTCGCTAGTTATGAGGACGAAAAAACTCAAGGGGATAGAAGACAGTGGTAATAAAACCTTTATAACAACGGTGTACGAAGTTATTTTCTTTTTTTAAAGCTTCCAATAGCCTTTACTGAAACTATTCAGGTGCATTAAACCATATGTAAGTATACCCTCGAACACAACTTTAAAGTAACCTCTACCAAGCATGGCCCCACTCGATTTAACCATCTTATAAACTAGTTCAACCGTGTTCCATTGAACGAAGTATTGGCATGTGCATTGAATTTGATAGCATTTGCGAAATCGTTAGATCCTAAGACAATAAATAACCATTGAGAATTTGTAGATGTATACACCAATATAGACCATGTTTCCATCCCCTTTTCGTCCTCAACCCATATGAATACCGTTTTTAAAGACACTTTTTGATCATAGTTCATAGTCGTTTTTTTTTTAATCTAATTGCAAACCCAGAATATTATATACCACAACCACAGATGACCTTTGGACGTTACAACAAGAGTCAATTGTGCAAGTTTTTTGCACTTGGTTGTTAAAATTGGTCAAACTCTGTTCTCTTTCCTCTACGTAATAAATCTCTTAACCTGTCAACGAGACAAATATTTTATTAGTATTACATGTAACATAATAACCAGACTATAAACGCATTTAAAATAAACGAGAAAAAAACATAAAAGCGGAGAAACAACTTGCCTGTGAATTTTCAATCACAATTTATTTCCTAATTTGCTTCAAGACATTATTACGAATTATTATGACTTATTATGAAGGAAACATATATATCGACTACACAGAAACACTACTGTATTTCATAATTTCAGGCAAGAGCAACCCTAGTATACCAATACAGTAATTTTATACTTATAAACCATCCCTGTGAATTAAGTTGATCATCACGTTAAAAAAAAAATGTGGGGTGGATATCAAGAAATTCAAATATTCAGAAACTACTACATTTCTAGTCTTCGAAAATTGAATCAAAATAACCTTTGCATTATCTTTAAACTTATTATCGCTGTCTCTGCTTTAACTTCATTATCTAGAATCTAGATTATCCATCTTCTTAAACAAACCGGATTTAATAATAAAAGGAAAGTATACTCTGAAGAATAATTATTATACAAAAACATTAATTTTGCAGAAAGATACTTAGTAATGAAGTCACCTATTTTATGAAAATTACCAAGATTTGCATTATTTCCGAAGCAAGATTATAATAACCTGCCACGTCGTAGTTGCCACACACCGCATATACTGGTGGTAGTTAACCACTGGTAAAGTGCACAGCTATTTAAAATAATTGGTAGTTTTTTCTCTCAGAAAGCAACATTGCCATATTAAATAATATAGTAATATTACCAACACAGAACGACAATATAACCATATTAACAATAATGAGATTACCATTACTTAACCTGCTAACCGCCAAGAGTCACAGCAAGTTTATTGTTTTTTTTTTGACATAGTTGCCATTTTCCCTTTATTTCTTCAACCAATATTCATTACTGAAAAATTCAGCAAACAAACTTAAGATTTCGTATTTACTGTGTTTACTGAAATTGGACTGTCCAAACAGAAAAAAAAGTGATGAAATCGATGTGAGCATAAACAGCAGCATTGCATGATAACTAAATTAAAGTGCATATGGCATTGCATTAGAGTATCAGAGTAGAAGTTTTGAATGCAATTATATCAATCCTTAAATGATAAATTATTACCAGTTAGACCAAATTTTAAGAGCAACAGACCACACCAGGACTTGAAGATGAATGTACACATATTACCTTTTAGGTATACAAAACTTGTGATTTTGTTGCTTAACCCATTCCTATTGACAGTTCAATGTATATATAATAAAACTACTACCAATCAATTGTAATTTCCTAAAAAAAATTCTTAGTCCAAAATACCTTTCTATTTAAATTTAAAACGAAATCTATGAAAGGGTAATTTTTTCCACAAGACAGCAAAAAAACTGTAGTACGAAATTAACAATAAAAGTCCAAATATGTTGGCTTCACATGTTTATCAACAAATAAAAAAAGTAAAGAAAAACTAGCCTAAAAAAGACATCCAAAGATATAAATAACTGATGCTCTAAGTTAGTTTTTTAACTTTCTTTTTTTTTGTACAGTGTTTGTAGTATTTTTCTTTGTATTTTGTTTAGGCTATTTTTTTTTCTGTTTATACAAGCTTCTGGATCATCCTTCATCTGTAGAATGTGCCCTAGCCAGCTCAACCTTTCTTTCATTACAGCCATAGAAAGGGGGAATGAACCACATTTTTCATACAACCTACTGTTTGAAATATGGTTAGTCATCCTGGTGCTCAGAACAATCGGTAGGCAATTTCTCTAGAAAAAATCTTCATCCGCTTTTCAGAGCGCCCAAACTTCTGAGCCATATTTGACCACTGTCATCACTGTACCTTCCCATATTCTAATCTTGGTTAGCAGACTTATCTTCCTGTTTGTCGAAACTTTTATTTTAACTTTGAAAAAAACACCCTGAGCCTTGGCAATTCTACTTTTAACATCTTCGCTGCTCCCACCATCTTTACTAATAATACTACCAAGGTAAGTAAAGCTGTCAACGTGACCAATCTTTCCGTTACCCAACATCACCTTTTTATCTACACTTTTTCCTAGCCTTAGAGTCTTCTTAACATTAATTTTCAAACCTACTCAAGCATTCTGAACTCGCAAAATCCCTAAAGTTCCTTCATTTTAATCAGTTTCATTTAGGATTCTTAAATCATCAACATAATCTAAGTCCAGAAGAGTTATTCCCTCCCCATTTGATTCCATGGCTTCCCATTGCCTTTTCTGTGCTCCTTAAGGCAAAGTTCATCAAAAAGATCCATATAAAGGGGGATAGAAGATAGAACACAACCCTACTTAATTCTTGATTTAGTGCAAAACCAGCTGCTAACCTCATTCCTTACCTTAACAGTAGCAGTGTTATCCTCGTACATAGCACTAATTACTTTAACGTGTTAGTCTGGCATACCATACAAGGATAAGACCTTTGCTAAAGCTCCTGTATCAACCAAATCAAACACTTACTCATAATCTATAAAACTGAGGACTAAAGGTGTTTGAGAACTCAGACACTTCTCAATTATTAACCTGAGAGTGAAAATTTGGTTGACATATCCTCTAGCTTTTCTAAAACCGCACTGTTCTTCACTTCAAGCGTTATCTAAAGCATCTGTCAGTCTAAAACGTATCATATTACTAAGTGATTCGCTACCTAAAGAGACCAGACTAAAGCCTTTATAATTACAACACTCACTCTTATCACCTTTGCTATACAGTGGTTTAATTGTTTCCTAAAATCCTTAGGTACTTCTCCTTTTTAAGAAATCATATTCATAATCTTCAGTAACTTCTTCTAACCCCAGAGCCACCATGTTTAAGAAACTCATTTATCACACTATCAGCACCTGTAGCCTTATTATTTTTTAATCCTTTTTGTGTGTTGCTAATAGGAAATTAACAATTTCCTACTGAATTTTTCAAGCAAATATATCAAACCCATAAACTTAACAGCTATTATCGTTTACCATGCAATAGATTCAAATCTGTAGATTTGTCTATTATGAATATATGCAGCAAAAGACATGGTGGTCCCAGAGCTATCTATGACTACGTCTTTTTAACCATTATAAATTACCTTTCGAAGCATAGCCATTTGGTATATTGAGACAATATAACTTTATTTAACCAGTTTCTACACATTATAACAAGTATTTCTTTATATAAAACAAATGAAGATATGTAGATACACTGAGTGGCCATATTCTCTTAGTAGGACTAAACATTTATAAAGCAGAGCAGCTGATATGACCCTAGAGTTAGGTATACCGGAATATAACAATTAATGGTATTCCAACGAATCAGAGGGATTGCAAGTTTAAAAGGCAGGATAAACTAAGAATCACTATTGTAGCCATTGTAGCCAAGTGGTTACAGCATGCTAGATCTGGAATCGTCAAGGACAGAGGCTTGAGACCAAGTTATTGGGTTTAGAATGGTGTCAGTGGCATGACTCTGTAAACTCAGCAAGAGTTGACTCAGGTCTAAATGGGCACCTTGAGAAATCAAGGGAAGTTAAACAGGAGGTGTGTACAAAACCACAGGGGGGATGCCTGCCCCCTTGCACTTCCTGGCTGAAGGGCCAAGAAACAGAGGTCAACACCACCACTAGGGACGGTAAAGTCCAGTGTAATATGTTTTACCTTTTTTATATCTTATCTGCAATTACCTATGAATAGCAATTTATTAGTTTAATGAACACGGAAACAGCATCCATTATAAATTGCCTGCACTTGATTTCAGTTCAATTTGTTGGTATTCAATGTTTCACACTTTAAAAGAAACTAACACATTTTGGGCCTTGACAATTATTTTCTTAGCTATTTTGATTGTGAGGCTGTAGCAAGGGGAGGGGAGTAGGATTTGACCTCCCTCTGAAATTTTTGCCCGACTTGTAAAAACGTGACAAAAGTGCACATAGAAAAATTTTTTGCAGCCCCCCCCCCCCGCCCAAAAAAAAAAAACTCTTGGATGTGCCCTAGGTTGATTGTTTGATTTTTCTCCGTTTTTTCCCATTTTAAAACTTGATATTATTAATTGAGTAGATATTCATAAACATTAAAGTAAATGTTTTTAAGACTTGAGTAACACTTTAGTCAGCAAAAATGATTAAAAGCAAGAGAATGGGAATAGCAGAATCCATATTTTAAGTTATAGTTACTTTGTCTCATCTCACAAAAAAAATTCACAAACAATGAACTTTTAAATTGAAGCCCCCTCCCACCTTAAAATTATAATTTAACCACAAATGTCATTATTAAATATTGGTCAACAGACTGATTGCTATTAAATAAAATAAAAAGCTTACCCATATCCACCTCCACGACTGCCACCATATCCACCTCTACCCCCTTGATCATCCCTTGGGGCACCATATCCACCCCTGCTGGGCTGTTCATAAGAAGGAGCAGCATCATAACCAGTAGAGGCTCCGCCATACCCAGCTGGAGCAGGCGCTTGACCATACTGCTGTCCATAGGCAGGAGTTTGTTCATATCCTAGCAAAAAAATACATTTAAGGCCTAGCATTTCTGATTTGAACTTCCTATTTAATTATTCCCTGAAATAGCACTAAGAGTAATTTCGTCATGAGGCAAATGCTGTCACATACTGCAAACAAACCAAAAAAAAAATTGCTGTTGTTAACCACATTCATGATAAAAATAAAAAGACAATCAAATGAAAGATTTAGTACCTAAGACACAAATAGACACAAAAGAATCTACCAACAATAGATAACTGAACATGAAAATCATGTCTACACTAACTGGTCTTTACCCCCCCCCCCCTGTTTGACTTGTGCATATGTTGAAAACCCCCTGGAAAAACATCATTTGTACATTATTCTCTAAATTCCAAGCTGTACATTAATAAGTTGCTTAGGAGAGGGAATACTAAATTTAAATTTGGAATTAATAGGTGTTTTAATTTCAGACCATTAGATGATACAATTTAATCTCCTCTGGTAGAAAAAACTTGATGAGTTTCATGGGCTTCAAAGCAGTTTTCAAAAAAAAAGATTGTTTTAGCTTGAACAGAAACACAGAAACAGCAAAAAGAAATTACTCACACAACTGTAACAGGTGTACAAAGAACAAAATAGAAGATGCAGAGAAGATAAGAGGATGTTTTCTAGGAGGATCATTAAATGTGTGCCTCTATATGCCTTTTAGACAATTCTTCATGGTAAGAGATTTCTCCTTCTTTGTGTTGTATGTAAAAATATCCTTGCATTTCTGAAGAATTTGTAAAAAATTCAATAAACAGACCACAAAGCTGATTTTTAGTTTTTTTTTAATTCTTCCCAGTTTTAGATTTACACAGGCACATACATAGGCTGACTCATGGTCCAGGACAAAGATCTCCCCCAAATATATTCACATATAGCTTCTTTTTCTTTTTTGAATGTTATTGTTGTTGTTTTTTAATCTTTTTAAATATGTTAAGGCCAATTTCAGTTTAAATAATGACTAATGAATGGGTTTCCATTCTGACAATTAAAATTTTGGCATTCTTTTGCCAGTTTTTTTGCTTTAGTTTCTTTTTATGCTTTTTGTTTGTTTAGTCTTTTTTTACTGACATGGAAAGTTGAATACACCAGGAGCCAATTCTTAAGAAGTTGTAAATATCTTCTCTTAAATTAGTGCATGTAGACAAATCTGGTCTATAATGGACATTTGTCTCTTTTGAACCAACATAATCTTTTTTTATGCAATAAGTTAAAGATAACAGGATGATCATCATAAAAAAACTACATACCTCCATATCCTGCAGGTGCAGCAGCTGCAGGTGGTTGTTGTCCCGAATAGGTTGTTGTTTCCTGACCATAAGCTGGCTGCTGTGCATAGCTTTGCTGATTAGTTGTGTATGGGTCATATGGTGCTCCCCCATAACCACCATAACTGTAGCCTAAAAAAATATGATGAAAATATAAAACTTTAGAATACACTGGAATGAATTAATACCTTTGGAATATAGTATTTTAAAATAGGGTAAAACATAGCTAAGATGAAAGTAAATACATCACTTGATACCAAGTTTCATATTCTTTCCAAATTCAGTAATTACTTCTGGGGCAAATTCCATTGAGCCCTTAAAGGGGATCATACCCCCCCCATAATAAACAAAGGTTTAAAAATGTGTTACTAAAAATATTGTCTAGAGAGTGAAAATTGACATTTACACATGATTTGAGATCAGTGATCACTATCTCCATTAGTTTCAACAGTAAAACAGAAAGTACACCTTTTGAATCATGCTTGTTGAAAAGCCTAAGCAGAAAACAGATTTGTCAAAGGCATTTGACAAAGTCTGCCATAAACAACTTCAAACCATGCTCCAAGCTATTGGGGTGAATGAGGATGTGGTAGAGCAGGTAAAGCACTTCCTAACAGATAAGAAATAGATAGTTAAAATATTTGTTCATTGCTTGAACTCAATGCTGCAAAATGTAAGACTCCTCCAGGGGAAGAAAAACCCATACACTCAGTACCACATGAATTGTGGTGAGAGGTCTTGCAAAACTATTTGCAGTAGCCATGCAGAGAGATCTTGATGTTCTGGTAGATGACAAGTTGAATTTCCATATTCATACACAAGCAACTATTGCAAAGGCTAATCAGACACTCGGCTTAATCAAAAGAATGTTCACTAGCAGATTTCAAAATGTTATTACTAAGCAGTAAAAGAGTCTAGAATTTGGAATGTACATTGCATGCCCCATCAAAAATACTGACTAAGCAGCAATGGAATCAGTCCAGAGGAGGGCAACAAAATATATTAAAATCCTCTGTGGTGTCCCATAGCAATCCTATCTCCACAACCTCAGAATGCCACCTCTAACATATAGCCACAAACACGGTGATGTGATAACAGTATACAAGCTTCTAAATGCTGAGGATACCATTCCTGACCTTTTCCAACTGGACAATTCCATAGAGAACTTGTGGTCATCACCATAAGCTTTCTGGAAACAAGCATAGACCAGACTAAAGAACAAATTCTTTTCAAATAGTTGTCAGCTTGTAGAATTCCCTCAGTGCAAAAACAGTGAAATCTACCACCATGGAGGCATTCAAGTCATCAGTGGATAGGGAGTGGCTCAATAAACTATGGACCACTGCTTGGAACCCTACAGAGAACTAACTATCATCACTGAAGCTTGTAGACACAGGATTTATCCTATGACCAGCAAGTGTAATTTAAGGTAACTTTTTAAGGTAATAAGGCAAATTTTTCTAGGCTTGCAACATTTGATGCTAAGACTAAACTTAATGAAACTTATTACCCCCATTCACAAAACAGGAAGAAAGATTCTACAGGAAACTACCAGCCTATTAGTATTATCTCTGTTGTTGTTAAGCTTCCTGAAAACATTGTCAACAAAGCAGTTATTGAGCATCTTGATCAGATTCATCTCCTCAACAGCTCTCAACATGGTGTCCAAAGCAACAGATCAGATACTAATCTGCTCAAGTCATGACTGTATTACAAAACTACTGGAGTTGGGAATCCCTGTTGACATGATCCTTCTTGATTTTTCAAAATCATTTGACAAAGTCTATCATAAGAGACTTGAGCTTAAGCTACAATATATTGGTTTGGAGGAAAAATTTCTTAAATGTGTTCTTGATTTTTTGAGGAATTGTGTTGAGCATGTAAGACTATTTGATACAGATGGCAATCCTATCCTCTCAGCTTGTTATCAGTGGAGTTCCACAGGGTAGTGTGCTTGGCCCTACCATGTTCAATATTTTCATAAACAATGCTCCTCTAGAGCTTAAAAGCAAGATGACCTATATGCTGATGATTACAAGGTAATTGGTCCAGCTAACACTCTTGAGGATACATCCCAACTTCAGAAAGACCTTGATCTCCTTAACATATGGGTGAAATCTTGGCTATTCACTTTCAATGTGTCAAAATGCCATGGTTTACACTTTGGACACAAGATCATCAATACAACTTACTCTCTTTATTGTCAGTCCCTTTCTCTAGTGTTGGAAGAACATGATCTAGGAGTAATTGTTGAAAAGCATCTTAAATTTAGCAATCATGCAAAGAAGGCAGCAGCATCAGCTAACTCATCACCAGGGCTCATAAAAAGAACAATTTCCTCCTGTTCTCCTAAAATTCTGAGCCTTTTGTACAAAAGACTTGTTCAGCCTAGGCTGGAGACAGGTATGATCCTTGTGTCCTCCTTTTTCAAAAAAGATGTTAAAAATCTCAGATGTCCAGAGAAGAGCCACTAAGACGGTGAGTGGACTGCATGAACTCCCTTACCATACAAGGCTAAGCAAGCTGAAACTCCCAACTCTTGTTTATAGATGAAGATAGGGTGATGCCATTGTGGTTCATAAACTTATTAATTCAAAGGCACTTCCTGATCTCCTTTCTCTGGCATCTCAGGACTCATGTACAAGAGGACATAACTTACAGTTATCTAGACATTTCTCCTCAAAGCAGCAATGCACCCATTTTCTGACCAACCATGTTGCCAACCTCTAGAACAAATTACTGCCAGATACCATTGCTGCCCAAACCACAAACAGCTTAAGAACCATCTCAACAACAGATAGTCAACAAAAGAATGGAAGTATAACTGGGAAGCACTTGAATCAGCAACATCAAACCACTAGTCATGTGTACATATTCAACTATGTGTCATGTATTATCAACTCTGGAGATTCTACAAGGAAAAATTGTTAGATTGTTCCAAGCTGTAATTTAAGATAGTCAAAATTCTGTTTTTTTAGAGTTTTGGCTACTATTAAGCTGGGTTGCTCTTTACATAAACATTTAAAAATGTTATTTTGAAAACCTATTTGTAGAATTTTTAAAACGTCAAACTATTAAAATAATGTCACATCAATAGACATCATTTTCAAGGGGTTTCTAACTTCTTTTTTTGTAGAAATTCC
This sequence comes from Artemia franciscana, assembly GCF_032884065.1. Lineage (NCBI taxonomy): Eukaryota > Metazoa > Arthropoda > Branchiopoda > Anostraca > Artemiidae > Artemia > Artemia franciscana. The sequence continues at coordinate 1,955,644 of NW_027062662.1, forward strand.
TGCATATTTGTTTTCAAAGTGGTATTTTTTTTTTGATAAAACTAAGGAAAATAATAATTACCATTCCTGAATCATCCTCAAAAGGCAATTCTTTCTCACTAGCCAGCTTTTAAAGAAACATGTTAAATTTTGGTTTAAGCTATTATGGGCATTTTGAGCCCCTTCAGGGCTGAAAATATAATTTCCCCATGTAATTATTGAATTATGAAAGAGCAAAAAGTCCCCAATTTCATCCTGGCTAAATTATGGTGTAAACTTCTAATTTACCAAAAGAATTGTTCTGTGTCCATTATTTAGCTAAGGTTGTTCCTACTTAATTTTGTGTTTTAAATGTTTTTTTACATTTAGAAAACAATCTGACATGCTTCCTTGTATTTTTGTATGTACTTTTTAACTCTTATAAGTGAAAATTTATCCCACCTGGACTTCTGATAGCTTGACATTTTTTTGTAAATAAAACATCTATTCTTATAGCAAAATCCTTCTTTAGCTACTTTTGGCCATCTTGGACAGGGGTAAGATAAGGAAAATGAAACTTTTAGGGATAAGTCTATAGGCTAAAGTATATCCTAGAAAGATATTCTGAAGTACTACTCCTTCCACCTCCAGTGTGTCTTGATCTTTGATGACCTGTAAAAACCTGTGTGTGATAGAAGTGAAACCTTGCAAAATGGATTGGTAAATTTTTGTTGTTCAAATTATTGACTTACAAAATAAAGTGAACATGCAACTTGATGCCTTTTTTTAAGCCCCTCATGAATAGGCTATAATAATTTCTATTGTAAATTCAAATTTAAGCTCTTAAAAATGACCAATATTCTATTTTTGAGTATAAAAAGGATTAAACATTGATTTCAGACTTTAAACAAACAACCTAACCTTTAAAACAAACAGAATTCACAATAGAAGCAATTATTATATTTAAGAAGAGCTTAAAAAAAGCATCAAGTGGTATGTTCACTTATAAGTCAATAATAGACTACTAATAGCCTAATGAAATATTAAACAAACAGATCTCCTGCTTAAATGAAGTACAGCAAATTTTTTAGCTTCACAGCATTGTTTAATCCTAATTTAGGCCTATAATGTTTTAAGATATACAAATACATTTCCTAACCTATATTTAAAAAAATGAAATCACTTGAAATATCACTCAAATAGCAGGAATTGCATTTTTTTTTTAGAACTGAAGCCAGAAATAAAGACACTGATAACTGAAAACTAATATAAAATGGGATGGGTCTACATGCTAAAGTATGTCCCAGGAAGATATTTTGAAGTACCTACCTCTACTCCTTCTCCCTCTAGAGGGCCCTGACCTTCAATGAACTTTATAAATACCTGTGTTATAAAAGTAAAACCTTGCAAAATAGATCTTGGAGTGAGGTGGGTACTTTAAAATGCCTTCCCATGATATATTTTAACCTGTAGACCCATCCCTGAAAGTTTGATTTTCCTAACCTAAACTCTTTCTGAGATAGCAAGAAATCAATTAAGTAGAATTTTAGCTTAATATTAAATGCTATTGTCAAAATTTCAGCAGGCATAGAACTGCCATGTAGACAAATTTCAGGACCCTCTGGAGGGATAAGGAGTTGGGGTATTTACTTATAAACACATTTCTATGACATAATTCATCCTGTAGACCCATCCCTGAAAGTTCAATTTTCCTAACCTAACCCATTTCAAAGATGGCCAAAAGTAGAACTTTATCCTCCTTTAATATTACTAGATAGATTTAATGGAGATAAACACTACTCGGGAAATACTATGGGACCATCAAAAGTAGGGAATAAATCTTAGAGCGAACTGATTTGTTTGAAAATAGCATGGAAAGAGGGAATCATGTTGCATGTAAAGTTTATTACAATCTAAGTCATATAATTTCATGTATCATTGCCAAATTGTTAAACATTAGCCAGAGCATTAAAATTATTATCGAACTTAGCTTATTTTCTTAATCTGCAACCTTACCTTCACTCATTTTCGCCTTAGAAGTTTCAACAAGATCAATCAATAGAAAATGGCTACCAAAAGTGATGAAAGAAAGGAAATTGAGAAATACCAAGGCGATGCCAAAAGTAGGTGGCGGCGTTCGAACTAGCTGCGGAAGGACTAGTCCACACTTTACGTTATGAATCACATTCTTCTGTTGCAAGATTTTTTTCCAAAAAGCAATCACTAAAAGCTGTTGCTTGATGCGTTGTTCCAGCAACTAGCCCACTTAAAAAAAGACCCAAGAGCTTCTACGTAATTTTAAGTGCTTAAGGATTGTTATGCTTTTTCTTTCAAAATTTTGCTATTTTCCTATTGACGAGAGACGATAACCGATTGGTGCCTCAAGAAACCAACAAAAAAAAACTATTTGCGCCGAAACCAATCGGTATGAAGAAAAACATATCAGTTTTGCAATCTTCTCGATCAGTTTTTGACTTTTTCTTTGTATATTTGGTCAAATCTTTAGCAGGTCAAATGCTCGAGCACAAAAACTCGTCGTTATTGCGGAAAAACGTGTCGGTTTTCCGTAGTAATTAGTTGTTGAGCTTTTCCCTGTGCATATGAGCTGGGTTTGAAAAGAAACCTAAGCAAGGGGTCAAATACTTCAGAAGTTTATTTAATAGCGCGTTTACACAGACGAGAATTCCCGTCGCGGTCAAAGGAATTCTGGTCCACTTGAAAGGATTCCGTTCGTGAATCCGGGTAGAAAAAAAGTCTAGCGACCAGCAAGGATTCCTTTCACCGAGACCGTTTTTGACCAATTCTGCTTGATGTGTAGGCAAGAAGAACGAGAATATTTACAGTTTTGTTGATTTTGGCCGACAAACAAATAACATGTCAGTAAAGAATCATCCCAAAATTACTGATTTAATCTGTTTGGTGCAGGACAAGCCTTGTATTTATGACACTGCTCACCAAGACTACAAGAAAACAAAGCTAAAAGACTTGCTTTGGGCTGAGATTTCAGATTCAGCTGTTCTGAAATCTCAGCCCAAGGCTGAGATTTCAAAACAGCTGAATGAACCAGGTCAGGGATGAATCTACAGACTAAAGTATGTCTTGGGAAGGTATTTTGAAGCAACTACATCCACTCCTTCTCCCTCTAGAGAGCCCTGACCTTTAAAAATGTGTGTGTTATAAAAGTGAAACCTTGCAAAATAGATCTTCTGCTTAATTGAAGTACAACAAAATTGTTTTCAGCTTCATAACTTTGCTCAATTTCATTTTATAAGGTTTTAAAGATATGCAAATACATTTCCTAAATTTTGAAAAAAAAACAAAAAAAAACATTGATACGGCTCCAAATTCTACTCAAATAACAGGAATTGCATTTTCAGAAAGGCAGCGAAAAAGGAACTGGTAACTGAAAATTATGGTAAAATGATGTTTTGTGGGAAAATAATCTTTTCCCACTTTTCCCTCTGTGTGTAAACATAAATCCTGTTTCCGAGACAGGATTCCCGTCAAGTTTTCCTCTCAGTGTAAACTCAGCATAAGTAAAAGTACCAAGTATTAGACTAAAACATTATTTTTGTTGTTGTCTTTACTAAATACTAGAAAGAAATGAAATTAATTATACATTTTATTTAACTGCATAATAACATATAAGACTATATTTATTTACAAAACTTATTTCAACAAAACTTTCTTTTGTAAATTTAGTGTGATTCCTGTTTACTTTATATTTATTTTTGGTTCTAGTTTTCAGTTGGAAACCCTGAAGAGCTTCATCCTACGTTGTTAGTCTTCTTGACACTATTCTTAAAAACCTTGAAAGCCCTGATACTTCTTTGAATCTTTTATTAATGAATCTCCAGAAAACGTTCGACCCAATTAACCACAATATCATTTTAAAAGGAACTGCTGACGGAGTTTCAAGTGAGTCAAGTGAGTTAAAATTGGTGCTTCCTTTTTAACAAGTCGTTCTCAGTCGTTTAAATATAAAAATGCTTATTTTGATCTCCTTCCTGTCTTTTGTGGGTCCCCCGGGGAACCCTGATGGGTCCCATTTTTTCCTAATAATGATTAATAGCTTCATGAATGACCATACAAATCGATGGAAGTGTGTGAACGATCTATCTGCACTTGAGATTTGTTAACAAAATATTAAAAGCTCAATAATAAATTATAATTTTAGAAACTTGGAGCTTTCCAAACAGCTTTCCGTAAGATTGGCTGTTTTACTGGTTTTGCTAGATAGCATTTTAGGTTAAACCAGGTTAAAATTTTGTATTGTGGCATAAATGGCGGAATAATTCAGAGCTTTACCATGGCAAGAGCTCGTCAGTAAACTTAAAAATGGTACTCAAAGTTTATATGTTAAACGATCCATTCAAATGACCCATTTCTTGAATACACTAAGATCACTGGAGCAACTAAATTACATAGTTGCAAGTAGTCACAGTTGCACTCTAGGTACCAGTAACAGTAAAAATGGCAATCACGTTCGTACCCTTAGCCATTCCAAAGACAATGCAGAAATGTCTTTTCGATAACTTAAATGCATACATTACCTCTTGAATTAGTTGACCAGACACTTCAAGCCTCCCCGAAATTTCGCCTTAATATTCTTAGTCTTTTTGGACAAACCTGGGATAAAAGATTCACCCCTTCTACAATGAAAATACTTCCCAAGAGGGAGAATTACTACACCTTTTAATAAAATAGGCCCTTCTTACAATTAAATTAAAAAACAAGTTTTTTAACTGAAAGTAAGGAGCGACATTAAAACTTAGAACTAAAAGAAATTACTCCGTGTATGAAAGGAGCTGTTCCCAATTCAACACCCCACTCTTTACGCTGCAGTTTGACTCTTTCTGTCAATTATACCTTTATAAAACAGTAAATAACTTTAGCGCAAAGAGCGGGACGTTGAGGAGGGAACAGCCCCTTTCATACCTGAAGTAATTTCTGTTCGCTTTAAGTTTTAATGTCACTCCTTACTTTCAGTTAAAAGTTTGTTTTTTTAAATTTAATTTCTGAACGTTTTTGAATTAATGCATGTTTGATTTTGGCTCTCCGAAAATGAATAATTAAAACGAAATTTGCGTAATAATTTTTTTTTGCTAAATGTCTTTCTCTTAGTTTTGATCAGACGATTTTGAGAAAAAGGGTGGGGGAGGATGCCTAGTTGTCCTCCAATTTTTTGGTTAATTAAAAAGGCAACTAGAATTTTAATTTTTAACGAACGTTTTTATTAGTAAAAAATATATGTAACTTACAAATTAACTTAGGTAACGAATTTCTATATTCGTATATTTTTATTATGCATATGAGAGGATTTGCCCCCCTCGTTAATATCTCGCTCTTTACACTAAATCTTTAATTTTGTCCCAATTCTTTAAGATTGACCCCTGAATCACAAAGGCTGTAGAATAAATAGTTGAAATTACTAAAAATACTTTAGCGTAAAGAGCGAGGTATTTAGGAAGAGATGAGCCCTCCATATAGATAATAATCTATGTTCGTTTTAAGTTTTAATGCTGGTCATTTCTTTCAGTGGAAAAAACTTTTTCATATTTATTTTGTCATTGTTTTTTTTTAATAATGCTAGAAAATCCTGCGCCCTTTCATGGAATTTCTCTTCTCCTGTGACGAATTCCTCCAAGGGAAGATCCTCGTACATATCCACATCCCCTCAACCCCCCCCCTGCCCAATCCAAAAATCCCCCTGAAAGTGTCTGTAAACTTCCAAATAACCATTACTGTATGTAAACGCTGGTCAAAGTTTGTAACTTGCAGCCCCTCCCCTGGGTACTTTGGGGAGAGTAAGTCAGCCCCAAAGACAAAGTTGTAATGTTTTTCGACTATGTTGAACAAAATGGCTATCTCAAAATTCTAATCCGTTGACTTTGGGAAAAAAATGAGCGCGGGAGGGGGCCTAGGTGCCCTCCAATTTTTTGGTCACTTAAAAAGGGCACTAGAACTTTCAATTTCCGTTAGAATGAGTCCTCACACGACATTCTAGGACCACTTGGTCGATACGATCACCCCTGGGGAAAAAAAAAACAAAAAAAAACAACAAACAAATAAACACGCACCCGTGATCGTCTTCTGGCAAAAAATACTAAGTTCAACATCTTTGTAGATAGGAGCTTGAAACTTCTACAGTAAGGTTTTCTGATACGCTGAATGCGATGGTGTGACTTTCGTTAAGATACTATAACTTTTAAGGGATGTTTCTCCTATTTTCCAAAACAAGGCAAATTTTCCCAGGCTCGTAACTTTTGATGAATAAGACTAAATTTAATGAAACTTATATATTTAAAATCAGCATAAAAAATTAATTCTTTTGATATATCTATTAGTATCAAAATTCCGTTTTTTAGGGTTTCGTTTACTATTGAGCCGGGTCGCTCCTTACTATAGTTCGTTATCACGAAATCTTTGATTAGAATGAAGGGTTGGGGCCAGTGTCTTCAAATATACATATGTAAAAAACATAAAAATCTTACATTTTGAAAATGCAAAATTATTAATGTAATGAGAGGAGAGGGCATAGGGTGGGCAAAAGGTCTTTGACCCCACGTGGAAATGGCTGACGACGCTCTTAACGCCTACCCGGCATAGGGATTAAGTAAGTAAAAATAAAAACATCGCTAATTCATCTCCATCACAAAAAAGACAAAGGCTCGAGGAGGCTAATCATTAAACTAGCACACAAAGAAATACTTAAGCTGTGTTGGTTAAATTTTGTTTCCTATTCAGCAAACCTTCATTAAGATAATATTTGAACTTTCGATACGAATTCCTCCAGCCACTACATGGCTATTTTTATTACCATACAAATACCATAGCGCAACGAGCGGGGAATTTCGGACACAAACATTTTGAAGGAGTAGATCCTTTAAAACCAATATAGTTTAATACACCTCACGCTTAAGCCGAAGATTTCTTCAAAATAGTTCTTTTTCTTAGTCAGTTGGCCAGTATAAGTCAAAAGTTCATTTTCAGAGTTCTGGTTTCTCATATATTCCAGAAAACTGCGTGTGCCAACTGCCTCAAATCGAGACAATGATTTTACAAAATAGCATGGACCTATGATAGTTAAAGTGATGAAAGTATTGAGAACCACTGTTTAACCATGGAGATAATGAAGAGAAAGCAACTGGGCCAAACGCGTGGCCCAGCTAAGTGGATCTGCCTAGGGAAGTGATGGCTAAAAACATGAGTTACTGTAATGACAGTAGTTAGGTATGGTTCTGAAACATGGGCACTGCTGAAAACTGAGGAGGATTTGTTAGATGTTTTCCAGAGGAATTGCTTACAGACTGTTTTTGGTGTCCGTCTAACTGACCGTATTTCAAAGAGCAAGCTATAAGAAAAATGTGGCACTATCCTGCCTCTAGGGCAATAACGAAAGACAGGTTCAAATGGCTAGGGCAGGTTTTAGTGATGATGGATGACAGATGGTCAAAAATCGATCTCTATCGGCCATCCATTTAGACCAAACGAAAAGTAAGTCGTCCAAAAATGGGCTGGTAAGAGGTCATAAGACAGGATTTAAAGGAAATTGTAACTTTTTGGGTGGGTGTAACGAGAACAATTTTGAATAGATTAGGAAGGAGGAGGACTGTGCGCAGCTATGTTGGCCTTATCAGGCTTGTAAAAGCAGTGAATTATTTATAATAGTAGTAAAGATTTCTAAACAAGGGGACAGAGCCCAAAATTTCATGCTAATCGTTCTATTAGAATGTCAAAGCCAATAGTCAGCCATTTGATTACCAGCCTAAATTTATCCAAGAAATGCTCATTTTTTCCATTTTGGCGCCACCACTTACCAAAGCTAATGTATTTATCGGCGAAAGCTTAAAAAATATCAACACAATTTCGAAGAAAAAAATTGCAAATAAAAGGGAGGTTAACTCCATAAGTAAAAGGAACAAGGAGCCAAAAATAAGCATATAATAGTTTTTGAACACACAAACTGATAATCCCGTATCAGGCTTTTACTTTATCCGTCTTAGATAACAATAAGTTAACAATAAGCTACAGCCAAAGTGGCACAAGACCTTTTAACTGTATAAAATTGTGCTACTACTACTACCAACAACCCGTTGCAGAACCAAGCCACCTTAGGCCAACAAATCTATGTGTGCTTTACTTCTATCCCAATCTGTTCAAAGTTTCCCTCTTTACACCTTCCAAGTAAGTTCCAATTTTCCTTAAATCTTTCCTTACAACCTCCTCCCATCCCATTTGGGGACGAATTACTTTTCCTTTGACCCTAGAAGGTTGCCTGACAAGAATGATCTTTATCAATATGTCATCCTTCCCAGAACGTGTCCAAGAAATTTTAACCTTTCTCTTCTTATAACTCTAGACAGTGGGATTGAACCATATTTTTCGTAAAGTTTACTGTTTGAAATACGGTCGGTCAGACGGGTACCCATAATAATCCCTGAAGAATTTCTCTGGGAAACATCAAACAAATCCTCCTCTTCCGCCCACGCTTCAGAACCATCCTCGACTATTTGTCATCACTGTAACTTCCAAGATTCTAATCTTGGTTAAAATACTTATCTTCCTGTTTTTGCAAACTTTTTTCAATTTTAGAAAAACCCTGGGCTTTGCCTATTTTACTTTTAACATCTTCGCAGCACCCACCGTCTTTAATAATAATACTACCTAGGGAAGTAAGCTGTGCGCTTGATCGATCTTCTTGTTACCGAATATTACCTCTTCACCTTCACTTATTCACAGTCTTAGCAACTTAGTCTTCGTGAGATTGATTTTCAACCCATCCTTCCACCCTGAACCTCCAGCATTTCATTCATTTTGCTAACACTTCCGTTTAGGATGCTCAAGTCAACAGCATATTCTATTTCTAGGAGAGTTTTACTTCCTGCTTTGATTCCATGCTCCAACAAGTACGTGACATTTGCTGAAATCAATTAATTTTAATCATTTAAATTAGCTGAAATCAAGCTTTCTCTTATATACATTTGCTCAAGTTTATTAATTTGGTTAATAAACCAAATTAATATAATCAAACAGTTCGTGGTAACGAACTGTAGTATGGAGCGACCCGGCTCAATAGTAAACGAAACTCTAAAAAACGGAATTTTGATACTAAAAGATACATCAACAGAATCGAATTTTTATGGTGATTTTAAATATATAAGTTTCATCAAATTTAGTCTTTGTCATCAAAAAAATGCCTTGCTCCTTACGCTAAAGTATTTTTAGTAATTTCAACTATTTATTCTACGGCCTTTCTGATTCAGGGGTCATTGTTAAAGAGCTGGGACAAAATTTAAGCTTTAGTGTAAAGAGCGAGGCATTAATGAGGGAACAAACCCCCTCATATACATAATAAAAATATAAGAATATAAAAGTTCATTACGTAAGTTAATTCTTAAGTTACTTATATTTTTTACTAATAAAAACGTTTGTTAAAAATTATAACTTCTGCCCTCAAAAGAATTGGAGGGCAACTAGACCTCCTCCCCCACCCCTTTTTTCTCAAAATCGCCTGATCAAAATTAAGAGAAAGCCATTTACCCAAAAAAAGAATTAATATACAAATTTCGTTTTAATAATTTATGTGCGGAGAGCCAAAATCAAACATGCATTAATTCAAAAATGTTCAGAAATTAAATAATAAAAACAAATTTTTTTTAACTAAAAGTAAAGAGCGACATTAAAACTTAAAACGAACAGAAATTACTCCGTTTATGAAAGGAACTGTTCCCTTCTCAACGCCCCGCTCTTTACGCTAAGTTTTATAACTGTTTAATAAAATAGACTTCAGAGAAAGAGTCAAAATTTAGCGTAAAGAGCGAGGCGTTGAGAAAGGAACAGCCCCTTTCATATACGGAGTAACTTATGTTTGTTTTAAGTTTTAATGTCGCTCCTTACTTTCAGTTAAAAAAACTAGTTTTTTTTTATTGAATTTGGTTAATAAAATGAAAGGAAAATCACGAAATAATGTGGGTATAGGTCAGTGGAATTGCATTTGACTACAAACGTATGCCCAGAATAAAAAGAAAGCTGGGCTCTAACTCCACAGGTTAAGTTACAAAAGAGCTGAAAATGCACAAATAAAGTGTATTAAATGGGCCAACTCTAAAACATGGCATTGAATCCTCAAACTGGATCCATTGCTTAAATATTCTGTCATGGCCTAAGCGGAGTCGCCACTTAAAAAAAAAAAACGGTCATAAAGGTTTATAGAACTGAAATTTCATTCTGAATTAGCTTTTTCACGACAGTCTTCAATCTGATGATTCATAAAGAAAAAACGGAGAAACACAAATGTTAGCTTCTAGTAAAATACGATTTTCACACAGAAGCTAAAAACAGGGGGCTTTCAAAAAAAAGAACTCCTATTCCAGTTTGAACCCCTCTTATACATTCTTACCTCTTCTCAAAATTGCTTTTTTTGAAAAAAAATTAAGTTGACAACTTATATCATTACCCAATAGTACATCCATATTGCTCCATAGGCATTTCTCAATGAAACCATTTCCCTGATTCCACTTTTGAAAAGCCATTTCCTAAGGACTTTATAGAGATAACTCTTTGATAGGTTGCAGCTACTACTATATTCATCATTGTTACTAAATAAAAAACAATAAATACTAAAATTAGTTCTAAAACAAGTGACAAATGACTTTAGGACCGGAAAAATTTTCCTTTTTTTTTTTTTTTAATTTTTTTTTTCACATACAAAACCAAAACACATCTTTTACAAAATGCTGCCGCACCAAGAAAAACTTTACAGTTTTGCAGATGTATGGCAATAACAAGTAAAAATATATATTCCATTAAAAATCACAACTAAAAAAAACTCAAGCTTCAAATCAATCTCTCTTAATTAAAAAAACAACAAAATATTTACCCCCCCCCCCTCCAAAAAAAAACGATAAACAGCCCCAAAAATCGCCCTATACCACACTCCACAGACCCCTTCCAAGCCCTCCCCCTAAAAAAAATTAATTAATTTCTAACAAATGATCATTTATTTTTTCGTAAATGAAAGTAGGTGTTCAGCCATCCTAATACTCACTGGCAACTTATTCCAAATAACTGGGCCCATATATCTTACCGTACATGCTGATCTAACTGTACCCGTTGACTCAATTGCTATATCGTCACTATTTCTCATTTCATAATCATGCACTTGGCTATTCAAACAACAAAACTTCTTAAAAAATGCTGGGACTAGATCATTCATACACTGATAATCAAATGTAGAAGTTTGAAAATCTCTAATTTGTCCAAATTTAACAGATTCAGCGATTTATAACAAGCAATAGTTTCGTTGACCTCTTCAACATATTTACCAATAATCCTAATCGCTTTATTCTGAAGAACTTGCACTCGCTTATAATTAGTAAAAAATAATTGCTACTCCAGATAAAGCAACGATTAGCTATATACGGGTAAATTAATGAATAATACAGTGTAAGAAGAATCTTCTGTGGCAAAAGATTCTATATATAATATATATAGAATCTATATAATCGATATGGATATACATATAGAATATATATATATATATATATATATATATATATATATATATATATATATATATATATATATATATATATATATATATATATATATGTTATATACTGTTACTTATACTGTTATATATAATGTATATATATATATATATATATATATATTATATATAACAGTATATATTATTAGTATAAGTAGTATAGTAGTATACTATAATACTGTATATTACTATGTAGTAAGTAATATACTACTACTGCTACTACTACTATTGATTATTATCTATAATTAGATATTATAGATATATAATTTATTTTATTTATATGCTATAAATCTATATACTATAGAATACTTATACTGCTAGCACTAGTAGTAGTAGCTACTATTACTAATTACTGCTATTACTAATAGCAATACTATTAGTATTACTACTTAACTAAGCACAAGTAGTTTGTGGTAGTGCTTTTACTACAAATTTTACTGTAGTACTACTACTAATACTGCTATATATATATATATATATACTATTACTAATCACTAACCACCGCACAAAGCCGCCTGAGGTCGGCAGAGCTAGGAACACTCCTCCTCCGTCCCAATCTATTTAAAACCTCCCTCTTTACACCCTACCAGGAAGTTCCCATTTCCTTTAAATCTTTCCTTATGACATCCTCCCAAATCCAGACGCGGACGACCTGCTTTCCGTTTAGTCATAGACGGTCGGCGAAAAAGGACTATCTTCGGCAATCTTTCATCCTTCATACACAGAACGTGCTCTAGCTATCTCAACGTTTCTTTCATTATAGCCCTAGAAACCGGAATTGAACCATATTTTCCGTGCGGTCTAGTGTTTGAAATACGGCCAGTCAACCAGGTATCCAGAACAATCCGTAGGAAAATTTCTCTGGAAAATATATAGAAGATCTTCATTCACTTTTCGGAGCGACCATGCTTCAGAGCCATTTATGACCACTATCATCACTCACCTTCCAATACTCTAATCTTAGTTTTCAGACTTATCTTCCTATTCTTCCAAACTTTTTTTTAACTGTGAAAAAACACCCTGAGCCTTTGCTATTCTACTTTTAACATATTCACTGCTCCCATCGTCTTTACTAATAATACTACCTAGGTAAGTGAAGCTGTCCACCTGATCAATCTTTTCGTTACCAAACGTCATCCTTTTATCTTCACTTATTCCTAGTCTTAGTATTCTTAACATTAATTTTCAAACCTCTTCTAGCGCCCTGAACTCGGAAAGTCCCTAAAAGTCTATTCATTTTGTTCCAACTTTCAGCTAGGATGCTTGATTCATCAGCATGATCCAAGCCCAGGAGTGGCATTGAAGCTGGTTTTGTATTAAATCAGGAGTTAAGCAGGGTTGTGTTCTTTCCCCCTTTATATGGATCTTTTTGATGGACTTTGTCTGAAGGAACAGAGAAAAGGTAATGGGAGACCACAGAATCAAATGGGGAGGAAAAATTCTCCTGGAAGTAGTATAGAAAGTGGGGTTTCATTCATTCAATTTACATCATTTTTAATTCATTTTACATAATTTTAACATAAACTATTGCACATTTTAAAGATGATAAATCCATAAATTCAAAATGAAAACAAGTCCATGGAAATCAAATTATTAGATTATTAGAATTATTAAATATAGTATTATTATTAATATATGATACATTATATTTTTGATTATATCCTATACTACTTCCTCGATCTAATATTTAATTTTTAGATCAATATCTAAATAATTTATATTACATTTATTTTTCCTTTCAATAACCTTTAAAATCATACCTTTATCTAATATTTTATATTTTTTTTCAAGATCAGCTGCTTTAGAATCAAAACACTGAGGTGCAAATAAATCACCCATTTCACCTTTAAAATAAATAATAATAACGACTTTATTTCCATATTTAGTTGTAAGACATTTCATTCCTTAAATCGTAAACTCCATTCCAATGTCTAAATCTTCTTTCCTATTAGTTCGGTTATATTTATTTTCCATTTTCATTTCGCTTAAAAGTTTCTCCATTTATTAGTAAATAATTTAATTAAACACAGTTCCTGAATCAAAAATAATTTTGCTTTTAATAAACTTTGGCTTTCTTCCCAGAATTCTGTCACTCGATGAAAGAATTATGGGGAAAAATCCAAACACGCTTCAGAAACGATTTGAGTGGTGATGCGTTATTTGGTTAGATGGTGTGCCTTAGTATTCTAGGAAAAGATGATTTGTATTTTTAATAGATTTGTATTTTTCATTTCGCTTACAAGTTTCTCCATTTATTTGTAAATAATCTTATTAAACAAATTTCCAAATCGAAAATAATGTAAACATTAATATATAATTTACTATAAATGATTTTCATGATTACTTTTCTCTCTGAAAATATAAGGCAGTACATGTCATATGGATTAGCAGGTACTTGATCTAGCAAAAATTTAGTTTGTATATCAGCAGTTGATCCACTTCAATAAATATTCAATTCATGCTTTGAAACATCAAAACAAAATGAAAGATACACTGTTTTAAAATCTTTGTAACTTACAATTGTTCCACCATCAACATTTCTAGGTTTATATCGTAACTGTAAAAATCGTTTATAAGCAATCGAACAATCTTCATTAGCATCACTAAAACCCTATTTAAAATCTTCTTGTGGATATTCACATCCATTTATTCTCACTTCAATTCTATCAGTGTTCGTGTGATCAAACACCATATTGTTTTGCCTTTAAAGTTATCATTATCAGATCTCCATAACAAAACAACAATTTTAATTATATTATAGCATACATTGACTAACCCCATGTTAATTCTTTATCCGTTTTATTATCACTTTTATAGGTATTACACGCTTCCCATCTTAATTCAAATGAGCTACCCTTTCCTAATCCAGCTTTTAATTGTTCCGTCTTCTTCGTTAATCCAGCTTCTAATTGAGTCACTATGGGTAAACTGGGATGCAATACTGGTAACATCCATGATAAATGCATTACATCTACTTTAAAATTTTGAGCTCCAGATTTTATAATCATATTGGAAAAATCTTTTCTTTTTAATATAATTTGATGTGTAACGCCTCTAAAAACACGATTAATATCTTGACAAAATCCAAATAATCGTGATAATGGTAAATACATACTAACCATGTGACTTTCTTTGGTTTTATTCAATCTTTTAAATAAACCACTATTAAAAGCGTTATTTTCGTTTTGTTGTAATGGTTGTACTACCTGCTGCAACAGGTATAAAAGTGCTTTCAAACTCGTTTTTTGCTTTAAATGGATCAACGGATTGGGTTTTATCTTTATATATAAAAATATTAGTAGCTATGCTTCAACTATAGTCAACAGAAAATTCTAATAGATTTTTAACAGTAGTCGTTATACCTACATAAACAATACTTTCAATACATTTTCCATTGATAATATATTCAGCATTTCTGAACAAATTAAATCCATTATTTGTTAAAGTAGCTTCATCATTATTTCGCATATTTCTTCCATCCAATCGTGTTTTTTTCACTTTTGCATAAAGGTAACTATCATTTGTAAGAATCCAAGGTTCTACATATTTTAAAATGAAATTATAATTTAGTTGTTGAGATACACACATATTGTCTTCTCTAGTTGCTGCATATTCATATTTGGTTGTAGAATCGTCAATAATAGACTTTTAAAATGTGTCCCAATAAGGAGCAAGTACTTGATTCACTGCCATTTATATATAGAACATATTTATTGAATAAACTTCAAAACATTTTCAAACAGTGGAGGCTGATCTTTGATTGTCACTGAAGGTACCAAGAAGAGCATCACCGAGAATGTAGTTTAAGTCCATTCCCTAAAATCATTGCCTCGAATAAGCCTTTCCTCTCTTCATCAAGATTTTTATTGAAATATCTCTCATTATTTGAAACTATATCTTTTAGGGATCTAACGTCATTTAACTCTCTTTGATTATAATCTATCCAGTCTTTTACTTATTCAATCGCCCTATTTATAAATAATTCCAGTCGAGGTTTGATCATAGTGTTATTGATGGAACAAGCTTCATCTTTTATATTTTGTATGGATGTCTTGAATAATTGAGAATAGTACCAATCCCACTACAATACTGTATTGTATACAATAATTGTTTCTTGTTGATCAACATTTATTATAGATATTTTTTTTTAATAATTTAATTAAACCTTTTTCACATCCAAAATATATTCAATATTCCCTCCTTTCAAATCAATTAATCTAACTAATTGATTAGTTGTGATCATTTTTAGCGCGTTGATATATTCGTTTCGATTTATTGAAAGATAATGCCGTTCTATACGAATCTCAGAGAGTAGCGATCCAGTTTCTGTTTTTTGAGGAAAACTCTAGATCACATCAGAGGTTGTATTCCCATTCACAATTGCACTATCTACTAATGAGCAGTAAATATGTGTTTTATCAACATTTCTTGTAATATTTGGACCTTTAATACCTTCATTACATTTACTAATTAGTTCAACTTCATTGTCAAATCCTAAAATAAAACATAAATCACTATTAAACCGAAATTTATAATTCTCTTTCAAAATAATAACAAATTTTATTGTTGCTAGGTTGGATGATTTACTGATTGACATCGATCTAGGGATGAATTAAAATAACAAATTAAGGTATATTTTAAACCCTCTTCATCATACAACCCATTGGGTATAACAACGTTAACCCATTCCTCCTTATTTCCCTTGTATTTAAACGTATTGTTTTTAAATTGATCACTAATGTTATACCATGAATACCCTAGTGTATATTGATTTAAAGCTATTTCATAATCAGAGTCTCGATTTAACGTGACCGGATTATTTGTTTCATTTCGTGAACCGGATTGTTTAATTGTGACCGGACTGTTAAGTTTCATTTTTGTTACGACTAATAATAATCAAAACCATTTATGAGAAAAGCCCTTTTCTTCATAAAATTCAAATTCTGAGATAATTATTGTAAATAGTATTATAGTTATTTTTCTTTAAAATTTTATTTTGGATAATGTATAAGCAGGTCAATATCTTCATTTCTCACTTCATCAGATGTATTTCCAGCAGCTCTGCTACCTACCAAACTATATAATTTTTCATTCAGATCATTTGCATTCATGTAAATCACAGTTGCCTTCCGAGGTTGTATAAAATCAAAGTTTTCTTGAAAATATTTTAACCTTCTTCTATAGATTTTTACAAACTGAGACTTTTTTCTAATTCACTAGATTTCACACCTTTCATCTTTTCTCCATATCTTTGATTAGGTCTTCCTGATTCATCTATTGCCTTGTTTAAATACTGATAATTGTTTAAATAAAAACTAGGCATTTCGAAATACAATCCGTTAGGATCAGAGTCCTTATTGATTTCTCTAAGAAATTCTTCATCTATCCCAGAATCAACGTTAGCAATGAAATTTGGTTTATTTGGAGGTAAAATAGCTTGAATTGAGTGAGTTGGAATGTTTGCTTGAAAACTTGCTGTGTTGCTTAGAAATTAATCTAGTTGTTGAAATCGTTTTTCTGAAATAAGTACCACCTTGATGTAATTTATCAGTGATATTTGTATTTTTATCTTCTTCTTCAATGATTGCACCACCTAACTTTTCAGCATAGTAACGAAATCCAGCTTGCTCTAAGGAACTTTCTTGAACTCTATTTCTTTGTATATCTCTAATTTTAACTATACTTGCTAATACTTTATTCAACTTTATAGGATCCATATATAGAATGAAAGTGTTTATCGGATAACCTTTGAGAGTTCTTTTTCGTAAAAACCCCCAATAATGAGTTCACCGGATTTATCCAATAATTCAGACGTTATAAGGGTTGTATATTTCACTGCAGCTATTTGAAACACATCAGTTTTGTAATTTGGTAGGTAATCTTTATCAAAAACATCGTTACTTTTCTAACCAAATCACCAACATTGAATATGTTTATGGATGGTTTTTGATTTTCAACATCAGGAAATAAATGAGTGTATACCTTGTTTTAAATTTCTTTTTACGTGCTTCTGTTGGTTTCATTTTGATGGATCGATGATAAGAATTGTCATAATTGTCAAACAGTTCGTGGTAACGAACTGTAGTAAGGAGCGACCCGGCTCAATAGTAAACGAAACTCTAAAAATTGGAATTTTGATGCTAGAAGATACATCAAAAGAATCGAATTTTTATGCTGATTTTAAATATATAAGTTTCATTAAATTTAGTCTTTGTCACCAAAAGTTACGAGCCTAGAAAATTTACCTTATTTTGGATAATAGGGGAAAACACCCCCTAAAAGTCATAGAATCTTAACGAAAATCACAACATCGCATTCAGCGTATCAGAGAACCCTATAGCAAAAATTTCAAACTCCAATCCACAAAATGTGGAATTTCGTATTTTTTGCCAGAAGACAGATCACGGATGCGTGTTTATTTGTTTTTTGTTTTTTTTCATTTATTTATTTTATTTTTTCCCAGGGGTCATCGTATCGACCAAGTGGTCCTAGAATGTCGTAAGAGGGCTCATTCTAATGGAAAAGAAAAGTTCTAGTGCCCTTTTTAAGTGACCAAAATAATTGGAGGGCACCTAGGCCCCCTCCCACGCACATTTTTTCCCAAATTCAACGGATCAAAATTTTGAGATAGCCATTTTGTTCCGCATAGTCGAAAACCATAATAACTATGTCTTTGGGGATGACTTACTCCCCCACAGTCCCTGGGGGAGGGGCTGCAAGTTACAAACTTTGACCAGTTTTTACATACAGTAATGGTTATTGAGAAGTGTACAGACGTTTTCAGGAGGATTCTTTCGGTTTGGGGGGCTGGGTTGAGGGGAGGGGATATATGGGAGGATCTTTCCTTGGAGGAATATGAGTTGGGGGAAGAGCAACTCAATGAAAAGGGCGCAGGATTTTCTAGCATTACTGTAAATAAAAAATAATGAAAAAATAAACACGAAAAAAGTTTTTTCAACTGAAAGTAAGGAGTAGCATTAAAACTTAAAACGAACAGAGATTATTAAGCATATGAGGGGTTCTAAAAATGCTTTAGCATAAAGAGCGAGGTATTTATCAGATACATAATAAAAATATAAGAATATAAAAATTTGTTACGTAAGTTAATTCTTAAGCTACGTATATTTTTGACTAATGAAAACGTTTGTTAAAAATTAAAAGTTGTAGTTACCTTTTTAAGTAGCCAAAAATTGGAGGGCAACTACGCCTCCTTCCCCACCCCTTATTTATCAAAATTGTCTGATCAAAATTAAGAGAAAGCCATTTAGCAAAAAAAAAATTAGTATGCAAATTTCATTTTAATAATTTATGTGCGGAGAGCCAAAATCAAACATGCATTAGTTAAAAAACATTCAGAAATTAAATAAAAAAAATTATCTTTTTTTTAACTGAAAGTAAGGAGCGATATTAAAACTTAAAATAAACATAAATTACTCCGTATATGAAATGGGTTTTCCCCTCCGCAATCCCTCGCTCTTTACGCTAAAGTTTGACTCTTTGCCACAATTCTAATTTTTAAAACAATTAAAAGCTTTAGCGTAAAGAGTGAGGGGTTGCGGAGGGGAAAACCCATTTCATATACGGAGTAATTTATGTTCGTTTTAAGTTTTAATGTCGCTCCTTACTTTCAGTTAAAAAAAAAATAGTTTTTTTTAATTTAATCAACAAAAGAGGATAATACATCTATCCAACGGTTTGTGTTGTTATGAGTAAAAAATTTAGATAGTTTTTCTTTGATTGATCTATTTAACCGTTCGACAATTAGAGCTTTAAATTCAATTTCAGATGAGAAACAATGAACTTCATGACTCTTAAAAAATACTTGAATGTGTTTCATAACAAATTTTTTACTTTTATCTGTTTGTAATTTTTTAGGTTTTCTATTTTTAAATGAATCCGTAAAAGCATTTCCTTACCCGTTTTATCCTTTAAAGGAATAAAACAAGCATAATTACTGAAACAATCAATGACAGTAAGAATATAATTATAATTATTGTTTTCACTTTTATACGGCTGGATATTAACCAAAGCTGCTTGCCACTAGTCATCGACACTATGAATGTAAACGCGTCTTCTACTAAATGTGTCATAAGCTGGATGGTGTAAACAATAACTATTTTTATTGTGCATTATTTCTTTGATTTTTGGTTATGATACAGTAAAACTAGGTTCTTTTAATTTTCTATTTAAATCCTCAATCCCTTAAAAGTTTGAATAATAGAGTTCTAAAAACTTGTTTTCTACACTACTCTTGCCAGTAGAAACACCACTTCCTTTTACCCAGAGTTTTGCTCGTTGCTTCCTTTTTAAAAAACGATATTTCTCGTAACCACAAAATGACACTTAATTTCTTTTTGAAACCGACTGAGTTAAAAACTCGGTGGTAGTAATCCTTTTACATCGCATAAAATAAATCTCCATTTATTGCAGATTTAAATTATTAAATACATTTAAATTACTAAACGAATTTAACTTATTAAACATATTAATAAACACTAGCAGATTTCTATGTTGTCAAGAAGGTCTCGAGAATTTCTCGAGGCTTGACTATTTTTTAAGATTTAGAAATTTGTTTAATAAAATCAGTTCCTAATAAATGACTGACATTGCAAAAGTGATTAAAAGCTGTTTACAACAAAAATACAAATTCGTCCAGATAAAATATCTAATACCGTATTATACAATTAAGGCATTGCAGTCGTTTGCCAAAAAATATAATTTAAAGATTATTGGTTAAAAATTTGAATTATTTAATACCATCAATGACAATTTCAATAATACAACATCAATGTTCGATCACTATTTTCGATGGTCACCAACTGTAAAAAGAGAAAAAGACAAAAAGCAGTATCACCAAAATGTTGAACCTGAATCAAAAGTAAAATTAGAAAATAAAATCGAAGAAAACAATAAAATTATTTCAGATCTAAAACTTTGATTTAATAGTTGACGAAATAAAGATATTACTGAGCATAATTTTTTTTTTAATCCAAATAGATTTCAAATGTTAGAAATTATAAAGAACTAAATAATAAAGTAAAAAGTTAGTTCAAAATCTAATAGAAATCAATAAAAAATATTGATAAAAATCGACAATTCATTTGAAATGTAACTGGTAGAGAGAATGGTAAAAAACACAGAAATATTGACATTTAGAATTTATTTATAAATAAAAGAAACAAAAGAAGTTCAAGATATCCCAGAGTATATGTTTAAGGAAGAAGAAGATGATAATAATACTAGTATTCAATGGAATAGAAAAAATCCCATACAGTTAATATTTCAATGAATGCAAATGGAGCTTAATTTGGGCCACTTTTTGTTCAATTTACAACAAGTGTAATATTTTATTTTCAGAAGGATAGTGAAGAACTCTAAACATATTTGTTATCGTTGCTACTTCTGAATTTTCAATAAAAGTAGTGACATCGAACAAAGCCATCTAAATAGTAAACACAAGGAATATACCTACATTAGTTATAGAGAATACACCCAGATCAGGCTTACAATTTGAAAGAATCGATGGAATTAATTATCAAATGACGAGGTTACAAAATTATGTAGGAGTTGCTTATGAAGAATTGCCTGAATTTGTAAAAAATAAAACAAGCTTGCATTAATATAAAAAATACTGATAAAAAATGCTTTCTTTGGTCAATACTCACTTATCTATATCGAGTTAAAAATCATGAAGACAGACTGTAAAACTATTAAAAACATGAAAATGAATTCAACTTTAAAGGGATCACTAATTTTCCAATGGACATTCAGGATATTTATAAATTCAAAAAAAAATATAATATTAAAATTTGTTTATTTAAAATAAGTGAAAATAAAGTGCTTTGAGCTTATATTCTTCAAACTAAGATCAATGGAAAAACTACAACCCATGTGATTAATTTACTCTATTTTGATAATCATTATGTTTTAATTAAAGATTTAAGTAGATTCTTGAGAATTTAAATTTCTAAACATAAATCAAACATTTATCGTTTCACCTACTGCAGTAGACATTTCAAAAGAAAAATAGTTTGAAAAAAATTCTAAAAGAGATAACTGTGAAGATCCTGACATCATTTTGCCAAAACCGGGAACTACAATTGAATTTAAAAATATAGCCAAAACAAATGAAATTATATTACTGTATTATAGCTGATTTTGAATCGTGTCATGAAGAATGTAATCAAAAAAAGGTAAAAGGATAATTAAAATAGCAGAGAAAAAGTCATTTGCTTATGGATTCCAAGTGTGTTGTTCTTTTAATAAAATAAAAAATAAATATTACGAATATTTTGGTGCAGATTCTAAAGCGCATTTTGTAACTACCGTAAAAAAAAGTGTGTATAGAAATATCCAATGAGTATGAAAATAGACAGAAATATCATGGTTATAAACAAGAACAAGTAAGATAAAAATGGAATGATACAACTATTAAAAGCTGGCCCATTTGTGAGAAGGAAATAGTAGTGAATATTTTTTTTATTTAAATCAAGACCATATGACTGGTAATATACGTGGATTTACTTATGCAGAATGGAATAAAAACTTTAGAATTCCTAAAAAAATCCCTATTATAATGCACAATCTCTCAAAATATGAGACTCATTTATTTCTTAGAGAATTAGTACCTTATAACGGTATTTTTGATTCAGTGGGGGTTTTATGTTGTTTTATAAAACAATAATTGTTAATGAAAAGCAATACGAAGTGCACTTCATAGATTCACTCCGTTTTATGGCTTCATCGTTAGATTGGCTTTCTGAAAATTTAGTAAAATGTGAATGTAAAGTAAACTGCTGTTGTTTAAGAAGTAATTTTAAGCATACTTCTAATGTAGTTCAAAATATTGAAGAATTCAAAGAAATAATAAAGAAAAGTATTTGTCCTTATGAATATATTGATAGCTATGAATAAATAAATTATACAAAATTACATTCAATAGGCAAGTTTTATTATAGATTAACAGAGAAAAATGTTTCTCAAGAAGAATATATATGAGCGATTCATTTGGAAATTATTTAAATGTAGACCGCTATTAGATTACACTAAATTTTATCTAAAGAGTGATGTTTTTAATTTATCAGGTGACGTTGAAAATTCTAGAAATGTAGGCTCAAATAATTATAAACTACATCCACCGCACTTCTTCTCAGCACCACGACTAGCATGGGAAGCTTTTCTCAAACACTCTAAAGCTGAAATTCCCTAATTTTCTGACGAAAATATATATACATTTATAGAATGAAAAATAAGAGGCGGTGATTCTTAATGTATGAAAAGATTTGCTAAAGCTAATAATAAATATATGAAAGCCTTTGATAAAACAAAACCTTCAAATTATTTAATGTGTTCAGATTCTAATAAAGTATGCGGTTGGGCAATGTCACAAAATTTACATGAAAAAGATTTTAATTAATTTCTATACCCGACCATTTAAAAAAAACACCTCAGAATATTTCCAACAATTTAAAAATTAAGTTCAATCAGAATGGAATAAGGATAATGTAGATGCCATTTACGACGTTGACTTAGAATATAGAAGAGAGTAACACAATTTACATAAAGATTTACCACTAGCTCCTGATTAATTTCGATATAAATTTAACTACGACTTTAAATAATAAAATAAATGATTTTACAAATTAAACGAATTTAGAACTGTATTTAAAACATGGCTTAGTGTTGAAAAAAGTACATTGAACACTCACAATTACTGAGTCACTCTAATTAAAAGAATATCTCAATCATAATACTAAGTTACAACAAAAGGGAACGAATGATTTCGAGAAAGATTTTTGTAAACTCATAAATAATGCTTGTTTTAGGAAAACCTTGTAAAATATTAGAAAAAGAGCAAGTATGGAAATAATTACTAATGATGAACAAAGACAAAAAATAATTAAAAAAAACAACTTTAGATTGGAAATAATCTTTAGCGAGAGTTCCTCGGTAGCCAAAATGGCAAAGTAAAAAATAAATCTAGATGGACCTATTTATATTGTATTTGCTGTATCAGAGTTATCTAAGTTACTGACGTATGAATTTCATTATGGATGTAGGAAAACAATATATAATGAAAACATTGACTTATGTTCTATGGATACGGATAGCTTTATTTATGATGTTCGAATTGTAGATTTTCATGGTGAAATTAAAGCTGACCTCCAAGAAAAATTCGATACTTCGGATTATAAAGAAAACAATCCTTATAATTTCCCTGCAGTCAATAAAAAAGTGATAGAAATGATGTAGGATGAATTATATGGAACAATAATGTCTGAGTTTGTAGCTTTGAGATTAAAAGTATATGTTTATTTAAAAGAGGGTGACGATGAAACCAAAACAAAGAAAAAATTGAAAGGTATCAAAACAAATATTGTTAAAGATAAAATAACATTACGAAATTTTAAAGTTGTGTTATTCGGAAAAGTGGAAAGCTTCAAAGCTATAGGCTATAAGCTTCAAAGCTATAACATTCAAAGCTATAAGCTTTAAAGCTATAAGCTTCAAAGCTATGAACTTCATAAATGAATTTTGCTTTAAAAAAAAATTTACCAAGTAAATGGATGGAAAAGCACCCATTAAAATATATGAATGTGGAAAAAATGAAGGTCGTTTTAAAAATAAACATTTGCTAGCACCTCAATGGCCGTTTCAACTGTTGATTTGCGCTAACTTTGGATGTGGTATAGCTAAATTACTCTTTTAATTGATTTATGATTGCTAAAACTTTCAAAAAATTTATCCGTATCCTAAAGATCTTGAAGAAGATAAATATAAAGATTCAATGATTAACATAAATATCTTGGAAGGAAAAACTGACATGAATCTTTTGGTTGCGAGTAGTGATAAAGCAATATCATTGATGTGGATGACCTAGATCTAAAGTGTCAAAACTCAGTTATCTGACGATTTTGTAACAGAAAAAGATCAGAAGAAATTAATGATTTATGCATGAGAGGTAGAAAGCAAAACACCTCAATAGTTTATATTTCTCAGAGATATTTTGATAAACATAAAATTATACGATTAAAACGAATAAAGAAACTATTTTGGATTTTTCAAGTGTTTTAATCCAAAAGAAATTGATAGAATCAGACAAAACCATGCATCTGACTTGAAAAAAAAACTTATCAACTAATTTAATCAAGCAACAAAGAATCAGGGATTTTTACTAATTGATTTGAAAAAATATGATGAATCTCTCAAGTGCAGAAAGATCTTGGATATTAGTTTAATAAAATTTGCGTATGATTAATGAATAAGTTTGGGAGCTTAGGAAGTAAATATCGCAAGTATACAAATAACAAAAGCCAATTACTGGATGATGATGTTAATCTTGATTTACAATTGAAACGATTAAGTAATATAGGTGATCCAAAATCAGAAAATGATGCTATGAACTTACAAAATCTTATAATTATTTTAAACAATTTCAAGCATGAAGCTGTTTTTATTTTATCGATGAAAATAATTTTCTAATAAATGGAAGAGTATACAATTTATTTAATCAGAATTTCAAAATCTAAAAGAAAACGTGTCTAGACGTAAACAAAATGTAAAGTGCGAGTAACACATACAAAAGTGAATGAACGAGAATCTGTTAGACTATTACTTCATAAAAGACAGGGGACTAAGATTGAAAAATTTAAAATGAAAAAAGGATAAAAATTGATTTATCCTACAAACTACTACTTCAACATCATCTAAGATTACCGTTCTTATCTCTTGTTGATAAATTTAAAATCAATAAAAAGAATACACAATTCATTTATCTCCTCTTCAAAAAGTAACAATAAACAAATTGTTGAAGAAATAAGAAAATTGCCGAATTCGAATAAGTAAAATTACTGTTGGTAAAGACCCTGTTAAAATATGAATTAAAAGGAAACAAATTGAGCAAATTGAGCAAGCGAAAATAAAGAATAAAGATGTCTATCTAATTACATCATATCATCAACAAAAATGGTGGCTTAAGTCCGGTTTTAATACCATTAGCAACTACAATAGGTAAAGCTCCTCTAACAAGAGGAGCTGCTGCATTGGGTACATATACTGGAAAAAAATTGTTGACAATTACTGATTCTTCAAACGCTAAAGTTGATACATAAATAGCGTGGTACATAAACTACATAAACAGCGTGGAAGATCCAGAAACGTTGTTGAACCTGAGATTTCAAAATTCAAAGAATGCTGGCTTAAAAATAAGGGAATATCAGAAAGAATAAAATATCACATGATACCACTGACAAATACTGATATATTGAATAAATTAGGTCATATCCCTTATTTTTGAGGTGATTTTCTCGAGATAACTTACTAAGTAAAATAAAGAAAAAATAATGTGATGTAATCAATTATAACTACATCGGATCGCCTGGGACACATTGGACTTGATATTTCAATGATCCCAAGTACCCATTTGTAGAATTTTATGATTCTTTTGGAATTCAACCTGGAAATGAAATTGTCAAATATGTAAATTGCCTATCATTGTACTCAAGGCCAAAATTTTAACGATGTGAATGGAGGTTATTTATATGTTGAATGTATAAAAATAAGATTTAAGGGAATGGATCCACAGAATCTTGTTTAAAGTTTATTTTCAAATATAAATGGAAGAAGAACTAAAAAAGAGATTAATTGTTTATCGTAAAAGTTATAAATATTATGGAAATGTTAGTAGTGCTTTCTTGCTATATAAATTTATATTTAGTCCTTCAGGTTTATCTGCTTTTGCTGTGTTACCCCTTGCTACTTTAAGTCTTGGGACAGTCCTGATTGAAATACTTTAAAAAATCTAAGAATAGCTTAACAAAGTATAAAAATGCTTATTTCTATATTTAGAATCGTTTGCTATGTACAAATCGGGTGAATTGACTAATGAAGAAATAATTAAACGAGAAAATGAATTACGCAAAACTCTACAATTTTTTCCTCGTGAAAAATATTTGAAACAGTAATTCTAAATGGATGTAAATACTGTGTCAAGTCTGTAAAGTTTAACACATAAATAAAACCCTTCTTACGTTCCACCCGCTAATATTGCTTGTTTCACTAATCGCTCTATTTGGGCTCATTTTCTATCTCCTTCATCCTATCATTACGAAAGGCATATAGTTTATCTCCACAGTTTTCTCTTCACCATGCTATTTGCTTATTGTTTCATTATTAAGTTATGAATTAGTTTGATTAATAAAAACTAAAAACGTAGATCCTGGAAATAGTATAAACAATTTATCTATAATAGAAGAAAAAAAAACATGAATTATTAGATATGGTTAAAAAAATTTCTTTTAGTAAATGATCAAATTATTTACTCAAATAATACTTTGAAATTATTATATTCAAATAATACTTTAAAATTCATGGATCCAATAAATATTCTACGTTTTCAATAAATAAATTAATAGAATATATACATAACTAAAAAATATTTAAAAACAAAATTTAAATTTTTTTGTAACCCCCCCCCCCCAGGCTGTCTTCTATTTTTATTTTTTTTGGTGCTGGTGATCTCACATCAGCCTGGGTTCTGAGGAGATCCCGCAGGGTTTTACGTTTGGAAGGAAGCTAGATACTTCTTACTCTTTGATTAAATAAAAAAAAACAAGTTTTTTTAACTGAAAGTAAGGAGCAACATTAAAACTTAAAACAAACAGAAATTACTTTGTATATGAAAGAGGCTGCTTCCTCATCAACGTCCCGCTCTTTACGCTAAAGTTTGACTCTGTTTCTCAATTCTTCTTTTTAAAACAGTAAAAAACTTTAGCGTAAAGAGCGGGGCGTTGATGAGGAAGCAGCCTCTTTCATATACGAAGTAATTTCTGTTCGTTTTAAGTTTTAATGTCGCTCCTTACTTTCAGTTAAAAAAACTTGTTTTTTTTATTTAATCTCTGAACGTTTTTGAATCAATGCATTTTTTGATTTTGGCTCTCCGCAGAGGAATAATTAAAACGAAATTAGCATTTTTTTTTTTGGCTAAATTGCTTTCTCATAATTTTGATCGAATGATTTTGAGAAAAAAAGAGCGGGGGAGGAAGCCTAGTTGCCCTCCGATTTTTTGGTCAATTAAAAAGGCAACTAGAACTTTTAATTTTTTACGAATATTTTTATTAGTAAAAGATTTACGTAACTTATAAATTAGCTTACGTAAAGAACTTTTGTATTCTCATATTTTTATTGCATATATGAGGGGGTTCGCCCCCTTGTCAGATCCTCGCTCTTTACACTAAAGCTTAAATTTTGTCCCAATTCATTAAGAATGACCCCAGAATCACAAAAGCCGTAGAATAAATAGTTGAAATTACTAAAAATACTTTAACGTAAAGAGCGAGGTATTAGGAGGAGGTGAGCCCCTCAAATGGGTAATAATTTCTGTTTGTTTTAAGTTTTAATGCTGTTCCTTACTTCCAGCTGAAAGAACTTTTTCATATTTATTTTTTCATTGTGTTTTTAAATAATGCTAGTAAATCCTGCGCTCCCTTCATGGAGATTTTCTTCCCCCATGACAAATTATCGAAGGAAAGTTCCCCCAGCATATCCTCCTCTTCTCAACCCCTCCCCCAACCAAAAAAATCCACCTGAAAACGCCTGTACACTTCCCAATAACCATTACTATATGTAAGCATTGGTCAAAGTTTGTAACTTGTTGCCCCTCCCATGGGGACTGTGGGGGAGTAAGTCGTCCCCAAAGACATAGTTATAAGGTTTTTCGACTACGCTGAATAAAATGGCTATCTCAGAATTTTGATCCGTTGACTTTGGTAAAATAATTAGCGTGGGAGGGGCCTAGGTGCCCTCCAATTTTTTTGGTCACTGAAAAAGGGCACTAGAACTTTTCATTTCCGTTAGAATGAGCCCTCTTGCAAAATTCTAGGACAACTGGGTCGATACGATCACCCCTGGGAAAAAAAACAAAAAAAAAACAAAAAAACAAAAAAACAAATAAACACGCATCCGTGATCTGCCTTCTGGCAAAAAATACAAAATTCCACATTTTTGTAGATAGGAGCTTGAAACTTCTACAGTGGGGTTCTCTGATACGCTGAATCTGATGGTGTGATTTTCGTTAAGATTCTATGACTTCTAGGGGGCGGTTCCCCCTGTTTTCTAAAATAACGCAAATTTTCTCAGGCTCATAACTTTTGATGGGTAAGACTAAACTTGATGAAACTTATATATTTAAAATCAGCATTACAATGCGATTCTTTTGATGTAGGTATTGGTATCAAAATTCCATTTTTTAGAGTTTTGGTTACTATTGAGCCGGGTCGCTCCTTACTACAGTTCGTTACCACGAACTGTTTGATCTGGGCAGTGCCCCAATCGTATTGACACCTTATGCTGTTACACGAGGTAAAAGTGAGAGTCGAATTGTTGGATTGCAACCGATGATCAGTCGACCACTTTACCAACTGGGCCACACAGTTCTGTAAGGAGATTTTGTCCAATCTTTTTGTGTTTCGTTTGACAGGCTTCCAAAACTGAACCTGAGACCTTTCTCTTGTGAGTCAAGCGCTCAAACCATTTACGCTATTGGAGACTAGTTAAAAGTTAAACAGAAATCAATTTGTTAGATAAATTACTTCCGATTCAGTAAATTTGTTGAATAAATTTAGCAGCTATTAAATGGAGAAAATTTAAAGCAAAATGAAAATGGAAAAATAAATATAATGGAACTATTAGGAAAGAAGGCTTAGACATTGGAATGGAATACATGATTTAATTAATAAAATTTGTAAAAACTAAATATGGAAAGGAAATCGTTATCATTATTGATTTTGAAGGTGAAATGTTTGATCTATTTGCACCTCTGAGTTTTGATTCTAAAGTCACTGATCTTGAAAAGAAATTTAAAAAACTAGATAAAGGTATGATCTTAAAGGTTATTGAAAGAAAAAAAATAAAGATAATACAAATTATTTGGATATCGATCAAACAATTAAATATTAGGTCGAAGAAGTAGTATAGGAAATTATACAAAATATGACGTATTATGTATTAATAATAATACAATATTGAATAATTCTAATAATCCGATAATTTGATTTCAATGGACCTGTTTTCATTTTGAATGTACAGGTGGAAATTGTTCAAAATGTGCAACATTTTATGTTAAATGATGTAAATGAACTAAAAATTCAATGTTAATAGAATGGATGAGATAGGTATCACTAATTTAGACCCTGTTCCTATATTTAACTGGGAAAATTCCAGATTGACAACTCCCTCTCAATTTAATAACATGCCACTACAATATTTTATTATTATACCGTTTAGCTGCTTCTTCCAGATCCTTGGCAATTTTATGAATAGACTCCACTTCACACCTCCGTAGTTCACATTTTAACGCTTTCTCTACCTTTTTTTTAATTCCTTTTGTTTTCATATGATCTATCAAACAGATAATTCTTTTACAAACGCTCTCTCCTCTCAATTAAATATAAAGCATTTTCACAAATATCCCTAGCTGCAGTCTTAACTTTCTTCCCTAAGACACCATCAGCAACTTCACAAACTGTTTTTCCAAAAATTATTCCAACCATCTTCCACATTGTCAAATTTCAAATGCTCAAGTCTAGTATTCAACTGTTTCTGGAAAGATTCTCTCAAATTCTCATCCTGGAGTCTACCAATATCATAACTTCCCGTGAGGCAGTTACGCTTCCGATATTTCACCTTTAATTTAACCCTAGACACTACTAGATGGTGATCTTTACTTTTAACAGCAGAAAAGGCACTCCTATATACCCAAGTATCTTGTATTGATCCTGTCAGAATTCGGTTCACTATAACGTAATCAATAAGGTTTGCTGTCTTACCGTCGCGTGGATACCATGTCAACTTATGGGTCATTTTTTGACCAAACACTGTATTGGTTATAACTAAATTGTTATAGTTACAACATTGCAGAGCTGTAGCTACTACTGTATCCTTTTCCTACACTAAATTTACCTAGGCTAGGATACGATCTATCTCTATTTCTACCTACCTGGGCGTTAAGATCTCCTAAAAAAACACCAAATTGGGGCCCTGTCTATTTGCTTCTGTAACTGTAAGTAAAAGTCATCTGAGTCACAACTATCTCTGTTATTTGGTTCTATAGGGGCATATACTACTATGACTGATACCCAAAACTTTTAATCACAGATTGAGCAATTAGTATTCTATTATTAATACTTTACCAGCCTAAACGAGACATAGCAGCTTCCATATTCATCGTGAGCCTTACTCCTTGTCTATGTACCCCATCCTTCCTGCCTGAGTAAACCAATATTTTATGTCACCTATTTTCATACTACCTATCCCTGGGATATGAGTATCTGAAACTCCTAATAAGTCCAGTTCCGTATCTTCTGAATTTGTCAGTCAAAATGTCGACACGATAGTCATTTTTGAACGTCGTAACATTACAAGTTCCAACTTTCATTTTCTTTAAATCACTGAAATTATTTTGGCCTCAGGAAAAGCACTGATACCGGACACCAGTGCAGGACAGGGATCAGCATATCTTCTCAAGTCTACACAAAACCGCTGAAGCCGGCTTAGAACTGGACAGCAAGAATTCCTTGGGACCTCCAGTATGAATGGAGGCTTTGTGCAATCCTGGACCCATCTTGGTCAAAACATGGTAACTTAACCTGTTGTAACTTAACCTGTGGAGTTAGAGCCCAGCTTTCTTTTTTTTTCTGGGCATACGTTTGTAGTCAAATGCAATTCCACTGACATATACCCACATTATTTCGTGATTTTCCTTTCATTTTATTAACCAAATTCAATTAAAAAAAACTAGTTTTTTTAACTGAAAGTAAGGAGCGACATTAAAACTACTTTCAGTTAAAAAAACTAGTTTTTTTTTTTACCAAGGCTTGGAAAAGCACTCAGGAAAAGCACTGATACCGGACACCAGTGCAGGACAGGGATCAGCATATCTTCTCAAGTCTACACAAAACCGCTTAAGCCGGCTTAGAACTGGACAGCAAGACTTCCTTGGGACCTCCAGTATGAATGGAGGCTTTGTGCAATCCTGGACCCATCTTGGTCAAAACATGGTTTTCAGCACTTGCGATGCTCTTCTATCAACAAAAGTAAAAATCCTGCACAGACAGTCCCAAGCCTATTACCTCCGACTCATTATATATTTCTGCCTACAAATAATATTTTACTACGGAGAGGCAACCCATAGAATATAAATTATCTAGGTAGAGGTTTTTCAGCCCGAAAACGCCTGTCAAAACAGACCAAGCCCAGAAGAATTATCCATTAATCAGAATCCTGTGCAAGTTCTGTGTCTTTTACTAGGCTGTAATTTCCACGAGAATCGCCACTCCTCAAGTGGGAATAGAGTTGATCACAAGGTCCCCAGTCTTGCAGGTACCCCGGAAGGGTCGAGGCAGCCCTTTACCGAGACCGTTGTCCATAGATCTAGATCTTACACCCTACCACAGTTGTCCTCATATAGAGGATCCTCCCACGATGGTGCTCTGCGTCACCATGCGATTTAGCCCATTACTGGGAGAAGGTTTGTAACTCATAGGACGTATAGACACGCCGGTGGGCCATGTTGAGAATACATTGAAGGGACCTTCTTCCTCCTCCACCTGTATGTAAGGCCCCTGGCGAGGGTGCCCATGTTCTATCATTGACCCCCCGGGAAAAGCCCCCCCTAGATCCGTGCCTCCTATGGTGGTACCATACATATCTGTAGGGCGTTCCCCTATTGCCACCTGGGGACACGCTGAGTGGCCAGGGGGAGGCCCCTTTTTTCAAACTAAATGCCAAGTACCTAAAAATCATCTAACATTGCTAAAGATAACAGATGCAAATTGAAAATATGTATCCTTGCTTCTCAAACTAAAAGATAAGTACTTCAAAATCATCTAACATTGCTAAAGACAACAAATGCAACTTGGCCATATGCATCATTGTTTCTCAAAACTAAAAGGTAAGTGCCTCAAAATCATCTAACATTGCTAGAGATAAAAAATGCAACTTGGCCATATGCATCATTGTTTCTCAAAACTAAAAGCTAAGTGCCTCAAAATCATCTAACATTGCTAAAGATAACAAATGCAATTTGGCCATATGCATCATTGTTTCTCAAAACTAAAAGGTACGTGCCACAAAATCAACTAACATTGCTAAGGATAACAAATGCAACTTGGCCATATGCATCATTGTTTCTCAAAACTAAAAGGTGCGTGCCTCGAAATCAACTAACATTGCTAAGGATAACAAATGCAACTTGGCCATATGCATCATTGTTTCTCAAAACTAAAAGGTAAGTGCCTCAAAATCATCTAACATTGCTAAAGACAACAAATGCAACTTGGCCACATGCATCATTGTTTCTCAAAACTAAAAGCTAAGTGCCTCAAAATCATCTAACATTGCTAGAGATAAAAAATGCAACTTGGCCATATGCATCATTGTTTCTCAAAACTAAAAGGTGCGTGCCTCAAAATCAACTAACATTGCTAAGGATAACAAATGCAACTTGGCCATATGCATCATTGTTTCTCAAAACTAAAAGGTAAGTGCCTCAAAATCATCTAACATTGCTAAAGACAACAAATGCAACTTGGCCACATGCATCATTGTTTCTCAAAACTAAAAGGTAAGTGCCTCAAAATCATCTAACATTGCTAGAGATAACAAATGCAACTTGGCCATATGCATCCTTGTTTCTCAAAACTAAAAGGTGCGTGCCTCAAAATCAACTAACATTGCTAAGGATAACAAATGCAACTTGGCCATATGCATCATTGTTTCTCAAAACTAAAAGGTAAGTGCCTCAAAATCATCTAACATTGCTAAAGACAACAAATGCAACTTGGCCACATGCATCATTGTTTCTCAAAACTAAAAGCTAAGTGCCTCAAAATCATCTAACATTGCTAGAGATAAAAAATGCAACTTGGCCATATGCATCATTGTTTCTCAAAACTAAAAGGTAAGTGCCTCAAAATCATCTAACATTGCTAAAGATAACAAATGCAATTTGGCCATATGCATCATTGTTTCTCAAAACTAAAAGCTAAGTGCCTCAAAATCATCTAACATTGCTAAAGATAACAAATGCAACTTGGCCAAATGCATCATTGTTTCTCAAAACTAAAAGGTAAGTGCCTCAAAATCATCTAACATTGCTAGAGATAACAAATGCAACTTGGCCATATGCATCATTGTTTCTCAAAACTAAAAGGTAAGTGCCTCAAAATCATCTAACATTGCTAAAGACAACAAATGCAACTTGGCCACATGCATCATTGTTTCTCAAAACTAAAAGGTGCGTGCCTCAAAATCAACTAACATTGCTAAGGATAACAAATGCAACTTGGCCATATGCATCATTGTTTCTCAAAACTAAAAGGTAAGTGCCTCAAAATCATCTAACATTGCTAAAGACAACAAATGCAACTTGGCCACATGCATCATTGTTTCTCAAAACTAAAAGCTAAGTGCCTCAAAATCATCTAACATTGCTAGAGATAAAAAATGCAACTTGGCCATATGCATCATTGTTTCTCAAAACTAAAAGGTAAGTGCCTCAAAATCATCTAACATTGCTAAAGATAACAAATGCAATTTGGCCATATGCATCATTGTTTCTCAAAACTAAAAGCTAAGTGCCTCAAAATCATCTAACATTGCTAAAGATAACAAATGCAACTCGGCCATATGCATCATTGTTTCTCAAAACTAAAAGGTAAGTGCCTCAAAATCATCTAACATTGCTAGAGATAACAAATGCAACTTGGCCATATGCATCCTTGTTTCTCAAAACTAAAAGCTAAGTGCCTCAAAATCATCTAACATTGCTAGAGATAAAAAATGCAACTTGGCCATATACATCCTTGTTTCTCAAAACTAAAAGCTAAGTGCCTCAAAATCATCTAACATTGCTAAAGACAACAAATGCAACTTGGCCACATGCATCATTGTTTCTCAAAACTAAAAGCTAAGTGCCTCAAAATCATCTAACATTGCTAGAGATAACAAATGCAACTTGGCCATATGCATCCTTGTTTCTCAAAACTAAAAGGTGCGTGCCTCAAAATCAACTAACATTGCTAAGGATAAAAAATGCAACTTGGCCATATGCATCATTGTTTCTCAAAACTAAAAGGTAAGTGCCTCAAAATCATCTAACATTGCTAAAGACAACAAATGCAACTTGGCCACATGCATCATTGTTTCTCAAAACTAAAAGCTAAGTGCCTCAAAATCATCTGACATTGCTAGAGATAACAAATGCAACTTGGCCATATGTATCCTTGTTTCTCAAAACTAAAAGCTAAGTGCCTCAAAATCATCTAACATTGCTAGAGATAAAAAATGCAACTTGGCCATATGCATCC
This sequence comes from Artemia franciscana, assembly GCF_032884065.1. NCBI lineage: Eukaryota > Metazoa > Arthropoda > Branchiopoda > Anostraca > Artemiidae > Artemia > Artemia franciscana. The sequence continues at coordinate 1,990,516 of NW_027062662.1, forward strand.
TTGTTTCTCAAAACTAAAAGCTAAGTGCCTCAAAATCATCTAACATTGCTAGAGATAAAAAATGCAACTTGGCCATATGCATCATTGTTTCTCAAAACTAAAAGGTAAGTGCCTCAAAATCATCTAACATTGCTAAGGATAACAAATGCAACTGGGCCATATGCATCCTTGTTTCTCAAACTAAAAGCTAAGTACCTCAAAATCATCTAACATTGCTAAGGATAACAAATGCAACTGGGCCATATGCATCCTTGTTTCTCAAACTAAAAGCTAAGTACCTCAAAATCATATAAAATTGCTAAGGATAACAGATACAATTTGACCATATGCATCCTTGTTTCTCAAAACTAAAAGCTATGAACCGCAAAATCATTTAACACTACTAAGGATAACAAATTCAATTTGACCTTATGCACCCTGTTTTTCTCGAAACTAATATATAAGTAACTCAAAATCATCTAACATTGCTAAGAATAACAGATGCAACTTAACCATATGCATGCTTGCTTCTCAAAACCAAAGCTAAGTACCTCAAAATCATCTACCACTGCTAAGAATAACAGATGCAACTTGACCATATGCCTCCTTTTTATTTCAAAACTAAAAGCTAAGTACCTCAAAATCATCTACCATTGCTAAGGATAACATTTGCAAAAAAGTTCTTCAAATTCATTCATGTATATGCGGATTCTCGCAAGCCATTGTATCCTCAATTCCTAGAACAAAACTAGATACGTTGCATGGGCAATGTGACGTGTTGCGGCAAGGTTTGTTCGACTCCGCCGAGCAATGTATTGCGAGAGCAACATTTTGGTCTTGTTTCCTTGCTTCGATTGAATACTGAAGTTGTTAATCTGTAAGGATCTTAAAATAAACAAGTCCCTCACATGTCTTACCACTGGAACCAAATTGGTCTTACTATCAAATACACCGGAAACAAATAATAGGTACACTAAGAGCAAAAGTTGCGAACCCCTCATCGCCGAAGATGATTTTGAGCTAACAAACGACTGTTGCTTAAAACTCCCCTATATGTCTCACAATTGTTATCGGCCTATTTTTGGTTTCAGTGTGTACCTTACTACTGAAGTTGTCAACCCCTTTAAACTTTCAAACTACATCTCATGAAGGAATTTTTGTACCAAAAAATGGATGACATATACTTTGATCAGCTCATCAAGAGCTATCGACTGCCGTCGAAAAAAAAATCTATCTGTCTTTGTTCAAAAGTTCACTTTTTTGCCGTAGGCCAAGTTTCTAACGTCATCACTTAGAAAGGAGCAAAGGATAAACTCTAATTTCTTTAGCAACGAGAGAACTTTTAAAGTTTAAAAGGCACATCTGATACCATTTCTCTACTGCGATCCCAAGTACAAAAAAAAACGAATGATAAACTCAGCTGAAATCACGAACAGAAATGGGTAGAAACAATAGATAGCAGCACTTTCGGACCCGTGGGAAAATGCCACTTTTTTGTTTATATAGATTTTTCTATTTATCACTCAAAGAAAATGTATTGGCTGTGGGGCGAGGTAACTGCCGCATACATCTAACACTTATAGATTTTAGTCCACCTTCAATGTGAGACTGGTGTCTGCCTGCTTGCCTGCTAGAACGGAGCTTCCCACTCGAAAGCAGAAACAAGGTTTGATAAAACGAAAGCTTGAATGCCTAACTTCAGATAGTTCTCTCCGACAAAGGCTATAAAACTCCATTTCACCTCACACACTATAGGCTCTGGCTCAAGGACAAGCAAAAATCATCCTTTATGCCCCCAGGCAAGAGTTCTACGAAGCTTTTCAAAATGCAAAGTCATATTCACCAATCCAGCCTAAGGCACACACTTTCCATAAGAACTGCAGAGGTTATACCCTTACCACTTTCTAGGAAGAAGCTGAAATCGGGGTGCTAGAAAAAAAAACAAACAAACAAAAAACACACAAAATCAAAGTGTTACTGTCGCAGCACAAAAACCCTACCTTTTTAAACCCACATTGATGACCATGCACGAAATGAAGTCATTAAAAAGTATTTTAATTTGTAAGACTAGAACAGATTAAATAAAATACATTAATATTGTAGAAAATCCACATTCATGCCATGAACTGATTCGTAACGTCCATTTGTTTCAAGACAACAAACTATTTTATGAATAACCTTTACAAATTGCATTTTAACAAATGTTTAAAAAAGGAACACGATAAAGCTCTACCATAAAATACGTATTTATTCAAGGATGTCTTCAGGAGAAGGCGTACAAATCCAAACTCCTTTTTTTCCAAAATTAAATCAAGCCATGGATCCAAACTTTGAAACTGTTAAATTGCACAATTTAGATGAGTTGAAATTTGCTTTTTTGCAATTACCACTAGACTTAATTTTTTTTCAAAATTAGGAAGCTTTTACGACAGTACAGGATTTCTGTCAGTGTTGCCAAACTGAATATTGAAAATAAAAAAGCAAAACTAATAAGTTAAATCAGAAATATATATATATATATATATATATATATATATATATATATATATATATATATATATATATATATATATATATATATGTATGTCAAAGTCAAGATTATAAAACATATAATGTAAGTACCAAAGAGTATGGGTAACTTATGATATGTATGTTACCCTTACTCTTTGGTACATGCATTAACAACAGGATTTAAAGAAAGTAAAATGACAATAAGAACCGAAGAAAAAGCAGAAAGAGATACAAACCGGAATAATAACAATATACGTGCAAAGCAAGCGAGATGAGTTCACACACCCCCTCTCCTTTGTGTTCTCCTTTAAACCAGTGTTTTATGTCTTTAGTTTTTTTTTTATAATACTAGATTTTTTGGTCTTAATATCGCATTCTGCCACTTCAAGGGAATTCACTTGCACATGCATAGAAGACACATTCTAAATGACACACGTAAAAATCAAGAACGAGTTTGGTTTCCAGCCAATGGAAAAAAAAAGTGGACGAAAAGAAAAAGCAGATATTTAAGCAAGGACCTCCACCTAACCGTACTCAGCGCTCAACACAAAAAAAGGACGGAAATGAAAAAAGACTTAAATATAAGACAAGAAAAAACTAACCTTTTAAAGTAAACTGCAACGAGACAGAGAAAAGAATGAAACAAAATGTAAGCCAAAACAAATGAAACACAATGGAAAAATTAGATTGGGCGAGCATTTTGTCTTTATCAAATAACATGATCTATCTACTTATCTGATTTGCGTCAATACGATAATATGATCTTTGTTTAAAACGAGAAGAAATGCTAGTTGATTATCGTAACTTCGGTATTTAAAACAAATTTATTAAAATCTGGATTTAAAAAAAATTTAATGCAAAGAGAATCAACCAACATTCCTTCTCATTTTACACTGTAATCAAATGACTATATCACCACAAATCAGGTCATAAACAGCCTGCACTAATCGCTAGGTACAGAATTCTTTCCTAATCTGATCTTTTATTTGTTTATGCTTCAGTCTTTTCTCTTCATCTTTAAAGTTGATTTCTAAGGTTAGTTTTTTTTCATGTTTTGCCTTTCAATTTTTTCCTTTTTGTTTTAGTTTTGTGCTGAGGACTGACGACGGCTCGGCACAGGTCCTTGCCGAAACATCTGCTTTGTCTTTTTATTTTTGTCTTTTCTGCTAGCTGAAAATCCCCTCGCTCTTGGTTTCTTAATTATCTTTAATTTTTTTTCGTTTCTTTTTATCGTACATCATGTATAGCCACTGCGATTTTAAAACGTATTTACTATGTCTCATGTGCCAAACCATAGTTAATAGAGGCAAAATGAGGTGTTTTGAAATGAAAAATTTGTAAGGTTTCATTTTGAAAAATTCCAAAAAACCCCATCATAACATACGCCCTCACCATGTGTAACACCACCTTTAAAAGTTAATTAAAAACGTATAGGACAAAAACACAATGTTCTGCTTCTATAAGCGGATTTCCAGTTAATGGTAATGAAGTTCGTTCAACTACCAAATCACTGCTTTGTATATTTAGACTGTTTTAGTTATTATAACATTTACTCCTACTGACAGCTTAATGTAGGACAAACAACCTGAGGCCAACATAGCTGTGCAGGCTTTTCTCTCCCCTAATCTTCTTGAAGGTTCCCCCTTTCTTTATCCAGTACAAACAAATAACAAACCTCGAGCTATCTTCTTACAGCTCCAACGCTATTTGGAACCAGCAAGACGTCAGCATGAATAAGAAATTAGCGTCCACAAAACGGGTGTAGTTGATATTTGGCCATTGAAGGTGACTCATTTCCAGGGTTCTGACCGCTACTAATTTATCCCTATTTCTAGTGATTTTTATGAGCGCTAAACAGAAAACACTAAATTTGCCAATAAATCACTAGATTATCGAAGAGAATTACTAAATATACCAGAAAATCTCGAAAATCCATTCATTTTTTGCCACTCGCTCGTAATCCTGCTCACTTACTCGATATGGAAGTATTCAGCTACTCCTGTCCATGAAAATCCTAAGAATACAATACACCATCATAATCTCAAATGTTGATATTTTCTGCCACCACTTCAATATTAGGCCTAAGTCTACGACAACGATTGTCAAACAAGAGAGACTGCACAGGCTCAACACCCTCAATTAACGTCAACAAAGTGTCAATACCAAGCAGCTTGAGAAGACCGAATGAACAAATCATCAAGCAAACGTTTTTATCGGTCTCTCGGTCAGATTGACGTGGGCAACCAGTTAGTCAATTGGAGAATTGGTGGGAAGTCGTTAGAAACAACTTTGTGCCCCTGGTGGATTTCGAAAGACTGACAGAAGATGGGGTTGGCTGCTGGCTACAGTTCAACAAAAAGATGTCACAGTACTGCGATAAATGGATGTTAGGTATAGTCTTCTGGATGACAAGAAAGACATCAAGGTCAGGTGGAATTACAAGCAAGTAGTTTACTCTCTACGAATAGGTTCTTCCAATTTACCTAAAATTATGATTTTCATCGTTCCAACTCTCAAGCCAGAACCTCTACCATTGCGAACAGCGCCGACCTTGACGGGGTGAAATGAACCTGAAGAGTGGCAGCCCGTTATAGAATTATAGTGTAGCTAACGCCACAACACAACATTTCGATTAATGAACAGTTCTGTCAGCTGTGTTGGTATTGGTAGTATTTTTTGGCTACTGACGCTCTTTTTAGATGCGTTATTTGTTGCCTGTTGCCTCCTCATTATAGCAGTATAATATTTATTTCTGTTACGGCTACTCCGAAATTGTGAATCTGTACACTTCTGCATACTTTGGAGCTGATCCGTACATGCACTGTATCTTAAGATACAAACAAAACGAGTCAAGTAATAAAGATAATATGCAGATACTATATTATCATTCTAACTTTTTACAAAAATATCTTGCTAATACAAAGGAAAAAAGTAAATAGTGAAACACAGCCAAACAACAAATTGGGTGAGCGAAAAATTACTTTGATTCTGTTGCTGAAAATGGCAAATTGTTAATTTCAAGACTGGCAATATAACACTTCATATATTACCAATAAAAAACAAACCTGAATCGAATTATCAAGGATAATGCATTTTTAAAACTTGTCTTTAATCAACAATTCCTGCAAAATGTTACAAACAAAGAAGATGGTTATCTAAGCCACATCAGAAGAACAAATTTAGAACTTCATACTTTTGGATTGATTTTGTCATGACCCTTTCCTGAATTTTTCTGTGTCACAAATTTATGATTTATGAAAGAATTGTCACATTTTTATGTTTTAGACTGAAATCTGATGCACGTATTATAGAACAATTTCTATCAATCCAGTAAAATTATGCAAAAAACAAAAAAACATTGGAGACGCTTCTAAGAGAGATCAAGTACCATTCTGACATGAAGACGATGAGATTTGATCCCCTACAAACACAAATTTAAAAAATGAGCTAGTACAATACCAAATCCACCTTAGAAACTTCACCGACGATACCTTTTAACAACATCGCTGGCGCTGGGAATTTTTGGAGTGATTCTTGCCCTTGGTCTTTTATTCCTCACATCCTCTTCTTTAATTAGTCCATTTGTAGAGCTGCCTGATATTTTTTCTTTTCCTTGTTGCAAATATCGTGCAGTTTTTATATCAGTAAGTAACTTTGAAACTTCACTTCTCACAAAATTCGATCCACTTCTTTTGATCACAAATTTATCAATTTTAGTTTTTAACTCAGCAGCAAATATAGGCCTTATATCTGATGTGTAGCACACACCAGTAAAGGGATCAGATGGTGATCTACCAAGTAAAGCCTGCTCAGAGTTGAACCTGTCGATAGTTGACAGGTCAACTATATTTCCACTTGGCAATATCATAGGTATGCACATAACAGAATGCGTTATAGGGTCAAGAAGCTCATTTGGTATTTCAGGAAGAGCCGACTCAATGCCTGATATTGTCTGCGGTGGTTCTTCGACTGGTTTTACTGGAATATCAATAACCCTAGGAATCACACTGACTTTGTAGAGATTCTCTTCACTTGGTTCACCCCAAATTTCCAACTTGCCGATGGATGGAATGCTTGCATTCAAGGTCTTAGTGATAACAATTTTGATTTCAGTAACACTGGCTAGTAAGTGTCTCATTCTTGTAGGGACTACAATTTTCTTCAAGTTGGATGAAATGAGCTTGCGTTCATTGGTGGCACATTCAATTTTACCCTAAAAGTAAAAAGGAAAAAAATAGTGAAAAGACTAGAGAGGCAAAACTTCTCTCTAAACACGGCATTGACTATTCAAAAATAGTTAACTAAAAACAAAATTTTCATATTGAAATTATGAATAACATAAAAATTAAAACAAAAGGAAATCATCCCACATATGAAGGGGATGCTACCCCCTTAAACCGCACTATTTACGCTAAAGATTAACATTTACTGTCCTTTCAGGCACTTAAAATTCATTAAACAAAATAAAAAAAAAATTCAAACTAAAGCAAATAATAAAACTTCCAAAACGAATTCCATTTTAAACGCACAGAAATGGCTAGACAAATACTCTGTGTGTATATAGAATGGAATATGTTTATTCATAGCCCTATTTTTAAAATAAAGAAACTATTTTTCAGCTGACACCAGCATATGCTAAAGGAAAACGTATTATAAAAAAGAAAAAACAAAGATCAACACATTCAGATATAAATCGTATAACTGGTTGAAATGGCGAAAAAAAAATACTACACAAAAAAGCAAATATGATGATTCTGTTGTCAGAGTAAAACTTTGAAGAGAAAGTAATAAAGTAAGGGTAGCAGTGGTTTGAAATGCAAAATTTGATTTTTCAGGAAATTTTTTTTAAGTTTTTCAGGGAGGAAGAGAGGTTCATTGGGAACTAAAATTTATTTCGAGAAGATGGCACCAGCCTTTCCATTTGGGTACAAATAAGAATTTGAGTGTAATATTATATTTTATATTCAAAATGTTTCTACAATAAATGGAGAGCTTCCACCCTTATAGTTCAAAGTGCTAAGCTACGCCAAATATTTCTCCCCAAATTAAAGGATATTTGGAGCTAAATCTCTCCTACATATTTATCTGAAAGTCCTCTCATGAACATACTTAATACAAATAATGTAGCACCGTTAATGTTACTATGTAAACAATCCGCGGGCCATAATTTCAGAAACTTGGAGCTTACATAAACGGCTTTCCACAAGATTGGCTATTTTACTATTTTTGCTAGATAGCATTTTGGATCAAGCCAGGTCGAAATTTTTGTATTGTGGCATAAATGACGGAATAATTCAGTGCTTTACCAAGCCAGAAGCTCGTTGGTAAACTAAAAAATGGCACTAGAAGTTTATATTTTAAACGATCTGTTCAAATGACCCATCTCTTGAATACACTATGATCACTGCTGCGACTGGATTACACAGTTGCAAGCAGTCACAGTTGCAGTCACAGTACAAGTAGCAGTAGTAATGGCACTCACGTTCGTACCCTTAGCTGTTCCCAAGATAATGCAGAAACGTCTTTTCGATAGCCTTGATGCATACAATATCTTTTGAATTAGTTGAGAAGACACCTCAAGATTCCCAAAATTTCACCTTTATATTTTTAATCTTTTCGGACAGACCCAGGATATAACATTCATTCATTCCGGAGTGAAAAATCCTTCCCCACAGGGAGAGTTACTATACCTTTTGACTATTTTGAACAAAATAAATCCTTCTCACAGTTATAAAGAGGGATTGGAGCCAGTTTTTTTAAATATAGGTATGTAAAGAACATAAAAATCTTACAATTGGAAAATAAACAATTGTTAGTATAATGAGAGGAGAGGGTATAGGGTGGGCGTTTATTGACCCTACGTGGAGAAAGCTGACGACGCTGTTAAGGCCAACCCGGCATAGGGATTAAGTAAGTAAGAATAAAGACGTCACTAATTCATCTCCATCACAAAAAAGACAGAGGCTTGAGAAAGCTAATCCTAAGCAAATACAAAGTAGAGGCAATAGGGAAAATCTTTTCAAGACAGTGGAAATTAGTTCTGTGGATATTTCGGCCCTATGTCCAAGGGCCATCTTCAGCACAATACAAGAATAAGAGAGAAACTATATATATATATATATTTAAATGAACTTACATCAAATTGTGAGAATTAAAACTAAATAATTAAAAACACTTTTTAAAACTTTTTTTTAAAAATAGCCCTAGCATCCTTACTTCAACGAAGTTCAGCCAGGACTGGCGAAAAGAATGAAATGAGAATATGACCTCATTCAAACTAAAGAGAACAAAATGATTAGACGCAATTTCTTAAAGCTAATCTTGCTTGTTTAGCAGCCTGTCTCAAAGGCCTTTTCGTAGTTGGTTCAGTACTATTATTACATAAAAAAACTAGTTTTTTTTAACTGAAAGCAAGGAGCGACATTAAAACTTAAAACGAACAGAAATTACTCCGTATATGAAATGGGTTGTCCCCTCCGCAATCCCTCGCTCTTTACGCTAAAGCTTTTAATTGTTTTAAAAAGCAGAATTGTGGCAAAGAGTCAAACTTTAGCGTAAAGAGCGAGGGATTGCGGAGGGGACAACCCATTTCATATACGGAGTAATTTCTGTTCGTTTTAAGTTTTAATGTCGCTCCTTACTTTCAGTTTAAAAAAATAGTTTTTTTATGTAATTTCTGAACGTTTTTGAATTAATGCATGTTTGATTTTGGCTCTCCACACATAAATTATTAAAATGAAATTTGTATATTAATTCCTTTTTTGGCTAAATGGCTTTCTCTTAGTTTTGATCAGACGATTTTGAGAAATAAGGGGTGGGGAAGGAGGCCTAGTTGCCATGCAATTTTTCGGCTACATAAAAAGGCAACTATAAATTTTAATTTTTCACAAATTTTTTTATTAGTAAAAAATATACGTAACTTAAGAATTAACTTACGTAACAAACTTTTATATTCTTTAATTCTTATTATGTATATGAGGGGGTTTGTACCCTCGTTAATGCCTCGTTCTTTACACTAAATCGTAAGTTTTGTCCCAATTCTTTAAGAATGACCCCTGAATCAGAAAGGCCGTAGAATAAATAGTTGAAATTACTAAAAATACTATAGCATAAAGAGCGAGGTATTTATCTCCTCCTAAATACCTCGCTCTTTATGCTAAAGTATTTTTAGAACCCCTCATATGCGTAATAATCTCTGTTCGTTTCAAGTTTCAATGCTACTCTTTACTTTCAATCGAAAAAATCTTTTCCATGTTTATTTTTTCATTGTTTTTTTTTAGTAATTTTAGAAAATCCTGCGCCCTTTTCATTGAATTTCTGTTCCCCCATGATATATTTCTCCAAGGAAAGATCCTCCCACATAGCCCCCTCCCCTCATACCCACCCCCAAAACCAAAAAAAAAATCCCCTGAAAACGACTGTACACTTCCCAATAACCATTATTATATGTAAACACTGGTCGAAGTTTGTAACTTGCAGCCCCTCCCCCAGGGACTGTGGGGGAGTAAGTCATTCCCAAAGACATAGTTATTATGGTTTTTGAATATGCAGAACAAAATGGCTATCTCAAAATTTTGATCTGTTGACTTTGGAGAAAAAATGAGCGTGGGAGGGGGCCTAGGTGCCCTCCAATTTTTTTGGTCACTTAAAAAGGGCAGTAGAACTTTTCATTTCCGTTAGAATGACCTCTTGCACATTCTAGGACCACTTGGTCGATACGATGACCCCTGGGAAAAAAAACAAAAAAAAAAACAAATAAACACGCACCAGTGATTTGTCTTCTGGCAAAAAAATGCGAAATCCCACATTTTTGTAGATTGGACCTTGAAATTTTTTCTGTAGGGTTCTCTGATACGCTGAATGCGATGGTGTGATTTTCGTTAAGATCCTATGACTTTTAGGGGGTGTCCCCCCTATTTTCCAAAATAAGGCAAATTTTCGCAGGCTCGTAACTTTTGATGACAAAGACTAAATTTGATGAAGCTTATATATTTAAAATCAGCATGAAATTCTGATTCTTTTGATATATCTTTTAGCATCGAAGCTCCATTTTTTAGAGTTTCGTTTACTATTGAGCCGGGTCGCTCCTTACTACAGTTCGTTACCACGAACTGTTTGAACATTGGCCACATTTTGAAACTTGCAGCCCCTCCCCCAGGGACTGTGGGGGGTAAGTCATCCCCAAAGACATAGTTATTATGGTTTTCGACTATGCGGAACAAAATGGCTATCTCAAAATTTTGATCCGTTGACTTTGGGAAAAAAATGAGCGTGGGAGGGGGCCTAGGTGCCCTCCAATTTTTTCGGTCACTTAAAAAGGGAACTAGAACTTTTCATTTCCGTTAGAATGAGCCCTCTTGCAACACTCTAGGACCACTTGGTTGATACGATGACCCCTGGGAAAAAAAACAAAAAAACACGCACCCGTGATTTGTCTTCTGGCAAAAAATACGAAATTCCACATTTTTGTAGATTGGACCTTGAAATTTTTTCTATAGGGTTCTCTGATACGCTGAATGCGATGGTGCGATTTTCGTTAAGATCCTATGACTTTTAGGGGGTGTTACCCCCTATTTTCCAAAATAAGGCAAATTTTCTCAGGCTCCTAACTTTTGATGACAAAGACTAAATTTGATGAAACTTATATATTTAAAATCAGCATAAAAATTCGATTCTTTTGATATATCTTTTAGCATCGAAATTCCGTTTTTTAGAGTTTCGTTTACTATTGAGCCGGGTCGCTCCTTACTACAGTTCGTTACTACGAACTGTTTGATAAATCGGTTTAGTAAAATATTTTGTTAGATCATTTTTAATTAAATTTGAGTATAAAGAATTTAGTGAGTATTCCCCTAAGTCCCTGTTCAAAGAAATATTATTATTTATTTTGAGATTAATTTCGATTGATTCTCGAACCACCTGTTTTATTTCCAAATCATTACTGATGAGTGAAGAGTTTTCAAAAAGTATCATGTGGGACGGATTATTAAATATATGCCAACCTAAAGCAGAATCAAAGGAGTTGTTGGAACTATTTGAAATTAAGGCCTTGTCTATGTCATTTTTATGCTGTTGTAACCGTTTGTCTAGATTCTGATGGGTCCTGCCGACATAGTAATTTCCACAATCACAGGGTATTTGATAGACCCCTCTTTGGCGAGTAACTGGGGTCTTATCTTTATCGGAATTTAAGAAATTAATGATTTTAAAATTATTAGTAAAAACTACGTACAGATTATTTTTTGTGCAAATATTTTTTAATTTTGTTGTGATCTTTGGGATATACGGAAGATAGACAATATTTGAGGGCTTATCAGTAGCCTCACATTGTGAAGTATCTTCTTCGATTTTACAAGAACATCTTTTTATTCTACGGTTAATTATTTTATTGACAAAAGGAGTGGGGTATCCATTACCAAAAAGAATATCTCTGATAAAGTTTATTTCTGCATTTATATACGAATCGGAGCAAATATTCAGGGCACGATCAATGAGGGAAATTACAACTGCTCTTTTAACTTGTGGGGGGGGGGGGGGTGATTTGAATTAAAGTGAAGATACCTATTGTTTTGTGTTGGCTTTCGATATATAGTAAAATCCAGTTTATCAGCATTACGAATAATTAAAACATCTAAAAACGGTAGTTTATTTTCAATTTCAACTTCTAGGGTGAACTGCAAATTTCGGTCATAAGTGTTAAGATGATCTAAGAAGCCCCGAAGTTCAGCTTCCCCATAATTCCAAAGTGAAATTACGTCATCCATATAACGACCCCAATAGACGTGTTTAAAAAAATAAGAATTCAATGCCCAATTCTCAAGATTCTCGACGTAAATATTTGCTAGTAGCCCGGATAAAGGTGCCCCCATGGGTAACCCATTTTTTTGCTGATAAAAAGAATCGCGAAATTGAAAATACATAGAAAACTTATTACAAATTTTAACAAGAGTCATTAAAACTTCACAATCAATTCCTGTCGCTGAAGTCTCGATCAAGTGGTAATTTTCTTCTATTTTATTTTTTAATAGTTCCTCAGAAATAGTTACATCTATATTTGTATACATGGAAACAATGTCAAAACTACTAACTATTGTGTTTTCTGAAATACTTGTGTTGCTAAGTTTTTTAACCAAATCTGCCGAGTTACGAATATAGGAATTTTGAGAATACAATAAAGGTTTGAAAGCTGTGCAAAGCCCTTTTCCAATATTGGCAGCGGGGGCTTTAGTACAAGCTACGATAGGTCTTAAGGGAATACCCTGTTTATGTATTTTTGGTAAACCGTAGAGTTTAGGACAGAAACTACCACGGGGAAAAAATTTATTGTATAGTTGTGGGGTGATTTTACCCTTTTGTTTTAGCTGCTTTAATTCATTTATAATATTATTAGCGAACTGATCAGTAGGATCATGAGTTATTGTTTTATATGTAATTGTGTCATTTAAATGCGAAAGAATTTTGTTGTCATAGTCTGTCGTATTCATGACAGCAAGTGAATTGCTTTTGTCTGCTTTAGTTATTATAATAGAAGGATCTTTTCGGAGATTAGATAGTATTTTTATGTCATGCAAATTTTCCAGTGTGGAATTGGTAGGAGGCTTAAACTTTTTTTGGCTGTTATAAAGGATATTTATAAGATCAGATCTAACTTCATCCGGGTTAGAGACAGAAGGATAGTGTTTATGCAAAGCGGACTCTAGAGAGGAAACTATATCTGCCACAGGAACCTGTTTCGGTAGAAAAGAAAATTTTGGACCTTTTTCTAGTGTTTCGATTTTCTGGGGTTCCAATGTTTTAGAAGAGAGGTTAACGATAACAGGTCCAGCAAAGAATCTTGGAGAATAAATACAGTTTCTCATCGAAGATTCATTTCGTAAGCCTTCCAATTTCTTATAGAGGCGTTCCTTGGACAAGCGAAAATCGTGGCTAAACAAATTCCTTTCTAATCTAACAACTAGATCCCCTTAGGGAAGGGATGGCTAAGATCATGACACGCGTGTTAGAGTTAACGTGAATCAGTTTTGCATGACCCGTATTGACAATCTGTGTAGTGAAATTTTATTTTGCCCAAATCAAGTAGCGTACTTGCACACTATAGAAGACTGGAAAAGGGTTCATTTGATCGCAAATCAAAACTTCTAGTGCCCTTTTAAAGTGATAAAAAAGATTTGATGACAACTGGCCCCCTCCCACGCCCCATTTTCCCCTAAAGTTTTTGGATCAAATTTTGACGTAGCCATTTGATTCAGTATAGTTGAAAGTTCTAATAACTATGCTGTTAGGGATGAAATGACCCCCATAGTCCCTGGGGAAAGGGTTGTTTGCCCATTGTTCACCGGTATTTGCTATTGGGGAATATGTGGATTTTTTTTTTGGGGGGGGGGGGTTCTGTATAAACTTCACGCAGGGGGAGGGAATTTCCCAGCAGGATTTGAACAAGAAATTAAATAAGTAAAAACAAGTTTTTCAACTGAAAGCAAGGAGCAACATTAAAACTTGAAAGGAAGAGAAATTATTCCACACACGAGGGGACTATCGCATGATCAATCCTCGCTCTTTACGCTATTTGACTTGGTGTCAAAATTCTTTCCAACCTATTTGGTCACTTAAAAAGGGTACTAGAACTTGTAATTTCCATTTGAGTGAGCGCTCTCTTTATCTTCTAGGACCATCGGTTCTTTACGATTACCCCTGTGAGAAAAAAAACACGTTTCCCTGATCTATCATCTGGAAAAAAAAAGTAGTCTAAGGATGAGATAGTATAACTCTACAGTATGAGGAAGAGTTTTCTTTCAAATCGAGAAGGTCATGGTTTAATTTGTATAATTAAGCTTAACTTCAAATACCAGTATAGTAAATATGATCTTTTTCTCGAAGTATTGAGGTGCAAAAGTTAAATTTTGGCTTAAAGAGCTGGGTTTGAAGGGTGGTAGCCCTCCTCTCATTCAGGGTAACCCTGGTAATACTATAAAAAAAGAACATAAATGGAATTTTTTCATATTACTTATTTGAACAATGCAAAACTGGACTCAAGATGCTAATACAAATTTAGTTAGCACCCCGAAATATCTTTCTTTTGCAGCTTAGAAATACAGTCCAGAATCGTAGACCGTTTATCAATAAAACTAGGCTCATCATTCAAATCACGCAGTCGACTGAGAAGCTCCCTTTCAGTTCACAAGATAGATTCGGGTCGGGTTTAGCAAATTCAGTTGAAAATAATTAAACCTCTGGTCAGTGGTAATTTGTGGCCTTTCACATAATTTTAAAATAATTAAACCTCTGGTCAGTAGTAATTTGTCGCCTTTCACATAATTTTGAGTTGACTATTTAAATCACCCTCCAACCAAAATTATGGTCACTATACAACTTACTTGATAACTTGGCATGATGTTATCTTAAAGCTGCAGCAAAATGGTCTTTCGTTTAGACACAATCTCATTTATGATTAAATAAAAAAAACTAATTTTTTCAGCTGAAAGTAAGGAGCGACATTAAAACTTAAAACGAACAGAAATTACTCCGTATATGAAATGGGTTGTCCCCTCCGCAATCCCTCGCTCTTTACGCTAAAGCTTTTAATTGTTTTAAAAAGTAGAATTGTGGTAAAGAGTCAAACTTTAGCGTAAAGAGCGAGGGATTGCGGAGGGGACAACCCATTTCATATACGGAGTAATTTCTGTTCGTTTTAAGTTTTAATGTCGCTCCTTACTTTCAGCTAAAAAAATTAGTTTTTTTTATTTAATTTCTGAACGTTTTTGAATTAATGCATGTTTGGTTTTGGCTCTCCGCACATAAATTATTAAAATGAAATTTGTATATTAATTCTTTTTTTGGCTAAATGGCTTTCTCTTAGTTTTGATCAGACGATTTTGAGAAATAAGGGGTGGAGAAGGAGGCCTAGTTGCCCTCCAATTTTTCGGTTACTTAAAAAGGCAACTAGAACTTTTAATTTTTAACGAACGTTTTTATTAGATTAGTAAAAAATATACGTAACTTAAGAATTAACTTACGTAACAAACTTTCATAATCTTATATTTTTATTATGTATACGAGGGGGTTTGTACCCTCGTTAATACCTCGCTCTTTACACTAATAAGTTTTGTCCCAATTCTTTAAGAAAATCCTTGAATCAGAAAGGCCGTAGAATAAATAGTTGAAATTACTAAAAATACTTTAGCATAAAGAGCGAGGTATTTATCTCCTCCTAAATACCTCGCTCTTTATGCTAAAGTATTTTTAGAACCCCTCATATGCCTAATAATCTCTGTTCGTTTTAAGTTTCAATGCTACTTCTTCCTTTCATTTGAAAAAAACGTTTTCATGTTTATTTTTCATTATTTTCCTATAGTAATGCTAGAAAATCCTGCGCCCTTTCCATTGAATTTTTCTTCCCCCATGACAGATTCCTCCAAGGAAAGATCCTACAACATAGTCCCCTCCCCTCAACCCCACCCCAAAAATAAAATCCCCCTGAAAACGTCTGTACACTTCCCAATAACCATTACTATACGTACACACTGGTCAAAGTTTGTAACTTGCAGCCCCTCCCCCAGGGATTGTGGGGGAGTACGTCATCCCCAAAGACATAGTTATTATGGTTTTCGACTATGCTGAACAAAATGGCTATCTCAAAATTTTGATCCGTTGACTTTGGAAAAAAAATGAGCGTGGGAGGGGGCCTAGATGCCCTCCAATTTTTTTGGTCACTTAAAAAGGGCACTAGAACTTCTTATTTTCGTTAGAATGAGCCCTCTTGCGACATTCTAGGACCATTTGGTCGATACGATGACCCCTGAAAAAAAAAAAAAAAAAAAAAAAAAAAAAAAAAAAAAAAAAAAAAAAAAAAAAAAACACGCACCCGTGATTTGTCTTCTGGCAAAAAATACAAAATTCCACGTTTTTGTAGATAGGAGCTAGAAACTTCTACAGTAGGGTTCTCTGATACGCTGAATCTGATGGTGTCATTTTCGTTAAGATTCTACGACTTTTAAGGGGTGTTTCACCCTATTTTCTTAAATAAGGCAAATTTTCTCAGGCTCGTAACTTTTGACAGGTAAGACTAAACTTGATGAAACTTATATATTTAAAATCAGCATTAAAATGCGATTCTGTTGATGTATCTATTGATATCAAAATTCAATTTTTTAGAGTTTTGATTACTATTGAACCGGGTCGCTCCTTACTACAGTTCGTTACCACGAACTGTTTGATGTCGTTGCACGGCATACCGTTTTCCTTCCAGATATGAAACCAAAACTTTTATTTGGGATAGGAATTATCAGGGTAAAGATTGCTAAACCAGCCATACTTCTAAGTTCCTATACGAGCTCCATCAACAGGAACACTGACAAGCTCAACAACACTTAAAGTATGTACTAATTCACGTAGTTCAACAGATTTTTCTCTGTATAGAAGGTAATGATGATTTTCGCGACAATTAGCTTGAAAGATAGGTAACAAACAGTCACATATCTCAATCATTGTTCTGATCTTTTTGTTAGGCATCCAGGTATTTCCTAAGATGAGCCGAATAAAATTGAATCCATGCAAAAAAAGAGCCCTGTGAATAATTAGCCATGCAAATAAAAAGAGCCCTGTGAATAATTTTCAAAGAAAATCAATTCCCCTCGACTTTTCAGAAAAGACCTATGCAACAAAGGATACTTATTTTGTGCCTCTGTACGTCTATTTAAAAAGAAAAATCAATGCTAAACACTGTTACGTAATGAATTTCCCAAGAAATATGCTCCCCACCCCACACTTGGCACCTGGTGGGATGTTTTGCAGCCTGTAGGTCTAACTATTTTATCCCCCACTTGATGCATTACTTCAAGATATGAAAAAACCCTTGTCCTTTAAACTTGTGACAAAATTAATAAAGAATCCCAATAGTAACCTTCTTCTGATTATTTATACCAGCTCTTCTCTTCTCCTTTATTTTGAGTTTTTATTATTTTTGGCAATTTACGACTTTCGTATTTTTCATTACCAAAACGAATAAAGAGAAGAGAGAGAGAGAGAGAGAGAGAGAGAGAGAGAGAGAGAGAGAGAGAGAGAGAGAGAGAGAGAGAGAGAGATGTATATTATAACAAAACAAATGACAACTACAGCTTGATGGGTACCCCAAAAAGTAAAAAAAAAAATTCTCTGAGGGGTGGCAAAAACTGCACTAAAACAAATTATCAACTGACAGTCAGTTTACACTTCAATGTCTAATCGCTATTAGAGACCTCATAACAAACAGTTGGTTGCTAACAATTGTGAATTTTTAAGTTTATTCAAACAAAAAAACATTTGCCATAGATAAATGTGAAATGTTGATATGATTCAAAACAGGTTTAAGCTGCCATTCATTAAGTGATTTTTCATTTGGTGATGTCATGTGCTGCTGTATGCTTGTCCTTTAGCCAATATTATAGCCATTTTGTTTTAAACTGTTCTACATATTTAATATAAAACAATCATTTCGAAAATCTCCATCATAAGCCCCAAAAGGCCAAATTCAAACTTCAGAGTCATAAAAAAATATAAACAAGCAAAAGAATCATAAAAAAGTAGCAAGCAATGCCAAAACAACAATAACAGAATGAAAAATCATTCCTTAGTCAAAATAATTAAATACAGAGTCAGGTCAAGTTGAAAATGTATAAAACTTAGATAAAATTCTTAGATAATATATACATTAAAAAAGTAAAAGGAACATATAAGAAGGGGTGTCAGGAAAAAAAGCAAACAAAATAAAAAAATTGGACAACACAAGCATCAAACAATAAAAGAGGAAAACTAGCGGAATATTTCGTTAATTTTTTCTCTAATGAAGGAGACAAGGCTTTTTCATGCCTGGAGGTAAAGCTACGAATGGGTCGCAAGATAGGGACAAGTACAGCTCCCATCTGCAAAAATGTGGAATTAGTATTTTTTAATTTTTTTTTGCAAGAAGAATGACCATGGATGCATGTTTATTTGTTTTTTTCCTAACGAGTAATGTTTCAAACTAATGGTCCTTGAATAGTGGAAAAGGGCTCATTTGAATGGAAGTCAAAAGTTCTGGTACCCTTTTAAAGTAAAGAAAAATTGCAGGGTAGATAGCCCCCATCCAACACCCCCTTTTCCCCCAAAGTAATCAATTCAAACTTTTGAGATAGCCACTTTGTTCAACATAGTTAAAAGATTCAATAAAAATGCCTTTGGAGATTGATGAGCTCCCCCCCCCATAGCCCCTGGGGAAAGGTCTTTAAGTTATAAAACTTAACCATTCTTTACATATAGCTTTCCTTATTGGCGAGCATGCATACATTTTTCGGTTTCAAGGGAGAAGAGGGGGTGACTTTTGGAGGATTTTCAGCGGGGAAAATTTTTCATGTGGAGGGAAGTTTCTGGGTGATAAACTTTTCAGGAGGGAAGTTTCCTATACAAAAATAGTTTTATTCATCTTACTTTTTCTTTGCCAACTCAATTTTACACATGGAGATGTTAAGGGTCATTGTCTGGGGTACATTTTCACCAAGATTGAACTGTCTAGGGGGTCTTTCTGTGGGGGGAATTTTTCTGTGGAGGAGGAGACGGGTTTCCCAGCATTATTTAAATCATTATCAGAAATTAAATATAAAAAAAACAAGTTTTTTTTCTCTGGAAACACTTGTAACAACAGCAATCATAACATTTGAAAAGAGGGTACTAGTGTATAGTTAGGCCTACTCAGAAGGAAACAATATATGATTATGAAAATAAGTTTAAAAAATCCTATATACTTACTCATATCTTTCATAAAAGTACTCGACCCTCCCCAACCCTCCTAATATGCAAATATATAGCCAAAATTATATGAGAAATAATTGCCTTAATTTAAATTTCAGAACAAAATGAGGTCCAATGTTGGATCTATTTGGCTTAGTTTTTGAGATGGTAACTTTTTCTTCTTTGGCAAGCAGAAGACACAGAATTGTAAAAACAAGAGGGTTGTGACTGTGTTTACAGTCGAATGACAAACCTTCCAACTAGAAGATTGCTAGAGTAGATGAAATTTAAACCCACTCAGTAATGGTGAACATGTATGGGCATGGTCAAGGGTAGATTTGCTGTTTTTTGTCATTCTTCTGTGGTTTAGAGTAGACACCAGCACACAACATCAATTTCTTGTAGAGTATATAAGTTGGTTGGGTATGACAAGCAGTATCAGCATCCTAGCCCAACTTCTTTATGTATATACATACATATTAATCACTATTCATGAGATACAGATGATGGGTACCTCTAGTCACATCTTGAAAGTTTGGCCTCTGTGTTTCTTGAGTCTTCTTTTGAAAACTGTGGCTGATGTCAAAGACATGGTTTCTTCACTTAAACAGTTACAATCATTGATGAACCCTTGGCTAAAAAAGTCCTGTCTAATTCTGCAGTTAACTCAGGGCTTATTAAGTTTTGTTAAGGGACTTCATATTTGCCTTTCTTGAGGCTACTGAGCAAGGGGGTTATTTTCTTTTTTTTCAGGAGGGGAGAAGGGCACTTTCCCCCCGATAATTTGGAGAAAGATTACAATTTAGCCCATGTCCCTAGGCTATCTGGACATAAACCCATCTTGCCCCCCTAATTAAAAGTGCTGTAGCTATGCCCCTATTACTGAGTAAAGAACTTATTTTGTGGTGTGTCAATATATTTGACACATCCTAGTCAGTAGCACGTCACTACACCTACATCAGAAGGTCAAAGATGGGAGTTTTAGCCTTTCACTACTGGTTACTTTCTAAGCAGCAATGCATTTGGTGACCCTCTTTTGAATACCTTCAATTAGCTATATATTACTTTTGTAAAAAAGACCAACAAGACAGGTTCCTAAGTCAACAACAGGGCTCACAATTGTTTTATACACCTTCAAGAAGATTCCAAGTAATCAGGAAGTAACTGTTCATTTAATATAACCACAGAATTAATGTACTATGGAGACAAATTGGGAACTATAAAAGGTTATGTATTTATCATTAAATCTGCTTGAAGAAAAGAGTGCAAAATGTATGGTAAAATCCATTGAAAATAAAAAATTTCCATGCACATTGGATTGAGTAAAGTGCTTTTAGAAATAGTACAGACCAAGATTACATAAGTATTTTACATAAGTATTACATAAGTATTTCCTTCTGAGTCAACCTAACTGTGCACTAATACTGAACAAAGGGTAAATATGGAGCAGTCTGTATTTTTGACCCATGCATAAGGTGAACATACCACTTGACATCGTTTTTATGCTTTTTCTGTATATAATAGTCACTTTTGTTGCAAATTCAATTTCAAGCCCTTTTTGGACCCTCATAAATGATAATTCCTTTCTATAGTTTTAGGGCATAAAAAGGTTTAAAACATTGGTCTCAAACTTACTATTTAGTTGTAAATCCATTTTTCAAAAGTTTTATCATTCATAAACAATGATTTTTCATGATTAAGTTGAATAAAAAATCAAAACAATCCCACCCTGTTTTCATCTTATTCTGTTAGGCTGCTTAACAACAGCTATTTCACCTAAATGTAAAAAAATATCAAAGCCAACAGAAGAAACATGGTAGAAAAAAAAATAGAAAAATTGTTTTGAACTTTTTATCCAACTTAGATATGAAAAATCAATGTTTGTGAATTGTATAATTTAAAAAAAATATATTATAATGAAATAATGGCAAAGCTTTAGTTTGATTACAGACTGTCTAAACTGGAAACTATGCTGCAAAGCAGCATAGTTTCTATACTATAGCAGTTAAAAATACTAATTCTAGAAGTGTATCCATTTCTGGTTGGCCCTCCCCCTCTATAGGGCAAACTAAAAATGCATAAAGTAGGCAGGGTTTGAAGCCATGGGAAAAGTTGGGATCGTACAACATGAATGAAATTATATTTGAAATACTAATTCCATTTAATTTTCTGTATAGTAGGAAGTTGAAAGATAAGTAAAAAACTCACATATCCATTAACGTTAATATCCAAAATTGTCAACTTTCACTTTCAAGTTTAAACTAGCCAGCTATATCTGAACCAAACAAAGGTCTGATTTGGCTTACAGATAACATTACTATAGAGCAAAGCATATTAGTCCATGAGCCCTGCAGGCAACAGGGCAAGGTCTGTATTCAGATTGGTTGAATCGTTAGTTGATCAGAATACAGACTTCATTTTGGGTCTCAACGTGAGTTTTGTCACAGAGCAGTGTACTTTAAGTTTAGTTATTTCCTTTTTTTTAATTAAACCCAATTTAACCTTCATGGACTAATACACTTTGCTCTATAGTAATGTTTTCTGTAAACAAAATTGGATGTTTGTTTTGTTCAGATACAGCTGGCTAGTTTAAACTCAAAAGTGAAAATGAAAAATCTTGGATATTAACATTAATGGATGCATGATTTTTTTACTTCCTACTATACAAAAATTGCCAGTGATAAATGGAATGAGCACTTAGAATTAGCATTTCTAATTGCTATAGTGTGGCAACTATGCTGCTTTACAGCATAGTTGCATGTTTAAATAGCTTGTGATGAAAATAAAGCTTTACTGAAATCCAGTTCCACCTTTTTTAAACCCAAAAGCTACAGAAAGTAATTGTCATTTTCAAGGATTGAAAAAGGGCTTAAAATTTGATTTTCAAAAAAGGTAATTATTTAGAAAGAGTACAAAAAAGGCATCAAGTGATATGTCCACTTTATTTATTGATCAATAATATGGACTGCTCTATATTTACTAAAAAGAGGACTGAATGGAGAATTTATAACAAGCTAAGATATAAAAGCATGAGTACTAACCTTGAAATTATTGTTTTGAAGCATAAGCAGTTCTTCTTTAAGATTCCAATATCTGGACAGAAGATGAAATTCCTCTAAATCTTTACTTTTGATGTAAAGTTCAAAGCTAATTGACTTGTGACTTCTGACATTTGGAATAATCCTGATGCTTTCTAAATTCCAGGGAAAGGGGGATACGACTGTTAAAGATACAGGGCATCTAATATAGTGACTGAACATAAAACCGTTGCTCTCTAAACTATTAGATGACTTTAGCAAGTTAGATACAGGATAGTCATCTGATTCAACACTATCAATATGAAAAATAGGTCTTGGATTTATTGCTTCAGAACAAAGGTTCAAAGCCATTTTTTTTAGCAAAGGCTTAAATTTTTGTTAATCAGGATAGTCTAGAATAACTAGGCTAACTTAGAATATTTCATGTTTATGAAAAAAAAAACAGATTGCAGTTCCAGTTCTACAATTACAGATATCACTCGTTGTTAATTCAAAAATAACTTTATCTAACAGCATCTACGTAAATTTTAAATATAATATTAGATGGCAGTATAAAATTTCCAATAAAACAGCAACAAACGGCAAAGGAAGCAAGGTTACAAATCAGAATAAGGCTTTGATATTTTGCATTATTGAAGATTATTGAAAATGGCTGCTATCAACATGTTGAATCCTAAAGCTGAACTTGCTAGAGCAAGTCAAGCGCTAGCAGTGAACATCTCAGCTGCTAAAGGAATTCAAGACGTTATGAAAACCAATCTTGGCCCAAAAGGAACAATGAAAATGTATGAATTGGGTTTGCAAAATTGAATAGCCTATAGGTTTATTAAATATCAGTAGGTTAGTTCTGTGTTATTGCGGGTTGTATTTTTTATGGGCATTGTAATAAGGTTTGTTAGCAAAAATAGTAATAAGCTGTGCTATATTTAAGATAGGGTAAATACTTCATGGTTCCATTCCATCTTAAATTGCAGCTTATAGTAATCTAAGGATTTTATCTAGTTTAGTGACTTCTTTCTATCTTGGAAAGGGGTTAGATTAGGAAAATGAAACTTTCAGGGACAGGTCCACAGGCTAAAGCATATCCTGGGAAGGTATTTTAAAGTACCCACCTCCACTCCTTCTCCCTCTAGAGGGCCCTGAAATCTGTCTACATGACAGGTCTATATTTATTGAAATTTTGACAAAGTAACATTTTACTTCAATTTTCAGTTAGCCTACCAGTTGCTTTTTCTCTGCCTTTAGTTCTGAAAATACAATTCCTGTTATTTGAGTAGAATTCTGAGCCATATATATTTCTCCTTGTAGAGCTCTAGAGTTTATGATTTGAGTTGTATTAAGGATTCTTTAGTGACCAGATGCACTGTCCTGATCCATAGCCTCCCAGTTGAGTATAAACTCCCTAGAGGACCACTCAGCATCTAGTTTTCATTTAAAGATGTCTACAGATTCAGCAGGAACTTTTCTTCAGAGAGTTTATTCCAACTGTTGACAATTCTTGAGGGAAATAATTGAGTATGGATTCTGGATAAGGTAGGCTACTTAACAAGTTTCAACTGATAGCCTCTAGTTCTTGAGTTAAGACAAACACTGGGAAATAATGCTGAGAGTGTACTAGCCCTTATAGGTTATAACTTATATATTATAACTTATAGGTTAAAATGGTATCACCTCTGTTTCTCCTGTATGCAAGAGTCAAGAGTTTCAGCTTTGCTAGTCTTGCAGGGTAGGTAAGTTCCTGCATGCCAGATGTCAATTTGATGATATGTCTCCACACATCATCCAATACTTTTGTGTCTTTTTTTACAAAATGAGGAGAGGCCAGAGACATTCCAAGTTCAAGGTGAGGATGCACAATTATACAAAAGACTCATGACTTGAGAGGAACAAGTGGAAAGATTATGCTTAATCCTCTCCATAATTGAAAAAGTACCAGCAGCAGACTTCTTAGCATGAGTGCTGAATTTTAATTCATTATCTATAGTGATTCCAAGATCTTGCTCAGTATTTACAGAGGGAAGTGAGTATTTACCTGAGAGAAAATAAGAGCAACAAGGGTTTGCTTTGCCAATGTGAATGCAGACTACTTTATCAAATAAAGTTGAAGAACTACAGTCATTGATGTCAGTGCATAAGCCTCATGTTGTTGTTATTACTGAATCTTTGCCTAAGAATTGTGCACATCCAGAAGCATATTTTCAACAGGTTGAAGGTTATACTTTATTAGTGAATACTAACTATAAATGTGGAATTTTTGTTTATGTTCATTTGTTGCTTAAGTACACAGAAGTAAATGATCCTTTAGCACTGAGTATTAGTGAATGTTTGGTGGTTGATGTAAAATTTCCTAGGTCTACAAATAGTATTAGAATTGTTGCAGTGTATAGAAGTCCTAGTGTTAATGAGCTATCTCCAAATAATAATGCAAATTTATTACAGTATCTTCACAATGTTTCAACCGCTAGTTCAAGGGTATTAGTGGTGGGTGATTTTAACCTACCTTCTATTGATTGGAAAAGTCAAATAACCTTGCTTTTTGATCAATCATTTGAGCATCATTTCCTTCAAAAATTGCAGGACATGTACCTATGCCAGCATGTTCAGGAGCCTACACGATTTTGGGATGATTTGAATCCTTCTGTCCTTGACTTGGTAATAACAAAATCTCCTGATGATGTTAGAAATATTGAAATTCTACCTCCATTAGGAAAAAGTGATCACACTGTTCTTGAACTGTCATTAAAATCTTCAGGTGATGATCCTACTCCTCAAAAACAGACTCTTAAATATAATTACACTAAAGGCAATTATGAGTCTTTCCAAAATTTCATTTTATCACTATGTATCACGGAACAGTTGAGGGAAAATAAATACAATGTTAATGAAGTATTTGAGCTGATTCATGAGGCTTTGGTAGTGGGTCAAAACAAATTTATTCCAACTATAGCTTATAGTTGGCTCTATAAAAATAGGCAAACTCTTCCTCAAGAAATTCTACAAGCTATTAGCAAAAAAAATTATTGGTGGCTTGAGTATATTAAAATAAGAAGCACTGAGTCATGGATAAGATATAAAAGAGCAAGAAATAGAGCAACTAGGCTTCTTTGGTCAAATTGTGAGGCACTTGAATCTTCTGTCATTGCATCAGCTCAAAGTTGCCCAAAAAGGCTTTGGAAATATCTAAGAAAAACCCAGACATCACAGTCCCCATCCTCAACTTCATTCACTGACCCTGAAACACAGACAAATATAGACAATGATAATGATAAAGCTGAACATTTTCATAAACTTTTTTTATCTGTTTTTACACGACCTCACAATGAAACTCCTATTGATCCTAATTTTTCTACCAATTTCACAATAGATTTTGATGATTCTGACTTTGGTATCAACAAGTTTTTGAGGTCTTGAAGCATCTTGACACAAATAAATCACCAGATATTCATGAATTTTCAAACCATATGATCCAAGAGCTTGCAACAATACTCACTGAACCACTGACACATTTATATAATCTGTGTCTGGCATCTGGTACTTGCCCTTTGGCATGGAAAAAAGCAATAATTAAACCACTGTATAAAAGTGGCACAAAAACGCAATTTAAAAACTATAGACCAATATCAAACACTTCAATTTTTTCCAGAGTTATGGAAAAACTAATTGTCAAGAGAATACAAAATTATTTTGAATCAAATCTTCTTTGGCATCCATCTCAACACAGATTCCGTAAAAAACGTTCATGTAATACACAGCTTTTGGAAGTAATTACTGACTTCCATAGGATGGCAGATGAAGGTCTCAGGTTTGATTGCATCTATATAGATTTTTCTAAGGCATTTGATAAAATTTCCATTCCGCTTTTACTTCAAAAGTGTGAGGTACATCACCTTGGTGCCAGAACGTTGAATTGGATTGGTGATTATCTAACAGGCAGGACACAGAAAGTGATTGTGGGTGATGCTTTGTCCTCTGCTGAGATAGTTTTAAGTGGCGTTCCACAAGGTAGTTGCCTTGGTCCAGTACTTTTCTGCCTTTTCATCAATGACTTGCCTCTTGTTGTCCACCATTCCACAATTAAAATGTTTGCAGATGATGTAAAGCTCTATTGCTCCTTGACAAATTCAGATGAAGCTTTGTTGCTTCAAAAAGACTTGGATGCAGTGCACAATTGGTGTAATGCTAACTCCATGTTTGTCAACGAAAATAAGTGTAGGGTTGTCCATTACTTCGGCAAAGTAGAACATTCAATCCTACCTGTTGAAAATGTTGGTGGTACAATATCAATGAATTTATATTTTAAATACTATTTCCAGTCATCACTGGTAATTTCTTTATAATATTAAGTTGAAAGGAAATTTAAAAACTTACTCATCCATTAATGCTAATATCCACTTTTACTTTCAAGTTTTAACTAGCCAGCTGTTTGAACAAAACAAGTGTCTGATTTTGCTTACACATAATAGTACCTGTAGAGGAAAGCAAATTAGTCCATGAGCCCTGTGGGCAGTGGGGCAAGGTCTGTATTCTGATTGGTTGAATTACTAGTTAATGTTTATGACCTACTTTTTGTTTACTCTTTCAAGCTGAATAATTATTCAATAAATATAGAATACAAACCTTGCCCTGCTCCACATGGCTCCTGGACTAATTTGCTTTGCTCTATAGGTAATGTTACCTGTAAGCAAAATTGGACATTGCACTGTCTACCTTTCTAAATAGACTAGCAATTTCCAGAGTTGAGACTATCATCTATTCCCCATTTTGAGTCTTTCTTTGTTACTGGTAAGAAATTGCAAAATTATGCAAACATGTTACAAAACAAAGTTTGACATTTTTTCATCATCAACAACTAAAGCAAATGCATCATTAACCAAACAACTGTTGGAACTGAAGGAGCAAATTTAATCTCAAACTGAAAAACTATATAATCTCCATTCTGTCAGAAGGTATTTCTTCAAATCAACAGAACATAAATGTAATATTTAACTAATTGTTTGGATTCATGGGCTAGTTTAAACTTGTTAGTGGATATTATCATTAATCGATGTGTAAGTTTTTTTTCATTATCTTTCAATTTACTTTTATACAGAAATTACCAGTGATGACTGGAAATAGTATTTAGAATATAATTTCATTCACATTGTACAACTCCAACATTTCCCTTGGCTTCAAAACCCTGCTCACTTTATGCATTTTTAGTTTGTTGAAGGGGGATTTTACAAAGCTAAAAAATGGATGCACTTCTAGAATTAGCATTTCTAAGTGCTATAGTTTGGAAACTATGCTGCTTTGCAGCACAGTTTCCACTTTAGACAGCTTGTGATGAAACTAAAGCTTTACCAGAAAGAATACAACTACCAGGGTCACCAAATAGCTGAAAACATTGGAATTATATATAAAGAAAATCAAGGATCCTGAGTAGGGATTCTCTCAAGCCTGTCAGCATGTAATTTGATTGCAAGGTCTACCAGGAAACAACTATAATATTCTGGAAACTGCTTAAAAATAGCCTACTTATATCATTCCTAAGTGTGCTTTGATTTAAATAGTCATGAAGACCACACTGCCTTTCCATAACAAACAAACCTAACTTAGAAACAATAGGGAAATTTTCTCAAGATAGTGGAATTAAATTCAGTGAATATTTCAGCCCTGTGTCCAAGGGCTGTCTTCACACTACTACATATATATATATATATATATATATATATATATATATATATATATATATATATATATATATATATATATGTAGCATCCTGCTGGGCATGCTTGCTTATTAGTTTAGTGTTGCTTTTGTTATGTGCTTATATTGTTGTAGAATCCTGCTGAGATTGCTTGCTTATTATCTTAGCGTTGCTTTTGTTATGTGCTTATGATGTTATATTTACAGGTGCTTGGGTCATAATAAAGAGCTAAATCAACTTGAGACTTAGGAATTTTACATGGTGTCAGAAGAGGGATCTTGAACAGCAAAGATGGATGGAGTAACCCCTCCAGCAATTAACTGGGAATCTGAAAATCTTGATGAAGAATGGTCAAAGTTTGAAGAATATGCAAGACTTTTGTTTCTAGGCCCTCTCTCTGGTAAATCGGAGTAGATTCAGTGTGCTTATCTACTTATATGGATTGGTGAAAAAGGAAGAGACATCTTTAAAACTTTTGACATTGAAGTAGACAATGCAAATAAAATCGAGCCTTACCTTCTGAAATTTCGTGAGTATGCTGCTCCAAAGAAGAACAAAATATTTGCCAGATATATCTTCCAGAAACGTGACCAGCATGATGGAGAGACGCTTGAGAAATACATCACAGAACTGAAGTTGCTAGTCAAGCCATGTGAATACCATGATCCAAAAGAGATGACCAGAGACAAAATTGTCTGCAGAATCAGAAATCCAAGAATACAAGAGAAACTTCTAGCTGACGGCAACAGCCTAACACTTGAAAGAGCAGTAGAAGTTTGTAGGATCTATGAGACAACCCAAGCACAGCTGAAATCATTTGACAACAATTCCCACCATCCCCCAATCAAACAGGAAGTGGATGTAGTATACCGGAAACATCCAAAACCAGCAGACGCAAGATCAAGAGCAAAAGGCACAGAGTGCTACTTCTGTGGAGGAATCTATGGCCCTGGACACAGCTGTCCTGCCAAAGGGAAAACATGCTCAAAGTGCAGAAAATTAAACCACTTTGCAAAAGTATGCTGCAGCAAAGTTGTGAATGCTATCAAAAATGACGAACAGAGCCAAATAGCAGAAACTGCTGAAGAAGATGAAATACTGCTATATGTTGTACAGCAAGATGGGAGTAAGGATGAGGCGTTTGTTCCACTGAAGATCAACAATCAGACTACTGTAAGCTTCAAAATTGATACCGGTGCTCAGGCAAACATCATACCAAAGCACTACTTTGATCTCCTTGCTCCAAAGCCACTCATACAGCTAACAAAGCAAAAACTCACCAGTTACTGTGGCTCAACGATCCCAACTGCTGGAACCTGCCTCCTGTCATGCAGCTATAATGGAGCCCCTGAACAGAAACATAGGTTTTCCATAGCTGGAGGAAATTCTGTTCCTATCCTTTGATTCAAGTCTAGCAAAAACATGAACCTGGTGAAACTTGTCCTTAATATAGATGCCCTAGATGACAGCAAGTCAACGCCAGATTTGGAGCCACTCCTTGAACAGTACAAAGAGTTGTTCTCTGGCATTGGGAAAATACAAGGCAAGTGCAAGATTCACCTCAAGGAAGGAGTTGTGCTGACAGCATATCCTGCCAGAAAAGTGCCTATTGCAATGCGTGAGAAATTAAAACCAAGAGCTGAACAGATTGGAAAGCTTGGGGATAATAGAAAAGGTGGAAGAGCCTATGGAATGGGTCAACTCGATGGTGCTAGTTGAAAAGAAGGATGGCGGTGTGAGACTTTGTATTGATCCAGTAGACCTGAACAAAGCCATCAAGTGCCCTCATTACCCAATCCCGACTTTTGAAGATGCAATTGCTGATTTGAGCGGTGCAAAATATTTCTCAAAGCTTGATGCTACCTCAGGGTACTGGTCGCTTGTGCTCTCAAAATCAGCTTCAGACCTCACAACCTTTAATGCAATTTATGGCAGATACCATTGGAGGAGATATCCCTTTGGGCTGATATCTGCCCAGGACGAGTTCCAGCGGAAGATGGAAGAGATATTTCAAGGTCTTAAAATACTTGTTGATGACCTACTTATCTATCGAGCCACACGAGAAGAGCACAACAGAAGACTTGCGGACGTGCTAGAAATAGCTAGACAGAAGGGGGTGAAATTTAATAGATCAAAGTGCCAGATTGCAGTCCAGTCAGTCTGCTACTTCGGCCACATCATCAGCAATGCTCGCATCAAACCAGACCCCAAGAAACTCTGTGCTATCAACGAGATGCCTACTCCAAAATTGAAGGAGGAACTGCAGACTCTCCTTGGAATGCTAAACTTTCTCTCAAGGTACATCCCAAACCTGGCAACACAGAACCAACCATTAAGGGATCTGATTAAAGGTAACAAGTTCAAATGGAAAGAGCTCCACACTACATGTCTCAACCAGCTCAAAGAGTCCATAGTAACCAACCTGGCTTTCTTTGACAGCTCCAGCCCAACCCTTGAGCTCAAAGTTGATGCCTCAAAACATGGAATAGGGGCACAAATATCCGCAAATGGCAAAATCTTTGCTTACGCATCAAGATCGCTGAGTAAATCCGAACAGAACTACTCACAGATAGAGAAGGAACTTTTTGCCATAGTCTATGGCTGCCGTCATTATCACCACTACCTATACGGAGGGAAAGTACAAGTCATCACGGATCATTGACCACTCAAATCTATACTAATCAAACCCCTCGATACAGCACCACCAAGGATTCAACGCCTGATGATGTACATACAGGGAAATCCCTGTTGCAGATGCACTCTCAAGACTACATCTTCCAGACATTGATGAAGAATTACACAAAGAGATTGAAATCTTTGTACATTCATTTGTAAAATCTATACCTGCCACGGGCAGCAGACTGGAGGAGATCAAACAGGAGACCTTGACAGATCACGAAATCCAAGCGCTGAAGAGGGTCATCTTGGAGGGATGGCCTGACAACAAGAGACAATGCCCAAACACCATAGTCCAATACTGGAGTATTCGCCAAGATCTCTCAACACATGATGACCTGATCTTCAAAGGTTCAAGAATTGTCATTCCTACCAGTCTACAAGACAACGTCTTAAAGGGACTACATTCCGCTCATTTGGGCACTGAAAAAACCAAGCAAAGAGCCCGAATGATCATTTACTGGCCAGGTATTGGAAAAGACATTGAAAGGTTTATCCAAAGATGTGATGCCTGCACTCACACGATGTCAAACAATCAAAAAGAGCCAATGATTCCCACGCCAATCCCGTCACTACCATGGCAGCATGTGGGATGTGATTTGTTTGAATGGAATGGGAAGCAGTATGCAATAACAGTCAACTATTACAGCCGCTATTTTGAGGTGGACAACCTAACCTCCACCACCACTTCTCATGTGGTCACAAAACTCAAAGGACACTTTGCTCGCCATAGAATGCCAGCAATTCTCACTTCTGATAACGGGCAACAGTTCAGTTCCAGCGAATTCAGGCTATTCACAGAAAACTGGGGCATTGAACATCAGACGTCTAGCCCTTATCACCCCACAGCAAACGGGCTCGTTGAGAAATGCGTGCAAACCTGTAAGAGAATCTTGAACAAGTCCAAGATTAGTGGACAGGACCCATACATCAGTATCCTAGAATACCGGAACACGCCCGTAGACGGTATGGCAGCACCAGCCCAGCTGCTCATGAGCTGACAGCTGCAATCAGTCCTCCCTGTCACGCAGAAGCATCTAGAGAAGAACATTGTGTCCAAAGCAAGCTTTCAGACACACAGAGAGAAATCAAGAGTGTGACAGAAGGAGTACTACAACAGGACTGCTAAATCCCCACCCAAAATTCAGGTAGGGTCAAGAGTGAGTGTCCAAATGATACCCAGCAGTCCTTGGAAGAGAGGAACCATTGTCGATGTGTGCCCGCAGCCGCGATCCTACATGATTTCTACTGACGACGGATCAACACTCCGACGCAACACGGTCAGACTCTCCCATAGGAATTCAGACAAAGCAATCCACTCAAAACCAGACTACCAAAATGTAGAAACCACCCAACCATCCGAGCTGGTACCCAAAGTCAGCCCGGTTGAGCGTCCAGCCTCACCCAGCCTGGCAGCCCCCCCCCCCAAACACAATGAAAATATTGTCAATGCCCCTACTAGCGCTGTAACACAGCAACAAACAAGACCAATCCCGGACAGAGCCGGAATGACGCAAATAAGATCGGGTAGAACAATAATCAAACCCACCAGGTTAAACTTATAGAGACAATAGCATGCTCAGAAGAAGGAAGATGTAGCATTCTGATGGGCACGCTTGCTTATTAGTTTAGTGTTGCTTTTGTTATGTGCTTATATTGTTGTAGCATCCTGTTGAGATTGCTTGCTTATCAGCTTAGTGTTGCTTTTGTTATGTGCTTATGTTGTTATATTTACAGGTGCTTGGGTCATAATAAAGAGCCAAATCAACTTGAGACTTAGGAATTCTACTATATATATATATATATATATATATATATATATATATATATATATATATATATATATATATATATATATATATATATATATATATATATATATATATATATATATAAATTTCTCATGGTCTGAAATTATCAACTGGAGGTGCAAAGTGGTGTTTTCTGCCATTTTGTGTGGCGAAACATATTTCTGCCTGAAGAGGGTCAAACTGCTTGGAAATTCAATTATAAGATACACAACTAAATTTCTCATGGTCTGAAATTATCAACTGGAGGTGCAAAGTGGCGTTTGCTGTCACTTTTTTGGCGCATTTAGTTTTTGTGTTAAAAAAAAAATTCAAGCTTCTCTGTTTCAAACAGTTTGTGGTAATGTATTGTATGTAAGGAGTAACTCAGCCCAATACTAACCAAAATTCTAAAAAAAAGAATTTAATAACAATAAATACATCAAAGAATTACCTTTTTATTGGGATTCCAAGTATATAAAACTCATTAGGTTTAATGTTAAACATAGAAATCTACAAGCCTGAGAATATTTACCTGGTTTTAAATAAAGGGGAAACACCCACATAAAGTCAAGCAATCTTAATGAAAATTACACCATCAGATTCAGCATATGAGAAAACCCTATTGTTGAGTTTCAAGCTCCTATCCACCAAAAATGTAGAATTATGTATTTTTTGCCAGATGAAAGATCATGGATGCATTTTTACTTATTCTATATATATATATATACATATATATATATATATATATATATATATATATATATATATATATATATATATATATATATATATATATATATATATATATGTATATATATATATATATATGTATATATATATATATATATATATATATATATATATATATATATATATATATATATATATATATATATATATATATATATATATATATATATATATAGGGTCCTAGAGGATTGGAGAGGACTCGTTGAAATTGAAATTAAAATTTCTTTTTAAAAGTACATTTTTTAAGTAACTGCAAAGATTGGAGGGCAACCAGTCCCCCTCCCATGCTCCTTTCCCTCAAAGATATCCAGTCAAATTTTGATACATCCATTTGGTTCAGCATAGTAAAAGGTACAATTACTATGTCTCTGCAGATGATATGACAGCCCTCCCCCCACAAGCCCTGGGGAAAGGGCTGAAAGCTATACAGTTTGCCCATTGTTTATATATAGTATTTGATATTGGTAAATATACATAAATTGTTTGGGAAAGGGGAGTTTCTGAGGGAATAAACAACTAAGAGAGATAAAACTCCACAAAAAAACCCCCCAAACAAGACTACGACCAGTAGAGAGGAAAGACTAAAACAACGCGGATATTTCGCCTGTATCCAAACTAGGCGTCTTCAGCACAAGATAAAAAGAAAAAACACTAAACTAAAAACAAATAAAACCACCACTAATAATAATAAATACAATTGTTGCTACTGATCCACGTAGGGAAAAGAAGCTATTTGAGTTACTTCAATGAGAACATCAAAGCAACTTGAGTTGCTTTTTTTTGTGGAGTTTTATCTCTCTTTGTTGTTTATTGTCATGTCTGGCCAGTTTGGCTTAAGAACTTTGATTTGTTTCTGAGGGAGGAATTTTGTGGGTTGGGGGATTTTTGGAGGTATTATTCCACAGAGGAAAATGATTTACCTGCATGATTTGAAAATTGATTAAAAACTTCAAAAAAGAAAGCTGTTTTTTAACTAAAAGTAAGGAGCAACATTAAAACTTAAAACAAGCAGAAGTTATTCCATATATGAGGGGGTTGCTCTCCTCTCAATCCATTGCTCTTTACAATAAAGTTGGATTGGAATGGGCCATTTGATTGGAATAAGAACTTTTCTGAAAGAAAAGAGTTCTCCTCAAGAGTTTGAGGAGAAGGGCAACACTCTTCATATAGTGAATTATTTATGTTCATTTTGATTTTTAATGTTGCTCCTTACTTTTAGTTGGAAAAAATTTGTTTTTATGTAATTTATAAAAGAAATATGTTTTTGTCACAATTTGTTGTTGCTTTTATGGTAACATAATATTACTTGTACAAGGTTCTAATCATTTTCATACTCTTGCGAATATGTCTAGTAAGATGGATCAAAAGTTTCCTGAGAAAGTAGTGGGTATAGTCAAGAAGTGTGCTTTTATGCCAAAAAGATTAGAAATGCAGTAGACAGTCCTTTACAATTATCTAAGAGGAGCTTGCCTTACCACTACCCTCCTCCTGTCTCCTCCCACTACTCTCCTTCTGTCTCCTCCCACTACATGCAGGAATTTATTTCGTCAAATATTAACCAGGTTTTGTGTATGAGAAACACAAATAGATTAAATTAGGGAGGGGAGTGTCTTACCTTAAGACTAAGTTTTTTTTTTATATTAATAGACATGCTTTTAGAAAGTACTATTAAAAAACGTTTTTTATATTTTCAGGCTTGTTTCTGGTGCAGGTGATATCAAGATTACCAAAGATGGCAATGTTCTTTTGCATGAAATGCAAATCCAGCATCCAACTGCTTCACTTATTGCCAGAGCATCAACTGTACAAGATGATATTTTTGGAGATGGTACAACCTCTACTGTTCTTCTAATTGGTGAACTTCTTAAACAAGCCGAACTTTTTATTTCAGAGGTTTGAAATTTTTACATTACTACTTAACAGAGTAACCTGAACTAAAGTTACCCCTTTTCAAGTTTTTTTCCCTTCTATTAATATACTTGTCATCATTATTTATTGTAACTATAGTTGCACACTGGTCTGATGCTTAAGAGAGAAAAGGTTTTCTTCTGGGAGTACTGGTCAAGCACACTTAGAAATAGGAATATTTTCACTTTCTCTTTGATGGGGGGGGGGGGTGTCTACTGGTCAACTTGAAATGAGCAGCCCATTTCCTCCTGTATCCAATTATGACAACTATTGTTTAATTTGGTTCTCCTTTTATAATGCTCATTTCAAGTTTGCCTCTTACTTATTCATAATTTTTATCAGATCTTTGGAATGCTAATTTTGGTGTTTTATATATATATATATATATATATATATATATATATATATATATATATATATATATATATATATATATATATATCTACATGTGTATTCTACACATTTTTTATAGGAGTAATACCATTGAAAAACTGGTCATCCTGATTTACGTTATTGCCATTAGAGGATTTGATTATAAACTTTTTTAATTTGTGTGGCAAAACTATTTAGAATTGATTGGGTGGTCTTGTCTTAACTTGTAGAGCTTGTATAAGAGATCCAAATAAATGACAGAAGACTAAAAGCCTACATCTACTTTCTCTGAAATCTTATAAAAACCTTGTTTATGTATTTGTGCTCTTTCCCCCCTTTAAAAAAATTAGTGCTGTGTATGTTATTTCAAGAGCATTGGTGCATTTATTAATTTATAAGTATTTATGATTTGTATATTATTTAAAACCTAGAAGTTATTTAATACAGTAATGTTCAATCGACAATTTGGATGGTTCAATTACTTTCATTTTGTTTTATTTGTTGATAGTTCAAAAATTTTCTCAATTTTAACATAAGTAGAATGATACTTAACTTCTTCTATAATAGATGCTGATTTTTAATACAAGTCAATTATATATTGTTTTGCTATTTGTTTTATATGGATTAATATTTATTTCATAGAAATTATGTACATCATATTATATATATACTTATAATTATATACGTTATGTACCTCTAATTATATTTTTATACATATTATGTAGGCCTATGTTTAATTATTTATTATTTATAAATTTATTATTGTGTTTAATATAAATTAGATAATGCCCAACCCACACCATAGTCACACCTGTTGATAAAAAGACCTAGTGTCATGAATGCTGTGAGTTTTTCTTGATTTTAGTGTCAAGCTTGTACCGTGTTTCAAACGCCAAAACCTGAAATGGCAAGTAATTGGTTTTAAAAGAAGAAAAGAAGAAATCAATTGCTAAAAAATTTATATTATTGATTTCATTTATTTTCTGAGTGAAAGGAATTAAAGCTCTTGCTACTCCTTTTGTTTGAGAAGTATTCTTTTGCTTTTTCATATAAGTTTATTGCGTGGTTAGAGTTTCTGGAATTTCCCTCTCCTGAACTCAATGTTTCCTAGCTTTTCTAGCCCCCTCAGGGAAGGGGGCCAATCATCTAATTGCTTATCAGAAGCGGATATTCCTATTGTTATATCTCCAATATCCAATGATGATAGCCTGAATGAAACCATGATTACTGTCTCTGAGTCACCAATCTCTGAAACTGATAACCTGCTAAATGAGGATTTTCAGACAGTGGGCCGAAAACAGAAACGAAAAAAGCCTTCTTTGAGTCCTCCTGAAATAAATAGACTCTCAAACTCAGTCCCAGCTGTGGAGATAAAGGACAAACCCATTATCCTTTTTACTCCAACAGTAAAAGATCAATCTTTCTCTATCAAAAATATTACTAATATTAGAATGAATCTTTTCAAAGCTTTTAGATGCAGCTTCACTGTGAATGTGAACAGAGATGGTTCACTAACGGTTATGTTTCTAGACAGAAAGGAAGCCTGCAAAGCACTTAGCCTACATAAAATTGGCAATATCCCTGTTACACCTGAATGGTGGAAACCAACCCTGAAAAATTCTCAGAAAATAGTACTGTACAACATACCATTGGAACTGTCAAATGATGACTTGAAAGATGGTCTTATGAACAATAAGGGGGAAATGCTGGAGGTTCTGGATGTTCATCGTATGGGCAAGCTAGATTCTAAGGGAACAAGAAGTAGTAAGAGTGTCCTCTTTATCTTACCTGCTAGTTCCCAATTTGACCCGGTTTTCCTTTTTGGTCAGCAAAAAGCTCATAAAATATACCAAGAAAAACCTCTTCAATGCTCAAAATGTTTTAAGCTTGGTCACTCATCTAAGTATTGTTCTTCTTCTGAACCAGGGTGCCCTAATTGCCTTGGTAATCACTCCTTGTCTACAGAAAGTAGATGCACTGAAGTGCCTAAATGTACAAACTGTGATGGTAGACTTCAATCAACAGATCACAATTCATGTCCTAAACATGTTCAACGAGCTAAAGTTTTAAGGATTGCTCTTCAAGAAAATGTCCCTTTCCCGATAGCTGCAATGGAGCTGGCCAAGCTCTCCAAAGTACCATCAGGTCCAAGAGTTAATGAGGCCAAGGAAGTGAATTTAGCCCTTCCTCAAAAACCCTGGCTACAGGTCCACAAGAACAACCAAAATCAGGCACTCATACCTCCTACTGAGACTTCTTACCCTCTGTTGGCTAATGAGCATCCCAAGGGGGCTGAAGCTAGTCCATCCCTCAACAATCCTAAAACTAATCCTAAATCTTGGTCTGAAAGAGTGGCAGCTTTTCCTAATATTTCTACTCAAGCCATCACTATGCAAGATAGAGTTGGACCTCATATTACTAATTTAATTAAATATGTTGCATCAGTGGACCTAATCTTACAATCAAATATGGCTAAAGATAAAAAAGCCAGTATAACAAAAGAAATTGCAGAACACTACTTTTCCAATTCTATTTTCAATGAAATAGGAACAGAAATATCATCCATTCTCTCAAAGTATCATGCATGTCACCTATTCAACCCTTCCTATGTTAACTAAGCTGCAGATCCTACAATGGAATTGCGTCTATTTAAATTCAAATAAACTTGCTGATCTTATCCAATGTGAATTATTTGTCTACAAGAGACTAATCTTCATCAGTACAAGAAAATCAAAATGCCTGGGTACAAGTGCTACAGGAAATATAGATCAACTAACAGAAAGGGAGGGGGCGTGGCAATCTTTGTTCATGTTTCTTTCCAACACTCCCCTCAACCCTTAACTATCTACAGGGATGAAATAGATGTTGTAGGTATAATAATTACCTTAGCCAATGGTAACCATCTTGCCATAAAATCCTTTTATAATCCATGTGGGAGTAAGGACATCCAAAGTATCTTGGAAGCAGAATTATCAGGTAATAATACCTTTATTTTTGGTGATTTTAATGCCCATAGTCCTCTCTGGGAACAATCAGCTGGTAGCAACAAAGCAGGAAGAGGAATAGAGTACATATTGTCCAATTTTCCTGACACCTTGATTTTCACTCCATTTGACTTTCAGACCAGGTATAATATTTCTTCTAACTCTTTCTCAACTATAGATTTGCTTCTAGGTCCTTCTTCATATTATGATTTAGTTCAGATGGTAAAGGTGTCGTCTCTTCAATCTGATCATTGTGCAATTCTTACATCATTTCAAGATTTATGCTACACTCCCAAACCCTACGTCCCTACATTTATTAACTCCAAAGGTAATTGGTCCCTTTTTCGTGAGATATTAAATGAAGTAGATTTTTCCTTTGTTTCTCCTAATTCTGATATTAATGCCATTGAGTCTAATTTGAGATCAATCCTGCTGGAGTCAGCTAAATTGGCAATTCCAATGACTAGGGTGCATTTTTACAATGGCTCCAAAAGACCCAAGAATTGGTGGAATGATGAGTGTAGGGTTGCAGTTCTGGCAAAAAGAAAGGCTCGTAAAATGTTTCAAAAGCACCCATCTCAGTCAACAGCAATCTCTTATAAGCATTCATATGCTAAGGTGAAACCAATTTGTAGGAGAGCTAAACAGAGTACATGGCTGAATTTCAGCTCAAGTATCAGTTTTAGAACCCCAATTTCAAAGGTCCATAATTTCTTTAGCCAACTAAATAGTGAAAAGCAGCCTAATGATGACCGTAGATATGATATCATTCAGGATGGATATCCAATTGTCTCAGATAAAAAGGAGGCAGATCTGTTTACAGATATTTTTAAAAATGATTGCTCAGATTTTCATCCCATCCGACCTCCTTTTTGTAATCTCCCTCTTACCTGTTCTTATAAGGGTACTCTGATGAAACCTTTTTCCCAAGATGGATTTTGTGTAGCACTTAATTCTCTTAAGATCAAGTCTTCCCCAGGTTATGATGGTATTTATATGAAGTGGATTCTTGAGTCCCCAAAGGTGGTTCATACAGCCCTCTTAAGTCTTTATAATCTTATTTGGTCAAGTCAAAAGTTCCCAGATGCTTGGAAGATTGTTCAGGTATTCCCAGCTTTAAAAACCTTCTTATTCATCTAATGATCTTAAGTCTTACCGTCCTATATCGGTATTACCTTCCTTTAGTAAAGTTCTGGAAAGGCCTGTCTTATCAAGAATTGAGTGGTTTGCTGAAGTCAACAATCTCTTTCCTAGTGAACAAACAGGTTTCAGAAAAGGACATAGCTCTTTAGACAACATTACCCGGCTAGAAATTGATGTTTGTAACTCTCTTAAAATAAGACATGTCACAATGGCTGTTCTATTTGACTGGTCGAATGCCTATGGAAATGTAGTTCACAATAAATTATTGGAAATCCTAATAAATCTTGACTTCCCGTATCCTTTTATAAGTTATAAAGTCTTTTCTAACTGATAGATATTTTTACGTTCAAGTAAATCAGTCTAGAGGTGAGCAATGTCCCATTACGAGAGGACTTCCTCAAGGTGCAATATTTAGCCCTCCTCTATTCAACTTGTATGTTTCTGAAATTCAAGTATCTCATGCATCATTTGGCCTTTATGCAGATGATTTGATCATTTAGAAGTCGGGAAGGGATATTAGCCTTCTTCAAAACCTTATTCAACAGGATATAAGTTTAGTCCAGAGATTCTCTTTAGCATTTGGCTTCCCAATCTCAATCAGTAAAACTAAAGCCATTATATTTACTAATGGTACTCTAGATCCTCCTAATCCACTGACAATTTTCTCAAGGGAGATCCCATATTGCAATTCAGTGAAGTTACTTGGTTTATTAATGGATTCTAAAATGCAGTGGCATGAACATATTAATTCTTTGAAATCTCTGATTATTCAGAGACTTTGTATTCTAAAAAGACTTGCTGGAAGTAAGTGGGGATGTCACCCAAAAATTATTTTGGATTTTTACAAATTATATATTCGTTCAAATATAGAATATGGGATTCAAATTTTTTCAGCTCGTCCTCCATCTTCATTCAAAATCCTTGAATCTTTACAAAATTCTGCTATTCGAATAGCTTTGGGTGTGCATAAGCATACTCCTCTGTCAAAGTTAAGAATACTGTCGGGATTGGTGTCCCTAAGCGAAAGAGTATCTAGTCGAAGAATAAAATATTTCTCGCAAATCCAGGCTTATGGAGCCAAGCATGCTGTATATGCACATACCTTTGCTGAGAAGTCAGCCTGTCCCAATGCCCATTCATCATGGAATCAGTTTCAACTGGAGGTCCCAAACAGGAATCAACATTCGCTTTATGCATATCCCTTTACTGAGTCCCCCCCATGGGAAATGAGTCCTCCAATCTGTCAAGTAGAACTTATCTCTATTAGTAAAGATTTGATTCCTAATTACGAGATCCAGACTATTTTGGCTGAACACATCTCAAAGGCTTACCCCAACTATAGAAAAATATATACAGATGTATCTGTCCAGAGGGAAAGAGCTGGAGCAGGAGCATGTATCCCATCTCTGAATTTGAACATTTATTCTCCCCTCCCATTGGGATCTTCTATCTTGTCTGCTGAATTATGTGCCATCCGCCTGGCCTTGGATGCACTTATAAATTATAACATGGAATCTGAAAATATACTCTCTCTCTCCGACT
Source organism: Artemia franciscana (assembly GCF_032884065.1). NCBI lineage: Eukaryota > Metazoa > Arthropoda > Branchiopoda > Anostraca > Artemiidae > Artemia > Artemia franciscana. Next base: position 2,031,636 of record NW_027062662.1, read on the forward strand.
CTAAATCAGCATTACTACTGATCCAAAATATTAATAGAATTGCTAATGACAAAGATTTATATAATATTAGAAGACAGCTTCTTAATCTTAAGATCAAAGAAAATGAAATTTATTTATAACATGTTCCTAGTCATAAAGGCATCAAATATAATGATATGGCTGATTCTCTAGCAGCAAAGGCTTCCATGTTATTTCCTAGTCCTTCCTCTGACCTCAATTCACGAGATATTATCAGGTAAAGATCCAAAGCTAATCACAGTAAATTAATGTTATCTCCATTTCATACAAGATTGAATACGGTGCTATATTACCGGCTGAAATCAGGTGCCCTACTTCTAAATAGCTTGTTATTTAATTGGAAGCTACATCATTCCCCTTTATGCCGAATCTGCTTTTCAGCAGAGGAAACAATCCAGCATATTTTATTTGATTGTCAGGCTCAGAGTGAGGAGACTGTTGCTCTTAAGCGTTTCTGCTCCTTGGCTAAGATTCCAAATACTTATACAGCTATCCTGGATTCTAACCTGCCATGGGAAATTGATCGTAAGATATTTAAGGCAGCAATTGATACCTTAAAGAAGAGAAATATTGTTTAATAAAGATTAAAGCTTGAAGAAGTCTATTTTTAAAGGGACGCGATTTATCCATAGTTTTTGATTGTGCAGAAGAGAGCGGGAATGAGTAGGAAGAGCCGTATTGGTACCGGCCGGCCTAGTGCCTTAAACTGCTGGGGACAGGTAGTTCAGGTACTCGCACTTCCCACAATCAATAACAGTGTATTATTGTTCATAATCGTATATATCCATTGTTTGCAGACTGGAGGAGAATAGCGCTTCCAGTAGCTAGTTTTTCTGGAGAAGAAGTCAAAGAGGTGAAAGGACTTGTTGTTAGTCCATATACCTCCCTACAATTTTTGGAACTTGAACTGGAAAAGCTGGAAAGAAAATTCGTATTAATGCTAAGAAAAAATGCCACCCAAAAACACCTAACTCTAGATAGCGTTGGTAGTTCTTTTTTGTCAAAACTAACGCCAGTTTCCACTTTTGTAAGTCACCGTTTTAGTTTTTAAAAACTAACTAAACAAACAAAACTACTAGACTAAGTCCGTTTTTTCTTAATAAATTAGGTTTCCTTGAAAAAAGAAGAAATTCTGTCTCAGGTACTTACTGTATTGCTTTTTTCGTGTAGTTAACACTTGAAACTAGAGTTTAGTGCTATTATTTAGTTGGTTTAAATTGGTTTAAACCAATTTAAATTAAATTAGTTTAATGCTATTAAGTACTTACTGTATTGTAAGTACTGTATTAAGTACTATTAAGTACTTAATGCTATTAGGTACTTACTGTATTGCTTTTTTCGTGTAGTTAACACTTGAAACTAGAGTTTAATGCTATTTTTTAGTTGGTCTAAATTTGTTTAAACCAATTTAAATTACATTGGTTTAATGCTATTAAGTCTTAGCTGAGTGGATTGGTGTGCTGGATTCAGGATCCTTTGTCCGAGAGGGCAAGGGTTCGAATCCTAGTGTACCCAATTATTTTGGTGTGGGAAGGGGGTCAGTGGCGTGACTCTCTGTAAGCTCAGCCAGCGTCGACCCAGCTCTAAATGGGTACCTGGAGAAATCTGGGAATGGTAAACAGGAAGGGTGTGTGAAAGCACAGGATGGTTGTCCCCCCATTGCATTTTCTGGCTGAAGGGCCACGAAACGGAGGTTAGCACCGTCGGTAGGGACTTTGAAGTCCAATACCGTATTTTTTACCTTTACTTTACCTAGTTATTTATAACTTTTGCTAGATTCACGCCTTAGTCTTATGAAAAGAATATATTAATTAAACAAAACAAAAAAAAGAGACAAACAACCCCAAAACATGGCATGATCTTGATGGAAATCTCGCAATAAGATTCAACGAGAGCCTTAAAGCCACAATCAGCAAAAAAAACGGAGTTTCTATAGTTATCCTATAAATATTTTTATAACTGTCATAACTATATTATTGTGCTATATTGATAGCTGTATTTCTATAGTTACTTTATACAGATATCTTACTAGGTTGTTAGCTAGCGCTGCAATTTGGAAAGTAACTAATTTTCTAAGCTTCCATCTTTTCTATTGATGCCTTAAATCTTGATTCTGATTAGTCACTCACATATTTTATTCTTGAAAGTTGAACTATGTTCAAGTATAAGTTTTATGAACTGCATACATAATTGGTGCCTGCCCTTTTGGATTTTTATCTGCCCTTTTCTGCTAAGATCTAAATTATAGGAGAAGTCAATTTAAGCTGCTAAAAATTTATGAACAGTCTGTTTTCTAAGAATTAATATAATCACAAAAATTCGGAAGTGCCTTTTTTATGATTAAAAGTTATTTTTTCCTAAGGACCTATTATTTTTCTAGGGTGTTCATCCTCGTTTAGTAGCTGAAGGGTTTGACCTAGCCAGGGATAAGGTACTGGAGATACTGGAAAAAATCAAAATACAATGGGAAGCAAATAGGGAAAACTTAATTAGTGTGGCCAGAACTTCACTTCGAACCAAAGTTCACCCACAACTAGCTGATCTATTGACCGAGGTAGGTATATAAAACAGATTTCCGTTCCCAATTTGCATCTTTGTTTTTCAGTTTTTTGTTGCCAGTTTGGGTCCTATTATAATTTTAATGTACAAAACGTACATAGAATTGACAAGATTTAAAGCTTGTGGGTAAATTATAGGTGTGAGCTGAAAGGCTATGGAATGCACCATCGCTATGAAATAAGTTGTGATAGTTTCTTTGTCAGTTTGGAAAAGCTTCTTTCCTTCCCAATTCTTCAATAGAGGGAAACGCTGGAAGTTATGATGCTTTGATTCAGGTATGGAACAAGTTCCAAAGCTGCCAGTAGCAGAATTCCAAAAGCTGCCGACACCTTAGCAGCATAACTTGTGGTTTGGCCGCTTTTCTTTGAACAAAAAAGTTTTTTACATGTAAAAATGGGTCTAGACAAAATCTGCCAACAAATTTGAAAACTACCTATTAGCATTGCTACTTTGCCACCCTACTTTTTGCAAGGTGGTTTGGGTTCAATATAATATAGCCTACTCAAAATAAACCATCAACTGCAACATTGGTCATTACAGAATTACCATCAAAAAGCCCACAAATTTAAACAAATGCTCAACATCCGCAAGGCTATGGCCGGGGGCGTTGTGGGGGGGGGGGGTAGATGCCCCCCAAGAACATGGAGAAAAAATTATTATTTATCCCATGCCCCTTGACTATCTGGATATGGACCTCTCTTGGCTCCCCCCCCCACCACCAATAAAAATACTGAAGATTTGCCCCTGGTTTTGGCTTTTTTTTTTGGTGGGGGAGGGGCTAAAATCGTTTGTAGCTTCCGTAATTTATGTTGCTTGGAACAACAATTGCTGCTGTTTCTATTGTGAAAACTACCAAACCTATAAAGAGTTATTAAGAATAAAAAGGCATGCTGATTTTCAGAATCGTTCTGGTACGTGACTATGTCCATCCTCACCGTACTTGTGTAACCTAATGTGCATCAAATAGTTCTAACTAAATGTCAAATGACTTCTATTTTTCGAGTAACTTTCATGGGTTTTAGGGGTAATGGTTCTAAAATTGGGAGAAGCTTGACGAAACTATTCCAAATCACTTTAATTCATTGGTTGTGATATTTTGTAAAGAGGTTATTGTTTCAAAAGGTTTGTTATTCAAACTTTTCTTTGAACCAAAAGGACCTCGTTGTCAGGAAATCCTTGAAAAAACGCTTCGCAATGTATTTACATCCAGATATGTGTCAAATGTATACTCAAGGTTGGTCTCTCTCATACCTGATAAAGATTTCGAATAGGAAACATCTTCGGAAATTGTACGAATTGAGTACTACTACAAAAACTCGTTTGTATTTATATTTTTTTATATTTTTTTTTCTGGGAAATCAAACTAAAAGCAGTGTAATTAACAATGACCGCAAGGTAAAAAAAAAAGAATTTAGTAGGAAGAAACGCACTCAACCACAACAGGGTCGGTTGACTTCAAGGTGATAAAGTTTAGCTGATAGGTGACAAATTTCTGGCAGTAAAATTTCTTAAGGTAAATGAAAACATTATGCTTACATACGTGAGAATTTGCTTTGGGGAGAAGATTCGAAAAATAGGAATATCCACAGTAGCTAAATTAAAATTATGGGAAATTGTATTCCATATATATGATTCGTCCTAGCTCATAGGTTACCTCTGATCTGTGACAAGATATTAAGTAGGCATGCAATTTTTTCCATCCTTTAAATCAGGCGTATACACAGGAAGGGGGGTGGAGGTTTGCTGCTTGTTCTCCCCACCTGAATCCAATATATTATGGTTTCCTTTATAAGTTCCTATCATTTCCACGTAAGTTTTCTGTCAATTTTTTTCTGTCCCTCTCCCCCCAATCCTCCCTTAAGTCAAATCTACCCTCCCCCGCAGACTTTACCACTTCAGTACAGTTTTTTTCTGTGTCGCCCTTTTATTTTTAGTGTTATTTCAAATGGAATTTTATTAAAAATGGGGGTTGTTTCGAGAGGAACAAGAAGATTTACATGTTTTGTTCCTGATTGCGATATCAAATTTTTATCCACTACAGCTAATATAGTCAATTCAAAGAGGGTCAAAAATATTCCACCATTTCAAAAATTGTCCAGATTTTTTTCCACATTTTGTTTTTTACTAGTGCTACACTTACAACGTCTAGACGCCTGGCAATGTAAAAAATGTACAAGTGACGTTGCCTGTAGCAATGAAGAGAGATCTGTACACAGTGCTTAATGAGAATTTTTCTAGCAGCTCTTACTACTACTTAACAACCCCTTACATCACCAAGCCATATACACAGCTGCGCATGCCCCCTATCCATCTAAATCTTTTCAAAAGCGTCACCCTTTGTCTTCTCCCATGTACTTCCAATTTTCTTTAGGTCCTTCCTTATTACTTCTCCATCCCATTTGGGGGCGATAAGCTTTTCGTTTGGCCTCGAATAGATGGCTGTAAATCTCAGTGTGTGTGACTCTGTCATCCTTAATCTGCAAAGAGTTTCCTAGCCATCTTAACCTTTCTTTCATTATAGCCTTAGAAAGTGTGATTGACCCATATTTTTCGTACATCTTACTGTTTGATAGACAGTCAGTCAAATGAGCACCTACTACTATTCTTGGCGATTCCTTTGGAAAACTATAAACAAGTCTTCTTCAGACTCTTGAAACTATATACAAGTCTTCTTTAGACTCTTGAAACACCCATGCTTCAGAGCCATGCTCGGCCACAGTACTGACCATGGCTTCCAACATTCTAATCTTAACTCGAAGCAGACTTTCATAATTAACTTGCTCTACCTTGGTTTTTGATCTCCAGCCTTTGTCGTATAACAAGATATTCTCTGTCCTTTTTTTCTTATCTTTATATACTATTTGCTTTCAATTAATGGCTTATTCTGAAAGTCTTCTTCAGACTCTTGAAACTATAAACAAGTCTTCTTCAGACTCTTGAAACACCCATGCTTCAGAGCCATGCTCGGCCATAGTACTGACCATGGCTTCCAATATTCTAATCTTAACTCGAAGCAGACTTCGAGTCTTGCCCTTAGTCATAATTAACTTGCTCTACCTTGGTTTTTGATCTCCAGCCTTTGTCGTATAACAAGAAATTCTCTGTCCCTTTTTTCTTTTCTTTTTATACTATTTGCTTTCAATTAATGGCTTATTCTGAAAGTCTTCTTCAGACTCTTGAAACTATAAACAAGTCTTCTTCAGACTCTTGAAACACCCATGCTTCAGAGCCATGCTCGGCCATAGTACTGACCATGGCTTCCAATATTCTAATCTTAACTCGAAGCAGACTTCGAGTCTTTCCCTTAATCATAATAAACTTGCTCTACCCTGGTTTTTGATCACCAGCCTTTGTCGTATAACAAGATATTCTCTGTCCTTTTTTCTTTTCTTTTTATACTATATTTTTTCAATTTCTGGCTCATGTAAATTGTGCTCCCTTTGCAGAAACTGACGAAGCGAAAACGTTGTTTTTTCAACAATATGGCATCTGTTTCAAACACCTAAATTACACTATGTAGTCTTGCCTTTAAGTTAATTATTTATCAGAGAAAAACTTCTCGTTATGTCTGCTGTACACATTTGGTTTTTTGTTAGTAAGAAAAGAAAAGCAATTAACATGATATACTAAGTTCTCATTTTGTTGCTTTCTCCCAATTTTCTCTTCTTTATTTGTCCTTTTGTTTTTTCTTGCTTTCATTCACAAATCAACATCTTTAATTCTTTGCCGAAATTCCCCCCAAGAAAACTGAGCAGAATAAGTGAATCACGGAACTAAAATAATTATCACTTGAACTTTCTCCTTAATACTTTGGATATTTCTGTATTTCTAGAATAGCTACCTCTACCAACAGAAGGGTAGAGGGTAACTCATTCCATTTATTACTGGATAAAAGATAAATATCAATTTTAGATGCAATCAGTTGTCTAAAGACTATGTACATGCTTTTTTTTCTGTGTTGCGTGATGGGGTAGGAATTTGGCTGCACCAGAATATACGCCATCCATTCTAGTCTGTTATTGTTCCTTTAAGGTATGTGTTGATGCAGTTCTTGCTATCAAAGAAGTAGATAAGCCAATTGACTTGCATATGATTGAGATAATGGAAATGCAACACAGAACTGAGCTGGATACTCAATTAGTTCGTGGATTGGTTCTAGATCATGGAGCTAGGCATCCAGATATGCCAAAGCGTGTGGAAAATGCATATATCCTCACCTGTAATGTGTCACTTGAATATGAAAAAACGTGAGTTTTTATTTGTTTTCACCTATATTAGGCTGAATTAAACTTTACTCAAAAAACCCTTGTTTTGGCCACCACATTTCTAGGGTCCTAATTCCCTGGAGATAATACACACTTCTATTGTGCCAGAGTTTACTAAAAGGTACCAGAGTAAACCAGGTGTACAGAGTTCTCCAGTTTAGTGCACTAGGGTACATTCAGGCAGTGTTTTTGGATATCCCCCACCCCCAATTCTTCTCAATTCTAAAACCCAGGAATTTCATAAAATATCACAAAATCTTTTCCGATTGACTGGGGCTAGGGGCTGTGGGCCCTCTTTCCTGTAGAAGTATAATCGGACACCCATTATTTGTTCTTGACATCTTTGACAAATTGCCTGTTTTCTAAATTGACTGAATGTTTGTATTTTGAATATTTGTATACTGCAAACTGTAATTTGGTAATGAGTATACATATTATTTTTTAGAATAAGTTTTGTCATTTATTGTTCATTTTTGCTGACCAGAATCCTAAATACTACGGAAAAAATTAGTAAATTCCTTCTAGTAAGAGTCCATTTTGGTTTTCGATGCAAGAAGTGCTAGAAAATCGCAAATACATTTATTCGAAAATACATTTGTTAAAAATATTTAGTACAAAATATAGATAATATACAGTATATAATTAACAAACAAATACAACGTAGAGACAATAGGGAAAATTTTTTCAAGACAATGGAAATGTTACAACCCGCCTGTGCCGGGGGCACAGGCGGGATATATAAATGACGACCGGGACACAGGGATTGTTCGAATAGAAATTACAGACCGGGACCCAGGGAATATAAATGACGACCGGGACACTCAAAGAGAAATTACAAACTGGGACACCGGGACACAAATGACGACCGGGACACAGGGAATATAAATGACGACCGGGACACATCATTAAAATAATGAGGTATAGATCTGAATACGGATTGTTTTTCCCATGGACAATTATATGTTTCATTTTCAAGAGTCAGTAAACCTGACAATCTATTTATATGCATAGACAATGGGACAGCGAAGAATGTTGTATATTCGCATGTTTTACGTAGTTAAAAACATATATATATATATCTATCTCTGTTCACAGGTGGGACACAGGGACACAACTACAATGGTGCGTAACTAATATGGCGCGTAACGACTTACGCGCGCGGGGGGGGGGGGCTTGGAGGGCGCGAAGCGCCCCACAAACTAGGTGTTGGGGTGGCGTGAAGCGCCACCCCAACAGCTAGTATATATATATATATTTATATATAAACGAAAGGAAACGAAATACGAATCAATAACCCAGACGGTAGTCTGATAAAAGCCTCGGAAGTCAACAAATACTTTACTCAGATTTGCACTACCCACCCAACCGTAAGTGATGAACAAATGTGTGACATCATTAACAGCAATAGTTCTGATGAAATTGTAGAGGTGTCAGAAATGGCAGTTCACTATGCAATTGGACGACTACGTAACAACTGTGCCTCATACCCAGGTGAAATTACTGAAAGAGTACTCACCTTTCTTAGCCAAGCCTATTGCATCAGTGATAAACCAATGTTTCTCAGAACAATCATTTTCGAAGATGTGGAAAGCTGCATATGTCCGTGTTATACCGAAAGTCAAGACACCCGAGTCCTGCGACCAACTGAGACCAATATCGATAACTCCTAACTTAGCAAAAGTAGCTGAGGGTTTTATCTACCGTTTAGAACCAATAGAACTACCAATTTAGAACAAATTGCACCTGCAATCGATCCGTACCAATATGGTTGCATACGAGGCAGTAGCACCTCAATATATCTAGTGCGAATGTATCACTTAATCGTCCAGTGGTTGGACACTTCTAATAGGACTGTCGACTTATTTCTGGCGGACTACCGAAAAGCATTCGACCTTATCAAACAAATGACTGCATTAACTAATCTGAAAGAAATGGGAGCTAAAACACAAATACTACTATTAGTAAGAGAATTTTTACAAGGGAGACGGCAATCAGTTTACCCTTTGTTTGCAGAAGATACCTGCTCTGAGTGGTCAGAATTAACCTGTGGATGCCCCCAAGGAACGAAATTAGCTGCTCTTTTATTTCTTGCCGTCATCAACCCTATCCTTGCAGAATTTGACGAGCGTTTCAAGTTTGTTGATGACTTATCTGCACTTCTCAAATATATGGTCGGAAATGCAGTAACAAAGCAGCAGTCTGACCCGACTTTCTTCTCAGACTTCATCAACCAGATTTACGATTTAATCCATTCAAGCGAGATATCACTATCCCAGATGCTCTGTTTCCAATTGTTTCCTCTGCAACAATCCTAGGCGTAACATTTACAAGTGACTGCTGGTTTAAGCTGCATGTAGACAATATTGTGTACAAGGGTCACTATTCAATCCAGAGTTTAACAAGTATGCGCAGATTAGGCTTCTCTGATCGTCAGCTCCTGCTGGCGTATACAACCTACATCAGGCCATTCCTCGAGTATTGCTGTCCCGTTTGGGGTCCCTAAACTCAGAACATAGCTTACATGGCAGATGAACTAGAACATGTCCAAAAACGCGCTACTAGAATAATACTTGGACCGAGTTTTAGCAGCTACGAAAGTGCCCTTGAGCTCTTGAATTTGCCCACCTTATTCGACCGAAGACATGAGCTGATAAGGAAATTTGGGAAATCACTATTAACAAACGAGAAGCACCGATCCATACTTCCACCATCCGCATCAATCAGCAGACATACTAGGCATTACAACAAACTAGAACCATTCAAGTGCCGTACAAACAAAGTTTCCCTTTTTTTTAATTTTTAACTAGGATACAAGAAACCTCTATTTTTTCTTCTTTGTTTAATAAAGGATTATTGACTTTGGTTTCATGACCTAATTTATTACTTTTGCTAATCAAATTTACGATTCTGAAACCCAAGTAATTTTTTATTAGCATATGCTACGAGCGAAAAACACGATTTGAGTTTGAGATGTAAAACCCTCTTTTCTGAACAAAGTGACATAAAAACCATTTTGTTATGAATGTATATGTTACCGTGAATGTCTGAAATTCTTGTTTTCTGCTTGGATTCAATTAGCTTTGGAACTCGTTTTTTTTTCAGTCTTACGCAAACTATGATGGCAAAAGTTAAAGTTAGGTTAGGCAATGTTAATTTAGGTTAGGTTAAATTTGGTTATCAATATCAGAAATGGATTAAAAACCTAACTTATCCTAGCCCAACATAACCAAATCTAACCTAACCTGTTATCATCAAGCCTTGCATTAAACTGAAAAAGTTGACTGGCAACCGTGATTAAATCCAAGGAAAAAAAGCTATTTCGGACATTCACCGGTGAATGTCGAATTTAACGAATTTCGGACATTCACAGTAACATATACATTACAAACATTTTTTCTTAGCTAGATCGAGTAAAGAATGAACCCCAGGGAATCAGGCAGAAAACTCATGAAAGGCTACTTAATTATCCAGAGTAGCAACTTTTCAAAAGATGCGTATGTTACATTATCTTGTCAAAACTTGAGACACTGACGATTCAAATAGTGCAGTTTTCATTTCGATTTGACACCGTTTTCGTGGGTTATAGGCTGCATTTCTAAATTCCCATAAATTTGTTTTCGCCGTTAACTTCACCATTAAGATTAATCGAAATCGCGGTAAACATTCCTGAATGAGCTTCAACTGCGATTTTTTTTCACATGGTAATTTTTTTCTTGATCAAAAAGTATTGTTAAGTTTTCGGTTTCTATGAGCTGAACTTTGTTTTTTGGTCCTTTGCTGCTGGGTTGCTTCATTGCTAGCAATAACGCACATACGTATATAATTTTATTGTTGTAAAACTAGCATAGATTATGATACATGATATTTAGTTTGGGTGATATTCCTGTTTTTCCTAAATGGTGGTCAATCATTGGGGGGTACACCTCATGGTGCGGATATGTTGTATTATCATTAAAGAAAGCAGTTCTTTCCTTTTTGGACACCGCCTCTACCTTTTTTCAAATCTTTGCTACCACTTCCTAATATTGTACATGGTTTTACTTTGTATCTTTTTTGTCAGGGAGGTGAATGCAGGGTTTTTCTACAAGTCCGCTGCTGAAAGAGAGAAGCTAGTCCAATCTGAAAGAGTTTTTATTGAACATCGTGTTCAAAAAATTATCGACTTGAAGAAAAAAGTGTGTGGAGATGATCCTAAAAAAGGTTTCGTTGTTATAAACCAGAAGGTAAGGCCCAAAAACTAGTGACTATGTATCTGTAAAAAAAACAGAACTCCTATATACCCTTGTATCCATCCTGCCAGTCATCGGTTTAAATTAACATTACATGATTAAATTGTTATGTCCTGTAGTGGCGCAGTTGGTTAATCTTAACTTGGTAATACAGGATCCAGAGATCGAACCTTGCTGTAGCAACAAACTGCAAGGCCGACGCAGGGACCTTAGTAGTCAAGAAGGGTCGTTAATCCAACTTCTTACTTATCACCCAGGAAAAAGCCATGTACCTCTTTAGCCGTATCTAGTAAAGAACGAACCGCAGTTACAACTGACGTCGTCATTTACAGTCGACTCTCGAAAACTCGGGCTTCGATAACTCGAAATTCTCGGTAAATCGATTTATCTGCCTTAGAAAAGCCCCCCTCAAATCCCTTGGAAGAACCTGTCTAAGTCAAAGGAAAACCATTCATAACGTGAAATAATTTTACTGTTATATTTTCCTCTAGCAGTCAAAGTGACCTGAAAATTACCTCTCCAACTCGAAATTCAGTAGATAAGTCGTCGTTTAATTTTCACTTTTCCTCCACAAGTCGAAGTTCACCTCTGGGGCATCTCGAAGTTTTTAGTAACGGACCCTGTTAGTCTAAACCCCGGTATGCAGGTTGCAACGTGTAAACTTCGATATGTACTAATTGTGTTTAACATATTTTTGTTTCTGTTAATGTTCAGGTGTGCATTTCCTAGCAAGCTAAATTTGTTATTGACATTTGAAAGTCAAGTCTTGATATGTCAAGTTTATAATTCACTACTAAAATTATTCTTAACTTTGTAGTGGCTGAAGGGGGTAAATGTTTCGAGTTTGTACCTCTGCAACTTGGATTTTCATTTGGCTTACCTCTATAAATCAAATTTTATGTTGAATAACCTCTATGCGTCAAACTATGCATAAGTTGAACTATACGTAACTTGAAGAAAAATCGTGGTTCCATGAATTTTGAGTTAGCACAAGTCGATTGTAGTTTTTCTATAACGTCTCTCATGGTCGTAATCCTCGACTTTGACATCATTCATCATCTTGTATATGAAAATACAGTGTTGCCAAAAAATGTATTTTACCTTTAACATTATGTTTTGGTACTTGCAAAGGCACTAGCTATAGTAATTACCTTTCAAACGAACCCTTAAACAGCTCTCCTTGATATTTAAATGCTCTGCTAGCAGCGGAGAAGGAAAAAGAAGAGGGAACGTCAGTGCTACCCATGCAAAAAAGGGATTTTACTTGTTGTTTATGCCAGGATACTGTAAATTTTCTTCATAGGGTTTTTGACCATGGCGATTCCAATGGTGTACTTTTTGTTTCGATCCGACATCATTTTTTGGCGTTTAAGGCTATTTTTAGAAATTCTCGTAAATTTGTTTTTGAATTTGGTTCAAGACCTAATCCGGATAATAGTAGCCATTCCTGAATTAGTCACAAATAACAATTATATGACGGTCGTGGTCCGTCGTTTACTAGGTTGCAACTACTGCTGTAGTCATAATTATTTTCAGTTCCAGAATTTGTATGAGGGTATACGGACTGCATACAGTTCTGTCACCCCTTTGACTTCAAAATGACACTAGCAATCCTTCTTTGTCATCTTCTCCTCCCTTCTTTTTTGATTTGTGGGAAGTGCGAGTACTTGAGCTGCCTATCCCCAGCAGTTTAAGGCCTAGAGGCCGGCTTATACCAATACGGCTCTTCCTCGCTCTCTTCTGCACAGTACATCTTCATTAATGAACCAACTCATTTTCCATTGTCTTTTTCATAATTTGGATCATCACACTATAAATTGGCCTTTCAGTATTAGGAGGCATTTGTAAGCTAATGATGGAGTCAAATATTTCTGCAATCTTTAGGTTTTTGCAAATTATCTCAATCTTATTAGTTTCTGGTGCAAGTATAATGCAATCAAAAAGATGTGTTGGGGAGTTTCCACTTTTGTTAAACACCACCTGCATGGTAATTTTTTTTTATTTTTGGCTAGTATGGGTTGCGGTTCGTCGTTTACTAGGTTGCAGCTACTGCTGCAGTCATAGCCTGAAATTAATTATATAGATTTGAATGAAGGAAAGGGACGATGAAAGTGAAGATGTTGGATTTCATAATTCCAGCCTGGAGGTGGGACCACCTTAATCTATTTTGCAGTTTGAAATATTACCTAGCTTGTTCTTAGCCATTTGTAATGGTTCGGCCAATTCTGAAGTCTTGTTGGTATTATTTTTCATTGAAAACTTCGTATTGTAACCGTTTAAGGCCAAATTGATTTGTTTCTTGTAAAAGAAACAAATGGGAAGATTAAAACACAAATGCAATAGCTGTTTCAGTTTTAGCCTACCAATCATTATGAAAAACATCGTCACTATCCCATTTATGCTGATCTGTGTTTGTAGTTTGGGTTGTTTTTTTTTTCGTTTTCCCAATCTGACTTAAAAAGGAACTAGAAAATTTGCTATTAAATGGTTCTCTTTTTTAATTTTATCTTGGAATATCCCTTAAATGTACACATTTGAGTCGAAAAAAATTTTGAAAAATAAAAATAAAAATGGGTCGTCTGGTCATTCTACAACACGCTCTTCCCTGATATATGTTGACAAGCTGGGTATAAGGTAGAGGAGTATAAGGCTATAGGACCGGTTGAAGTCGATGGTCTTATCATTTTGTTACACTTTCTCCATTTATATTTTCAAAGATACTTGAACAAAAATACTTGAAAAAATATACTTGAACAAAAATTTAAATGTGATCTTTGAAAATACTTCTGTAAAGTTTTTAGAATGTATTGTACCTTATTTTTAGGGAATTGACCCCAACTCACTAGATATGCTTGCTAAGGCAGGTATCATGGCCTTGAGACGAGCAAAGCGAAGAAACATGGAACGACTCAGTCTGGCATGTGGAGGGGAAGCTGTCAACTCCGTAGATGAATTGACTCCCGAGTGTCTAGGCTTCGCTGGAGAAATTTATGAACATGTCCTGGTAATTTATTGGTTTTGATTGAATATTTTTTTACCTAATGATTTATGTTGCTCAAGCCTGCTCCCCCAGGGACTAGATAGTTGGGTATACCTGAGGAAAATCCTGGGACTACTTTCTCTATGGCTCTTCGAATTTTCTTTTACATATCAAGATATGAAAACCTGGAAGGGTTGGCCTAGATTTTTCTTTTGGAGCTTCAGATTTAGGCACTTGTAGGAAAATTAATTTTTTGGGGGAGGGGGCTATGTTTAGAAATTTAGAAATGTATTAGAAATGGGTTGCCTTAAAAATTTAAGAAATTAGTTTGAAACTGTAGAAGTCTTGGAATTTGATTTTTGCTTCTTCTTTTGTGCCCCTCCCCCCTTTTGTCTCTGCTAGGTACGTACCTGATTAGACCCCTCTTGATAAAATCTAGAAGTCGCAAGTTTAAATGTGATATTAGGATGTCCACTCAAGAGAATGGTAATACACCTTACACCACCTCATCCGTATTTGAAATGTCATTCATCATTGATCAAAATTTTTCTGTGATAATTTTTATTAAATTAAAAGTATGTGTTAGATACGTATCTGGTTGTGTTTTGAGATAAATTACTGAGCGTTATGAACATGATTTTTGGAAAAGGGGAAGTACCTGTTTATTTTAGGAAAACTAATTAAATCCCTTTACAAAAATGTGACAAGAGTGTGTGGTAATTATAGAGGCATTAGCTTGTTTCTGTAGTAGGCAAATTAATTAGTATAAGATAAAAATTTCAGAGTAGAACAGTGTAGTTTCTGGAAGGGACAAGAATATGTCAGCCAAGTTGTCACTCTTAGATTAAAAATTGAGAAGTGCCTCAGTCATCAGACCTCTTTAGTTCTCAGTTTTATAGATTATGGACAAGCGTCTGATTCAGCCGGTATAAGAGCTTTAGCGAAGGTCCTATTCTTGTATAGTATTAATTTAAAGAACTTTTTCCACAAAACAAGCTTTTAAAAGAAAGTTAAGAGCTCCATTAAGCCAAAAACGAGTAGGAATGAAGTCAAATAATCTTGCAAGTGTAAGACTACCACAAATCACAATTAATAAATGAAACTCAAAACAAACAGAAATTACAGTAAATAGCCGAGTAAGAATATATCAGCCAAATTGTCACTCTTAGATTAAAAATTGAGAAGTGCCTCAGTCATCAGGCCTCTTTAGTTCTCAGTTTTATAGATTATGGACAAGCGTCTGATTCAGCCGGTATAAGAGCTTTAGTGAAGGTCCTATTCTTGTATGGTATTAATTTAAAAAACTTTTCCCACAAAACATGCTTTTAAAAGAAAGTTAAGAGCTCCATTAAGCCAAAAACGAGT